>NW_027273867.1:11190000-12390000 GCF_046630095.1 Trachinotus anak | reverse complement strand
CTTCACATATTTCCGGTTGATAAAACATTTTTTGGTCTCTTGGGGGCAGTGCAACAAGTAAATATCAGTAAGAATACAATTATTAATTAGAGCAGCTTCAATAAAAAATGTAAAATATATGTTACATGCTAAATGCCAGCATGTTTATTCTGAATAGCATAATAACAGCATAATAGCAATAACATTCACGTCAACATGCTAACAGAAGGCAATGTATGCTAGCATTCAGCTCAAACCAGAAGTGATCATGTTTAGACTGGACAATTTAGAGCCTGAGCCTGACAGGCTTAGCCTAATGGAGAAAAGTCTAAGTTGTAGCCCTAAAAGAGATTATATACACACCTGACTTCTGAAAAGCACAATCATTTTCTGGTTTATATTGAGCATTACTTCCTCAGGTAACATGTCTATGGACTTTTATTTTCTGCTTTCGTCAGTTGTCTGTTCGAACTGTAATCAAGGCAGAAGTGAAGACTGGTCCTGACTGTGATGTATCCAGTAAGACAGCAGGAGTGCAGACCAGATATATGTAGACAGGTGGTAAACAAAGTACACGCCACTATCCCTGAGTGCCCCTGTCTCTCACATTATGTGCCCCAGGTTTAGTCCAATGGCCACTGGCCCAGTTTTGCCTCTGCCAAGATAAACAGACATAATAAAAAAAAGTCTTCTGTTGCCACCACCTAAGGCCTCCTGAATGTCAGGAGAAGGGGGAGGAAGGCTATTATAATTTGTCAATCACGGTGTAATGACACTGATGATAATGACAATGTTGACTGGTTTTGCTTCTTGCCTCAAACTCTGCCAAAACTGCATGCACTGGTGACTTTCTTGAGCCTGTCTGACTATTTTTTATACAACTCTGTTTTTGAAACATGATGGTTGAACTACCCATAGGCTTGGACTAACTTTTCATTTATATATGACATTTTAAACATCTCAACATTGTTTCTTCAGAGTCTTTTGCAATATAAATTAGATAATTTAATTTTGCTGACAAATAAACATAAAATTGAAAGGTGGATACTAAACTCGGTAAGTAAGTCTTTCTCTCATAAATGATTTACCAAGGATGACCAGCTGATTTTAAATTAGCATTGATTTCAATCTGTTACTTAGATTGATGGAATTTAAAAAAAAACAAAACATGATTTTTATTTATTCATTTATTATTTAACAGCTATGATAAACTGTACCTCCAGGCCTGCAATTTGCCATCTGCCGAGTCATAAACCAGCAGAAATATTTATTTAACTACTATCACAGTGGAGAGAGGGTTTTGTCATGCCTATGGAGACATTTCATATCAACAAACTTCTCTGTGTGTCTTTGCTGGCTGGTAGCTTGGCAGCGTGGAGTAGGTCATAGACTGTGAGTGGGAAGGAGACGCTGTTGGAGAGGGCTGGTTAAGGACACAAAATAGCTTTTACACAGTCAGAACAGTGCAGTAATGAAGTGCCCTTGAAGAGGGTTACACAATTAGGAGAGCCTGGATTAGATCCATGCATTACTATGTGCTATCACAATACTGCAAACAGCACCCTGGTTGGTGAAGCTGTTGTAAGCTCTGAATTGTCTATTGTCTGAATTAGTTGTATTGCTTGCTTGCTTTTTGCTTTAAGTCAAAGCCAAAGTGTGACCCTCAGCCTTTCTCATCAATTCATCTGTTGAAGGCTGCGACTGGAAAGCCCCTCCTACCACACAGTGTTCAGCCAATCACATGTTATTAGACTCTTCAAAGCCCAATAACTGCATTATCCAGCTTAGCAGGTCCGCTTTAAATAAACCTAAAAATAATGGGGGGCAAAATGCACAAGCTTTTAAGAACCACCGTATTAGAAACAAGCAGGCAATGAGAATTCATCTCCCCATGTACAAAGCAATTGTACCAAATTTCAATATTATTATTCTATGTATGCATAAAATTGAAAAATATCTTGAGCAAAATATTTTTTAATTATTTAAAATGAACATCTGGACCCAGAGTCCACCACCACATCTTAAACCTTTTTTGTTTGAATAAATCAAATAAGCATATAGCAGAACAACACTACAGTTTGCTGACTCTTATCGACCCCAGACTAAGAAACAGGTAGAAAGTTCAATGAAAGTAACATGTACTGTTTTGCCCATATACTGAACTCAGTAAATCAAGGAATCAATGTAATCTTATTATCAAAAACATCTTGCCCAGATGTTTTAAAAATCAAGTGAAAATCCAACCCTGATGACTTGGTTTTTACTAATGTCACCACCTATCATAAAGATCCTGGGCTCAAATCTCTGGTACCAAAAGAAAGTCTGACTGTGTTTGACAAGATCCTGTTCATGTGAACAAACAAGGTTCTGATCCTGAAACAATAACTCTACCATTACTGCAAACAAAAGCACTCACCTACAGATGCCCATGCCACGCCACGAACCCAGTCTTCATGTCCTTGTAGTGACATAGCTTTCTGGAGCTGTTGTAGAGCCATTTTAAAGGGTTAAATGTTGCCTTCAAGTTTTAGAAATTCAAATTAAAGAGATAGCACAGATAACACAAATTAGTTTCCTTAGACAGCACTGATGTGAGTTTACCTGTCCGTTGGACAGCACGTACAGATGCACCCGAGAGTCATCACCCCCGCAGGCCAGAACAGGAACTGTGAGAGACAAGGTTTATATTTTCACAGTCATGTAAGTACACACACACACACACACACACACACACACACACACACACACACACACACACACACACAGACACACGGCAGGCTGCATACATTTAAATCTACTGTACATCCAGTTTTTATAAAGAAAGACATGTGGAAAGACAAAATGAAAAATAAAAAGGCAAAATGACACGAGACACTTCAAACTCAGAGCTCATTTTAAATATGACATTCAGTTACCGGCACTAAAAGCAGTAAAATTGAGATGGAACACATGAGAGGAAAAATGTGTGTGTGTGTGTGTGTGTGTGTGTGTGTGTGTGTGTGTGTGTGTGTGAGGCGCACAACTTAAAGGATGTCTATGTGGGAACAGCTTAGGCTTACCTCTGCTGCCTGGCAACAGTGCTAAAGAGACATCCATCATGAAACCGCTGCCAAATGATATGATATGGAGGCACTCAGCTGAGGAACACACATGAACATGGAATTAAACTTTCTGATACACTGTAAGTTATATTAGGCAATTAAATATAATGTGTATTAAGATAGAATATGTGGCTTTTGGTCTTTGTGCAATTAGGGTTGTACTTGTAAAGATTTCTTTTGACTGTTCCTGTGAAATATTTGCCAAAAGATGCATTTTTTCATGTCTCTTCCGAGCTGCAACAATCTGCATACGTGCACCAAAATATCATAAAACTTTCAAAGGGAAGTTGTTACAGGTGACAGCTTGAAAAACAGAAAGTCAATATAGTTGACAGCTTGAAACAACACTGATATCCAACAACATTAAGAAGAAGAAGCAGCAATAATACAATTAATCTGTCAACTTACATTATTATTAAGAAGTTCTTTTCTGTCCAGAAAACATCAGACTGTACTGACTTCCACATATGAAATATGCTGAGTGATCTTTAAATTACAACCATCTTTTGTAGGTTTATGTAAGCAGCACTGCAGAGGTGAGCCGAGGGACCATGGTGTTTGTAAACACTGCCATACCCTCTAGCAAACACTAGGAGGCAGACAGTCACACTATAAATGAGTGATAATGGTAAAATAATTAATTGAATATTTACTTATAAAGTGATATTATGACTCTTCTCCTTTTTGGATACATTAGGTGTCCCACATCCCAAAAACGCCCAAATCCCAAATTCAAAAGAGAGTGAAGGGCGGCAGGTGGAAAATGACGTACGTTCCTGTAGAGCAGAATTTTCGAGAAACTAGTACCTTCTTTGTTTTCATTGCAGAGCCACAGTCTGACATTGGAGTCAGAGGCTGAAGAGGCCACCAGGATCTTTGAGCCCTCCATGTAGATGGCATCCACAGCACAAATTGGACCAGTGTGGCCTTTACACTCCACTGACTGTCTGAACTGGAGACAGCAGAGAACATTTCAGAGTGTACGTGTGCAAAGAGAGGCAGGAAACTTTGAGTCAGAGACACTATTTTGTGCTGAAGCTGGCTTACCTTTTCATTTTGAGCCTCCCAGAGGATGAGCCGATTGTCTGAGCCTCCTGAGACAAGAAAACTCTCCGGAGCTGTAACAACAAAAACAACACAGGTAAGTAAAGATACACTTCACATATGGTGTATGTACTCTTGTGCACTTTTGGTCTGGGTTTTTTTTTCATGGCTTGGGTTATGCCACTTAGTCACAGTAAAGCTTAATCTTAATGCAAATGCATACAGTAATATTTTCAGACTGGCCAGCAGAGAGCCCTCAACTTAACCCCACCCAACACAGTTTGGGATGAATCACTGTCTAACCTCAAAGGTGCTCTTGGGGCTGAATGAAAGCAGATCCCTGCAGCCGGCCTTCCCAAAGGAATTGCATTTATGACAACATAATTACACTCATAGCATGTAATGTTTGGGTGTCCATATAATCGACCATATAGTGTCCTATACTATTATATGGCCTATGAGCGACATGCCAGCAAAGAGACATCACTCCACACTCTCAAACTCAACACGTGTGTTTTGAAGCCACAATGAAGAAGACTAGTTGAAGTGAAGTGACTCCGTTTTAGACCGAATTAAATTAACTCTCAGCACACGCCTCTGAACAACCGCTCTGGTGGCAGATAAAACTGTCGAGAGTAACATGAGCAGATGAGGGCCAGATGTTTGACAGGTCCACATCAGTTTCCTCCCGGTCCACACTCACCACAGTCCTCTCTGTGAACCCACTGGACTGCGTTCACTCTGCCCGTGTGTCCATTCAGCACAGCGACAACTTTTTTCTCCTGAAGTAGCAACAAATGATGTGTTCATGAAAAAAAAAAAGAACAAAATATGCGTTTATTTACGACACAGGATGCTCGGTTATCGTTGGCCGTGACAACTAACGACTGTAGCTAAACCTACAGGAGAAATTAGACAGACTTTAATACCTGCGGGTCGTACAGAGCCACTGAGTTACATGTCCCAAAGGCAATGGTTCCTCCACGACTCCAAGAAACAACATTTGGTGTCCTATTGGCACAACAAGCGACATGGCATGTTTCAATCACAGGCGCCGCCATCTTGGAAGCTGAAGTTGTGGTGTCACTGTAAATATGGCTGTAGTTAAACCACTCCGTGCTAACAAGTGTTCCGCATCCACTTCAGCGCACTTTGATGATGATATTGTATTGGACACGTATTGACACACACGATATCCTTCACAGCAATCTTTACTATTTTTGATATGTTTTAAAGAAAATACTCGAGCATTTAACTCACCAAAGTGCACTGTTGAGTAATGTCCACTAGATGGCGGGAGACAATTACACAATTCAGAGAGCATACTCCACTTTAAAAATGGTCACAAATGGCTTTATTGATTGTCCATTTCTTGATTATTAATATTTTACTAACCTTGTTGTTCATCCTCTTTAAGAACATAATTGGACAACACTGCAGAATAGATCCTATCGTAAAATGCTTGGGGGAATTAACCAAAGTAGACTGTAGTATTAAACATTATGATTTAATGTATTTCAATTCACTCTGTGAAATAAAGTGAAATGGGTAATAATGGTCCGTGTATGAAGTATAATTATTTTTCAGTAGTTCACTTTGTACAATGAAAATATCTATCTTTTTTTTTGCCCTCCAACAGGGAGTCAAAGGTCAGGCCAGTACAGCTATTGGGGATTGATGTTTGGAGATATTTAAGCAGAATGGATACTTGAGAATTTGAACATTGGTTGGTGCCCACAACCACAGCCACCCTGCTGCATCTGTCTAGTGTCAGTAAATGGCACTGGAGACGACACATGCATTTACTGTACTGTGTACAAATAGGAAATGGCAAAATTGTCCTTTAGTTCATAGCTAGGCCATGCTTCTTCAAAGGGTACATGATTCAAGCTCTGTGAAATGTTTTAAACTTCATGCTTTGTTCTTTTTCGCCTTAATCTGATCAAGACAGAGGAAAAGCAGATAAAATATACTGCAGTGGTACAAACCAAGTTCTTCATGAGATTTTACATTATTTTGAAACTGTTCCAACAACAATCAGGGTGCCACAGTATAAACACACGGCTATGTCGGACTGTATTATCCCCTTGCCAAGTGTTGACTGAGGGTGACTGGTCACAGCTGAGCTAGCTGCCAGCCAGACAGCCTTGCTTGTTAAAAAAAAGCCCCTGGGCCTTTTGGATTGCAAAGGTTGAGGCGACACTTTTGTCACAAGGAGTTTCCAAGCACCTACTTGACATGATCAGGGGGAAAAATGTGATGTGATGAGTGAGCCCTTGAGACGATATGATAAATGACAATGTAGCAAAGGCAAATAGGGATAGCGCCAAAGAGGAAGTGAGAAGGGAGGGAGAGGGGGGGGGGGGGGGTGCCTGGGTCTTTTTTGGCTTGCCTCTGACCATGCTGACTTCTGGTATATATGCGTGACAAAGACAAAACAGACGCACTGTCACCAACACTTGGCTGGAAAATAGATTGTTTTCGTCTTGCTATTGTTATCCCTGCTCACTCAGTCTCAGTGAGATAGGATTTAGGCTGACTTGGCAGGGTGAGAGGACCTGTCTGTGGAGGATACCCATGCATCTATGGCTCTCATCTCAGGAGAGACAGCTAGGCGATAGCTGGGATGCAGCCAAACAGCTGTGAGGAAAATCTCTATTACCCTTTTGCTGCTTTGAGTATGCATTTATCATACTCTTGTGGTGAAATCCTGTACCTGCTTACATAAGGATTAATTTGATCAAATGTAATAGGTCATTGCAGGAAAGAAGAGTTTTCTTTAGAAAAGACCCTGCCCTATTTTTCCTGGACAAGGGAAAATAAGGATAAGGAGATGTTTTGTGAGCATCTTTGCATCAGGGTGTTAAAGGCCCACACTATTCACATTCTTTAACAGCACAAGTAACCCAATAACAGGGTTATCAGTGGATGACATTTTAATTTAGCCAATAGATTTATGTATTCTTTATGTAAGGACCTGGGATTAGTCTGGGTTTCATAATCTCTTCTGACCCCTTTTTGTCTTAAAGGTCATTTTATTTTAAATATGTCTTTATGTCTATTAAAGCATGGAAGGAAGCTCAGTGTGTTAGTTCAGAAAACACTGTATAATTCCATTGTATTTCCAATTATCTTGTATTAATATAATGAACCCAAATACAACCCTTATCTCATAATTGAGAAACTCTGTCCTGTGTAATGACTACAAGAGGAAATCCACACCACTACCTTATTCATCTAGAATTTATGAAAGCAGAAAATTAAATGTGCATTACAGTGTAGATGATATCCTTAAATGTTTTATTCATTCATTTGATTGGGCCATATGCTGTGCGCTCCATAACTCATTTTGCCTGAGGAGCTCTGAAACCTTCTTGGGTGAGTGGATAATTTAGGGAATCACTATAATGAACTTCATACTTAAAGAAAAACTTAAGGGGTTGAGGGACAGTAGAGAACCCCTCTGTTTTACTTTTAATACTTTAATAGTCTTCAGGAGTTTACAGCGTCTGTCTTATTCAATGCTGTTATCGTAATCACTCACCTACAAACAAGCATGTTTTAACACTGTGGTTGAGACAGGCTAAAACAGTGCATGTAATAACTCTATAATTATACTGTTACACCTATGAGATCTAAGGTGAGAGCAGTATTTTTAAAACAATTCACTGAGTATACTTTCTCTGAGCTGTGTAGGAAAAAAAAAAATGGATTTGCCAGACTGCAAGTTTAAACAGCAATAACTAAACTACAAAATAAAATATGATTAATGGTTAAAACTTTTGCTGATTATATTTCCTGACACATACATTAAACCTTGAGCTTTAGGGTTGGAATATAATCTCCCACTGAGCAATGGGTTGCTTTGTAAGTGACTCAGATAAAATTAGTTCAAAACTGATAACCAATAGCTGATTTCCTCATGAAGCTAAACCTTTCTTTAAAAAAACATTTTACCTTGACTTCTAAAAAGATGTTTACACATTGTATTCATTTCTTTGGTGTGCATCCACACATTTTCACAGCTGGGGGGGACTGTGTATTAAGCCTGCATATCAACATATGTAGAAACATAATGCTCACACATAATGCACATTTATGTTACATCTTTACACATTCCTGCGTGTTTACATATGCATATGTTATTTCAAACTGCAGATAGCATCTGTCACAGATGCAGCCATCAGACAAAGAAGTGCTGGATGGAAACTGAATGGTAATGAGTACATGCAAGGTGACCGTGATTATGTAACAGCCGAAATGGAGACACAGAAAATCCAAGATTACTGGGCTGGGTGTCTGCATGGCACTTTGCTGCTGCCTGGTTGTGTTTACATGGAATTAAATTAGCCTTGTCCCTGAGGGTGTCTACTTGGCAGAAGGAGAGTGGCAAATGACAGACAGATGACCTGCTCTTTGTTAGCACGGCTGTTTTAGTTCTTTTTTATGGTTTATTTCAGCATATTATAGTGCTTGATGTTCTGTTATGCATATTAGATGGTTCAATTTTTCCCGACAAGAGTCCATATTTACATAAACACCTGTAAGTCTGTCAGAATTAAATCATCAAACATTATAAACATCTGCTGCCGATTTAAACTGTGAAACTATTCAGGTTCAGTCAGTAAAAACGGCACGCAGCCATCCAAACATTCAACCAGGGCACTCCACCTCAGTTTGACCTCCTCTCCTTCACAGAGGCCTCTCCAGTCACTGCATCACGCCAAGAGGGTGAGTTCAGATGCAGGTCTCTGTCAAGGCCACGGTAGTTGTACATGAAAGTGTTCCATTTCTTCTGAGCAAGTTCATCCGACCAGCAGGCGTAGGGTCATGGTGGCCTTGGAGGCAAATGTGAATGTGTGAATTGTGGTGTGAAAATATGAACAAAACATGGAGGACTGAACTACCAAACAAATAATTATGTATAAAATGTGTATAAGGAGGGTCATAATCATGTAAGAAGCCTGTGTATCTACATAAAGAGCACACTTTTATATCGGCAAACACACATTTTCTCAAACTTTCTCATATTTTTCACCTTTTTAAAATCCTCCAGCATTCCACCACAATCCCTCTTTTGAATCCCAAATTTTCAATCTACTTATACAACAGGGAAATATGACAGAGTGCACTCATTTTACATCTTGCAGTGTGCAAAATCACTATCTCTTTAGGCTCAGCAGTTCCTGTCCCAGGAGCAGTGCAGCCAGAAGGAATGATCCAGAGAGAGGGAGAGGAGAGTAGTCAGCACTTCTAAAGCATGGAGAGAGACATTAGCAGCTGCTAGCAACACAATCACGCCATGCATAAGCATCTTTTATTTAATGAGTAATACCCTTGGACTGTGCAGATGAGTATACACAAAAGGGACTTCCTGCTTGCATGGGTTTTCAGGCAAATCGTCAAAATGCAATGTGCCTAAAAGAGATTAGAGGCAGAGAAGCAAATATTGAATATTCCAGAACAAATGAGATATTGTTTAGAAAAACTATGCTGCTTCACAGCTAGGAGTATGGCACTGGCAAACTCAATGAGAATATGCGCACTATTGTGTTTGTTTGAGCCTGTGGATTGGAAGCTATTTGTCTAGATGATAACTAAACTATTTCCCCTGAAAAGTTACAGGATACATCATATTTCTTATCTTCTTCTGCCTCTTGCATTATCTACTGTGACCAGAATCATTTAAGCCAACACAAGTTGATACAGCACAATGCAAGTAGCCCGAGTGGAGCTTGTTATCATCTTATCACTTGGGAAAGAGCCTCAGAGCAGATTAACAAAAAATACACAGATATTATCTAGTTAGTAGTAGAGCCATTCATCAAAGTGGAACACAACCCTGTTCGCTCATAGCAGCCAAACTGCTTGCATGCCTTCATAATGATGCAGTGCAAGTGTGTATGTGTGTGTATGCGTGTGTATGTGTGTAGAGTGAAACCTATGTAAACAGGGAGGGTTGAGCTAAAGCATAGCTTTGGGGTTTTGAATAAATACGGGCTGGGCCTGAGAGCGGCAGGCAGTCTTAACACACACACATGCACACACACGCACACACACATATATGCACACAGTGCCATTGTCTCCACTGCTGACACAGAGAGCTAGCCAGCCACCATCGTCACCATAGTTGATGATAAAGCAGGCAGCAAAAGCCCTCAGTAGTGCCACGGTGCTTATAAGCCATATCTGCTCTCAGCCATCTGCTGTGTTTGTAGTATGAAATGTTGCTCACCACTTACCGTCCAGTGGCTGCTCAAGTTAGAAACAGCCACTGGAGCCACTTGAGGATACAAAGAATTTGGAAACAGTTTGGTCAGGCTCAGATCCAGACAACAGTAAAGTTTGCTGAGCCATGTTATGGATTCAAGTCACTGTGTCAGAAAGTAAGACGAGGCACAAGGTATTGTTAGGATAAAACACCAAATACACCAAATATGGATAATACGGAACCACTGTATTAGCAGGACGTATGGATGCAGAGCAGAAGATGGATCTTCTCATCCCCACAGAAAAAAATAAAATAAAATCCTTCTCGAAATAACATCCATGTGAGTCATCTTGGCCTCCAAGTCTGTCAGTTTGTTTAAAATGAAACGTCATCCTACCATTCCTCTCAGGAACATTATAATCTTTCGCAAAAATAAACCAGTTTGACGTTTGATTTGGACTGACAGATCTATTGTATTGTTGATGTTTTGGTTTATCCCGTTTGGCATTTTCTAATCTTGAGATCTGTATAACGAAAGTAATTTGGGGAATTTGGGAGATGAGGGGGTGTATTAACTGTTAATAACAGGTAAATGGGGAAAGAGGGATTTATACTCCTGTGTACTTATTCTCATATCCTTCTGTCTGTAAAAGAAAAACTGAAAAATAGAGTTGGAAAAAAAGTTTATCTACATCTTGAACGTACACCACTCACTGAAATGATGGGTTTTTATCAAAGGTTTCACACTAAGCTTTTGTAACCATTCTCAGCACTGTAGTCATCTATTCTAAATCTGTCTGTGGAGGATAATTTTCTGCTAGTCTGAGCACAAAGACTTCAGCCAGATCTGTGTGTTCCAGTTTGTTTTAGATAACACAACAATAGCAGATGCTCTACTATTTTTTTTTTTTTCTTTGTCAATGTTTGTTTGCAGTTTTACAACCAAAACTGGATCAGTCTGAAATCATGAATTCATACTTTGCAACCAGTTTATGTAAGATATTTAAAGGACCATCCCTCAATTTTGAAACATGGTTATACCACAGCCCCTCGGATTGGTAGACGTAAGATCATGACAAATAATGCTTCCTTCAGACAAACAAAAGGTAAAGTTGGCAACTTTTAGGATAAGCACTGCATTTGAGTCGGTGCAGCTGTCCCGTGTGGCTTAGTGCAGCCGGTTTTGATTGGCATATCTGGTGTGTATTTGGGGAGGATGATAAGGGATTCTCTGACTCCGGGGGATAATATGAGATTCTTTGTCTCGGGGATCAAACCGGAGCTGCGCTGTGAGGAAAGCATTGCTCCTCTCTCTTGAGGGCATAGTATGCACAGTCCTCGGGAAATCTGCATGGATGGATGGATGATGAATTTTTAAATCCCCCCCCAAAAATCTGATGTAAAATCCTCTGAAATTTGCATGAATGGATGATACATTTTTAATACCCTACCTATATATCAAACCCTTTCAGCACACTACAGCCGATAGATGCACTGCAGATGCTGTGATTTCAAACACTCCATCCACATCTGTCCGGTTTGACAGCTGTTTTGACTTCATTTTAAATAGACTGCCGTAGGTGAGTGAACAAGCAGATTCAAATCAAAGTAATCATCCCGATTGTCCGTGAGCTTGCTCACAAGCAGCCAGGGGTGAAACCTCAAGGTGTGTGTGTGTGTGTGTGCGTACTGCGGTGTGTGTGTGTGTGTGTGTGTGTGTGTGTGTGTGGTTGCCCACAGTGGTGTGCTGCAGTCCGCTCCCCGCCGTAGTTGAGTAAACTACACGGACATTAGCGGGCGCAGCGGCACAACCACCAGAGCCAGAGTGGATTAAAGCTGCGTGTGTGTGTGTGTGTTTGTGTGTGTGTGTGTGTGTGTGTGTATGTGGAGAGAGCCACTCGACAAACGACTGTGTAACCAAGTGAGAAAACGCCGGCGTGTAATAGCAAGTCCGTCACAGCAGTTTGCAGCTGCGAAACAGCGGAGGGAAGGCGCTGGGTGAAGTGAGTTAGAGCCGCGCATTGTGTGCCAGGCAGGGAGAGCTCGGCGGGAATGGCTTCATCTCCGTGCGGCAACAGTAACTTTGATTCCGGCCTGGAAATCAAAACTCGCTCGGTGGAGCAGACGCTTATTCCTTTAGTATCGCAGGTGAGTGACTAGTTGACGTAAAAGAAAACGTTGTGTGTTGTATTTTCCGAACCTGTTGTGCTTTAGAAACGCACTTTGGCTTCGCTTCGTGTGCGGAGGTAAAGGGCTAACTTTGATTCCCGTGTTTACCTGTTTGTGTTCACGGAGACTGCGTGTTTCCTCCGTGTGCTGTGTTTAAAGTCTGCCCCACGTGTGGGGAAATTACTGGGAGTTACTACCCCGTAACCACCGTCATATAGCTGTTATCAATAAAGGTAATAAATTACAGCACGACACACTTACACACCGGGAAAGTCGACTTGTAACAGGCTGCACGGAGCAAAGTCTCCGGAACATGGGTCGTCCAAACTTTTAACGCGAAAGGGCATCCGCAGAGATACACATGAGACAGACGGACACAGATTTTGTTGTTGTTAGGCAGAAGTTGGTAGGCTACAGAATTACATAACAGGCTACAGTGTACTGTAAAGAGGAAGTCAAAATGGGAACAATTAAACCAATGATCAGCCATCCTAAAAACAATGAAACACTCAAGATAACCAATCTCTTATTTTGGTGGAGATGGAGAGAAACTGCCCTGGAAGTTGTTTTTTTTTTTTTTTTTTTTTTACACTTTTACACAAGATGGCACATAAGTTTTCTCAGATTTTTATTTTATTTTTTGTGCCTGTTCACCCTTTTGCCAGCCCTGAGCTGCCCTGTGACTCCCACCTCTCTAAATGGGCCACTTTGAGAGTTTTTCAATAAACAGAAGAAGATGAAAGACCCACTTAAAGCCCCTGCACTCTCTCAGCAACTCCTCTCTTGCACACTCAAATCAGCAGTCCCAGCTTTAAAAGCATGGAGTTTAGGTCAATGACTTAATGAATCATTGTGCTGCGTTAGTGCGACAAAGTGGGCTACAAACTCCCAGACTATTTTGTCTTTTAGAAAAAAAAAACCAAAAAAAAAACAGTAATGACATTTTAGGCCGTCAATTTCAATTGTAGGAACAATTACAGATTATTCATTAGACGCTTCTGCTTTCAACATGAGCATGAGTATTTTTCCACTAGTGGGTCTCGCATGGTCACACAGGGATGGGAGGTGGGTTGCGTCTCCTGAATAGGGGAATGACCGCCAGTCTTATAAATGCTAATATCCTCTTGTTGTGCAGGAGGCTAAAGGGACAGAGACCTGTTAATGTTCTGTGGTTTCCACTGGGAGACAGTGGAAGAGAGAGGCACCTCATTGGTGGCTCAGCAGAGTCTGGACAATGCCATGATGGAAGGTCCCTGACACCATCCTTCCCCTGTGAATGCTGAAAGCCTGCTTCCTCCCTCTTGTTGCACTGGTTTATTTGAAAGATATAAGGTCACGCCGTACTGAATGGATATGGGTTTGTTTTCAGAAAAGGACATCTGCTAGCCGGTTTGCTTTTGGTGTCAGCTGTTTTATAGTTTACGTGATTTCCATTTTCAGTCATGCATAAATACAACAAAAAGAAAATGTAGTAGTTTGGTTGTACAGTAGGAGAACTCAAGAGTAAACTGAAGTAAGCTTTTACCTTCGATGCAAAGAGAAGTTACTGTAAGAATATTTATAGTAAGCACTGCTGTAATATTGAACAAGAGCATACAGTAAATCTGCTGCGCTCTGCTTTATCTTGATAATATTTAGGCTGGAGCAAACTTAAGGTGCACTCCTGCCCACTGACAAGGACTGGCTGTACTCCAGTCTATAACACAGAAGTATGTGCTATGTACTGTAACGGGATTCAGCATATTCAAGTCCAGTGTTGAATAGTGGGCCTCAAGGACAATGTTTCCTAACTTTCTTTTTTTTTCCTCAGTGTGAGGCATGTCCCCATAGCAACAGAGCTCTGCAATGCTGAAAGAAACAACATTTCCAAGGACCGTTAACCTCCATATATAATGTTTTGTTGCTGATGTTGTGATGTCATCAGGAGGACGGTCAGCCAGTCAGGGCTGACTGGTACATTAGTTTTACCTGCAGCGAGTACATTTCATTCAGTATGGTTACATGCACGCAGGTAATGCCATTATGGAAAATGTGCAGAGCTGGTAGAGCTGAAGCAATTGTTTGATTAATCAGTTAGTTCACTGGTATATACAGCAGCATGATAATTGGTTAATCTTTTAATAGTTTTTCAAGCAAAACATGCCTCAAAATTTGTGGGTTCAGCTGCTCAAATGTGAATATTCGCAGATTTTCTCAGTCTTCTGGGGTTAAACTGAGCATCTTTGGATTTTGGACTGTTGGTTAGAAAAAACATTTTTAGGATGTCAAAATTGGCTTTGGGAACTTGAAATGGGCTTTTTTTTGGCTGTTTGTTTGATTCATTGCTTAATCTCTTAATTCAGAAAATAATTGGTAGATTAATTGATCATGGAAATACTTAGTTGCAGCCCTACATGTTGCATAGTAACTTGATTTTTACCAGTAACCTCTGTGGATTTTACATGATAATAATGTGCATGAATTGTACCGTAGTGCAGTTAATGTCCAGAAGTAGGTGTGGTAGCATACTGGCTAAGAGGAAGTAGGAATGTAACAGGGAGATAAAGGGCTTTGCTGGTAATTACTGTGTTTTGCATCTTCAGAACAATTAAAGTCGCACTGCTTGTTGTATTAGCGTGTTTATGGCATGTGCAGAAAATCAAATCACCAAAAGAAATCTAACTATGCCATTAGTCCTTAGAAAGACTGATGTGAAACCCAGCTCTGATTACTGCCTTAATGTGAGAAAGATAACACAGTTAAGAGGTTTACACGGTGGTTCACAGAATCAGTATTACCTTACATGGTTTTTAATTGAATTATTATAGTCGGCGCAAAAGGCATGGACTGTGTGGGCTGTGCTGTGTGGCATTTCTTCTTAAGGAGCTATCTATATATGTGTGTGTTTGTTTGTGTATATATGCACGCTCATGCGTTGTAGGGGTCTTTAGATAGTTATCGAGGAGGAAATGAAAAAGCCCTGTCAGTGAGAAGTCTGTATGATAAGGTATCATGTTGTGCACTATCCCCCTCTCTTCTTTTCCTCCCCTCTCCTCTCCTCCCCTCCCTATGACGTTGATATCCTCAGGCCTCTGTTATCAGCTTCACTCCCACCAGGGTGTAATTATAGGCCTGGGAGACTCCCGACCTTGCAGTACACACACATATACATGCATGCACGCACGCATACACACACAAGATAGACACATGCACACAGTCCCACCCACCTTTTCATTTTCATGCTCATACGTCATACTGATTCCTTGTTTATGCTTTTTGACAGCAAGTATGAATGTCAACTTCGTTCCCAAAGTTACAGCTGCTCTGGGTGTTTGCAATTTAAATTCTGTTTAAATGTGTCTGACTCCTGTTTTCATAATTTGGCCACCTGGATGTTTTCTTGCTGCATCCTCCATCACTTTGGCCATTCACTTCACCCTTTTCAGATGCAGAAGGGGCCTTTTCCTAATTTAGCAGAAGCACTGTCCTCAGCTAGGAATTCACTGATGTGCTTTACTTCACTTTTTCCCCTACTGCCATCTCCATACCAATGGACTTGCATTGTGAGGGGCATGGTGAGGGTAATGAATTGCTCTGGTGGTGGTCAAAAATGTAATGGGCATCACACAGAGAGAAGGGAAACTACGCAAATGCATCTGCTGTTGTGTGTATCCTACCTGTGATGTGGTCTGTAGCCAGCTGGAAGGCAATTAGCAATAATCTGGCTGCTTTTTCCTTGAGATGTGATTCCTGTTTTGAAGTGATTAGTGAAATAACAGTTCTGTTCCTGGGTTTTTATAATTGAGGTTTGTTCCTAGTAAAAACACAGCAGCCCCTGTCTGGATGCGGACATGGTGGTCCTCAGACTGAGAAGGTGTAAGGGTGTTGTTTTGAGGTAAAGATGTGTGGGAACGAACAAGGGCAAGGGAGTAATAAGTGAGACTTTGATCAGATCGGTGAACATTTAAACACTCGTGACACACTGGCCTTGTGATTACATAGCTATACTGGCTCCATCATTTTTGTGCGAGGCCAAGTCAGGAGTTTTTTAGAAGATTTTCTCCTATAATTGGGCCTGGAAAATCCGTTCTCTGTCCAAGTTCGTTAGCATTGACGTTGTCATGCTTCCAGGGGTTCTGTGGTTCTTGCAGTTTTGCCTTCTGATGTGTTAAAAAGGACTGTGGGTAAAATAGCTTTTCCCTGTTTGTTTTATTTAAAACTGGATTGAAATGGCATATTTATTACCCAAACAAAAGCTCAGTGGCAGATTTGCAGATGTGATTTTCTCAAAGCCTTAGCATTTTGTTACATAAATTCCACATTTAACAGAATGCTGACAAAAAAGCATAAACATACTCCTCACTTAACAGCTCTGTAAGCATGGCCATCAATTTTCATCCCTCTTTCTTGGAATATTGGAAATTGACTTTTATTGAGGTATGAGGCACTATTTCCCTCTTAATATTCCTGGTCCTGTGTTGGGGTGACATGACAAACGTCCAGGTAGTGAAGTTGTTTTTTATACCCAGACAGAGAGGCATTACTGTTGCCACGAGCCCTAACAGATCTGCTTCCTCCAGCCGTATGATGATAATAAAGACAAATGGGTCCCTGGCATGAAGGTGAAACCACGTGAGGATTACAGTGCACCACTAACATGCATGCACGAATGCACGCACACACGCAGACCAACATATATTTACCTCCTGGGAATGGGTCAAAAACAGTCGATATTGTGTCTATTGTGTAATGTTTGTGTGTGAGCGCACGCGGGAGAAGGGTGGGGGATTCCAGTGTGGTTTGTGTACCTTATGTATTTGCATACCTTGGTATGTGTAATTGTTTGCTCGTGGACAACACAAACTGAATGAATCTGTGGTGCCAGTGTTTAATGTGCAGTCCACTGCATTTCGTGTCGTCACCATGACCTGTCACCTTATCAACCTTCAACCTTTTAAAGCCTCGACCAAAACAACACTGAGTCTGATAACACTGTTTCAGTGCAGGTCAGGCTGCCACCATTTTTCCTGTTGTGCTATTACCAGTGGAACATTTTACAGAATGTCCAAAGTGTGCACCAACACACCCGCCTTCATTTGCCAATAATGTCTTTCTTCAACAACTTTCTGTCATCAAATTGAAATGAGATATAATCCCACTCAGCTCCTCTTGTTTTCTAGGAAAGTGGTTGCATTAGTCAGTTAACTTCATCAGTTTAGAGAATTTACTCTCACTCCCCATTCTCTCTCTCTCTCAGCTTTTTTTTCTCTGTGACACACACACATACACATCTAAACACACATATGCAAGGCTTGGATGACCACTGTGTCCCCCTTGTCCTCCCTCTTGTGCTCTTCTCACTATTGCTATCAGGGGAGTCATTACCGATCGCTGTTCTCTGTAAGTGCCGATAAAAGGGTCTGTCTCACATGTCGATCCATTGACCTCTCCCCGGCTAATATACTTACAGATGATGAGAAAGGTGTGCGTGCGCGTGTGCATGTGTGTGCGTGCGTGCCTGAAACCTCCAAATAACCCACCCTAAAGGGATCAGTCACACAGCGGAGTTAACTTAAGGGTGAAAAAAGCTATCTCGCCCTCTTGCCATTTAAGTTATCTGACGGCTGTGGCTAATAGCGATAACTGCTTTTAATTGTCTCAAGGAAAGCTGCTGCCTCCCACCAAGATGTATTGCTATTGCTGGGAGGTTGATAAAGTATTGATTAAACTTCCCATTATCGGAGAGCTTCAAAGTGGCATTACCTGTGCTCACATAGCTCAAAGTCATGCACCCAGTGTCAGCTGAAACTGGAAAGCAATTTCAGGGACCTGTTCCCCAGAAAGCAGGGTTCTTTAGTGTTTTTTTTTTTTCAGTCAGGAGATAGTTTGGTTTAATTTGTCTGGGCTTTGAAATATCCAACAAGGAGATTTCTGCCAAAGAAATAGAGCTTAAGAAAACAATTGACAGTGAGTACTTATCCAGACTAACCAGGACATTGTCTCTGTAATGAGATGTTGCAATAAAATTGTATTATGTTTTGTTAAATGTAAATTTTTATTCTGTTATCACCACAAACAAAAAATCAGTTCACCTCAGCTCCCTGGGGAAATAATTCCTCACCATGTTCAGCCTATATGTGTCCTATGTGAAGGGTCCTCCAAACTCTGCAAAGGCCATTAGAGGCTCTGCATTATTGTGAAGTATCAAGTGGCCGTCTGGCCCATTTCCAGCCTGCATTTACAGTATATTCTTAGTTTATGATGGTGAGATAGTTATCAGACGTCTCATGAGTGTCGGCACACGGGAAGAGATCTCTATCAGCGGGGATGTGGTGCCTAATGTAGCGTGGTGTTCTGTGTTGTCCAGTCTCACTGGAAGCACCCTGTGGATTAAAACAGATGCATTAACACACGCCCAGGAGCACACACAAGGACATACTTACTGACATTAATTACACACAGAGGCCATCTGTGAATTTAAGGGAAACAGAACAACAGTCTTCCCTGCCAGTCCTGTGGCTGTGCAAGTAGTATTTCAGACAACACATCGATACAACGGATGTACCTTAGCCCATATATAAGTTTTTTATGAATGTAATAAGCATTGTTTCCCTGTCTGGCTTCCTCCTTACAGCACTGAATGCAGATATAAAGATGGACAGAAACATGCGGTGTCACTGTTCATGCTGTCAGGATAGAGGAGAGCGACAGGACAGCCCACTTATTGTAATCTTGCAGGCATGCACTCTCCCACTTGTCTTGTCATGTATATGCCAGAGATAACACTCGATGTATCTATATTGTCTGTTGCCTGGACAACTGCAGGTAAACAGATGAGTATTTGGCAGGCAGCTGTTTGTCTCCCATTGCTTTTCTGTTGGTGATTTCTTGGCTCGGTGCAGTGATGATTCCAGTCTCGAGCACATGACATTGACTAGGACAGTTGTATGCGATGTGTTTACTGGGCCTCGCTAGAGGAAGCTCTGCAAATCCTTGCAAAGGCAGGAAACCTCGCCAAATGTGAGAAAAAAAGAGTCATAAAATGTTGCCCAGTAGTAGCATAATTACTGTGTCATCTTTACGTAAAGCTATTTCAAAAGGTGCTTTTTATATATTTTGCTTTACATCCTGTCCTCACTGAAAGTGTTATACCACTGTGACTTATTCTCTTTATTCCAGGAGTTTTCAAAGTGTGACAGTGTGGGCCTTCCCTCTGACAAAAGTGAGAAAGCTACAAAACAATATTGAAAGTGCAACATGACAAGAATTCATATTGAGAGATTTTGTCACTACTTTTATTATTCTTTGTCTTACTTTGATAAGTGGGATCATAATGAGATATGGGATAATAATGCTCTAAGCTTTTAAACTACAGATCCGATGTGTAGCCTATATTTGTTGACATTTTGGCAACTTGCCATCAATAAAAGTAGTTCCTGTTTACAACAGATGTCCATTTGTGACAGACATCAAAGATAATAATATCCTCTGAAAGGTTAAGTCATACTGAATCTAAAAATGTGTGTACCAGGCCTGTGTAGTCATATTTCACAGAGTTATGAGACTGGCAAGGAGTACAAATTTTGACAAAATTGCTACAATTGCCAAGAGTTTTAGTACCTTGAAGTAGCTAAATTGCCTTTCACCTCACGCAGTATCTTTGCTTCACATCTCTCTGTTGGTGGATACTGTTGCTGTGGATATGAGTATTGCATAAAGTATAGTCCTGAAAGTCCTGAAGTATAACTAACAGTTTCTGTCTTTTAAGGTCATACAAAACAGAAATATCTGAGATACATCCCAAAGCTCTCCAAGTCGTCATGTTTGCTCTTCTCTCCCTCTCAGGGAGCAACATCGCTGACTGTACCACTGATGAATCCTTCAGTCTGGCTTGTATGTGTTAATTGCTTTCTTCGAGCGTCTTTGAACTTCTCCCCTCTCGATAATGAGTTCTTTTAAAGAGATGAGGTTTGACATGACAGAACAAAGAGTGTGCGAAGGACACAGAGAACCCAGAATACAGAACATTTTCTTATCTTTTCTAATTCAGAAGAGTCAGAAATTTCAAATATTTAACGTTTGATACGTCACTCCAACCCTCCTCACATTGTGTAACTTACAGTATGTACTGTATATGACAATGAATTGTTTCTATACTGTTTTTATGACAAAGTCAAGAGTGTCACTTTTGACCTCGCAGTGCAACAGTATCACTTTCAGTTTGTGGTCATAAAACCCACATGAGGAATCCTTCACTTGATGATGTGACTGCAGGGTTTTGGTTTGGGGGAAGTATCAGTGTGTAAGATGCTATAACACCTTCTTTGTATGCCCTCCGCCCTTCCTCGGTCGGTCTACCCAATTTCCTGATTTTGTTTTCCTGTCACACACCTCACTCTCTTGCTCTTTCGTTCTGTCTCCAGCCTTGCGCTCAGTTTCTCCCCATCTCTCTCCATTTTGCCCCCTTTTTTTCTCACTTTTAATCTCAACCTCTCCAGAGAGTCCGGTGTCCCTGTATCACCTCATTAATTATGCAGCCTACTGAAAACCTAGCCAGAGGCAACAGGTAGTGCACAGAGCTGAAAAGCCCAACCTTACTATTTCTTTTAGGATCTTTCTCTTTTTCTTCTGTGTTGTAAACTGAGACATAATCCTCAGGCCGCACCTATCCTGAAGAACAGTAATGGGAACAGCAAGTAACCAGCTGAGCCAGATTTGGCTGTCCCTTTCTTTGACATAGAATACCCTGGAGTGATCAAGATAATGGTATTTTTATAGTCTTTTGTCTGACCATCACGTATCTTCAGGGAAAATGTATTTGGAAGCCAGTGCAGTGTTGAAAGCACAATTGCAAGCAGATAGGATCTTAAACATTGTGAAAAGATTTAGGAATAAGAATAGGAAAATATCATTTTAACCTGGCACTGATAAGATTACACGGTAGTGATATGTTGTTTGTGGACAAACTGGTTTTGTTCAAATACTATGCAGGATGAAGCTGTACATAAAGCAGCCAGATTTACAGGCTGACAGCTTCACTAGGGGTGTTTGTGGCAGGTCAGTAAATGGAAGAAAAGATGCAGCGTTGCAATCCCCCTTAGAAATATAAATTAGTACGTCAGTTTTGCTTGTATTATTTGTGTTACATTTTATGTTTTGAATTCTGATGAGGCAGGAGTATAAAGACAGTTATTTTGGCTGTTTTAATTGGCCTAAGAAAATCGACAAACCACAGATTCATCCTATCGCTGATGTATTCGTCCAACCCTAGTGATTTTCGTCCTCGATCAATAACCTGAAAGTACCTGATACCTAGTGCTATCAGTATGGGCATGGTGTTCTCATCTTGTCACTACTTCTGGGTGACTGGAGCCAGTGGGTGACAGCTGGGGGCCAGCCAGCCGGGAAACACAGCCCAGTGTGTGCGTGTGTCTCCTTAAACACACACACTTACAGTGTGCCAACCCCTATAAATAAGTTAAAGTCCCTCATCTGCTATAAATAAAGTTCCGGTTGTTCTGGAAGTTCGAGCGTGTCTGTTAGCTGAAGGGCTGAAAGGAACTTTTTCAGGTGTTGACGATATGAAAACTTTACTAGTGTTTGAATGTAAGAACTTTCTGATTAGAATAATAGCAGTATTTATTATGGGTGGGATCTTGGTCTGTTTACATTGACATGCTGCTTATGTATGTAGAAGTCCTGGTACTGGTTCAAATAAATGGTTTTTGAGGTTTTAATAAAGACCTAGTAGAATGCCAAACACTTAAAGACATGGGTATGTGTCATGTAGTGAAAGCATGTTCCCTAAGCCCCCATGAGTGTGTTAGAGAGAGTCAGTGTGTCACAACACAGGCCATTATGCTGTCTGAAGTCAGGGGGGCCGCATTCCTTCAAGGGTTCACGTTTCTAGCTCCTACAATGTGTATTGCTATGAGTGCTGTCTGAAATTGTCTATTCTTTATGGGTGGATCACGGCCAGGGTCGAAAGTCAAAGTCTCAAGGGGCGAGACCTTTACGCCCTCTATACTGGCTGGTATGCAGGAGTTAGTGCCCCACCCCAAGGGCTTCAAGTTTGCCTCGCTTCGTTCACTCACCACTTTGATCAATGAATCATCCTTCTCAGCCACTATCTCATTGCATTGGGGGTTTTGATGTTTGGTTTGACGCATTTCATTGATTTATTAATGCAGTCATTCACTTTTTAAAGGGCTTCTCAAATGTCAAACCCTCAAGACCACATTTTTAGAAATGCCTTTTTTTCTACCTCTGGGTGAGGATTTGTCTCGCTCTGGGGGTAGTTTGCAGTCATGTTGACTGTCTTCCACACCTGACGTCCTATCTTACCATCTCCCTCCTTTCATCTGTGAAGAACTTTCAGGGGCTTTGGAAAGTGGGAAGGCAGAAATCCTGAAGGTAGCTTGTGAGATTAATTTTCAGCACTTTCATCAGACACTTGTGTTTGTATTTGATTTGAATCCCTTGGTGACTCAGAAACAAAGCCCATTTGTCTTTGTCACTTTACTTCTTCATTCAACAAAAACAAGACTTATTAGTTTAGAGGCAAGCCACTAATCCAGTGCTTTTGTGTCAGGTGTATTTACTTGGCGTCCTTCTAGCAACAACTGCAGTCTTTTTTTTTTTTTTTTTCTTTTCCTGCAGAACATGCTATCGCTGTGGGAGGCTGTGACAGAGCCTGGTTAAGCCACTTTCACACACTGTTCACCACACACTATTATTTGTCCATTAATTGTAATTACCCATCATGATGACTGATGGAATGTTTTCGAGGCTGAGTTGGCAAGCAGTTGGGATTATCCCGTTGAAGACTTTATATAATTAGCCACTCATTAAACACGGCTCAGTGTGAAGTAAACCTGAGGGGGGCGACTTGCAAATGGCTCAGTTTTTGTGTTCGTACCCCCAGGTTGTTGAAGCAGGCTGTTGTCACCGTGCTATGTTGCATCCAAGAAAGTGACCCGGGGACAGTTGCTTTTTGAGCATTGGCCGATGAATCGCGTCCATGTGGTCTGCAGTCATCCCGATGCTTTAGAAATCTTTTGACACTGGTATTTTACTCTAAAGGATAATGCTTTGTGAGATCTGTTCTACAAACTAAACTGACGACGATGAGGAGGAGAGGATGTAGGTTTTAATTGTGTTGATTGTTTTGGATTGGACTTGTGTTTTCATTTGAATGAAGTTGCGTGATGATGCATCTGGAGATAGTCCTCCGACAGGTTGCATCGATTCACAGTTCCGCCTCTTTGGGCTTTGGCACAGGCACTCATCAGTCTTTACTTGCAACCCAGGACATCCTCACTGAGATAATTGAGGAGCAGAATGAAAAATACAATAGGGCCTCATCAGGAACTGGAGTCTGCCCTTTTCAAGTGTTCTCATATCAAGCTTCAAAAACACAAAGAAATTGCGGAGGGGGAACAATCAAAGTTTGGAGTCATATGGGAAGAACAAAGTATGAACAGCGCTCTGGGCCACAGTGTGTTTTTTGGCGGGGACCAGAGGTTTCAAAGAAAAAGATTTGTTACAGCTTATGTAAATGTTCACATTTTTTTTTCTTGTTTCTTTTGAAGGTGCTTCATCTCTCAAGGTGAGAGTGATCTAAATTATTCAACTCATAGGAGAAAATTGTTGTCATGGTTGACTTTGTGGCGCATGTCTGCTCATATACCCCATACAGAACGCCGTGCACCTTGTGATTGTAGGATTTAGTTACTCATTAATTGCAAATTTTGGTCTGTTTACGCACACCAACAACAGACCATGTCAGCAAATGAAACCCTCCACTGAAATGTTTTTGTTTGTTTTCTTCGCCTCTTCTCTTCCTGGAATGGAACCACTTGCCTAACACAATTACATGAATATTCTATTACAGAGCTGCAAGTCTTATTCAATTAGTGAAACGAAATATGACTTCAGCATCCAGGCAAAGGCTTTCTTTTGAGGCATGGAAGTTCTTAACTTTCCCCTGAATGTTGCCAGCAGCTGAATCTGGTGGAGAGATTGGAGACCTCACATGTAGATGTAATATGTGATGGCTCAATGTTTTTTTCTGCTGTGTTTTGCGTCCTTTGTTAGGTTCCCTCGCCAAATTAAACAACTGCCACGTCCTTGTAAAAGACGTATCGGGGGGGGGGGGGGTATGAAACAGACATCTCTATGAAATATCCAGGTCTTCTATGGAACAAAGAGCCCAGTGTATAGTCTGGAGAAATGTGTAACTGCATACGGTGTACATTTCCATATGGGTGGGATCTCATCTGCATTGCCCTGCTGCCTGGGCCAGAGATGTCTTTGATATTATGTCTTGGGTGCTTTGCAAAAACTTGCTCAGATCAGAGATGCCTGTGCTGTCAGGATGGCTGCCCTGGTTTCGCTATCAAAACGGTTAGATCCAAGTTAAAACGGTTAGATCCAAGTAAAAAATTCAGCGTTCTGTCTGTTTTCTATTTGTTTCAAGCTGACATGACTCGCTTCACACTCTGGGATACCCTGATAATCTGGCCGTGACTATGAGTTGCCTCTGGCTATTTTGAAGTTTTGAGGTTTTGAAGGTATTATACTGTATTTTACATCCATTTAAGATAACTGAGGAGAAGCATGTTTTGGTTATTCTGAAATATTTGTTACACCCTCAAAGTGAGATGTTGTCGGTGGTATTCAGCTGCCGGCAGATACCCACCGTTCCAGGTCCATCATTATTATCATCACCCACACACTGGTAAGAAGCATATAGGCCGGAGCTACACTAATGAAACACCTAGGGAGACATTTTTGATGTATCGATTTAATATTTATTTGACCGCAGAACCTCCCTTCTCTTGTGTTTTGCTGAAAACAAAGAAAATATCCCTTTAAACTTCTCACTCAGTGAGTTTAGTGTTGCACAAAGACTTTGAAACAGGGGGAAGCAGCATCGCTGTCCAGAGATTTAAAGAATCTGCCCACCAGCATCTTCAACGCTCAACACGTTGTATCACTGTAAAAGTACGACTTAATGTTTCCACAATTCAGTTTTTGTTCGCGTTAATGAAGGCAAAAAAGTGGACTAAGCCAGGTTTACTGTTTCCCCTGTCCCCAGCCTTTTTGCCAGAATAAGCTAACTGACTGCAAGAAAGTGCATAAGCTTATTTTGCACAATTTTTAACTATTCCTGTCAAGAGCTCATTTATTTTAGCTGATGCAATGTTCTTAAATGGCTGTTTCTAATGGCTGCATGTCTTTTGATAATACATGGCTTTTCACTCATGCTTGTAAAGGGCTTCACCTCTGGATGCCTCTTGGTCCTGTGTTTAATTCATAACTGACATTAAATTAGATGTAATGTGACTTTTTTTTTTTAATTCACTGTCCTCCCACCAGCAACTGTAAAGGGCTTTATAGAGAAACAAGGTTGGTGAACCACAACAGTAGTTTGTGTCATGGTCCGGTGCTCTCCAAACAGAGGAGATCGATTCCCTCTGCTTCCCTTCCCATCTTAGTTAACCTTGGATTGTGGTTAACAGAGCAAAAATTGATCCGCGGCCATGTTGTGTTTGTCTACCCCCCAGCGAGGACCATTGAATCAGAGATCGCTCTCACTCACACGGCCTCATCTCGTGTCCCTGGTTTACCTCTTGACTGAAAGAGTGCAATTTCTCAAAAGAGTTTTTAGATACAGAAAAATCGAGCTGGCAAAGACTCATTTTCCTCTGTTTCCTGTGTAGCCGTGCCTTCTGGTTTTCTCCATCTTAGCTGTCCTCCCTCTCTCCTTATTTACTGAATGCCCTCTGCCATCCTCCCGTCTATCTGTCCATCACAGCTGTCTGTCTGTTTTTCTCCCAGGTTTATCATTCTCTGTTATCAGCTGCTGCTGGTTCCTCTAGGCTTCCTGCTCCTCATGTCAGCCTGACTGATCACACTGTAGCAATGCTCTGCTTTCAAGAGAGATTATGTGTTACTGTTCAGAGCACTAACAAACCAGGTCGGAGGCGTCTTATAATGCAATTTCTTTTTAAATACTTCCACTCAAATATGGAGTAAGGCTTTCGTGCACATGGACATGAAACAAACATTTCAATGAAAGCACGGTATGGGAAATAGTTATAAAAGATGCATGTTTTAGCATTAAAGATTGATTTGATTTGCCGTGTCAGAATTTGTCATACGGTAAACTACAACTGGCCGAGGTCAGAGTGACTCCTGAGAGCTCTCTGCTCAGCACACTCAGTGGGCCCCCTTAAGACTTGATAGATTTCCCATTATTTTTAGACAGCCATGATGGAAGACCAGGTAGCACACAGCCTGCTCTGCTTTCCTTTTAGCTTCTACTTCCTGAGTGGAAACACTGCCCTGCTATGGCACATGAATGGTAAGCGAGCCTGCTACCAGGCCCTGGAGATGAATACTTCTCTTCATGTGAAACAATCACAAAAATGTAATCTGGAAATCCTCGGCCATGTTTCCATCCCTCTGTTTAGAAATCCGCCTCGGAGAGGTTTTAGAGAGGCTGTGAACACTTGAACCGTGGCAGAGCACCAAGGATCGATGCCAGGCCGTAATACCAGGCAATAAGTGGGATTATATTTGTCGTTTATTTGACAGTGAATGGTCCCTTGGAAAATATGAACTGAGTTTATTGGCTTGTCTACCGTGCCAACCTTACAATATATTATGTTGTGTTGTCTTGGCTTCTCTGAGTACACGTGGGCAAACAGAGCAGATTGATTGTTAGATTGCTGTAATATTGAGCCAGCTGCCCTTGACAATCATAGCAGTTGCAAAACAAGCAACTAAAAGCCCCTGAGTAGATTCCAAATATGTTTATTTATAACATTTGTCTTACTGTTGTTTTTATAATTTATATACCCATCAATGAAATTTAGTTTTGACATTGTTTTAAAGTCCGAGGCAAAAAAAAAAAAAAGTTAGAGTAAGTCTCCATTGTCAGCAGTAAAAATATTTTGATTGATGTACTCTTTGCTAAATTGGTGTAAGTGCTTCGTCCAGTAAAAAAAACAAAAAAAAAAATCTGCATTTTTCATTATATTCAAGGGGCTCCCTGGTGAGTCAGCTCATCTGGCCAAGTGTGAGTTCATTTCGCACAAAAGAAAATGATGATGCACACTGCAGCAGCAATTGCTGTTGTGCCGGGATGCGACAGAAGCTGCAACCAGAGAGGAAAGCGTATAGCGTTTGACACGTTCTCGCACTGTGAGTCATACGAGGAGCCTGAAGCAAACATTTCAGTTGACTACTCGGGTTAGATGCCACCTCAGCTTTAATGGGAAAGTCACGGTCACCTGTAGAGATTTTGCTGCAGAGAGAACAGATACGACAGTTTAGTTAGCAAATCATGTTATTCCTCTGACCATGAAAATGCACAGTGAGAGCTGCTGAAATCTCAGCCCTGTACCAGAGATGTGATTATAAGGTTTGGTCAGCTTGTCCTGGGGGTGTCACGGCCAGGGCTGGGATTAGAACCTCAATACCTTTTGAGTAACCACTGAAATATGTCCAACATTGGAAACTGAACATGAAATCAGTCAGTCTTGTTTGCACACTGGTGTAATTCAGAAATCAGGAACAATTGCTAATTATAGACTTTGACTCAGTATGTTGTTCAGCTAAAGGTCTGGATTTGTTGCCTGTGATAAATCTAAACAGTTTGAAATGTTGACAGTGTATAGCCTATAATGCACCAGTCAGTTAGATCCTTCTCTAAAGTAAAGAGACGTTGTTAGAGCATGAAGAGCTCGGAGCATGTAGGTGTCAAGGCCCAGGTGAGCCACTGCCTCGAGGTGCTCTGTATCTGATGCTGACCCCCACAGTATATTCCCTGGGATGCATCCCCAGGTACACCGGAGACGGGGCAGGTGAACAGTTGAGACAGCCGGAGGGAGTTTGACCCCGCAGTCACATTGTGTTCAGGGCTCTCTGTCTCTCCTCTCCTCGGTTGACCCCTCCCTGACTTTCTCTTTGTCTCTCTCTGTCTGTGTCTCTCTCGGTCTCCCTCCCACCTACTATCCAGAGAATTACGTGAGCAAGAAGGAATGAAAAGAGGTATTGTGCTCTGTTGAATGCAAGCTGTGTGTGTGAGTGTGTGTCAGTGTTTCAGTGGCTTTCTTTACTCTACTCTAGCGCTATGTGACTATGCAGACATTGCAGCCTTGGCATGCCACAGTGGTCAGAGGAGCAAGGTGCATGTATTAACCAGTATCATATGTACCAGCTTTTTCCATATGTCAAAGTCCAGCCTCACATGTAACACGCACAGAACAAGTTTCAACAACATCAGTTGCTTCATTTACAGTTTAAAAAGTTGGTTCGCTGTAGTCAGAAGTTACATTTTGACATTTCCAATTGGACTCTCTGAATAATGTAGATAGATGAACATAGCCTAGTAAAACTGCACTGTACATAATACATTGCCTCTTAGTACATAATGTTTTGGAACAGAGCCCAGGACAACAGTACTAGTAACATACTAGTTAGATAGCAGCGCTTGTGTGCGGTCTTTTTGTTGTGCAACAAACAAGTGGAGGCTCATGTTGTTGTTCACCGTGAGATGAAGACAAATTTCATCAGGCCCCCAACATGAGTCCTTTCAAAAAAAAAAAAAAAAAAAATGTTTTCTGTAGAGCAAGAAAACTCATCAAGGTTTGTGTTTCTGTCCTTGTAAGGTCTATGTAACTGTTTTGTTTTTTTTGTGTGTGTGTGTGTGAGGAAATGTACTGGTACCAGGGCTGAGTATCAAAACCCTTAATATTCATTTAACACTGAAAAATAATAAACACAAAAATGATAAAAAATTAATACAAAATAAATTGAAATTAGTTTAGACTGTTTTGTGTAGGGAATTTTTTGTGTGTTTGCTTGCGTTTGGACAACATTCAACTTTTCAGAAAATGGGCTAATTTTGTTGAATAAAAAAGAGTTTTACAAGAAAAACGTTTGTATTTCTAAAAAAATGTGTGTTAGAAAGGATTGTACTGGCACTAGTATCAAAACATTTCAAACACTATATTGCGCTGGCACTGACTGTTTTTGACTGTGACTTCTTTCAGCTGTGTATAAAAGGCCTCGACGGTGCATTTATAAGACTCTATACTCTGCCATTGTTGGTCATGGTCTCTCTTGTGTAGTTGGCTATACACAGCGGGGCGCAGCTAGTTATTATTTATCAGCGATAACCTTTCTCGCTGATGTTTGCCATGGATTCAATCTGCCTGTCCACATATTCAAATGTCAGTTCTGATTGCGGAGCCAGAGCTCGAAGGCCAAACAGTGGCCTTTTCTCATACAAATCCAATGGGGTACAATCTGATAAAAATCCAAACTCATTCAGCTGCTAGCCCGTATCCCGTGCAGGTTGTCTTTACTGTCTGTGCTGCTCTCTACTCTCTGTTTGCCTCTGTGTGTCTGTCAGCCTGAGTGCCTGCTTTACACACCCCCACGTCTTTCTGTCCACCTCTATCAGTGTCCGCTGGCTTGTCTGTCTCATTGGCTGCGTGTCTGCTGGCATACATGAGCGAGTGGACTAAGGTTCATGTCACGTGCTCGTCTTCTGAGCTGTAACCTTTGCCACATGTCAGCTTCCTTCTCACCCACCGTGGTTATCGTGTCTGTCCGCTGTATGGACTTTATTCGAACAAAGTGAAAACTAACACAGGGTATTACATGGTTAGAAACTGCTGTATTCAAAGCCATAGCGAATGACGCTTATTTGCTTTCTTGTTGAGAAGATGACCTGAGGCCTCAGGAAACAAATCTTAACTAACTAGCAAGGTGCCTCCTCTAGCAATTAGAAATGTGAATAATCCAGTACCACAGGCAATAATTTGATATCGTCATCATTATCTGACTCAGTGGGACAAACACGAGTTCAACATACTATGTGACTTTTACTATTTTGAAGACTATCATAACATATTGATGTGAAATTAGAAACTAAAGCATCAGTAATTATGGCAAAGAGGAGAAATCAGAAAATAAAAAGGGGTGTTCTTATGCAACTGCAGTTGAAGTTCAATAAGGACCCAGTGAAAGCACATGGAGATGCTTGCCCTTTGGGCATAAATACACAAGAATGCTAATCTGTTTGTTGGCTACACTACACGGCTGTCAGCTTGCCTGTCTGTTGGCCTCAGTAGTCTTCCCACATCCGTCGCCTCCTCTGTGCTGCACCCTTCTCCCCCCCTCTGCTTCTCTCTTTAGAAATCAGCTGGTATTATCCCAGGCATCTTGTGGCTGTATAGGCACGCACTGATTTGACTATCGTTCCTCTGGAATGATCTGCCTTACTGGGTAAAACCATCTGTGTTCAATCATCCGGAGCAGCTAGTACTGCCAAATCACTGCACTCTCTGTCTTTATCTCTGGGAAATTTGGTGCTTCAGCTAGATAGGTGTGCGTGTGTGTGTGTGTGTGCGCGCGCACGATAAAGAGGAAGCATGAAAGTATGTTTCACTAGTTAAATGCAACCTTAAAATTTCAGGGAGATAGGCTGCTATCACTGGATTGGGGGGCCTTTACAGGGCCAGATCAGCCTGATCTGAGGTCAGCTTGTCTCAGATTTACTGGAGTGTGATGCCGGCACTTTCTGTGTGACCTCCACCAGGTCATTACAACAAGCATTGACTGTCTGTACTGATAAGTACTTTCTCTTTCACTTTCTATCAGCATGTCTCTGTATTCTCACCCCACACACACACACAGAGGAACTAGTTGACTAGTTGAGAAAAAATTACCACATATTTCATAAATAGCAGCAAAATGGTCTTTGGGATGTCTCAAGGTTGATTCTTGGGGATGTTTGCTTCTTTAAGCAGCAGAACTTTTCACTTTCTGTTCCTTTCTATTACTTTCCCAGAATGCATAAGTGGTGCTGGCATGGTGTCAATGCCTATAGGTTTTTAGAATCTGTATAAATATTAAAAATTTTCAATTAACTCCTCAGGTTGTCAGCTCAGACTTGTGGTGTGTGTGAATGTTTCTGAAGGTGTGTGTGTGTGTGTGTGTGAGGGAGTGCCAAATGAAAAATAACTCTATAAATGCAATGTAATTCCTAAAGAATGCATGACCAGTCAAGACTGCATATGGATGTGGTTCAGCGTAGCTTTCCGACTAAACTGAGCTGCTCCCTTGTGGTTCTGATTTAGGAAGGTACACCAGAAAACTTGCATTCTGCTCCCATTAGCTGACTCTGTAACTCTACCCATTGTGTCTGTAGGCAGCTTAAAGAGCATTGAATGAGTGCATCTTACATGTGCGAGGTGAGGGCATGACTCACAGTCGCAGAATATGGCTGTAAATTGGCTGCTGGCCCGGTATGTTTTACCAGTGTTTATGTTTGCTAATGACCAACTGGTGTAGAACTTTGTGTCCAGGAAACTGTCCGACTCTAGTTTGGACCAATTTCTCAATTTGTTGTGAACATGTGCACTGTGCACTTGAAATTAGGACCTTAGATCTTTCTTTTTATTTCACTGGGGGAATGAAAGGGCACATATTCTGTGATTAATAGGTTTTTGCAGTGTAAGAGTTGGATGGTTCAGCAGCTCCACTCTTTCATATTTCTGCTGTCCTGTGCGTATGCCTTTACAGTATACCCTAAAGGATGCAGCTTAAACATCACAAGCTCTTACTGTACTGTATCACACTTAATTCTACTGCAGTCAGGACAGGCTTGAATTGCTCACTGCTCATAGAAGACTGCTGGAGGAGAGGTGGATGTGGGAAGGAGAGAAGGACACAGACCGCTGAAGTCACAAGGAAGGGAAGTTTGAAAGAGAAGGATGACACTACACACACAGTGAGGAAGAGACATAACAGGGTGAAGTGTGATGTAGATGACATGTCCTCTCCCTTGCTCTCTCCCTCCTTTCACCTCTCCTTTATCCCTCATTTCTTTTTTCATCTCCTTGTATCACTTCTCCAGCCTGGCTCTCGACCGCTGCAGCATTGAACTCCCGTCAGCTCGGGCCAATTTGGAAGGAATTTGCTCACCCATTAAAGTGCATGTTCAGTGCTACTTTCATCCCTTTCCTCTTATGTTCTTTTTTTTTCTTTTCTTTTCTTTTCTTTTTTCCTCGCAGTCCTGAGCGAACACCCAGCCGCATCTCGCCTTGCATCAATAAAGGCCGAACATAATCTCGGCTTTTTCAAGGGCACCACAGTTCAGATTCTGTGGAAGACAAAAAAAATAATGTCGGGGAAACCTCCCGGAGAAATCCACATAGATAAGACACACACCCAGAGTAGCCTTTTGGCTGCAGTGCTCCCCGCAACAATGATCCCTTTGTGCCGTAATGGGCTGAAATGAGACCTGGAAGTGTTCCTTTTCCCTGTTCACTTTAACAAAGTGATCCATATGCTGTAGAGGTTGTGTAATGAGAATAACAATCAGCAGTGCACAGGAACAGGAGGCTTGCAAAGTTACCACAGATGGAGAGTTTCTCTTTCATATTAGCAAGGACAAACAGGAAACTCACACAGACAAAATAATGCTGACAGTTTCATTTGATCAGCAAGTAAACACGACCAAGACATTAAACTTCCCTTTTTGTTTCTCTCCGCTTTGTCTCCTCGTCTTCACACCGGCCAATTATTTCCTGCCTAGACACAAAACAGTTATTCAAACATTCACACAGCAGTAGCTACTGCAGTAAACACTTGTATGTGTGCACACACATGCACACGCTGAAGTAGACAAAAAAATGAGCTGTGCTGTCACCATAGATGGATGGATGATGTTTCTCCTTTGATTTACACCCCTAATTCAAACAGATGGAAATCCATGGGCTTGACTGCTAATAGATAAACGCGATCTGATTCCTTTGCTTGAATTCTGTTTCTCATATAAATTCTACATTCAGGCTTTTTTCTTTCAAGAAAAGGCCCAATTTGAGTTGCTGCATTCGTCAGCAGGCCAAGTAGAGATTACAAAGAATCAGAGATATAAATTAGACGAATAAGCAGGGCAACATGACACTCACCAAGCAAGCAATTATTGTGATGAATGGTTACAATGTGTATTTAATAAAAGCCCCCTCAGGCCGTAAGGATTAGCTAGTTCACATTCACTTTTATCTCGCTGGCTTTGTTTAGCTTTCTTGCAGTTATTAAATGACAATGACAAGAGTGACACAAATTTGCCACTGGAAAAAAAAAAGACTTTGAGTTGATCTGTTATGATTTTTCTTTCACAAACACACTCATTCTTTCCACATTTATAATTCAAGCAATTGTACAACAATCAGAATCAGAAAGGAGAAGAAAAAAACAGGCCGAGGGAAAGAATGACTCTGATAACGGCAAACTTTCCCCCAGCATTGCCATTCAGTGAAGCTCAGTCAGTAGCCATGGGAGGCAGCCACAAATGTTTCCAGCTTTTGTTACCCGCTGATTTATAGTCAGTCACTGTGTCCTTGAGGTGTTAGTCTAGATTTCCTGCTAACCAATGGGTGGGCTCGGTTCCTGTATTGTGCCGCGCAGATTAAGCTGTTCATGCGTTTTTTATGGCTTTGTAATTGTCCTCCTAATTATGGACAACAAAGAGATGAGGGGTGAACGGTCGGGGATTGACTGGTTGTGTACCAGGCGAGAGAAAGTGACAAGAAGGGGACAGACAGCACAACAAGCCTCTGCTGTGCTGAAGTGCGAGTGAAAAAGAGACACTGACACATAGTGATATTATATACAGACGTGTGAATGTAGAAGCAGGGCTCTCAGTCTTCATGACAAGTCCTGAAGTATGAAATATACACAGGTTTTCCTCCTGACCACAGATGTCAGAGCATTTGATGAATTTGTTATGGGAACATAAAAGAGTAACAGGGACAAATGGGTGACCTCACAATAATATAACACCATTCCAACTTAGGGCTCTTGGGCTACTTGTTTAACATTACTAAAGTTATCATTTTGCCAATAATTACAATATAAGTAGAGCTCCTCAGCCAAAGTGCCAGCTTAACATTAATGTTCACCACTGACGGTTCCATTTTCTTTATGATAAGACAATATTAGCAGATCTGATACATGATGTTATTAAACAATTTGCTTTTGGATTTGTTTTGGAACATGAGATTAATTCATGAGACAGTGGTGTAGACATTTACTGATTATTTAACTGGACCTACGTTACTTATGATGTTGTTAAACTCACTGAAAACGACAGAAGCTGAATTGTAACTGCAGTGTGACAGTTTTTCTTTTAGCTGTAAAATCAGTTTAAAAAAGTCATATCTGAGCTCTGTCATTTAATTGACCAAACAGTGTTTGCAGTCGCTGTAATCAGCAAAAAACCACATTCATTTTTAGCTGCTAAAGCAGGCTGTGGAAGCATTCAGCTACTCCTGTCAATACACAAATTTGTTGGAGGTCCAACTTTGCATCTAAAGCAACATTTGTGCTTATTTCACGGATTTCATATCATGTAAATCCTTGGTGGGTTTTGGAGGCTTTGGGCTGGATGCTGCTTAGTTGGTAATGCTCATTGGCATTCAAACACTGCTGGAGTGCAGCAGAGCACAGCAGCCTGTTATAGAGAGGGTGTGTGTGAAACAGAGAGATGACGAATGAACCAAGAAGACACATTTTAAATTAATAAACTGTAGTGAAATATACAGTAGATTCCTAACCTCTGGCCTGGTGGCAGCTTCAGTGAATGAGCAGCTGTGTGTAAGGTGAAGAGCTGGGTATTAAACCTTTATACTTTGTTGTTTTCGACCAAAATGTGTCCATATAGAGCGGAGCATCAAAATCTGTAAATTACTGAAACTTGGCATTATATGTCTGATCATACCTGTAATCTTGTTTTCTTATCCACATCAGATATTTCTTGATAAGTTCTTATTTAGCTATTGTTGTTTAAACAGCATTAAACTCGTGAAATTTGGCGTCTTTTGCTAAAGGCGCCTCTTGAGTTTACACTCAACAAAGTGGGGACCCACTGCAAACATTGCTCCACTGTGCTACTAGTGGTCAAAACTCAACAGGGTACCTTTTAAATGAAAAGGGTTTTGCCAAAAAAAGGCATCAAAACAGAGCACACAAACAGAACAGACTCCAGAAATTAAGTTGAATTAACATATCTCAATAAACTGGTAACTGAGTGTATATTTGTCATCTAGTGCAGAATGTATACCACAACCTAATACTTGAAATTGGTTACTCTGAATAATCAGATAACAAGATAATTAATAAATCATCATAAAAATGAATTGAAGACAATCAACCACTGAACATGAGACTGAGGATTCAAATCATAATTGTATCCTCAGCTGCTCTCATCTTCTGTTTCGTTGATACAATGTGTTGAATAGTAAACAAAGTGAACTACATAAAGTAGAGTGGCCCCTCGTGGCAGCGGTTTTTCTCTGCTCTCTCTTTGCAATTCACAGGGACTTTTTCTCTGTGTTTGTCTTTCACAGACAGGCTGTCTGAAACGTGTTGAACTAACTTTACCCTCTTCAGCTGTTGCAGTGCAGATGAGGCCTTTTCACACAGGAAGATCTGTAATTGGGTTTTCACTTGATGACACTTTTCACCCTCTTCCGTTTTCCTCTGTCTGCCTCTCATGCAGTCTGTTTCCGTCACTTTCTCGCCCTCTCTTCTGCTGCTGAGAAGCTTGTTTTTAAAGGTTCTGGTGTTTGTATATCTACAGACGTGCACGCACTTAACAGGCTAGATTTCCACAGAAAAAGCTGAGGACTTGAGGACAGGGTCTTCACAAATGTTAATCAGGTCTGTTGTGTAACCCGAACAATGAATAATAAACCTGCTTTTATTATGAAGGTCTGAATCATGTTTCACAGTGCCTTAATCTATTAGACTACATAATGTCCAACCAGCCGGCGTCGGTGTTTTCTAAGGAGTATCCTCCTCTGTGTGGATGAGTCAGTGAGAGAGACCGGGCTCGCAGGAAGGGAAGCTCTAACACTGAGATAATAAAGATAGAGTGATACATTAAGTGATGAGTGACAGACCAATAGAACTGCTTCATGAGCGCTTTCAGGGTCATGATCTCGCTACAGAACAATAGTCTGTCAGAGAGAGGAGAGCAGGAGGAAACTTGTACGACTTATTTCAACACTGTAGAGAAAAATGGTGACATAGTGGGATGGATACTGACAAAGCTGCAGAGGAGAGTGAAGAGAGAGAGAGAGAGAGCAGCAGGGTTGTAGTAAATTGTGCTCTTTGTGCCATTGAAAACAACTTCTCACCAGAGCAGCCAGTGCAGTTTACAATCTGATACTGACGTTTACATATATATTCCCCTAGCTCCAGTCTTTGATCATACCTCTGAGTACTTTCCTGTTTTTTTTCTGTTGGATGTGTGATTTCATAAATACGTTCTAGGTGATGTCGAATCAACTTTTTCTTTATCTCTTTTTTTTGCCTCTAGTGTCTTTTTTCATGCTTGACAAGATCAACACAAGTTGATACTTGACAAGTAACATAGTTTGTTATTTTATAGAAAACAACCTGCATGTTTATAATAAATCTATAATGAGCGCTGTTATTATGAGTGAATGGTTTTCATGATTGAACCAACCTTCCACTGGAACTTCAATGCAGAATAAAGACACGACCTTCATTTTTTATTGCGTTTAAGTATGAGTGGAACAATTGTTTTCAGTATAAATTAATCTAGAAATTGGTTTATATATATAAAATCAGTTAATTATCTATAAAACATTATGAAGAAATGGCACTCACAGTTTCTAAGCATTCAGGATGATGTCTTCAGTTTGCTTTTTTTTTTTTTTTTTTTTTTACCGACAGTTCAAAAGCTAAATATTTTAAATTTACTGCCACTTATGACAAATAAAAGCAGCAAATCCTCACATTTGAGAAGCTACATTTTTGTGCAGAATTCATGTCAAACCAGGCAGCACTCAGTCCCAATTATTTTCAAATTATTCAGCAAATTGGAAAAGAAAATAATGAAATTTCTCTGCAGCCATCCTTGACATAACAAAATCAGTTTGCAAAACTTTGCAGCTGAAGAGACACTTGACAAGACGGTCTGAGGATGATGTGTGATGTACAGTTTTAATGTGGGTCACGTCTCACAGGGCAGCAGCTCAGGAAGTTTGCTGACTCAGACTAACTCGAGCTTTAGTGTTGTGGTTCTCGCAGTACAGAAGCGATGGTTGGAGGTTTATGGGCCTGCATTTTGAAAACATGAACAACTGCCAGCAATGTTTTGGAAAAATGTCAGCGTCTTGTGAGGGCATGCTAAATAATGGCCGTTGCTTGGTAACAACCTGGCCTATTTTGTATAGGTGATCAGGTGCTGATCTGTAACTGTCCTGTCACCATTCACCGGGTGTGTTGCATTCATGTGTCAGGATCCTGCTTGTTCAAACGACCATCTGAGATCAGCAGAACCGGTGTGTGTTCTGTAGCCCACAAAGACCTTACTGTAAAAAGATTCCCCACTTGGAGCCCCTGTAGCTGTGGACCAATTAAAATCACCACCCACCATTCCCCGACCTAAATGGTTTGACAGACACGCACAATGGTAACAGCTGGAGAGAGTGGAAGCAATCAATAAATAATTGGTGATAATTGGCTGTACCCATACATAATTGATACCCTCAGTTATCACTGGGAAGCCCCACCTGAGTTTCACGCGTGCGTGTTTCTGTGAACGCGGCGCTGGACTTGTCTCGTGTATGTCACAGAGGACGTGCGTGTCTCTCCCATCTGCCGCGTCTATTGCTGTTCCTCTTTCACAATTTATGAAATATTGTGTGAGTGATGTCGGGCGCGTGTTTGCACCGCAGACATGTTCTCTCTCTGTCTAGTAGATTATCCGTGTGCTGTATCCCAAAATGTTATCTCTACTTGTAGATGTGCTGGCAGGAAACTCTTCTCTCCAGATAAGCAAAGGGAGTACGTGCTCCAGACTCAATATAACCCCTTATCGAAGATGTTGTTTGGATATAATCACAGCATACTTTCACTGCTGAAACAAGAAGCTATGACTCTAGTTCGACAGGGTGCAACTTTTGCATTCATTTATCTTCCCTCCAGGCTTAGATGAGTCAGTGGATACGTTCTTAGACATTACTTAACCATGCCAAGTAAAACAGAGAATACCAGAGATGCGTGCCATGTTTTTCACTTCCTCTGTGGTATTTTAGCATTTCATTGATGCCGAACTGATCACCCTGTCACCCTGTTTTGATGATCAATTAATTGTTTATTCATTTATCAAACAAAAATCACAAACATTGTCTGATTCCAGCCTCAATAAATGTGAGGCTCTTTTCTCTGTTTTGTGTTATTGTTACCTGAATATTGTGGGGTTTTGGATTGTTAGATGGACAAAATATGCAAAATTAAAGACTGTGGGCTCTGGGAAATTTGATGGTCATCATCTTTTTGCATTTCAAAGATTCAATTTTTAAAAATAAAAATTAAAAAAAATAATTGTTAGTCACAGCCCCACATTGCATAATTATATAGTCTAAGGCTGTATGGCATTATTTTTCTAGATTATGTGTTTGGGAACCAACCAGCAAATTTGCAGTGAACCTTGATAATAAAACAAATTTTGCATTTTGAGTTTAAAAAAAAGTTTTAACAGTTTTTTCTGCAGTTTTCTAATGATTCACCAACAAGGATTTTTAAAAGCACAAGCGATGACATTAAGTAATTGTCCTCCTGCACAAATAACATCCTGCTTCCCCCTTTTCTTCCTCCACACATTCCTGCAGATCACCACTCTGATCAACCATAAAGACAAGCCAAAGAAGTCTGAGCGCACCCTGGCAGCCATACACAGGGTGGGTCAGGCTGTGAGTGTGGCGGTGGGACGTTTCGTCGCTGTCGGGGAAGCCATTGCCACAGAGAACCAAGAGCTGAAGGATGAGATGGGTCAAGCCTGCTTCGAGGCACGCAGGGCAGGTAGGCTACTTTGGCTGGATCTCATTATGTACTTGACATTTCTCTGAATTGCTGCACTTAAACTTTAACACTTTCTCAAGTGTTTCTCTTTTTGATGACACAGGGGTGGCTCTTATTTTGTGAGAGCAAAAATTTTACAACAAATTTATGTTGTAAAACTATGCGACTGTTCTTCATCCTAAAGGCGTCTTCATGGTGGCTACTGTATCTTGCTGTCATAAGCACATCCATGGCTTTATGATGCTCAGAAATTGTCAGATAGGGAGTTAGAGCTGGTCAGCCATTAAGACCTAAGTTACTGTCTCCTCATCAGGGCTTATTTGCTTAGACAAACTGTGACAGTTTCATAAAGCATCAGGCATCACCTTCAGGCTTCGCAGTGTTATCAAATTTTAGCAAATTTCGATTAGTCTGGACAGCCTGGCTGTCACACAGTGTTACACCAGAGGACCTTCAGAGTGCTCTAAAGACATTGTTGTTATTAGGTTGGAAGTAAAGGTTGGGGGAAAAAAAGGTTTTTCACCCAAGGGTGCTATGAGGAATGAGGGAATGGATGTGTCTGCACTGGATTAGAAAGCACTGCATAATAGATTCTGATAGAAAGGCTTCAGCATCAGGCTGTTGGCAAAGTTGGAGGAGTTGTCGTTTTCCCAATATTAACTGCCTCATAGATTTCTTCTGTGTTATGTAGAGAAGTGTTTCTCAACCTGAGGCCAGGACTCCTAATATTCTCCAGGGTTTGAATCATCTGGGCGGCTGTGCCTTTCTCTGTGGACTTTAAACTTCATTTCTGCAGTTTCCTACCAGCACTAAAACATCCAAGTTAGGGGAAAACGAGAAAACTTGCAGTCTGTCCAGGGTGTAGTCTGCCTCTCGCCTGATGTGAACTGCAAGAGGCTGCAGCAGCCTGTGGACCTGAACAGATAATCTGCATGGATGGATGGATGGATGGATGGATGGATGGATGGATGGATGACATGATATATCAAGTGTACAAACTGAGAGAGACAAAGTGGTGCACAGTTTTAGGGGTGATGAAAATCGTGACAACCAGTGTGAAGAAACAAGACAGTGTGGATCACTCCTATAGGGCTGTCAGCCGTCACTGAACCTGAGAAAGAACGGGCGATGGCTTTGTCAGAAATGTGTTTCACCCAGTGTTACTACACTTTCTTATAACGTTTTCTGTTTAGATGCTGTCTGAAAAAACACACTCCTCACACACATCACGCCTGTTACTTACAACTGTGTTTAGATGTTTGCCACTGTTTGCTCAGGGAAACACTTCTTTATAGCGGGCAACTTAGTTCTTATCAAGCGAAACAAGGCCCTCATTTAGCTGTCCACAGTGCAGACCCGAAACAACATCACACTGGATAAGAATTTAGACACAACACCGTGATAATAGGTTTATGTTGGTGGTGGTGGTGGTGGTGGTGGGGGGGGGGGGGGCAAGTTTGTGTAGCAAAGCGTTTAATCCTCACACAGTGCTGGTTTGTAAAGACGGCTAAAACTCAGACAAAGAAAGCGGTGGTGGGAGGAGGAGAATAGACTGATGAGAAAACGTGTGTGAGAATGTGTGTGTGCATAGGTGAGGCCAAGTGACATGTATGTATGTGTGTGCGTGTGTGTGTGTGTGTGTGTGTGCAAATGTCTGGTTGTGTGTTATCCACTGTGACTAATTTATTCCAGTTCTCACTTTCCTCTCAGGGAGGTGTTTTCACAGCTTTCCCTTGCACTTCTCCTGACAGACACTGTACAACTGTTCCCTGATTGAAAAGAAAAGAAGAACTTTTTGTCTTGTCTCTGTCCGTATTTAAAAAATGATGGAGACATCTTCGGGGATAAAAAGGAAAGTCTTTTAAAATTCTTTAAGTCTCCGGGAGAGAGAAGGGCTAGTTAGTGAGGGATTGACATTTTCTCTAATACCTAGCCACAGGGAGAGTTTAATCAGGCAGGCTTCAGCCTTGTGTGCTATAATGAATGAAATAAAGGCAGGCTGAAAGCACTAGTTTAATTAGATGCTACCCATCATCGGAGCGGCGGAGAGATCCAATGAGGCAGGTCAGTGAAGGCAATCTGTGTTGGATCTCTGTCTCTGTCTCTTTCACTCAGTCTCTCAGTGTCATTTTCACATTCTGTCTCCCTTGCTATTTCTCCTTCAGAAAGATTCACAATCCCCAAGACGGTGGTTCGCATCAAGACAAATTCAAAGCAAATACAGTGTGTGAGTGTTTACACTCTGGTTTACATGTGGTGTGCAGTTTCAGGGAAATAGATTAGTAAAAAAAAAAAAAAAGGAATAAGAAGAAAGAAGAAAGAATCAACTGAATCAAACAACCTTGGATATCTTTTAAGGTAGATAATGACTAAAGGACAGTGTGATTTCAGTTTTTCATGTAAGGTCATGAGAATCCATAATATCCATACCATTAATATTCTGGGATTGAAGGCGGCTGTTGGAGAGGGGTGAAGTGGCCTCTGCTTTCCACCCTGCCAGTGTCATGGGGGTTGTGCAGCATTCTTTGTGAGCCAGGCCTCGATGTTTTAACTGGTTAGCGGAGCTGGCACTGAAAAGCAGCCTGTCGGATGCAATCAGTTTGTCTGCGCTGCTTCTTTTAAAGGACCAGCCAAACTAAATAGACAGCCAAGCTGCATGACCCGATAGAGACCTATCTCCCCTTCCCCCTCCTTTCTGAGCTCCTCTTGCTCCTAACTCTGGACATTTTCTTCTTGATAGGGACTATTCTGGTGATGGATTTTCAGCCTAAAAAAAGACTTTGCACTCTCCTTCCAGGGATAAAAGAGCAGGTTAGAAAGAAAAAAATGGAAAGTTTAGCTCAGAATATTTTTGCATTTGCATATCCCGTGTATGTATGAGTTTGCTCTGGCATGTTCGCCGAGTGTATTTGAGGACATAAGTTGTCTCCCCTGGAAATGGCTCACACCACCCACCAAGCATGCCAGTAGTGTTTGGGTCAGGTTGGCATAACTGTCATACCACGGTGCTGAATATAGGAGCGCTGTGTCCCTTTCTGTCCAGGACAATATGTTCTCCCAGAGGTGAAGATTGGCAGAGTGGAAGAACATTATGCCATAGTGTAGAGGGTATTTACAAAATTCTGTTGACCACCCATCCTTCCATTTTCTGCCTCTTATCTGGGTCCACATCTCAGTGGCAGCAGGCAAAGCGAAGTAGCCTAGAGGTCCTTCTGGCCAGCCGCATCCTGCAGCTCTTCCTGGGGGATCCCAAGTCACTCCCAGGCCAGATGGGCTATGTAAACCCTCCAGCATGTTCTGGGTCTGCGTTCCCAACTGGGAGAAGACTCCTTCTGAACAGTTAGCCAGAAAGTCTTTAAGCCTAACAAGAAGTCATTTTCAGCAGCTTCAAATGAACTCTTTGTTGCACAGAAACAACTTTTCCCTCTCACTTGTTTGTTCATTCAGGAAAAACAAGCCACTTCTGGCTTCGTCTGGCTGATTGAGATTCTTCTTTTCTCTACGTATAATATGAGTCCACAAAGGCCAATGCTTTCACGTCTCTCTTTCAGGTGATGCCATAGCCCAGCTGACAGATGTGGGATCAGCCTTGCCATCCCAGTCAGACGGACGTGTCACAGTGTTCAGCGATAGGACAGGGATGGTGAAGGCCGCACGCTTGCTCCTCTCCTCGGTCACTAAAGTCCTGGTCTTAGCCGACCGCATCGTCATCAAACAGATAATCACATCACGGAACAAGGTGAGACATGCAAATGTGAGATGGCACAGCTTTCAGGGATATGCATAAACCATCTTGATTAATCTCTCTTGTGCACACACAGTGGTCCACACATAAATACACACACAAATACACACACACACACATACACCTTAGCAAACTCCATTCTGAGTCCTTTATTTCCTAACTGATAAGCACTGGCTCTCTGAAGGAGTACTCTGGAGGTAATTGAAGGAAAGCAGCACATTTAGCGACCACATAAAAACACAGAGCCAGAGATAGTCTCTCTCCATCGTACCTGGCTATGCTCTTAGCCAGACATTGTATTATGGATGTAGCTGCAGACTGAGCCAAGAATGGAAACAGGGGGCCTAATCATGACTGGTTTGCCTCGTTTGGACAGGCAGTCGACAGCCCCCTGTTCTCCATTACTGGCAAACACAATTACATCTCTTCCTCCTCTTTGTCTGGCATGGATAAAAGCTGCTGCGTTAGCGCTGCCAGCTAGCCTACCCCCAGTAGCTAAATTAGCAGCTACATGGACTACTATTAACTAAAATGCAGGTTAGGAACTACTTAATCTGCTGCTTTTATTTTAGGATTTCACTGATATAACTACATAACATTGAGCCGTTAATACCACAAAGGGAGTGCTGAAATTAACACAGAAATAGAATCAATGTAAAAACACTGAAATACATTACACATCAAGAGCCCAATTAATGTTATTCTAGGTCCTGATGTAAGGTAAGGATTTGCTCTTCGAATATAAACATGGCTTATGATGTTCTCGTCTGTTTTTACACGTCCTTCTGATATTCTGCACTTTCAGAAGTAGGTCATTACAGTGGAAGGACTAGAAGAACATAAACCATATGTTGCCGTTCACCGCACCACTCTGATCTTGTCACTCCTCTCAGGTCCTGGTAACCCTCGACCATCTGGAAAGAGTCAGCACCTTCCAGGAATTTGTGCAGATTTTCAGCCAGTTTGGCAACGAGATGGTGGAGTTTGCCCACCTCACAGGAGACAGACAGAACGTGAGTAGCATGTGAAGAAACCAACTCACCGTCTTTGTGTTTCAAGTGTCAGAATCATCAGCTCACTTTAAAAATCTCTCAGTAAATGAAACGTGTATGTGGTCTGGTCTGGAATATGTTGTGGTTTATGAACATGCAGTCATTTGTCTCTTTGTTTCTGCAACACTGAGTTTGTTTATTCGTGGAAATGTAATCTTCTAACAAGCAGTGATTTTATAAATATGGTATTCTGAATGTACAAGCAGGTGGTGGAATTAGACTGTGAAACCTGCAGAACTTACACTATGAATGTGCAGAGAAAGTCAGAACAAATCAATAATTCAAGCATCAAATATTTACGCTTCCCAAAACATCAAACAATGAAGTAACAAGCTTTCCCCAAATTCCTCTTGTTACTGCAAAGTTTCCTTATTTCTCTCTGTATCTATTCATGTTTTTTCCAGTCCATGTCTTAGTCTGAAGAAGAAATGCCCTGGTCTGTTATGACTCATATTCCACAAAGACATGTTTACATCACCATTCAGTGTTGATATGAACCGACCTATGCTTTCAGCGATCCATTCTCTTTGCAATATATTTGTAGCAAATTTGCAAAAACAAACACTTTACTCAAACCTCCAGAAAAAAACAGTCCAACTTAGGATTTCTAACTTTGTACTGTCAAAGGCTGCTAATCCTACTTTGATGCATACATTCAGCCTCTGCAGCTAAAGCGCTTTGCCTGCAGAAGCTGATGTAAAGTGCAACGGCTGCGATATTTAGACAGGGAGGGAGGATCGACCATCCCTCTTTCTGAATTTCATTGGGGGTTCATGTTTTGACACACACATCACGTCTCTCTCCAACGCTCCTCATTGCAGCTAATGCTCTCTCTTCTCATTTGCCTCCCTGTTTTTCTTTATCTTTTTTTTTATTGTATTCACTGCCACTCATGCGCTCCCATGCACGCACAAGCACATAGCCCTTTAGAAAATCTACCATCTCCATCTATTGAAGCCAGGCGAGCACAGAGGCAAAAATAATGACAGATAATCACATCGTCTTTGTAATCTATGGCGAAGTGCCGGGAGAGGAGTTGATTCAGCTGCCTTATCCAAATCCCTATCTACCTAATTCGAGCTGTCTATTTCTGTTCTGGAGTACCGAGAGGGATGCAGCAGGTCATACACAGTATCTTCTTTCCTATTCTGGTAGCATCTCCTTTTATTAGATGACAATTAACATAGGAAGTTTCGTGTGTGTGTGTGTGTGTGTGTGTGTGTATACACTTAGAATCTGTCAAATTTGTGTTTCCTTTCATACTAGCATTAAAGAGATTTTCAGAATATTTTTGATGCTTCATGTCCTGCGGACACCCCAAGAGTTCGAAGAAGTTGTAACTGGAATAAAGCCACCCATTACCATCTGGTGTGTGTGTGTGTGTGTGTGTGTGTGTGTGTGTAGGACTTGAAGGATGAGAAGAAGAAAGCGCGGATGGCAGCAGCCAGAGCGGTGCTGGAGAAATGCACCATGATGCTCCTCACAGCCTCCAAGGTAAACTGCTGGTGTGCCAGCACTGGACCTGTGGGCAAGGTTTATAGATGGTTTATCTCCAGCTGAAAGATTTAAGGCCTTCTGAAATGTATTTCATTTCAAGGTTTCTCACACAGTGATCAATGTTGATATGCAACTCACACAATCATGTTGATATGCAACTCACACAATCATTAAAAAAAAAAACAAAGGCAGTGAATAATTGTAGTTCAAAAACATAAAAAATGATGGACGTTGAGAGGAATATAGGAGGCCACGAGCTTTGACATTTCACATTGAATTCCTTCCAAAGACATGCCTGAGGCACCCAGATTGTGAGTCGGCACGAATCAACAAAGACGCCGTTTTCCACCGAATGCGCTGTGCCCTGGAGCAGGTCATCGAGATAGTCACCGAGGCACGGAGCTGTGGGGAGAACAAGATCCTTCCTGCCAGCATCTACAACGGCATCAAAGACTTCAAGGTAGGATCAGAAATAAAACTCAAGAAGTCGATGTAGTATATGACGGAAAAGCCTCAAGATTAGTGACGATTGTCTGACACTTGATGATCTGTGACAGTAAGTAACGGTCCTCTTGTGGCATAAGCATCCTGCTGAACAGCTGTTTAAAAATATGGCTCAGCTTCATCAGAAAATGGCTGTAACATCATCTGTTTTTATTAATGAGACATGAGAAAGGCTCCAGCCCTGTGTGAGTGTTGATTTTTGGTTTCAGCGTTAACACTTTTGCATTCGCCGTTTGTTGTAACAGCTTCAGATGTGACTCAGACCATCAACATCAGAGGACCAGACGTATCTGGTTTATAATTCCGTTAATACGGTTGTATGAATCACCATTAAACTTACATCACTCTGACTAATCTTCCTCCTTGTGCACTGGCAAATGAAAGAAACTAACATCTTTGGAGAAAGAAAAAAACATTTTGAAGGTGTCTTTTCCATTGTGAGGAAAGCAGAAGAAAGTATTTGAATGAAAAGACCTGGAGATGATTATTGCTTTTAAAGCTTATGTAAACCTGTCATCTTCGTACACACAAGCAGAGACCGTTACTGATGATTAAAGACAAGAAAAGGCAAAATGCATCAGCTTTTACGGTTGTGTACTTGAGACGCTCTTTTGCAGAATTTATTGTGCCCCTTTGATGCCCCAAGGTGAGTCTAAGGCTAAACCCATTCCCCACACTACTTGTCATTTAATAATGAGGTCAAGTGCTTAATAATAATAAGATAGTAAATATTTTTTTTTCTCCTCAGCACATTGGTTAGTAAAGCCCTTGTGTATGTGTTGCTGCCTTAGTCTCTTCCATCTCTCCTCTTGCCCATCCTTCAACTCACACCCCCTCCCTCTCTTCCCACTCATGCAGTCCAGTGTGGAGTGCCTGCGGGAGAACCTGTACACCTTGTCACCCGAGGGCGTGGGCAGCCAGCTTGAGGCGCTGGTGGAGCGGACAGAGGACTTCACTGACTCGGCCTACACCAGCCACGAGCAGCGGCAAGCCATCCTAAGCTTGTGCCAGCTGGTGCGCCAGGACACCCAGCAGCTGATGCACGCCTGGATTGAGGCGGTATGTTGGCACAAGCTTGAACAGATGCACGCACGCGCGCGCACACACACACACACACACACACACACACACAAAAACATATGCTACCTCATCTGTAAGACACTTGTAAAAGCAAAGTCTGATAATAAGATGCAGAAACGAGATATCCATGGAGAGGAGAGGAGATGTGGGTTGGGTTAGGTTGTTTGACTCCCACCCACCCACACACACAGACCGACCCACGCGCATTAAGACTTTCTCCCTGGCTCACTCTGTCATGGCTCAGAGCATAATAACCCACCTGAATAACAGTTTTTGCTCAGGCTCTTTTGGCTTACAGAGAAACATCACGTAGTGTTCCATGTCTCGTTGCCATTCAGAAGAATCTCCTTGGCCTTCAGAATTGATGGACTTATGAAACACATAGTCATTATGCTGCAGTTCCTCATTGCAAACTTATATTTTTTTCCAGGGTATTCAGAGCACCCAGATAGACTGCTGCCACATACAGTAGTGCCTCATCTAGCCTTTGCAATTGAAGGTCTCTGGGAGAATTGAAAAGACCAGAGCACTGCAGTGTTTTGAAATTGCAGAGAAAGCTTCTGAATGTGCAGATAATCATGGGTGTTCTGCCATTTCAATTTATGCTCTTGATTCTCATTCTGGCTGGTTTAGCAGAGTATATTTTTGTTTTGGCTGCATTTTTACTCCAACAAGTCTGAAATTTGGGAAATGGCTGTGCAATATTTAAATCACATAATTTGTTTAAATCATTTTCTTTTGATTACATAAAATTGCATGTTGAAATGGCTGACTCTCTTTTCAGAATATAACAGGTCACAAATGTAATTGGAGAGTCAAAAACTACGCTGGTACGACTCTGACATAACTTTCCATTCCAATCTTTTTCCAGCGTGTTGTCACAGTCTTTCAGATAACAATGTAGGTCCGTGTGTGTGTGACTGGAAAGCCATATTGTGTCTCATGCTCTGTTCTCTCCTTCTTGTCTCTGTCTCACCGGAGCAGCAGTCTGTCCACGCCAAAGAGGCCACAGAGGACATGGAGGTGGCCATCCTGAAGACATGCCAGAGCGTCAGTGACCTCAGACGTGAGGTGAGCAGCAGTCTGTCTCTGCTCCGCCCGTCTGCCCTCTGAGTCTGAATAGATGTACCCAGTTACAGAAACGGACAGACCTGACTTGGATTTCTCTTCCTTGCTGTTCCGCTCCTGTAGCTGGCTCCCCTCTTTTCTTTTCCTCATCACTTTTCAGCTCACCTGCCGCTGCTGTCTCCCCATCAACTCAGCTATGTCACTGTGTCATCTCTGCTCCCTTTTCTCTGCCTCCTCAAAATCCACCCTCATTCAAGCCTCTCACTTTCTTTCTTTCTTTCTTTTACACTTTCTCCACCCTCTATAACTCCCTCCTATTCTTATTCTACAATTTCATCTTTGATTCCTCCTCCAGCTCCATAAGGTGGCAGTTGGTCGTGCCTCTGACTTGCTGAAAGTTCATGGAGAGCAGCTGCCTCTGCGGGCTCTCAAGGTTGCAGGCGCTGAGGGAAACCTGGAGGCAGTGGCGGAGTATTCACGCACGCTCACTGAGCAGAAGGAGCAGCTGGTGGAGGTAGGTGGGGACCGGGGCAGGGGCAGCAGGGAGGCTTGGAGAGGGTTGACAGTGGTGCCACCTAGTAGAGGTGCTGAACTGGTAAGAAAATAAAAATAAAAAAAACCAATAGATATCTGTTTAGATTTCTATACTTATCAGTCACCTGCCTTAGGTGAAAAAGTTTGTCATGACTTCCAAAGTTGCTGAAAACACATTGAAATTCCTGTGCTCCCAGCATTGTGCCACAAACAGTTATGGAAGCGAACGCACAGCACTGGAGATGAATGAAAATGTAGAGTACACTTCAAAACCTTTAACCAAATGAAAGCTCACGTGTGGTTTTGTTATGCAAATACTGAGCAGAAAAACACCACGCTTTGTCATGTCTCTGTTCGAGGCCCTAACAAACTAAAAGTACACTATAGTTTAAAAAGAGACGCTGTGTGAGGGTAGAGGTGTGCTTTTTGGAGAATATTAAGATTTTATTAAGGTTATTTAATAAAGAAATGTGAAACATTTTCCTAAAGATATAGCCTAAATATTCACTATCATCCACTCACACTGAAAAAAGGTTCAACACCACAGTAATAGTAATTTCTTGAAGTATTACAAGCACCTCCAGTCAGACTATTTCTTTCTCTTTGTGTTTCATTCCAGACCTGTCGGCTGTTGTGCCATGTGTCAGGAACAGAGCCGCTGGAGATTACCTGCATACACGCTGAGGAGACCTTCCATGTCATTGGTCCACAGGTAACATTAATCCTCCGAACATTTTCTGTATGGATTGTTGCTTTTAGGTAAGACTTAATATCATGGCCCATTGACTTGCTGTGGAAACGGCAGCAAACAGGGGGAAGAGGAGAAGTCTAGAAAGGCATACAGGTTAACTTTAATGAAACCTGAGGCCCATTTTGTTCAATCATTGTTATTGTATGTCAGCGAAGTCAAACCGGTCTCACGGTGGTTCGGGAGTGAAATCAAACCTGAGTGATATTGTGCGTGTAGACAGTCTGAAGAGAAAATAGACAAATTACCTCATGTCTACCTTGTCTACCTCCTACACCTGCCGTCTTTTTAAGATAGCTGGGAACATGCTGTCCACCTGGTCCCCCGATCGCAGATCTAATTATGTTTGCTCTTGGAAACCATCCATGCCACTAATTATCCAGCAATGTAGAATGTTCCTGTCCTGCAGCGCTAATGTCAGGCCCTGCATGACTCTGCAGTAATGACTCCGCTCCTAAGTTCAAAGGTCAACCAATCCATAACGCTGCAGTACTGGGTGGCGGTAGTGATATCTCTCTGTCTGCCCAAAGTAATAGAGGGTGGCCCAGAGGGTAATTGGCTATTAAATACTACACTGAAGGAGATGGGCATATGATGTGTGTGCGTGTGTGTGTGTGTGTTGTGCGTGTTTGCTGACATGTTTGTCTGTGTGCGTGTGTTCGTTTTTTTTTTGGTTGTCAAAATTCAGTTGTCTAAAATCTAATTTACAGTCTAGAGACCGGACTTTATTGAAGATTATGTAACAACTTACAACAACTGCAGTTCAGTCACACATATGCACACGTGATGAGTCATGCACCAGAGATCTACTACACTGTTTTCTGTAAAACAAGATTGAATATGAAAGGCCCTGTGGTTTAATCTTATCATTTTTAGCCAAATTCACAAACACAAATTTTTCTTAATGAAGTCTGCAGTTTGTGTAACAAGTAAACATCACTGAAAATATGCACCTGTCTCACTGCTGTGTTTACAAGCTTTACTGACGAGAGCAAGCTCAAACATTGGTCGTGTATTATGGGAAATTTTATCTTTTTAGTTTGAATAATTCCACAACATTCTTCTTTGATCATTGGGAAGTTTTGTCCTCATTACTCCAACAGGTAGAATTTCATTGTAATTTACAGCAATATAAAATTATTATTTTTGTGACATTTAAGTTGCTGATTCATGTGCCCTGCATCAGGCTCATTTTAGTTCCTACCTGCATTTGTTTTACAGGGGACAGTTGTGAGTGTAATGGTAATGGGTGTAATGAATGCAACAGTGGAGAAGTGGCTCTGATGTGAGCCCCATGAGAGTGAAGCTGGGTATTTTACTTCCCTGCTGTGCTTGTGCTGATTAAAGAAGATTATTCTGAGTGAACTGTAGCTCACTTAATGACCCACAGACCAGAGACACGGGAGAAAGCCATTCATCAAGAAAAGCGGGTTACAAAGCTTTTAACATTGTTCACAGACATATTAATGACTTAGGTTTAGTTATTGTCTAGTGTTAGTACCTGTATTAACTTGTTTATCAGTTTGTGAAGAATAGATGCTTCCACTCTTTGTTTTTTCTTTATTTTAGATGGTTTACATCACCGTTTTTATCAAATTGAATCAAAAATCCCCACAGTCAGTGTCCTAGTTTCCCAGTTCTGGGCAAGAATTACACCACATTTTGTTCCTCTGTCTTGTGCCTGCATATTTTTTTATCTCTGCTAAGAGAGAGCCATCATTTAATGATTCCTTTTCTCCTGTCTCACTCTCTTTCTCAGATCATCTCGGCAGCTCAGACGCTGGCCCTCCACCCGTCCAGCAAGATCGCTAAGGAGAACCTGGAGGTGTTCTGCGAGGCGTGGGAGTCGCAGCTCTGCGACATGGCCCTCCTCCTGAGAGAGATCAATGACGTCTTTGAAGGCAGGCGAGGTGTGTTTTTGTTAAGTTAATGCTTTTGGATGCATTTGGGTGGGTTGCGGTGGGAGGACAGACAAACGCACACGTGAGAAACAGTCTTTCAGAAGGAGTGAGAAGCAGAAGAGAGCACAGGTAAAATGTTCTGTCTATGGCTCCTTACCCTGAAAGCATCATATTATGACTCCCTGGTGAATCATTTTGCGCCTAAAAACTTTAAATGAAAAGAAAGCAGCATGAACAGAAAATTCACCATCACAGACTGTGGGAAGTATTTTTTTTCAAAGGAACGACGTCAGTGCCATTAAACACTGTTGCGTTCTCTCCTCCTTTGTACTTCTGCTCTTTTCACTATTGTGCCAGTTGCCTGAAGTGTCTAAGTCATGGACAGCGCCTCTCACAAACTCAGCTGTTTGTATCCTCACTGACAGAGAGTCAGAGAGAAACTGTGTAGCTACTCAAACCTAAGTGACTGTGCATATATTTGTATCTGCTGTACATTCGTCCGTGAATGCACACGTTTGTATCAGGGTGTGCTGCGTTTAAGTGCCGTCAACCACGTGCTTTCACACACCTCACGTCTGAGAAATCTCAAAGACAGGGGGAAGCTGTTTTGGCACATTTTCAAGACATGGCTGCCCTCATGAATGTGACTCTCACATGAAGTGCAGTAAATATTTTGAAGTGCAGCTCAGTGGGTGAAAGGATCACATCCATCACAGCATTGTATTACCGTGAAGCCCAAATGCTCTGTTAAAGTGTTATATGGTCACTGTGGAGAGATTTGCTTTTATTATTTTAATCTTTCCCCATAAATATGACTGAAGAGTTTATCGTCCCTGTAGTCATTTGAAATGAACCGTGCCGGTCGCGTTTATGATAAAAGATAAAAATATGTCAGAGGTGGACAGCGATGAGAGCAAAGCAATTTCATTAGCATAATGACTGAATATCCATAATTTCCCACCCTAATTGTCTGAAAAAGTGTGGATATCTAAACACAGTACTCAAAGAGAAATAACAATAGCAGGGTATAATTTTACCCCTGAATCATTCAGCTACCGTTAAAACATGAGCTCGTGATAAAATATGATCATTTTATGTTTTTTTTTTTTTTGTTGTTGTTTTTTAACTACTGATCTTATGTTCAGATAATCACATCAACTCTCTATTCCCAGGAGACAAAAGACCTTATTTGTCACTTCCCAGACCTGGGGTGAGTATCACACCACCCATCCTCATAAATATTGCAATGATACAATGGTTTGTAATCCTCTGTTTAATGCCATTCTCTTTTCCCACAGAAACACTCAGCTAATCTGAAGACTGCCAAGGCTGTCAAGTTGGACGCAGAGGTAGCATACACCATAAACTCCTGTGTCTTTCAGCGCAATACATCACATCGTGTCTTGCACCCTGTTCTGACAGCAGTATATTCATCTCCAGGAAACGTTGTGTCACTTGCTCCAAGAATTGATAGTGTTTGTATTCTAATAGGCTGCAATTTTGCCGGCCAGCAGTTTTACACAGGCTGTACCACTACAGGAAGCAGGATTATGCTGATTAGAGAAGTTCTGAGCGTGTTAACAAATGGAAATAACCCTGCCTGCTAACATACATTTCTAAAAGGACATCCATTATACTTCAGTCTTTCCCATACAGAATAACTTTGTAAGTGTGTTTTTTTTTTTTCTGTGTGCGTATGAAGGAGCAGACAAGCATGGCCAAGCTGGGTCTGGAGCTCCGTCTGCTGTCATCAGACATGGACGCAGAGGTGGAAAAGTGGGAGGAACAAGAACATGATATTGTCCGGCAGAGCCAGAGCTTGGCCAGTATGGCCTACAACATGTACCTGTTCACCAGGTAGTACCAGTCATCGGTACCTCACAACACACAGGCAAACACATGCTCAGATTTTATATCTGCAGCTTGCTGAACTGTTACATTCATTTCAGAGCTTAACATTGCAAAGCTTCTTAAGTATCCACATGAATCTCTTTAGAGGCTCAGTGTTAATGAGATTCTCGAGCCCCCAGCTATCGATATATACCAGGCAGGGTTTGAGGCACTGACAAAGTTGACATGACTCATGACTCATTCTGACAATAAAATTGCTGCAATTCAGCAAAGTTATAGTTTTTGTTGATTGCTCTGGAGGTAGTTTGTCCTGATTCATTTTTCTTATCCATATTTCCCTTCCTCATTTTCTCTGTTTCCCATATTGATTCCCCAGAGGGGAGGGGCTGCTGAAAACAACACTAGATCTTTTTCATCAAGCTGAGGTATGTATAGCCGTATCCACTAATCTCTCCTTTTCCCCACCTTCTGTTCTATTTTTCCTCCTGTTTTATTGAAGTAGTAAATGCATGCATCTGCTGATTAAACCAAAGACATACTGGGGCACATAGATCAATAGGTTGGGAAATTCCAGTTTCCTGCCATTCACTATCCTCTCTCAGATCTGATACGGCATGACAAGGGCTTATCAATATGATGGAAATATAGTGCTGTATATTCCTGGCCTACTTGGACACATGGGGTGATTACAGACAGGGCTGCTCAGAGGGTTGGATAGTATTGAATTGGGATCATTGCCAATAATGTGCAGTGCTTTGAAGAATCAGGTCCCAAAATGTCAGCCAGGATTTATTCCATTTGTGGTGAGCTGGGGAGATAAGAGAGGAAGAGGAACGAGAAGGGAAAGAGACGGGAAGGCATACTGATAAGAGGCAGAGAAAAAGTAAAATCTCATAATATTTACTGACTGTGCTTTTTTGCTATTGAAGTAGTTTTGCTTGTATTTGTGTAAGTTTTTTTGATTTTTAGCTTTTTCTTGTTCTTTCTTTCTAGGTTCTTTCTGAAGAAGGGCTCCAGCTGTGCTCATCTCTCCGCACCTTTTCCGCTCAGGTATAGATTAATGCAATAAATCTCTCTCTGGAAGACACACACACAAACACACCCTTTTGCACATAAAGCACTTTAGTGAAAAGGAATCTAATGCGTATTATAAGAGAAAGAAAACTTTTTGTGCGAGTAGCAATAAAAAGAGTGCAGTGGAATATTAAAAACAAAAAAAAGAAAGAAATTTACTTATTTTTGCACATACCCATGTCTCTGCTGGAATCTGTTTGACTACACTGTACTTATAGGAACTCAGCATAGAAGTAAATAATGGTGAAAATGAAGCCAAAGAGAAAAGAAAATTGTTTATTTTCTTTTGAACAGATTGAGCTGTGAATCCATCTGCATGCAGGCTCACACACACACACACACAGGCACGGGACACCTGTGCCCCCACTCACTTTACGCCTCTCACACACATACACACCCATATCACCTACTCTGGCATGCCACGGTGCCAGGTCCGCCTTTATAAATCACACAGTGAGAGCAGGAAATTAAGGCTGTCACACACTTTCACCGTCCTCTTTTCCTCCGAGTTGAGATCCAGCAAACAGACGTACCCTCTGTGCCTTCCTTCCTCTTGCCCTCCACCAACTTCTTCTCCGGGTCCTCCAAGTTTAATTACATGGCTCTTTTTTGACAGCCATTAATGACCGCCATTTGTCACTGCTGTGTCTGTTGGTGTGTATGTTTGTTCACTCGTGCAGAGGGGATAAAGGGGTGGGGGAGTTGACTGCGACCACCCAGGACTAATTCATAATCAGGAGGCCTGGTTCTTTGACTCACACTTTCTGATTAATTACATCAAACAAACCGGTGCTAATGGAGTCCCATAGTTCTTTGGTACTCAACACATTTGTAGCACACCTGTGTTGCTTTCACTGAAAGTTATGAAGCTATTTATGCAAATGAGCTTAATAATTTTTAATTGAGGTTTAAGAGGTTTTATGTACTCTTGTCAGTCATGAATAGTGCTAAGCTGAATAAAAGAGCTTGTGTTTTTAGGTCATTTGTGGCCTTATGCACACATGTAACTGAAGTGGTTTGATGGTCCCTGTGACTGGGGATTAACTCAGATGGATAATAAACTAGATCATGACCTGACTGTTGCTGATGGATTACATCAAGCAACACTACATTTTCATTTATTTTGTCCTCCTTTTTTTGTGTTTAACCAAGAGCATTGTAAATCCAGTCCAGTAAATCTATCAGTGTCTGTACATATTAACCCAGCCTCTGTGGATAATACCATCATAAAGCATCTCTGTTGTCCTGATATCTCCCTCTCTTTCTCTGTCTCTCTGTTCCAGCTGGTTGAAGAGGAAAAGTCTTTGGTGATGACAGAGATGGAGAAATTGGTGGCATTGTGCCAACAGCTGCAGACAGGGGCCAAGACTCCTGTACAGGGCAAGACCGCCACCTTCCAGAAGGTACCCACACTACGCTTAGACCTTTTCATCGTTCTTGTTTGTGCGTACAGTTGTTATGAAAATGAACCAATGACTCGTTTTTGCCCCGAGTCTGTTCTGTTTGATACTACATGAGTACGATCACACAGAGAGCACAGAACAGATTCACTGCAATTTCTTTTCCAAAATGGGCAATTAGCTTTGACAGCATCAAAACTACATCCCCAGCAACACACAGCACTGAGCACACAAGCATGACAAACTGTGTTACTTCATCACTGGCTAAGGCATAATCTTTGAGTGATATGCAAGTAGCACCATTATTGAACACAGGCCGCTAGATTAATGAATGTCTATGAGAAATTAATGAGCATCTTGGGCAGGATTGTGCTGCCTTAGGTCACCTTGTAATAAAGGCGAAGGTTGGAATCAAAAGGACGGGATGAAGAATAGCGCTTCCTCTGCTGATTAACGAGCGTCTCTTTGATATGTATTTGCTCCCATCTCTCTGTCTCTCCATCCCAATGCTCACTTTATCATTCATCACCAACAGTAGAGTGTGTGTCTGTCAGGGGTTGGTGGAGCACTGTTGAGGAAATGTTAATTTATATGCCACAGGCAGTTTAGATGGGTGTGTGTTGTATCTATTGTGCTATCCCCTAATGCAGTGATCTATAATTTAATTTCTTTGTCTCTAGGTGGAATCGTCCATACAGACAACCAGAGGCATCTTGACTGTGGTCCTCTCCCTCCTCCCATTCTGTAACAAGCTCAACAAAAAGGTGATAGCCTTTAAACAGTTTGAATTTAAAATAAAAAGTGACAGCCCTAGTATGGGGGGCTTTATGATCTTTTTCACTGATCAACACCTGCTAGTGTCTTTAAAATAACACCGTCCAGCAGCGAGAGCAAACCAAGACATTAAAGTTGCCTGCTGTAAAATCAAAACAATGAGCTGAAAGATGCTAAAATGCACCATCAATTGGTGGGAAACTGCAGTTAGGTGTAGCTTTGAGTATAATTATGTAATAGTGTAAAATTTGTTGTTAGCCTGCTTTTTATATTTAGTGGCTTTCTATTCATTGTCTGTCCATTTGCAGTCCAAGTCAGAGAGGAGTAGCCTGGGCTCCCCGCATGACTGGAGAGAAAGGCAGGATGCTTCCACACCTGTCAAAGAGGAGGGAGCTCTCAACAGCAAGAACAGCAACGGCTTTGGTGTGAAATCCTTGGAGCAGCACATGGCTGGTCTCAACCTGCTGGAGAGCAAATAATCCAGGAAATAGCCTCCCTTTTGTTCACTATTCTCCCTCGGAGCAGCACATTGTCCACCTCACCCTTCTGGAGAACGTGTAATCCAGGAAATACTTAACTCCCCTCATTGTCATGGGCCAGAGCTGTGGGGTGGTTGCCTTGGGTCAGTCAGAGTTTGTATTTGCTGTCTAGATGATTAATTAAGAGGTTTACTTGGAAAAAGCAGATCGAAGTTCTATGTGGCTAGGAGCAGTTTTACCCCAGGGTAGCTTGTTACCTGAAGCACCAGATCCACCCCAGTCCACAAGATGGAGACAATCAGCCAACACTAAGACTTTGCCATTAGCAGTGGGCCTCCTCTCAGAGAGGTCTGGCACAATCCTGATTTTGGAATCACTTTTATCACTTCTCTGGCTATTGGGTTGATAAACTGATCATAAATCAGGAAGGAACTCCACTTAATGCTCAGCTCAGCCATACATGTGTCTTCACTACGTGCCTCTGCGTAACAAACCTACTTGCTCTGTGGTGTACTGTAAACGTGTTGCACATGTTAGCCAGATGGGGAAAAAAAAAAAACCAGTGAAATGGCTGAAACCCCACAATGCATGATATCATCATCACCAAACCCTTGTGTTCAAGTCTCCTAGAGTTAATGTGCCATAGGCTTGTAATGTTAACACTTATGTAATGTTAGCCATAGTGGTGCATTCTGTCTTTGATCACTGGCACTGTAGTCAGCATCTCACATGCATAATTAAGTATTTAGAGGTTGTTCACCTCATATGATTAATGACTAATTTTCATAGGGTCTCTTATGGAACATTCCCCATGTGCCATGTAAGTAACAAAATGCAAAAAAAGAGAAATAATCACAATTTAATGCCAAATATGATTGTCCTCGTGAAGACGCCGTGATCTTCAGCTTGCTACTAGAATGAAATATAAAGCTCTTAGTCCACCAGTGTTAATTACTGGAGGCATTTTTATTTGAGCCTGGTTTCTCCAAAAAGCCAGCTGGTTAATGTTCATTTTATCACTGAGATGCTTTTTTTGGAAGTTAGGATCTTACTTTATAATGTTCCGAGTATTATCAAACCATATTCTGTGTAAACTCTTTTTCCCCTCACAAAAGAAATGAAAGATTATTCTGAACTGGCACCTATGTCAGGTGGAGCCTTGAAGTGTACTTGTTATGAAGACTATCATTGTGAAGCTGCCTAGTAGACCAATATGTATTAAATGGTATATGGTATGTATAATCTGGTACTTGAAATCATATATGGTATATATGTATACTTTGGTACTAGGTGAGGGTGTGATAATGACTGAAATGAATAACATGCATTAAGCTTAGAGATGGTGTGTATTGTGTGAGAGCAGCTAAGGATGCTGGGTATTGTAGTGGCTCTACAGATGTGAAGAAATCATAGATCTAGTTTTGGATCAAATATTCTTTTGACAATTGAAAGGTTAAAGTGACACATAAAAAAATAAACAATATTTTTCTTTAAAAAAAGTGTTGCTTGTTATTAATGCTATTGTACAAAAATAATTCTAACTTAAGTTTTTTTGTAGAGTATTTAATTACATAATTCAAATAATGTCATGCTTTCCTCCAGTCCCTTGTTCTTCAAATTACAAAAAACAAACAATAAATAAAGCACTGTGAAGAAGAGTGCTTCCTGAAACCTTCTTTAACAGTAAAAAACACCATACAATGGTCTAGAGGCACAGTGCAATGCTTGCATAAGTAACTGCAAGTAAATATCACTTTCCAGGACAGCATCCACAGTTTCTCCCCACGACCTGGTGCGATCTGAAGGAAGGTGAGCTTTCCCAAACAGTTCCGACTTCATCAAGGAGCCCTGTCAAGAGGGTTGTGATTCAGCAATATTTCGTTTGGAGACAATGCTCTCAAACTCCTCTCTGCTGAGAAGATTCTCTGTTATGCTCTTGCTCTCCTCAAACTTTGGCAGGATGACAGCGATGTATCCTTCAGTGAATGGCTGTTCAGATTTGACAGACAAAGCAAGACATTTTAAACTTGTTTTACCAACACGCATCACTGTTTATTATGATAACAACTATAGTGTAAAAACATATATCATTTACCTTTTCCAGCAAAAGTGCAGGTCTCTCTAAAATATTCTCATTGACCTCAAGAAGACGGCCTCGAATGCAGCTAAAAGGACGATACATTTGTGAGTTATGACGCAAGCATACAAGCATGTAGAATGTTTACTGAGAAAAACAAACTTGCCTCACCTGTAGATTGTGTATTCAGTTTCATCTGTGCATGTTATCCTACACAGGGGTGCAAAATCAGTAAGGAACTGACCGCCCTATGATGGGAGGGAGATATGGATTGAGAGGCATTAAGACCAAGCTGGCCTCTCACAAATGCATGAGACAAAGGTACAGGAGAACAAATTCATGCTCATAGGCCAAAGTCATCTGTAGCTTCATGAGTTACCCGCTTGGATTTCCCAGACACTTTATTGTTGAGCCGACTGCAGCCATTACTGATCTGGTAATTGATGCTCTTGATTGTCCGCCCATTCTGAAGGATCGGGTGAGTCTCTGCTAATGTGACAACGCATATTCTGCAAATGCAAGTTTAAAAGTCAGCCTTTAAAAGGAGTACCAACAGGAAACAGTGCCAGCATGTAAGTCACTTACTGTGAGTGTGGATTAACTACAATTAAAACATTGTGGCACAAACCTTTGATACTCCCTACTAACATTTTACTAGGGGGTATCAAACTGAAATATATTCAGTAAATAAAACAACAGAATATAGAAACATAGAACAATATAAGAGGCAATCAACTCTCCTGTAATGATAAACATTGTTGTGAAGTTGAAGCTGTACTTTGTGTTGTTTTATTGGTTTATACTAGATATAAAGCAATACTAACCCAAAAACAGGCCGAAACTTATTGAGGCAAGACACAAAGCAGCAGAAACTGAACAACTGACGACAGGTAGCACTTTACATTACACTGCATCACAGTGTACCGATAATATTACCATTAAAATAATGGTTATTTGTTTAGCTGGTTATTATCACCACCTGGTGATGATTAGCACACCGTTACCTGTTTGAATGCTGCAGGATGCAGTGGTCCTCAGATGATTTCCCCTTCATATCTGCATAAGATAACGGAGTACATTATACTTCTTGTATTCGTGACAATATGAATGAAATTATGCCGGCTGAAACAAATACTTCGCAGTCTCTCCTGCATTCAAGTAGCCTACTAAGTTCAACTAAGGTTAGCTGACGTTAGCCACCTAACAGCTAACGTTAGAGAAATTTCAGTCACGTTTCATTTACCTGCTCTGTACCACCGTGTGTAATACCGGTCGATGACTGAAGGCGCATTTTCTTCTGATTCTTTCTGCTCTGTGCCGTCCATCAAAAGTATCCACAGCACAGGCTGTCACAGAAACACTTATTTGAAGTAAGGTATGCGCTGGTCTACGACTTCGCCTGACGGACAGCAATATATGCGACTCTGTAATGGTCCGTCTTTTAAATGAATCCGGAAATTTAAGACGCAAAGGTTCCGAAGTTTTTTCTTCCTCTTTGGGACACTGAAGAGGTGAATTACACACCTTATAAAGGTACAAAATATCAGAGTAAATCTTCACCGACGACAGCACGAACTAAAAATTACATATTTATTTTTATGAGAAGGAGCTAGCTGTTAATGAGAAGTGACTACAAATAGTCCAGCTACAATTACTCTCACCTCGTCCCTGAAAGACCATATATTAACTGTATGCCATTTGATTTGTGGTACTTTGATTAATTGAAATTTTTTTATGCAGCACTAACATGCAATATGATACGGGGCATAAGGCAATTCCTGCATTATTAGTCTACCATGTCTGATCAACCTGTCTTGTAGAGGGGCCCTGTAACGATCCTAAACTATTTTGTGTTTCAATAAAATATCAGAAACAGAAAACAAACTAAAATCAGAAAAGCTAATCATTTGCTAATTATTTATATTATTATCATTGTTTTGGGCCCCCATAAAAGACTGTTCTGGTCATGCTCATGTTGTTGTTAACATTAGTGTTAATTCTAAGAACACATTGTGACAACAGTTTTTCACATTGCCCACTAGATGTCAGAGTACTAACAACTACAGGATATGGTAGCCTATAGTCAATGTGATAACTGAAATTATAGATAACATCAGAGTTCAGTTAACCTAAAACTAAAATAAAGAAATACCTGCAGCTAAACAGTTTTATATTTAATTAAACTGCATTTGTTCATGTGTAAAACGTAATGTACTATAGTTGTTATATGTCACCTCATAGTGTCTGTGATCATCTGTATAATTTCCATAGTTTGAACTATGTGTCATTTTTTTCGCTGGGCTCTAATGATTTTTACAGATGGCAGGTAGACGTATAAGTATGCTGAGTCTGCATCCCTGTGGATTATGTAATGAAGAGGTCTGAGGGAGAATGGATAGAGGAACGAAGGAATGTTCCCCTCCTTGGATCTGACAAATAGCCCCTGTCTGACCCAGACCGATCACATACCGAACATATCTGGCTCAATGTACTACTTGCACACTGTGGACAGTGCTGAGGGAACATTTTTGGGGAATTGGCATTGGCACGAGGAGGCTTAAGCAATGATGACTTCATCTTAGTCGCATAAATGAAAGAAAAAGAACACAAGAGCGAGAGAGCCTCAGCTAATATTTAGGGGCACAATGACTTTTCCATGTATCTACTCACCAGTACCAAGACTTGGAAAGTTTTGCTTTCGTAATGAGTTTTTCCATTACCACTCCGTCTGTGGTAGGCCAAAGTCTGCAATTAATTCAGAGATGAAACACAACACCATTGTGGAAACAGTGGACACAAAGGGGGTTTTGCCATAGATATGCAATCTTGCATCAGACTTTAAATTCACTTATGTCTAATAAACAAGGCCAGGTTTAATTTGATTTGACAGCCTCACCTGTGATTCTTTTCCAAAAGTTTCCCACAGCAAACTATATCAGTAGCAGCTGCTATTAGAGTAACAAGTAGATGCTCAAGTCACCTGAATTCATTCAGCAGGATTTGTCATAGACTATAAATCTTATCCATATGCAATAGGTGTCATACAGTAGCTCCTCAGTCAGAATAGTTGCCATTCTGTGAAAGCCAGGAGTATGTTTGACAGCTTCTCAATTCATATTGTTGCGTCAGAGGGAAAAGGGCCTGCCCTGTTAACTAGCAGGTTACCTCACAGGATGCTGGTATTTGCAAGTGCATCTATGAGTGTGTTTGCATATGTGTTTGTCACTCTGTTCATTGCCTATATGTATCTGTCAGTCTGTGTACATTCCCAACCTTTTAACTACTGCATATTTTTGAAATGAAACACACTCCGTCTCCCACTCTTCAAGACTCAACTCTGAGGTTCACTAGCTGGCTGTCAGACAGGCATCTCGAGTGTCTCCAGCTGCACAGGCGTCTTTGTGTGTGTGTGTGTGTGTGTGTGTGTGATGCACACATACTGTAGCTCCACGTCAGCTACTGCTACAGCGAGCACTTTTCTTCTCTGGTCTGCTGTTTGGCTGTTTGACTCCAGAAGTCTCTCCCTGCACATGGAAGATGTCCAGCTTTTTTCTGTCCATGGTTTTCTGTGCCAGAGGAGAGCCTGACAAGGGAAGAGAGAAGCTCTGACCAAGGGGGGGAAGATGCCTGCATGGCTTATAGAATACCTGTAGCTTCTTCATCTTATTAGGACAGGACCTACTTAAGTAAAGTTGCAGACCAGAAAATTGAAGATTTCCTGGCACACAGTTATCTGACTTTTTTAGCAAGTGAGACTGATGAGATATTTTTGTGGTGTGATGCAGATGGAGAGAATTGTTGCAGGGAAGGGGATTTCTTTTCATGTTGACAGGCTATCAGTAACACTTGAGAAGGGGAATTGTATGCAGTACAGACTTGCTTTCAGAATCTCATCATTTAATATATGTCTAAGAAAACAGAGAGAGGTATGCGGTAGTTAGAAAAACTGCCCGTCCTTTTCCTGGAAAGCAACAAGACAGACACACATGCATTTACCATCAGACAGAGTTTCATACTGCCAAAATGTACATTTAAAACCTTCATTCACTGGTATATACAGTAGGTGTCAATAAAAGAAGTGTGTAGTTTCAGGGTAACGCCTGCATTTTTTAAGGGCTGTCAAATGTGCTTTTGTGTCAGAGGATTTTAGTGAGAGCACATCTAATGCTCCAATGAAAGGACTGATCAGCAGTAAGTGCCATAGCTATAAGGAAACTTCACATAATTCATCTGTTTTGATCTGAATGTATGCAACAGTACAGAAACCCTAAAGCTCCAGACAGGTCTGAACTTGGAGGTCCAGTGAGCTTTACAATGTCATGTCTGCAAAGGAGCAGTGTCGCTCTGATAAGCTGATCCCACGTCACGTTATTATTAGCTTTGTCTGTGGTAATCAGCAGTGAAAAGTGCAATCAATCATGTCAGAGTTATTCTGTTATTTCTGGCCTCTCTCCAAAGGCAGCAAGGGCCTCTGGCGTGAAAAAATGTGTGCATGTGTGTGTGTGTGTGTGTGTGTGTGTAAGTCAACTTTATGATCAGTCCTTTTAGTCGTTACATATTTCATCAGATAACTGTTTTACATCAAATGATGCTCTCTCTCTTCACAATGGTAACAAACTATTCTTTTAAAGTTCCTCTCCAGACATATTTAAAAATATGTCAACTGCTCTGCTATAATTCATATTTTGTTTAACATAGTTCTCCCACAGAAAAAGTAAAAAACAAATTTGAAAAACCGGGGCTTGAAACACTTCTACCTTTATTTCCTCATCAGAAAGCCTTGTACCCGCCCACCACCGCTACTTGACAGGTGAAAGAGCAGAGGGTATCAAGATGTTTAGCAGAGGAAAAGTAAGAGACTCAGCCACAGATTCAGGAATTTGTTGAAGAGTAAGATGTTTATTGTGCATTAACATTGGCAACTAGAGGACATATCAGCCCAGTAAGCATAGTTATTTCTTTATGTTGTTTGATAGCTGCCACTGACAGTGGCTGTGCTAATGCAAACTCTGTTGACCGTTGAAAGAACAGTGTGTATGTAGATGGTTAGTGTTAGAGGAAACGTTGGAGAGACTCAGCCGCATGTTTGAGCCTCAGTCAGACCCAGACTCAGATAAGGAGTCAGTTGTAGACCAAAATCAGCAGACGTATCAGAACAGTTAGCATGGTTAGCATCCTTTGTTTGTTTATGTTGTTAGCTTGTTAGCTTGGAACTGGCAGTGGCTGACACAGTGTTAATGCCTGTGCTAATGCAATGTCTTACTCTCTGTACTACACAGTTTCAGGTGTATTCCCCGTCCCTGGAAGCTGACAGGATTGGTTCCTTAGTTATATGACATATGAACCCATGGCATTGACTGTGTATTTCACTCATGGAATGCATTGTGTTATATAAGAAACAACATATGGACATGTTAACAAGGCCAAAAACTTGATTTTCGTCAGAGGGGGTCTTAAAAGATACAGTAATTTGAATGAGCAACACAGTGATTGACAGAGAGTATGACCAGAGTCAGTAACTTAGACATCTGCTTTAGATAAAGGACAAAAAAAGATACTGGTATTTTAGATGTGATTCTGTGTTTACAGTACATGTGTGAGAAAAGGCATCAAATGTCCTTGGCTGCAGTTGTAGTTGTGGATGTCTCTCCTCCCAGAGCCAAAATGCTCTTATGAAATGCACGTTGGCCAAACACGTTTCTCTTGGTTTCCTCAAAGTTAGCATTGGTTTTCTCCCAGCAGAGAAGTCATTTTGCTTCGACCTCTGAGGTGTGAAAACTAGAGGAAGTGGTGTAAGGTGGTTTGTTTCAACTGCTGGCTTTCATCTTCCTGAGTTACACTTTGAATCATTTGACTGTCCGGTCTGAGGGATCAAAAGCTGATTGAAAAATGAATGTTTCAGTAATTGAGTCACTTGTCAGACAGATCTGGTGTCATCAATCACTTATTAGTGTCTGTCTCAGTAACACATCCATCTTATTCTGACTCTTTGACCTGGAGCCAATCCATCTTTATTTCCCTCCCTTCCTCTTTCATTTCACTGTCTATGAAGTACTTCAGACTCATTCCTGAAGCTAATTTGTTCATGGCTGTCATCCTACTTGTCATTCTCCAGAGACAAATGAAGGAGCTGAGGGCAATGGAAAGACCATGCACGCTGCCAGGTAAGACAAAAAAAACAAAAATCCACATGCACATAAGGAATAATTTACAGGTATTAAGAGGCTTCAGCTTTGGACTCTTACCACATGCTTTCTTTTGCCAAAGCAGTAAAATTTAACAAGACTTTTTTATGAGACTGTGAAAGGGACATATGCATATATATTAAGACACCAACTGGGCTTATTTAGGTTTACCAACAACTGAATTTCTTATTAGACACCACAGTGCTTGTGTTGATTATTTGTAAGGAGCCACGTGGCAAACAGCTGCTTGAAATTCTCCTCATGGAAAATAATTTTTTTTCCAGGAGGAACTCTCCACTTCTTGTGTTCTCTTGTAGCGCAGCAGCAGGCAGGATGCTTTGGGCTCTAACTCAGCTGGCGGTTGAGTGGCAGTAGAGCCAGGTTGTTGCTTTTTATCCAAATCTCCATTATTCAACTGCTTCCAGTAAAACTCATTAATGCCTCTGCCTGACTGAAGCTTTCCAGATCCAAATGTTGATGCTTTGTTTTGTTTTTTTCCGACAATATTCTTTCAGGCTTTTCCCGTATGACTAAGCTTCTCTGCATTTGATTAAGGTGTGAAAATGTTTCTGTGTTGTTACAGTGTTAATTAGAAAATGCCATGCTCTAACTATTAGCTATTAACAGGTCACTCAAGTCCAAGTAATAAAGTAGCTGTTACAAGCAAAGTAAAAGTTTTCTGATGCAAAAATTACAAAGGACATTGTGCAGACCTGTCCTCTCCAAAGTGACATGTCAGTGAAAGCACACAAAGTTTGGCACTGCAAACTCATGCTACTGTTTTGTAGCTATTGTCGCTGTGTTTTCTGTGCATATTTTTCCCTTGCACTTTCATTTAAAACAAAAAAATATGACCAAGAGGACTTTATGAGCACAATGCACACCACTTCCTCATTCAGCAGTATTTCTGAGAAATGGTTTAAGAAATGGGAGCAGCCCATTCCCTGGTGAAGTTGTGGACCTTTGGAGCCTTTTTTGTTTTTTGCAATGTTCGGTTTTTGTTTGTTTTCCCCTGGCTCTCTGGACAGCCTTGGAGATAGTTGTGTGTATTGGCTGAGGCCCTTGGTTCAACATTAAAGGACATGTTCTCATGTGCTGTTTCTGAGGCGAACACCCAGTCTTGTTGACAGCAGTCTTTGAAAGAGCTTATTTCACTGGTTGGGCGAAAATCGTCAAACGTAATCTCATTTTGTGCAAATTAAGTTGTCGATTTCACAGGGTAATTCTACCATCGCTGTAATTCTAACACGAGCTAACTATTTTTTTTATTTCCGTAGTTATTATCGCTCAGGCTGCAGCTGCCACATTTGTGTCCATCTTGGGGCTGGAGTGAAACAGACTCATTTCTATTCTACACTTAGAGGAAGTGGTCAGAGTTAACAGCTCACTATGTGGGGTTCCTTTAACAGGAAATCATATAGAAAAACTATATATATATATATATATATATATATATATATGTTTCCTGAAAACAAAGACAAAAACTGATATGGACTTATATTTGATATTAGTTGGTCTGGAAACCAGATTAAAAAAAGATTTTCAACATCTCTAATACATCTTCACTTCAAGAATGAACCCCTGCTCCCTGTGATGAAAGCAGTAGTACAGAGGGGCGAGCAGGGCAGCAGTTTTAATTAAAGCACAATGTAATTTTGATGGAGCAAGGCAAACATTTATCTGGATTTTTTTTGCCACTCACTATTGAACAACCAGCACTGAAGTGGTGAAGTCAGAGGTTTGGACAGCTGGGGCTCGGGGTAGAGGGGAGGATGTGGCAAGATTAGAAGAACCTGATTAACAGAAAACAGACTAAAGGAAAAGGATTCCCCCTTCTCTCAATTTCCTTCACTTATCCCCCTGTTTCTCTCTGAGCCTCGATCCCATTCCTAGAAACAGAGACATGGACGGGCCTCTTCTTCCTCTTCGTGTTTTTGTTCAGTGAAAAAACAAGTGTTTTCCTTGGTGCTTACATCTGCGATAACATCAAGCAAAATTCAGATGAGAACAAGGGACTGAACTTAGAATCCCTATTGCCTCATCATAAAGTCATCCTGAACCAGGGGTTTTCTTGTAAGACAACATGCGCTGTGTGGGTGTTTGGTTTTGTAAAGTTTGAGTTGTAACTCCTCCATTCTTTGCCCCTCTGAGAGCCTTCGTTTCCCCCGTGAAAACACACACACAGATGTGTGATGATTGGCAAGGTGACAGGGTATTGTCTTTCCTATCTGCATTGGTATTACAGTAAATGCCCACACGATCTCAGGGAAGAGTTGTTTTCTGTTGAAGAGTGAATATGGATGAATAGACAGCTCAGAGGGAGAGTGAGGCTTATTTTGAATACATATTATCGGCCTTTGATGAAATTTTTTTTCTCAAAACTTTGCCTTCATTCTGATTCAGATAGAAAACATCTTGAACTTCAGCTTTTGCTTCATCCGAGCTTAAACCCCTCAATGAGTCGTGTTGTCACTGATCAACACAAGTTCACTCACAGCACGACCTTCCGTTAGTTTCATCTCCATCTTTTCCAGACTGGGTCTACGTGGTCTGGAGAGGCTGTGAGGAGTGACTAATGCTGACTGGACAGCAGGCTATGCATGATGCAGCGGGAGGCCACCAGATGTGTGTGTCTGTATCACTCATTGTTCCATTCACCATACACACACACACACACACACACAAACACACTGCTTGACTTCCCAAACTGCTACTTGCAGGTATTTTATGAGACTTTAAAACCAGGCAACACAACTATTTGATCCTTCTTTGAAAATGCTGAGCTCGTCTCGGCTGGTCACACACAGTTAGCTCATAAATGAAAACCAACAAATGAGCCTGGCTAGGTTGGGACATTAGTTTGGGGATGTACACCTTATTCATGCTTCCTGAAACTGGTCTTAGACCATACAAGGTTTCTGTAAATGTTCCCAGGGAAGTAATAACAGCAGTGATGAAGTTTCACATTACTGTGCTAATGAAAATGATAGATACTATGAGGTGTGAGTAGTTCCACTGAAGAGTGATTTTCTCAAACTGAATAATCTGAATATTTTAGCGGCCTGAATGGCAAAACGGCCCAAAAAGCAAAGGTCTGAAAAATAAGCATAATTAGGGCCTGAAAGCTCTGCTTTAAACTGACCTCTCCTGTTTCAACAGTAATACACAACATCTAGTTCACTTGAACTTTTCCTCACTGACTGACTTAACTCTGCTGTGCCTCTGCTCACATTCTTCTTCATATTTAGCGTGCTTTACTTTCTGACTCACATATGACAGCATGGAGCAGATGGCTATGAATAATGACACGCACTGTTCTCTTTTCTTAGACCTAAGTTTGTGTTTTCACATACTATTCTTCTTTTTTTGGCTCCGTGGTTAAAAAATGTTTAGATCAAGCTCTTAAATATGACAGAGGAAGTTGGTCAAGCATAAATATGAAAACACGAGAGGGGGTTTTGGTTTCATAAACAAACAAAAATGAACAAAAAAAAATCCACTCTAGTATAAATATTTTGTTCTTATATGTCTTTACGAAATATATGCTGTTACTTAAAATCATATTAAATAGCAGTTTTTCAGTCAGCTTGTCATATGTTGATCATGCAGAATTAGTGAGACTGTTGCACAGGCAGTAATAGGCACAGCTGAACAGAGGAAGTTTAACACAAATCAACAGTTTGGCCGGATGTTTGTGAGGAAATTTGAATTTAGGAACTCTCAGAACTTCTGCCCATTTTTGTCAGTGGAGCATTTAACCCTGGATTATGTTCTGAAAACCATCAAAGGTTCCCAAATGTTTAAAATTACTGACATGCTCCGGTGTACGATGGCAAATCACGCAGACAGAGAGAACAATACCAGATCATGACCATTGATTCAGGGTCAGAGAGGCATCAGTAAAACGCCCGTGCACAAATGTTGATGTTGGAAGTTGTGCACAGTGGTCAAAGATACAGTATGTATAGAATAGAATTAAACACAGTGTAGTAGCAGTGGCCTGTTTCTTCACACATTTACCACTGAGGGTTTTTATTTTCCTGAAGATTATTTCTTTTACCCACTCAACACCAAATTTTGTATAAGACTTAAAGCTGCTCAAATCAATAATTTTGTACATACGGTGAATCAAACATCTATGTGTATGTAGAAGGGACCAATAATACTGACAAACCCACTGAGAATTATCACCAAACTCTGCAGTTCCCATTACTGTATGAAGCTTTTTATGGCATCTTAAGTCACTGTTTTGTTTCTCCGTCTAGCGCCTTTAATGCCAGGCAGCTGCTTTTAATAGAAAACCTCAAATAAACCCACTGTACACTTCCTGCTCAGCACCAAACAACAGACGGGCAAAGTTAGCCACCAGCTGGTAAAAACAGTGGAGCATTTAGCATCTATAGAGGCAGATATTTCCCTCAGGAAATGGTGGAGCCCAAAACAGAGCTAAAAGAAGAAGAAGTGAACATTGGGCAATTATTAGGTGGACACAAACATGACTTTCGTGCTGATGTTGCTCTGTGTCTAAAAAAGCCACTGTTAGCAAACACATTTATTGCATCAACTTAACAAGGTGAAAATATGCTAAAGTGGGAAAAAAAATCAACCAGTGCAAGTATAAGCTGGTGTCACAATTCAATTATTTAACATTTATTAACAACACAGGAAATGGCCTGAAAGCCACTAATACTTATATGCACATTCGTATTTCCAAACAATACCCATAGCATTCAAGTCTTCTTCTTACTATCATAATGACAGACAGGCTGTTTGTTCTTTCCGGCTCGTGTGCAGAATACACATATCACAGTTCAATTGCACCGTCGTCCAGTTCAGCTCTGTACAGTTTTTTCTGTAAGTGGTCATGCAGTTTGCGTTATTGTTAAAGTACTTCAAAGTGCTCACATTAGAAACTGAAACACCGATGTTTGGGATGCCTAACGTGAACATCAGTTCAGCTCAGCTCTCTGCTGACGTTTGAAATGTGGTGGATTTCAGAGAGGGGTGCCCTCCACTGCCGTCCACTTGAAGGTATTCCAGTATTTTGAACTCCACTGCCGTCTCTAATAGTCATCCTCATAGTCAGTGTTTGCTAGGATGTGTTCAGGGAGAGCATAAACAGATTTACTTTTCTTCTTCCTGCTCTTTGCTCTTGTTTGTGCAGGGTTTTGATCCCCAGAAAAGGACAGGTAAGCAGCAATGCTGTTTCTGACACCGTAGCTCACCACGTTTTCACTGCAGCTCTCTGTGCTGACCAGCTGTCTCCTGTAATGAGAGGAAATCAAGAAAGTAGAAATAAGTGAAATCATAGTGTCTTAGCATTACACGTTTCTTCTTCACCTGTGAAAAAAGGATGCAATTGATGCCCAAATTTCTCTATTAAGTCCAAAATCAGTTTAAATGACTAGGTGACTATAACCTGCTTGAATATCTACATCAAATTAAAAAAAAAACAATCATTAGTTGTAGCCCTTATCAATATTTCTCAACTGCTCTCTACCATTTTGAGATTCAAGGCCAGCATCAGGTGACACCAAATAAGCTACCATCTGCCAGTATCACCATGCACGGTCATGCTGACATGATACAATCTGGTAAATACCATCACCAAGCCTCTGTTGTACCTGTCTACTTTCTTCCAGTCAAAGTTCCGTCGCATGACCACAGGTGGAGCCTCAGGACTCACGTCTGGTTGCGGGGTGGTGCCCGACAGGCAGGGAGTGGTTAACACACAACATAGACCATCTGCAGAGTCTGAAAAGGCAAAGGCAGGGGAAGCATAATACCACTCTCATTATGCATTAACCACTCTCACACTATTGCTCAAGCATACATACAAATCCAAACTCGTGAGGGGGATGGGCTAAGAATCCTTATACAACAAGAACTGAACTGCACTGTTAAATGTAATGGTAACTTTTTTTTTCACTTTGTATGCACCAGTGGTCATTATCAAGCACGCATATTTTATCTCATTTCCTGTTTTGTTCCAAAAATTATTTGTCTCAGTGTAACTGATGTGAAACAGTTCTATATTAAGAACATGATGCATTATTTTCGGTGCTTTAGTATTTGTGATTGCATGAGTCTGTTTGTGTGCTTGCGTTTGGCTCATGTTGTAGAATTTATTTGTTTCTGTTTAATTATGTATCTAAGTGTGGGGCATCCACCCACCAGAGTAGTGGTTGATCATATCCTCAAGGCACTGGAAAGTTAGGCGGGGGGAGATGTAGTACCAGCTGTTGTCCAGTCTGAAGATACGATAGTGCTTTATGATCATGTGCTTCACTGAGAGTGAATACACACCTGAGGATAAGACAAAAACATACACTTAATAATACAAGCTTTCAGTTATAGCACCAAGCACTTTATGGTATGAGGTCACTGTAATCCCAAAAAACATCATGCTGCAAATCCTGGGACAAAGCAAAAGCAAAAGAAATTTGAAGGTCAGTCCTGTACTGTAATGTCCACACGCTTAGTCAACACATATCCTATTTTTTTATAAATAAATAAAGGTTTCAGGTCAGAAATAATCTCACAAAATTTGTCAGGACAGAATCAACTTAAGAACAGCCTTTATACATGACTTAAAAGAAATAGTGTGACATTGTAGACAAAACACTTATTCACTTTCGATGAGCGGACTGATACCACTCTTACATCTGTCTGTTAAATATAAAGCTTCACCTACCAGCCGTTTAGTTTAGCTTAGGAGATGGGGAAACAGCTAGAATGGCTCAACAAAAAATTCGCTCGAACCAACACATTTTATCTTATTTGTTTAATCTGTACAAAAACTTCATTTTAAAAATGAAAATTCGTAGTTTGCATGAGGGGTTATGTGTCAGACTACGTCTTGGCTAGGAGCAGTAACTCCAGGAGGTCACTATGCCCGGCCAAGAAATAGTTAGATTCAGCAAACAAAATGTAGCGAGAGTGATATCATTTTCCTTATCTTACAAAAGTGGGTATTTGTTTGTTCTAGTTCTTATCTCTTCTTGAACAAAAACCTTTTCCTGTGATCTCAACCTTTTACTCTCTCACTCTTGACTTAACACCATCCTGATTTAATCTTGGCACATGCTTACATGTCGACAAGCATTTAATTTCCTCTGCAGAAACTCTACATTCTAACCATTACTTAAAACCAAAGTCTATCCCAAATTAAAAGAGTTTGTTGCTGACTCTGCTGAGTCAGTGTTCTCACCTCTCTCTCGGGTGCTCTCTCGCACCAGAAAGGAGCCCACTCTGTTCCCAGGTAGAAGCAGCAGCTCTTCGGCCTTCTGCCTCTCCACCCCCTCAAACAGCCAACTGACAGAACAAAAACAGTCTTACAACTGTCTTACAACTGTACTCATATTAAATACTTGCAGCATTTTCATTTTGAGCTGTAAATTTTCCCATTAAAATGAAAGGCATACCCCTGAAATGAACTCCAACTGTAACTTACAACACTTGACTAACATCATGTGTTACTAATATCTCCCTTTGCCTCCTTAACACCAAGGGAGGTCTTAGATAGGGTGATGGAAAAAGATGCATTCTGTACTTTTTTAAAAATTATAATTTTTTTTCGTTGTTGTTATCAATTTAAAGCAAGTTCAAACAGACCAACCAGGCCAACACAAGAGAATAGTTTTACTTACCCATGGTACACTTTTGCCACATGACTGTTGGGTATGTAGTTCTCCTTCCCTGTTTGGACAGAGCGGACTCTCCACCAATAAGCCTCCCTGATCACCATCAAGAGGCAAAGAGGAATCAACAACTGACCTTTTATGAGCACTTCTTCATACTGCAATCTTAGGGCATCAAATGACCCTTTCTTTCTGTTAGACTTTATTTCCTCATACTTATTTTTGATCTTCTCTCTATCAAATGTGTGCCTGGATCGTAAAACTGGATTGTTTTTAATCGAGAATGCAAAACATGATCATACTGTGCGATGACTCTGAGCTTCTCCCCCATTCTGTAGATGGGCTCGCTGATTTCAGGAGACGGGTAGTCCTGCAGCACCACCACCATGTCTTCTTCAGAACCTGCCAAGAACAAGATTTACAGCATTTACAAACAGCCAAATGCCGACACACAGACATCATGTTGGAAATGTCCAAAAATGTCGAACCACAGACCTCTGCCAGGAAAATCATTGTCTATTAATTTTGTTTGAGTGTTTGTTTTAAATTCTTTGTGAGTGTAGCTTACTATATCATGACAGTTTAACATAGCTGTGCATATTGCAACATGCACATAAATAGTTTCTGGCAACCAAGACATCAGCGAATTCAAAATGGTATCAGTGGAAAATTTCACACATTTTAACTGAACAAAGTGCATAACAGATGTTACTGACAGCACTGGTGAAATCTTTTACTCTGCTCTCTTAAAATGCTTAAATTACAGAACAACTAACATCATAAAAGTTTCATGGAGATCTTACTCTTTTCAGGGCAGTCAGGGTTTTCAGTCTTGTCCTTGTCTCTGGCACTCACACCTCCCATCATATTCCCCATCCTCCAGATAGACCAGACTCCGGCCTGAAGTCAAGGCAAAAAGAGAAATAGATGTAAATGTGCTCCCCAAGATCTCTAAATGTTCTATGTCTTTATTTTTTTATAGCAGTAAACTTCTCTCTGCTGCTGCACCACGAAGTTTGTAACTTCCTATATTTCTGACCATTGAACTATCTCAACTAACAAGACACATTGCAAAATGGGAAAGCTGAGGGTAGATGCTATCAGACTCGATTTTCCATTGCTGCACTCGCTCTGTGTACTCACAGCTAACAGTGATTAATGATATTGAATTCATATATAGCATAATCCTGCTCCCAAACTACAAAGCTCAATTCATTTAATAAAATTTCCATTCTGATAAAGCAAAAGTACATACTTGTGCGAATGCATTTCAACAGATCCTGCCTATGTGACGTATATTAGTTAGTTACATCACACTGTGTTCACTTCAGCAGAATGAAGAAATAACAGTTCCCTCTGAAGAGAAGCTTCAAGCAGGCCAAAGTAGACGCAGTGGCTGTAGTAAAATGTAGGTACCTACCTGTAGGATTTGTAGTTTGCTTGCTGTGATGGCATCAAGAGTGGTGATGGCCCAAACAGGGCATGGTGGCAGTGGCGGAGTCTGGTACTAGAGCAGTACCATGTTCACAACAGTGTACAGGAATGACCCGTCACAGAGTGTGGCGACAGCTCTGCATCTGACTGCAAACTCACTTCCTGTACTGAAATGAGGAAGAGGGCCAGCGAAAATGTTGCTGAGACACGCACACTCACACATACATTTAGAGTAACTGAAAGCACTATTGTAAGCTATTGGTTTTATAACATTCCTGATTCCTCTGGATGTTTTTACATTGTAGATAACATGTCAGAATATTTTGTCTTTGTTCCTGTAAAGATCATCATAATTTTATGGCTGTTACTGTCCAATAAGCTGTGAAAGACTATGGCTAATAGTAAATTAGAGCTGAAATAACTAGTCAGTTAATCAATTGACAGGAAATGTATTAACTATTTTGATCATCAATTAATCATTTGAATAATTTATCAAGCAGGTATACCAAATATTACTTGTGAATCAGCATTTTCCCCAAAACTATTCCTATCACTGAGAAACAAAAAAAATTAAAAATCAGCTGAGTACACTAATATGAAAATAATCATTATTTGCAGCCCCACAATGCGTGAAATAATACAGATGTCAGCACAGTATTCAGACTCACTGGTCGACTGAGAACTCTCCTCTCTGGCATCTAAGCCATTTGTAGTAAAACCGAAATTTATTTTGCTTAATGGCCATCAGAAAGGAAGGGAAGATAAAATGCTCAAATAATTCTGCAAAGGTGGAGCTGTCACAATGTGTATAACATGTACCCTAAAGTTATTTTTAGTCAGACAGCCTGTTTGGCCCAACAGAAGTCAGCATTAACCAGCTTTCACACCCAGAGGTTTTTACTGTATGTGACAAGCTGTTGCTGTGGTTGTCTGCACATATACACATCTCAGGTCTAGAGGTCAATAGACAAGAAAGCAGAAAAAGAAGAAAACTGACTTGTTCAAAGATCTGTGTGATTAATTGCCGCTTATTTCAAACGAACTGTACAAATAACTACTGATTAACTTAAAATGGAGCTATACCTTTCTTTTAGCAAAAAGGACAAGACAGCAGAGTTTGAAAGGCAGTAAAATAAAAAAATGTCAAATCTCTCATTAGTCTATTTGTCTAAACAGGGTAAACTGCAAATGCATCAGTGTTATCTTTAACCATTGTGCTTATCTGGCACCTGAAAGTATCCCAGAATGACACTGCTCAAGTCTCAGATTAGGGAACTTAAAACCATCCACTTTCAGATCTCTCAAGAGATAGTAAATTCCCATATATACAGCCTCTATGAAGTTTATATGTTTATGTGTGTCTGTTGTCTGCCTCACAAATGAAAAATGATGGTATCCTCTGAGGTTTCTCCCCAACTGTTGCTGATTAAATAAAAATTCATGAGGCAGTTTTCATTGGGGGCTGCACGTCTGATGCAGAACCTCCGTGAAATTTTTCTTTCCATATTTTTCCCCTGTTACTTCTTAGATAACACACACAAACACACACACACACACACACACACACACACACACACACGCGTACCTTTTCACTTTCTGTCTTATTCCTCCCTGCCTCGTGATTCGTTATATGTCATTAATATACATATTTCTTGTCTCAGCTGTATTTTTTTCATTTGAATCACAGTATTTTTAAAGACATTTTTTTTCTGAAAAATGTCCTTTTATTTTGAAAAAAACCACCCTCTGAAAACCTGGTTCTGTGACAGCTTAGTGGAGCCGGCCTCCTGCTGCTGATATTTCAGAACCAAGATGTCAATCAAAATGTTAGACTTAACAATCTGTTCACCATTCATCAAGCTCAAACATTATATAAGGATAGACTGAGTATATCTGAAGCCTCAGACCCCTGGTTACATAACAATATTCCTTTGTGCCACTCTTTATTATTCTCAAGACAACTTAGCTCATGTATTTTCCATATAAAAACTTGGATTAGTCCTCTCCAGACCCTTAGGCCTCTTTCCCCTGCCACCTTTCCCTCTCTGAATGCACAACTGTGATGCAATAAAAACAAAAGTATCATTGTTGAAGTAAACTTATCTTAAACTTCACTGTGGATTTTAAAAAGCAGAAGTAAAGAGATGACAAATATGTCCGTGCCACTATGGAGTTTTTAAAATCTTGGTAGATATTAATTGTAGTCAGAAAACACTGAGCTGGCAGCTCGTTTTGTTGGCTTCCTGGTGTGTGTGTGTGTGTGTGTGTGTGAGAGAGAGAGAGAGAGAGAGAGAGAGAGAGAGAGAGAGAGAGAAAGAGAGGAGAAGGAGAGTCATTGCAGAGATAAATATTCCTTAGAGGAAGTACACAGGAACACATCACATTGTGTCTAAACTGAACTGCAGATAAACTGTATTTTGGGCTGAACTGAGCAGTTTCTCTGCCGGGCGTAGAGAAAAGCACCTACTGTGGCTTGGTGGGTGGTGACTTGTGTCAGATGCCAGGACTTGAACTGTTGTGGCTGCAAGGAAGGAAGGAAGTCTTCATTGGTTTTAGATGAAAATAAATACAAGGCCAGCATGTAGTTTTTGTGGCGTTAAGACCTCACAGTTTTTTCTTCATTGTAGAATTTGGAGCATTTCCTCTGGCCAGTTTTAGTTTGGCATACAAAGCTTTTTATGTGATCAGCTATTTCTTAAAGGGTTGTTTCAGCCAAATTACAAGAGAAAAATTTCCCCACAAACTCGAGTGCTGTACTCTTAAAATAATGAAGTGCATCACCAGTGTGCTATGTCACAAAGTAAATTATAATTGCAGTTGGTGGATGTAAAAAATGCATTTACAACACAACACACTAATATACAATAGAAACCATGGAGAGTATAGGAAAAAGATAAGCACATGACGTAACTTTAACAACTAGGCACTAAAGTTTTTCAAATACTGTATGTTGTACTTGAACATTTAAGGATATTAAACCGCCAGTGTCTTCACACTGGAACATTTTCTTCCTTGACTACACAGCGTCTTTATTTTCTGTTTTCCTATTCAGGTCCTGGCTCTTGTCACTAAAGAACCAGGACCATGTGAGTCTTTGAGTGAGTCACTAGCAGACATAACACAGGTGAAACTCAGCCAGTGAGGCCGTACACACTGACACTCCAGCTCAATGGACTCTTTGTTGGGTGAAGATGAGAAACTTATTCCCCAATTATATAGCCTTTGTCTGAAATTGGATTAGCCAGGTGTTTACATGGAAAATTACATGCATAACATCTAACCGGCTAGTGCACTTAGAGAAAAGAAATTCACAAAGGAGGAGTTGAAATATTATCCTTTTTATAGACGCATGTCTTAGGTGAATACAAAACGATTCCCGAAACAAATATCTTTATTCACAAAATGCTCAAAAAGCAGGTGTTTGCAGGTGTTCCACTGGTTGTAAGGCTCATATTTGGCTGTCACAGACTTTCCTCACGTAGGTAATTGTTAAAGAGCTCTGCATGATTGATGTCCCACTTCCCGTTTAATAATACAACATGTTGGGGAAACTGTAAGCTCCAACTTTGAAGATGGCCCGTGATTTGCAAGCACTCTGTCCTTGGCTGGCGTTGGCCACGGTTGCCAATGGGTGCTGTGTTGGAGTCAGCATGTGTTTGAACATTTCTAAGAGCAGTGACTTCTACGCCCTCTGTTTAAAATGACAAAATTACTGACTGTAAGGAATTTCCATCATAATTTATTTTTTCTAGAAGTCTAAATCAAGACGTCTTCATATGGCTGGAGGCTCTCTGGTAGAGGAGTGGAAGCAAGAGGTGAGTGTTGCTATAATGAATCTCTCCACAGTTCCTCTTTTCCTAAAAACAATACACATTCCACATGTTCAGACACCGGTAGTTAGTCCTTATGTGGTTGTTGTGTTCTCTCACTGTAATGAGCAGTATCTAAATACAGAAGCAAGGCTGACCCCACTGGACTGGAAACCACAGGACTGACAGTAACGGGGCGTGTGTTGGCAAATGTGCATGTGAATCTGTATCTGCCGCTTTTTCAGGCCACAGTTTTATCCACAGGCTTTATAGGTTTGAAACGCCAATACTTAAATAAAGAAACCTAAATCCTCGACCAGTTAGCCTGTAATCATTAATGTAACGTGGTTACTGTATGTGGCTCATTCAGGCATCTGGAGCATCTTATCCACCAAACCATCTGCACAAGTAATCAACCCTCCCTGCCTCTCACATCCATTAATGCATTCCTCCGAGCTTTCAAAAATATTCCTCTGAATAATCCTCTGATGAAGTTCGGCAGCAGTGTTATTTCTCTTTGCTTACTTAGTCATTTGAAATAGCAATAATAACATAGCATTTTGTCCCCAAGCACACTTCAGCGGAATCATTTTGGTGATTTTAATGGTAAGATAATTGGATGAAATTGCATTAAGAAATATGAGCCTGTATTTGCAAACCACTGCATCATTATCACAGAGCTTGTGAGGAGACAGAGCACAGTGCTGTCCTCTGTTTAGTCTTTTCTGGCAGCGATGCACAAGCAAAGTTCCTCAGTGAATCAACAACAACAGCTTTTAGACCTGAAAACCTTCCCAGACCTGAAACATTCACTCCAGTCAGCTACAATAAATGAGACCTTACTTAATGTCTTCGGAAAGTATTACTCATAAGAATTACATCACTGACATTACTGTGAACCGCGACCACCTTTAAAAAAAATAAAAAAGCGCAGAGCCTTGTGATGGCACTTAGTTGAGTGGAGGTTCTCTAGAGAACTGTGGCTGAGCCCTTCAACTAACATGAAGGAAAGCTGCAGTAATCAGTAACACACAAGTGATGCTACTCTTCATTCTCAATCATATACTGAATGATTTTCATAAGATCAACCCAGTTTGATACTATTTATGGTTGGCCTTTTTTCAGCAATAGCCATTTAATGTGTAAACAGTCTGTAATTAACTCACTATATAATAGTTTTCATTGTTTGTGGTTGAGTCCGCCATTCCTGCGCTGCAATTTAAATTGTCCCCACATGCACATGTGATTCACAGGAGATGCAGCATCATGCAGCCTTACTGTTTTTAATTTTATCTCATTGATATTAACCTCGCTGTACTCTCTATCAGAACTGTGTTCATCTAATGCTATAGTGAACCCAAGATTTCCTGCTCTTGCTTCACAATAAAAGCATTCAACTGGCAGGATGTGGTGTGGCTTTTACTGCGAAGCAGTCACAGCAAATGTAGCGCACTTAGCTATAAAGCTAGCAACGCTACTAATGTTAATAACTATTAAAACAGCATGAATTTGTTCAGCTGCACTGTAAATAGATACTCCAGTTGCTCTTCTGTTCTGACAAAGTAGCTGCTCAGAGAGTGTTTGATGTGGTATTAAACAGCAAACACAAGCCTTTGTGAAAATGACAGAAAAACATGTTTATGTTATGTTAATTTCCTAAAAGAGGGTTTGAAGGGCTCTCCCAGAAATTTAGTAGTGATGGCTGTCATTTAGTAGTGTGTGTCTAAGTTAGTAGTTGTGGAACTTTAAAACAGGTAAAAAACAGTCAGAACTGATACAGTAGAGGCTGAGATTGCCTCACTTTTGGTCTCGAACATGGCCCCAGCTCCAAAAACACAGCAGCACCTACATTTCCCACAATGCAACTCAATAACATCTTGTGTATGCCCTGTATGAATGATGACCTCTCAGCTCAAAGCACCACCTGAGAGCTCGCCTGGGTTATTTTCTCAGACTTTACAGAGCCACAGGAGACATTATACAACTGTTTTCACAGGCCGAGCACTACGCCTCATGACGAGTAAACTAACTTTGATGTTTAAAATCTGTGGCCTGCCAATTTAAAAGTCAGTAATGTTACCGAAGGTTATTCCAGGACAGATTTGACATTATGCATCCACTTGCACTAATTGTGCCATTAAACTAATACGTGTTCTTGCTGTGTAATCCCCAATGGCGTGCTCTGCGAAGAGGGAAAGTGTTCCTAATGTCAGGGCGTCATTCAAGCTCGGTAATCAGTGATTCTGTGAGGGCCACCTGTGTATTCTGGCAGCCCCGCCCTCCACCTCCACCTCCACACGCACGCTCACTCATGCACACATCAGGGATAATGCCAGCCTTCACATCCAGGGCAGGGTAACTATCGGTTACCTTGCCAGCCAGCCCCGCCAAGCCCATAATGAGAGTCTGCATCAGTGCACCCAGTCGCTCCCTTCAACGATCCAGATGGGAGTTTACCGTCTATCGCTGCGTCATCATCTATTACCTTGTCATTACAGGCCAGTGAGCTATTTTCATGATGCATGTTTTCACTGTGCACCTGTGAAAGTACATGCAAACCCCTGACAAATATACAGGCAAAGTGCTGTTTTTAAGACATGTGAAACCAGAAAATTCCCAGAGCCACATCCGATAAAGGCTTCAATGCTGTACTAAACTGTGGTGTAAGCATGTGTTTGCTCACTGGAAACATGTAATGATTGATGTATAACTGTGTAGAATGCAATAATTCACAGTTCTGAGATGATAGTGTCATGATCTTGACAGAAATTAAATTTCCTGGGGTGCAGTTTTTAAAAATGTGCCACTTATTTGTTTAGTTAAGTTAAATCTTAATACCTGACATCTAGTGATAGATAGATCTAGTGATTTTACTCATTCCGTTTAGTCGGATGTAAGGATATGAATAAACTCAAATACACTGTCTCAGTGATGGCGGGCCCTGACCAGCTGATGATACTTATGTACCTTCTCAGGAAAACTAAAGCCAAGCAACTGTTACATAACAACAGACACTAAACACACTTTTCCACTGGCTGGATTTTAAAACCATTCAGCTTCTACTGAAACTCCAGGCAGATCATTCACTTTATTACTTTTCTGAGAAACAATCCACGACAGAACTATGAAAATTAATTACCAACAATTCTGAAATTTATGGTCCATTTACCTCTTAACCGTGGCTGTCTAAGCTTTTCAGCTTACTAGAATATATCGTAAATATCCTGTCATGAATTCAGACTGTCTGTCAGGCTGAGAAAAGCTCCAAAATCACACAGAGTATTTGAAGTGAAACAAATTGAAATCCAGACTGTGATAATGGACTTGCATTTGCCAAGGTTGAAATGGCGTATGTGTGAAATAAATGTATATATTTTCAGAGCACACTAAAGCCTATGCAGGCGTAACTTAACACCTACAGCATAGTTCCTTTTTTTATTTAAAGTTAGACGTTATAACTTTGGAAAGAAGAAATAACACAATCCTCCTACACAAATGGATATATGAATTTATAAGAAGTAAACTGCACGCTTGTTCAATCCAATGCACTCAGGTGTTTTGCTGCTACAGCCTTACTTGGTCTGGGTATGAGCAGTAGCTTATGGTGGCTAATGTTAGCTAATCTTAGCAAACTTTTGGCAGACATTCTTATATAACTAACATTACTGACTTTGAACTCACTTTATGAGTCTTCTTTGCTTGTGCTATTGTTGTGTTTTAATAAAGTTACATGGGATAGCTTTAACTCTTAGTCTTTGAGTTGACCTCAAAAACAAATACTTATTGTTACACTATCTCCTGAAAATATATATTTTTCTCTCACAAAAACATTCATCCTTCCTTTGAAAACTCATAAGTGTTGTGGTTTTACAACTGATCTAACAAATGATAATATAAAGCAAAACAATATTCCATTTCTGTGTTTCTGTATTCTGTATTTCCTGCTGTTCATTCCACTACAGTGACCATCACTGGATATGTGTAACGTGATTCCTGTCATTTCCCTCGTTCCCGACATTCCTGACTGATGTTTTTAACTTTGGAATTCACCTTGTCATCTGTGTTCAAGTTATCGGGCCAGAACTGACCAGCACTCGCTCACTTTCTCTCATCAGAGTCCAGGAGATGTTTACACAGCCATTTCTGCTATCAAAAAGTGGTGGTGTTTTATTGTAGTTGTGACACACTTCAAATTTACCCCTGTCTTTTTCACTCAAGTGGTTTATTTAATCTCAAAGATGGTATGTCAAAAACAAATTACATTTGTTACAACCGAAGTTTATAAGGTCAAACTTGTAGACGCCATTCAGTAGCAAAGACTTTGTCCATGGCTGGAACAATTTGTACTGATAAAAGAGAAAACACATGAGGCCATTCTTCACCTGTCAGCAGCCACATGCATTGAGCAGAATCTGACCCCAGGTCGCAACTATATACTGACTTAGCGTCTCACTATTAACTGCTGTGTAGGAACATATTTCATGGTTGAGTGCAGACGCCACTGAAGACACGTCCACTGTGTGCAGGCTTTGTTTCATCCCACTGTGTAATTGGTCTTCATTCACTCCCATTACCAACTTCACAGAGCAGGAAAGGTCAAAGGAAAAAAGATCGGAGCTATCTGAAATGATTGCTTACAGATTTCCAGCCTTCGTATGAAAACAAGCGAATGAAAATGGAAGGAAAGAAAGAATGAAAGAAAGAAAGAAAGAAAGAAAGACAGAAAACCCATCATCCCATCTCACCTTCAACTGGCCCCTGCAGGTTTGGGGTTTTGAGAGCATAAACCGCACAGAAATTTGAAGTGTGGTTTAAGCCGGGCAGGTTCCTCGGGGATGTGCTCAGCTCTAAATCCTGTTTACGACCTCGCCTCTCTTTGAGAAGAAACATGCAGTCACGATGGCTCCAGATTCCCCCAGCCTTTTGAATTTCGCAACAGATGCAGCAGATAAGGCAGCCTGGACCCTTACATTCATTATAATGTATTTTCCTCTTCCATTTTTCATTGTGCCATTGATGGTGCATCTCATTCTTTCAGCCTCTCAAGCCTATTAAAAATTAGGCTGTGGCATTTTGATCGTAGTATGGAAGGTTTTACATTTGAATCTGTCCCAGTGTGTAATTTCTGACCATTGACTTGGTAGTATCAGTACGAGGGTAAATACTTGCAAAAAATATCAATGGTTGATTCCACGCATGCTGAGGGGATTAGGTGCCGATGTAACAGATCTGACCTTAAAGCCTGAGAATGAATCATTTAACCTTGTCAGTCGCCTGGATATGCACCAGATCCAGAGGGATTGTGATAAACAGCTGCTGAAAAGCCTCTACCAAGATCTGGTCTCTGTGCTGTGTACCCAGCTCCTTGTGCCAATTCTTGACTGCAAATGGAAGCTCTTCAAAATCATATATCCTGAGGCTAGTCCTTTAAAGATAACAGGTCATCCAGGATAAACACTCTTAAGACAAAGCATTCCTACTCTGGGCTGGGCTCATGCAATCAAGAAATGCCAGGACCGCAAGAGATCGGCCATTTTTCACTGAGACACATCCAAAAGAAAGAAGTTATTTGCTTGTGTTTTTTAAATGTACATAAATGCCTAAACAAAACTAAAAGCAGCTTCAGTGTTTAGTTTGAATTACAGCCAAGACCACTCTGAGCTGAAACATATACGCCTCACTGGGCTGCTTATTGTTGACCCACACACACAGGTGCTCTAAAAGACAGCTTTTGTTTAAAGTCCTGATCTTGAGAGCACTTGGGATCCTGAGGCTTCCTAAATCCCTGGCTTTGTCTACATGTCAACTCTCGCCTGCCAAAAGCCAAAGAAATGAACAAAGCAGCGTAAAAGCCCGATGCAGACACACTGTGTCAGTCAGAGGCTGATGAGAAGCTCCATTGCAGCTGCCCCTCAATTCATGGATGAGATGTGAACCCCAGAGGTGTGTGCTTGAGTTTGTTTTGTTTTTTTTTTCCACACATATTCATATTCACAATACGCAATAAAGGCCAACTGCACATTGCACAACTGCACACACACTAGAATACTATATAAGGCTGGAAAACTGGCACAGTACCAGCATGTGGAATACATTAACAGAAGACATGTCTGAACTTGGACTGAAGTCCCAGGACAAGGCTGATGTGAGGTGAGGAATTTCAGCTGAAGTTACGCGGACACTAAAGCTCCATCCACACAGATGCTGAATGGTTGATAACATGAAACTCAGAGCAATATTGAAATGTCCCTTTAGACTGCATCCTGTTGGTAAACCATTTATCTAACCCGTGTAAGTCGTTTGTCAGCCAGTTAATGTCACATTTAAAAAAAAAATTAAAACCTAACTTTTAATGAAATGAGAGTATCAGGATAACTGTGGGCTAGTAGGACTAGTACAATCCTGATTGATGTGTTATTGTCTAGTATCTGCAGACAGTTAAAGAGGAGGTATTAAAGCAGGTCTTTGATAGCAAAAGGAAATGTTTCAGCAGAAGTATAAATCTAACTTCGCTGGGTCAGGCAGTGGAAATATGCTTCGAAGAGAGAAGAATGATAGACGATAAAAACCTTTGGTATAAATCATTTTAATCAAAAGCAAATTATTGTTTAACTTTTAGCTCCTTCTTTTGTGTAGAAATGTGTGCATGCATTTGCGCATGCAGAGCAATGCACCAGTTTAATACAAAGTCTCTTACACAGAGCTGGACCAAAAGCTACAATAAAAGTTGTTGTTGGCAGAACAACAACTTACTAAATGTTTGCAAAGCCCGTCAGGATTTTCCACTTAACAACAAACACAGGGATAAATGGAAACTTAATTTTTATATAAACATCTCAAGAATTATAAATTACTAAAGGTGGGGGATCATTTACAAAGTTGCACAATGACACAAAGGATAATACATCAATTATTAACATATGTTTCCATCAGGTTTGTATTGTATGTCCTTCTCATATGCTGAGAGCATACTGTTTAATAAGTCAAAAGTTTAAATAGCTGAGTGTAGGTCAGTGTAGGTCTATTTGACCTGTACCTGTGTGCTGTTGACTTACAAACTTGACTAACATAGTAAACAGCGTTAACAAATGCCGACAACACAGCAAGCTACATGAGGAATCGCTCACTATTAAACTGCTTTGAGTTCATGTAGGTTTCTATCTGTGGAGCTCAGCAGATGTTTTCCTCAGTCCATGAGTCTCAGACCACAGCTATATAAAGACAGTATAATTACTGGACTGGTCTGAGCCAGGCCTGCCATACCTCGTCTCTGTCACACACACATACACACAAACAAACAAGCCTCATATAGTCTAAGCATAATGGCCATATGGCTGACAAGGTTAGTTTAAGGCTTGAGATTTTGGGAAATACGCAGGTACACATTATTGCTGAGAGTTTGAGTCTCTGTAGTTTAATACTTGAAACAGGTGGAAAAAGCTTAACTGGCTCTTTTTGCCTTCCAGCACCTTTAAAACTCAGTAATTAACATGCTCTTCTTCTTGTGTGTTTAATCTGTACAAAAGCCGAAATATTATAACCGCACCTTGTGGTTTTACAGGACCTATTTATGGCAGGGTACAGACTAGTCACGTCCTGGAAACTTGCTTTGCATTGCATTCATCACTGCCCTTATATTAAATTTCAAACTTCCCCTAAAATGGTAAATAAAGTCAGATAAATAAAGTCAGTATATTCTTGCACCAAGGCTGATTTTTCTGATCTTGAGCTATTTCAAGCAGCAGAGAAAACACAATCTGCTGTTCAAAGCTGTTTACAGGCCACTAGCTGCAAAAGAGTGATGTGATGTTCAGAAAATGTTCCCACACTAGCAGTGTGCTGGGAAGGAACATTTTTTTAAGCATCACCTCAGCAGTTTTTGGTCGCCTCAAGGTGTTGTTAAGTCATTCTCCCATTTTAAGCAGGATTACCGACTCCACTTGACTTTGAAGCTCAAAGATTTCCAAAACACGCTTTGACTTCAAGGCTTCTCTGTGAGTTGAGGGGATTTTAATGAGGGGATTTTCAGTTTGACCAGCTATGCAAGACTGGAGTCCTAGTTGGTTGGCTCCAATCGGGGCCATCTAGCGCAACTTCACTCCAATGGGACAGACACTGTGTACTACTCAGGGGGTTTTATTCTGCCTCATGTACAAAGATGTGGTGCACCCAAAGAGTCAAGGGGTGCACATCCTAATACAGGGTGACACAGCGGGTCAGTCATTAGCACTGATGACCTCTGGTTCGACCTTGTTTGAGTTTGCAGATCACATGTTTCAACCCAGGCTTTCAGGATATGAAAATCAAATGGAGACTTTAGCCCACAGTACTATGAATAAATGAGTGATGGTAATGTATCTGCATTGTTTCAAGCTCTTCACCCAGTGGATGCCGGGATATTCTGAAGGCCTTAAGAGGATCAAAGGAATAGCTCAACATTTTTAAAAATACACTTATTTATTTTCTTGGCGAGAGTTTGATGAGAAGTTGATACCACTCTGTACCATAGATATAAAGCCCAGTTAGCTTAGCTTAGCATAAAGACTGGAAACAGGGAGAAAACAGCTAGCGTGGCTCCGTCCACGCCAGCGCCTGTAAATTTGACTAGTTAAAATGTCACTAACTAATTCAAGCTATCCCACTTGGAGCTCTGCCCTCACTCTCTCTGTTAAGCCTTTCCCTTAAACAACCTTCAACTTAAAACTTCAGCTGAATCATTTAAGAGCCTGACTTCAAGTCAGCTGACAAACTGAGCTCTATATCCACTTCATGTGAGGGCAAAGCAGTAGTCGCCTCTGGCCTGGCTTTCATTATGAGACATTTCTGCTAAATGTGCCACCACAAAAGACACGTGAGGAACACAGATGAGCTGGCATGCTGTGCTGCTTTGATTCACGTCACCTAATGGTGCATGCTATATGTCAATGTAAAGCGCCGTAATTAGCACTAACTACCGCTATCATATCAAACCAGAAAATGGAGGACAGATGCAGAGCATGAGCATGAATGGTACCATCTGTGGTTTGAAACTTTCTTTTTTTTTTTTCTCATGTCTGACAGACAAATAGGGAAGGTTTAAAGGATTAAAGAGAGAAGGAAAGAGACTGAGAAGCAAATTCTTTTCAAGTTTGTTTTTTTTTTCTCCATTTCTGGTCAAAATGAGTCCTTGTCCTTTAAATTGATTCGTTACTGATCATCTGAAAGTTATTGATCTGTCTGTCTGTCTTAGTTTGTTTGTTACTTATTTTAGCTACTTATATATGTGTCATTTGAAAAATTTTGGTCATTTTTTTAATGTGCACATTGACCCCCACCTTATTTTTGTAAATATTGTCTTTAATCATATGTGCAATTGAAACACAGGCAATTATAGGCAGGGAAATGATATTAATTTTAACAAATATGTCCCACAGGACTCACAACACTGTTCATTTTTTTTTATTTATTACATGAAAGAAAAGTACAATGTCTTTGTGCCCGAATTTTCTTTTTGTACAGACGACTTAACCAAACTCAGATGTCTTACTGCAATTGGAAAAGTGGAGTCAACATAATACTCATTGTATTAGTATTGTATACAAAGGGAATCATCAAGTACAATCGGCTATGAAAAAAGAATCAAACAAGGTGAACAAAATCCCAAATTACACAAGAGGTTTTTATGACATTTCATCATTTAGTCCCAGAAGGTTCCTAGTTTGCACATGTGGGAAATCCTTAAAACCATCACAAGGGCACTCTTAGGCCTACTTTACGAATTGGTACTTATGTTAGTTGCAGGACAGGTCACATCAGATAAAAATCCTAAATCTAATCTAAAGTGTATCACTGAATGGAAATGGGGTAGGTGGAAATGAACGAGTGTCAGAAGGACAGAGGGCAACAGAGAGTGACAGAGATGGAAAAGCAAAGAGGAAGAGAAACTGAGCATGAAGAGAGACAGAGAGAGTGGGTACATTGTGCTGTGGAGGGGTCGGGTCGTCCCGGTCAGAGCAGACAGAGAAGCACTGCTCAAATCAGCTCAGAGGCTGACAGCTCTCTGACAGGGATTAGAGGACTGGCTGTAAATAATAGGGGTTCAGACCTGGGGCACTTTGCTCTTTGACAAAGTCTTTATTTCTCATCCATCACTCTTCCTCTCTCTGCGTTGCCTATGGTGCCGGATTCTCACAGAGTTTAGGTTATTCTCAGTGATGTTTTCATCAGCGGACTTGTGGCATCCAGAAGAGCTGAGTTATAAGACATTTTCCATATGGTTGAACGGCAGTGTAAAGTGGAATTCTTTTGGTCCTCGTCTGCGTCATCTCAAAGAGAAACATTCAAATTTCCAGGAAAATGAAAAGAAAGCAAAGTAGCAGACTTTGAGATAGATGACATCATTGATTTAAACTGAACATCTGGGGACCAGACACTGTCCCAGCCTTAAAATAGACCACGTAGGTAGGAGGTCGGCAACCTGTGTGGTGTGTTTATTCACTCCTGTTGAAAGCAAGTGATTGTCTCGACACCTTTTGTGCAGTTCGGATTCGTGCTCATCCTCAGTTACAGCTGGGTCATCTGAGGTGGAGGACGTGAGGCCTTAAAATCTGCAAAGACGAGCTGAGATCAGACGAGAGGAGATCAGAGAGGATGCTGTTAAATGAAGCATTAGTAACTCTTTGGGGCATGATTGAAGATCATAATAATCCCAAGTCAACAATACTCATAAATTGTGCATAGAAAGAGACGAAAGAGCTTAGATTGCAGTTCAGCTCCATAAATATAAGTAAATTAAGTAAAGTAAGATTGACTCTGATACTTGCAAACCTGATGTAGGCTATAAAAACTAGCAAAGACTATCCTATAATATCATTAAATGATTATGTGCATCTTGTGTACACATTAAATGGTAAGTTGACATGTTTGACATTGAGACTGCTGAAGCCTCATATTAGCGTGGGCTTCTTTTGTGACTGTGTTTTAATGAGGACTGTGGATTTTGTCCCCCCCTCCCTTACAGTTACAGTACAGCACTAACTCAAAGGTGGACTTGTCTTTTAATCTGATGGGAAACAATAGTCACTCAGGGGTCAGAGGGCCCTTTGCTTGGCCTTGAGCGTCTCTGGGTTTCCAGACACGCCCTGATCACCGGGCTGCCAGCGCTCAGAGGACGAGGAGGAGGAGGAGGAGGAGGAGGAAGAGGAGGATCGGGTGAAAGTGGAGCGGAGGGAGAGAAGAAACCGTCCCCCTGTGTCGGGAGTATGCGGGGCTCGTCCTTTCAGACCTTACGTCAGCCCGGACTCTTTAACAGGCTGTCAGCCCGGGACGCAGGCAGAGGAGCTGACAGCGGGGATGACAGCGACGGGACGAGGATGTAGCGCACCTGCGGAGAGCGGCGCGTCGTGCCTTTAAGACGGGACTCATTCTGGATTCAATGCATTTGCAGCTCTCCACCAGTGATGAGTTGGCTCCTGTTGTGGATTCTAACAGCAGGCGGGATTCAACAGGTGGGATGGAGGATAACTTTCTCAAATCTTTTCATTTTGTTTGCAGGCTGCACATTTGACTCATTTTCACATGCTACTGCAGGAGGTAACTGGAGTTTGAAAGTATGCGCCTCTCTTCAGTTCAGTTTCACCACGAAACGAATATAAACGTCCGATGGAGGCTTACTGTAGTACTTCACAGTGAGTTTTAGTAACTTCTCACAGGTTTTATTTTATGTCCCCAGCCCTTATATTGACCGCAGAGCGCTTGTGTAGCCCATACCCCTGCGGAGTCTTGACATGTGTCTGCGTAGCGGTGAGTTTAGAGAAACCACGTCGTTCTTCAAGGCAGCTAAGTTCATGGAGGTTGGCTGTTCCTGCAGGGACCTGTGCTGAAGACAAAGCCACCTTATCAGAAGTGGATCTGTTCGGCAGGTTTTCCTCCTGTTGCAGCCTCATAGGTATCACCCTATTGATCGCACATCTGTCCACGCACTGAAGGATCTCCACGGTTATTGCTGACTACGGCAAGCTTTCGTGCCTTGTGTAAGCTTGAATGAACAGACTGACTGAGATGAAGCTGATTGTTTCCTCTAAGCCTCTCTGATGTCTCTGAAGTGAATTCACTGTAGCCCTCACTCATCCCAAGATTGAACTTGCAGTGTGGGATGGTAGCGGCTGCCACCCTGAAGCTTCACTTTCTAATTTATATTTTAACGCCACCTGGTGGTTGTGAATGAAACTGATCTTTCCAACGCTTCGTTAATGCTTTGAACCCATCAGCACAGCTGGTCATCTTCCGCGAACTAGGTGCTTGGATAAAAGGAAAAAATAAATGTGATTTGGTGTCGATATTTGTTTGATCTGGATCATTCTTTGATTTTTTCAAAAATAAAAAGCAATTCTTTTTCTTGATTTTGCACAGACTTTATGTTTAACTGGCTCTTTAGTAACTGTAATGATTGTCAAATTGTGCCTGAACATTTCTCCAAAAGATATTATACTATGATAAAATGTAAATATTAAAAATAAGGCATATGTGCTCATTAATTTACATAGCCTGTTATTAATATAGTTTTGGCTGATATTATTGAAAAAACATCCATTATAATGTAGTAATCCAAGTTATCACACTATTCTTAGTATTATAAAGTTTAAATATGCATAAGTTTAAATATATCTCAAACTGTTCAAACTTTCGGAGGGAAATTAAAAACAACAATGCCTGAGTGACAGCTCTTTCACTGCCCCCTAGCAATATTTGGAAACGTTTTCTTTTTTCAAATGTTTCCCTATTCCCTGAGGAAGGCTTTGTCCGTGCCTGAGCACATGTATCCAGAGGTCATGTGTTGTGACCGAGGCTGACAGGAAGAAAAGATCAGGCCAGCAGGGGAAGGAGGGTCATCAGTCCGTGTCACCTCTCTCAACAGAGAAAACAAACATTTTTGATTAGCTGTCCATCAACGAAAAACAGCAGCTATTCCGGGTCACGCAGGGAAAGATAGAAAGAGATGTTGATTCTGAAGACTTATGTGACATATGCCTGAGCCTGAATGTAATGAAACCTCAACACTTTGAAATCACTAAATTCTCTCTGCATCTTTCTCTGCCTGTGTCCTTGCTCAAGTTTTCTTAAATATCTCTTTCTCTAATTAATTTAGTGCTTTGTTAGTCTGCCCTAATCCAGTGATTAAATACATTTTAAATTCAATCATGCTGAATATAGTCAGCAAAGATGAATGATTTCAGGATGATGATTGAATTAGGCCTACCCCATGTTTTCATAATGAACTTATGAAACTCCCACCTCTCTCTGCTCTCCTGTCTTTGTGAGGGTAATGGACATGTTTTGGGGCTGTGTTTGCTTTTTTTTTTTCCTCTCTCTGTAAATTAGCCTGATAGCTGCAGGCTAAATTAGCATTTCTGAGGAATGGCTTAGTGGCACAGCTCTGATTAAAACTCATTTATCTGCATTAACTTTCAACACTGCACGCAGCGGTTATTAATATGAGCATAATTCCATTGAAGTGCAGAGAACAAGCCGAGGGAAATGACATAGGGTAGGCCATGCATAAGATGATTAAGCGTGTTTTCTCACAATTAATTACAGATTAAGTGTGCATGCATGTGTGTATGTGTATGTGTTTGTGTATGTGTGTCTTTCATAGCTTCTTTCTAAAGTGCTCCTCTGAGCATATGGATCATGTTATGACTTATGAGCACCCAGACAATATTGGGCCAATCAAATGGTTCACTCCCTGTCTAGATCTATGCACACTGTGGTAATTATGATGGACATGGTAGCTGCTGCAGCTTGAGTATATTACTTCATCTAAGCATCATCATTCATCAGAGCATTTGTAGCAAATGTAACTTTTCTTTGCCCAAGAAACAAATCTCAGTTTCTCACTCACTGAACGTTAACCCAGGGACCAATAATCTGGTACTTTCTGAAGCACACCATGTTCTCAAAGCAAGTAGAATTTAATTCCAATTTAAAACAATTGTTGTCAAAGAAAAAAAACACACACACATTCTAAATCAAAAATGACAAGTTTCCTCTGTAGAGTCTCGTGCTCTGTCCAGAACTAACCTCTGAGTGCTGAGCTGTTAATGTGCCTCATGTGGCCTCTTTCAGTGAGAACATCTGCTTTTAAGAGCTGCAGAGCTCTTAACGGTGTCATCTTGGCTTCACAGAGCAGCTTGTAAGAGTCAAAACACACTGAGGGGGAGATCTTGATTATGTTTCTTTGGCAGGATTTTGTAATTGTTTAGCGCAGTTGCAGATTTTAAATATGATGATGGAACACTTCCAGTGTTGAGTACATACAAGACTTGGTCACTGATTTAATAAGATTATCTCCGCTGGATGTTGAATTCATTTTTATAGACTTATTTAATTTGTTGCACAGCATGACCACACATTAGCAGGCTGCCATAGTCAGTGAAGCAGAGGTGCACAAATAAGCAATTTGAAACCTTGGGGAACAGTGACATAATGAGACAGGATTACCAAAGAGGGCTGGATGTGAAAGAATTTAGGATTAAGGATATTAAAAGTAATACCTCATCACAGGGGGTCAAATACCTTTCATGTAATAACAGGTGGCATTTTGATTTTGCACAAACACAGAGAAACAGTAGCTGCATAAGTGTGACTGTATATTCAATATAATAAAGGTTCATCCATCATGGTACATTAAATACAGTTTACAAGAAAGTGGTTCTTGGAGTTGTTCTGTCTTTTTGGGCTTAATTTGTCCACTTTCCTCTCTCCAGGCCTACTCCCAGAATTCCACTGCCATGCCGCCTGCCACAGCCGTCACATCCCCACCCGCGGACCTCTACAATCGGACACAGTACTGCAAGTGGCCCTGCGAGTGTCCCCAGGTCACCCCTACCTGTCCGCCGGGTGTGAGCCTCCTCATGGACGGCTGTGACTGCTGCAAGGCCTGCGCCCGGCAGGTGGGCGAGGTGTGCAACGAGGCAGACACGTGCGACTACCACAAGGGACTATACTGTGACTACAGCTCGGACAAGCCTAGGTACGAAAAAGGAGTGTGTGCATGTAAGTGTCACTCACCAAAACCAACAAAACAAACAAGTGTTCATGCACAGTGGGAAATCTTTTCTAATGTGATGTGTTAGGTTCACTGTCCACACTGCAGCACTGGCAGCAGCAGACTGGATTTGAGGGGAGCAGGTGTTTGCTACTGCAACCACACTCGTTGACGTAGTAACAACACAGGCAGAATATTAATGCGTTTTAATGTTGGCCAGTGGATACCACACACAAGCCATTCCTTCACCTCCTCTGATTTTTGTTTATGTCAGTTATCTGTAGTTGCATTAGGTGCTTGGACAGCATCTGCAAAGCACAGAGCTTTGTTTGCTGTTGTATCGAAATCAGTCTAAATACAGAGACAACAGCTGCATCTCCACAAATGTGATGTGGCTCATATTACAATCCTCATATGGAAGCGAGTTTTTCACATTAAAAGAAAAAATTCTATGTGTTCTGGGAATGTTTACACACTATTTTGAAAGAGGGAATTTGGGGTTGTACACTACGATATAGGCATCTGCAAAAAAGAAGGCAACATTTTGTGGTTCACAGCTGTAATAATGTGATCATGTTTATATCATATTTTATGTTTTATTGCTTTTACAGCATCTTTGTCATTTTTGTGGATGAGCCTCTCCTGTCTGTTCAATAATAGCGACCATTCATCATGTTAACTATATTTACTCCCTGCTAACTGTAAAACTTTCCTTAACTGGTTTGAGGTTTGAATCACTGTAGTGTGGTATCAGCCAGCAACACAAAGTAGAAAACCCGACTGTCATTTATTCTGAAATGTCACAGATTTTTACTTCTAAGAATATTTTCATTTGTAACAATTTTGATTATAAATGCCAAGACATGAATACAGCCTCCAAGAGTTTGAACTTCACCCTGCATGTCTCTATAACACTGTGTGTGAATGTGTGTCGTTTGTCTCCAGATATGGTGGGAACAGGCTGTGAGCATGATGGTGTGATCTACCGCAATGGGCAGAGCTTCAAGCCCAGCTGTAAATACCAGTGTGTGTGTGTGAACGGTGCCATCGGCTGCGTGGCACTGTGCACAGAGTCCCAGCCTCCCCGGGTGTGGTGCCAAACCCCACGCCGGGTCAAAGTCCGGGGACAATGCTGTGAGCAGTGGATCTGTGATGAACCCAAGAGAGGGCGCAAGACGGCCCCACGACACGCAGTGGAGGGTAGGACGCCCTGGATATATGTACTAGGTTTTTGGTGGTGGTTAGGGTTATCTAAGGTAATAGTTTATAAACTGATTAACAGGTTATGGGTTTAAATAACTATCTGGAGGATAGTTAATTTTTCATTAGTAGATGACAACATTGTACACCAATTGTAAAAAAGAGGTCAGTGAATGTAGAAGGATAAAAACCTCTTCTCTTACCTCCTATTGAACTCATACAGTTTCAAATCCTATTATCTCTGATAATGAATTCGTGCTAATTGCAGCAATAAAGGTTTTTATTTTATTTTTTAAAGGTATTTTATGGAAAAATAGTCAATAGTGGATGTGATTGGACCGGAGACGTAAAATAGCAGCAGCTGTGTTTGAAATTGGCAGGCGAAAGTCTGTGATCGTGTGAGTGCAGTTTGTAGTCCAGGAGGATAATGAGGATTTGGTGTTTGTGTGTGTGTGTGTGTGTGTGTATGTGTGTGTGTTTATGTGTACGTGTGTGTGCAGGGACATGCCAATCCTTTCCTGTGGAAGCCCTCACACTGTTTTTGGGTATCATCCAGTTTCCAGTTGTTTAGCAGCACTGTGAGCCATGGAGAGAGGAATGTGAACGAAGATCTCTCTGTGTTACATAAGGGGAAAAAATCAGATCCAGGCTACAAGGGAAACACAGTTTAAGGATTTAGATTTGAAACAAATACAGTACCAGGGGATGCAGTGCTCCTTTGCCTCTCGTTGTAAAATATTACAAATGTAGGAACAACTGGTCCGCGTTGGAAGGAGCACAGTAGCAGTGAGCCTGCAGGGAGTAGTCTACTACTGTGTATCAAATCAAAGTGTGATATTTGCAGCCATGACATGATCTACCGCTCTTCTGTTTACATGAATCCAGCTTTCCCAGCTGAGACCAGGAGCTGGCACAAGAACTGCATTACCCAGACTACCTCATGGAGCCCCTGCTCAAAGACCTGTGGCCGCGGCCTGTCCATGAGGATCTCTAATGCCAACGACCAATGTGAGCTGGTCAAAGAGTCTCGCCTCTGCAACCTGCGGCCCTGTGAGGTCGACATCACCAAACACATTAAGGTAGCAGTGCTGTCTGATGTCCTCAGCAGGCAAATGAGGATTACATGACGACAACCGATTGAACATCTTTCTCCTCCTTCCCTCCCTCAGCCAGGAAAGAAATGTCTGAATATCTACCGGGAAGATCAGCCCTCCAACCTCACCATCTCGGGCTGCACCAGCAAGAAGCAGTACAGGCCCAAATACTGCGGCGTCTGCACAGACGAGCGCTGCTGCATCCCCTACAAGTCCAAGACCATCGACGTGGAGTTTGAGTGTCCTAACGGGACGGGGTTCACCTGGAAGATGATGTGGGTCCAGGCCTGTTTCTGCAACCTCAGCTGCAAAAACCCTAATGACATCTTCGCTGACCTGGAGAGTTACTATGGTTACCCAGAAGTCATGAACTAAAGGAGTGACATGTCAGTCATGCTCTCTGCCTGGAGGAGCATTTTGACTTATTTCTGGCATCTTTTTTTTTTTTATGCAATGTTTTATATTTGTAATGTCTATGATCATGTACAAGGGATTTTCTTATGGTCTTTTTTCCTATTGGAAAAATCTGTAAATATCAAATATATATGTGTCTCCAGAATGGATTCATAAAGCATGATGTGCTTTTGAAGAATATTTGAAGAAGTGCTTTGCAAATGAAAATATTCAGCGGGTGAGTGTGTGAAATATTGAAGGCTTAATTTATTTATGTAGCATCTGGCATATGTAATAACATATGTGATGTTCTTGAGCTGCTTTCAAGAACAATCAAACATTGTCTTTAAACTTACAAGCCAACTTAGGTAATGAGGCTTCACTGTAGATATTTGCCTTTATTTTTCATGAAACTTTCTTCATAATAAATGAAAAAAGGCAGAGATGAGCTGATATGCCAAAGACAAAGCCTTACTTTTAAGACTGTTTTACAAATGACCACATCTTCAAATAAAAAAAAAAAACACAATCAGGGAAGATCTGTTACAGGGTTTTTATTGTCATTTTTTTAATAAATACAAACTGTTATGTCATTTTAATGCTTTTCTACAGCATTAGACGGTTGTGCAACGCATCTTTACAAAGCTGTGTATGCGTTCTACAAAGCAAAATGCTGCTGTAGTGCAAGTAAAATACGGGAGTAGACGGTGTCAGGTAAGTTCTATGGCTATCCTCATGTTAATATGTGGACCTATCACTTCACTCACCCAGAAATCCACAACCACATAGGAGCATCACATCTACAACGTGAACAATTCCATGGCACATCTTTGTTCCATTGTGCTTGATTGCATAGAAATTATTAAAAAAAAGAGAAAAAAAACCTTTTGTCTGAGGCCATGATCCATTAATAAAGCATAAGCTGTAAAAGCTTTTGAATTTGTGTTTCAGAGTGTGTTTTGATTAATGACAAGGTTTACAATGATCATTTGATTCCTGATTCAAGACAGATGTGTGACTTCAAGAAAATGTTACAGCAACAGATGATGTTGAAAAAAAAACAAAACTCAAGGATAATGGACATTGGCAAGTTGAAACATTGTTTTGCTGTATGTACATGATATATTTGAAGTCTGTCCCTTAATGTTCAAAGTTACATTTGCAATTTGTGAAGCAAACTGCCATGTGTTTTATTTACCCAAGTGCCTCCCCATTTTCCCTCCACATCTATAAATCTGCTCCTACGTACAAACGACAACACTTCAGACATGGATAGTAAAAGAATAAATGATCAAACAATTACGATGAGAAACAGAAAAACAGTCATTTACAGTCCGGTATATTTGACAAAGCTGTGTCAGTACAGTAAAAATGGATAAAAACAGGATGAGGGAATGCAGAAATGGAAATTAAAACATTTTTTTATATGTATGAGAGATTATGAGCGATACATGTACAAGCTGGTGTACTCGTAGCCACAGCTTTCTCCGTCATTCTCTGCTTCGGTGTTCCCAGGTGCTGCGCTGCCCCTAACTACACACTCATCTGACCAAGGAGCTCAGGAGCAGGTCCTGTGCAAATGTGTTTGAGTCCCTCAGAGTGACAAAACAGGCAATACAGTTGACCTTTGACCTCCTAATCAAAACATATTTTTAAATTAGGGCATCTCAGCTGCATTGAATGCTCTGCAGGTGAGTGTCCATTGTGCGTTTTTACAAATCCAGGTATTCTATCTTATTGTGTCACTCGCCACATCGATGTGTAGAGGAATGTGTGAGTCTGTGTGTCAGTTAGAGGCAGCGCAGCACGAACCGAAGGGACCTTCTTGAGAGGTTTGGGTGTCCAGAGAGTGAGGGGTGGGGGTGTTCACTTAGCAGGACACTTCGGTGGACTTGGGCACGGCTTGGTCCACGTTGCTGTTGGCCGTGCCGTCCATGGAGCCGTCTGTGTGGGAGCGGCCACGCTGGTTCTCGACCGTGTGGCTGCGGCTGCGGCTGCCCTCGTTAGTGTGTGAGCGGGAGCGGTTTCCCTCGTGGGTGTGAGAGCGGGAGCGGTTGCCTTCGAAGGAGGTGACGCTGGAGCCGGAGGCGGTGCGAGAGCGGACCAGGCGGGTCATGCTGGCTGATGGCACTGAGGAGAGGAGGAGGATTTGGTAAATGCACTCATTGACTGAAGCTTGCTCTGTTGCACTTGAGTCAATGGTGCAGAGTAACTGCACAAATGTACTCAAGACGCGGTCATTTAACCTGATACTTTACATATTGGGTAAATTTTATTCATAAAATTTTACTGATAATAATTGTAATTTAAATTGAACTCATGTAAATGACATGCAGGTTTGAATGCAAGACTTTTACTCCAGTGGTGTTGCCACTTTTACTTAAGTAAAGAATACTGAATACTTCTTCCACTACTGTTCTGAGCACACAGTAAACATCTGCAGTTGACCTGCGGCCGAGTTCATGTCACACCCCAGTGAGCGCATGAGTCATTTATTAGCCAACACCAAGGGGTGAAGAGGAGGATGCAAACTTTATCTCACCACAAGGTGGCAGGAAACTCCTCTTTTGAATCGTGAACTCAGCACATCGTTGGTGGTGGCATAATTGCGCAATCTTGGCCTAAACACGGATACTGCACGTCTTGAATACTTACTGTATCCCATGCCCTGAATGAAGTACTTGAAAGCTTCTGTCAGTTTTCCAGGCTGCAGAGAGAGAGAGAGAGAGAGAACACAAGGGGAGAGATAATCAGTCCTCTTGTCATTAATTATCACTCTTGTTTAGATAACATAACAGACTCAGTCTCTCATCCAACATCTTACTGCTCAGGGTCTGAGATATGACAGCTGCTATGAGCAGGTGCCGTGTAGGGTGGCGGATTACAACCTGACAAATGTGGTTCATGTCTGCTACTTGCTAATGCTCTTAGGTGCAACCTTCTTATGCCATCCAGCCCTCCACCTGACCCTCTGCACTGATAATCCAGCCCGTTCTACGGCAGTAACGGTGTCTTGCAGAGCTGTTTCTGTCACACAAACACAGACATACACACCTGGTCAACCTGGGGCATGCCACCGCAGTCAGCCATCTGGAGAGAGGAGGGAGAGCACAAGAGAGGCCATTAGCATTTAGCATATTAGTGCTTGTACATTCACACAGCAGTGGATACACGCCATTACCCCCCATTACAGTCAGCATGTCCCATTTGAACACGCTGAGCACCTTGCCCCTGCTACCTCCAATCAGTGTTCCTCTAGACCCTGAACAGTTAACCCCAGTAAATGGCCCCCATTTTAGCTCCAATGGCCATTTGTTTTCAGGCGCGGATCGTAAAAGGCCAACACAAGTAGGTCAGTTGCAGCAGATTGCATTCAGCTGTTCTACTTCTGGTTAATATGTCACCAGGTAAATGCTGAGCCACTGGAATCTTATCAGGCTATGCGTTTCCATCAAGGCTATTATAATCTGAACAAGGATATGGGACAGAAGGTGGAGGGGGAGGGGACGCAGCACAGAGGGACAGAAACAGGCGCCTTTACCTTAAGCAGGGTAGTCTTTGTCGGGTCCAGCTTGGTGTTGCACTCAACCTGTGGGTACACGCAGAACAAACATATTCAGTAGAATATCTTATATATTGCACATTATGAAAAATGCCAAAGCTGCTCGAATTGAAAATCATATGCACTTCTGGATTTGTGGCACCTCTCAGGGGTAAAAGCAGAAACAGTGAAACAAATCTCTGAACTCTCACAGATTAAAATGACTCTGTGTCACTTGACTTTTGTTCCCAACTTTGTTCTCGCCTCATGTTAAACTGCTGTCCCCGAGCGTTAAATCTCGCATATCTCTTGGGCTTAAAGAGGGGACTGGAGTGAACGGAAAACACGTCCAGCACAAGTTAGCTGAGTTATAGTGGTGGGAAGTCTGATCATTAGCATTAGAGCCTTGTTTTTAATGGATGTGTGAACGTCAGTGACCGTGCCTCAACTTACCACAGCCTCCACGGCAGGAGAGCTGTCGCCAACCACCAGCAGAGAAGGGCACCTGGGTGAGGGAAACACATACAATCGCACATTAAATATTATGAATTGTACTGTGATTTAAATAAAATATGCAACATTTCTTTTCCTGTTGCGTCATAGCAACTTACTTGAGGGTTCTGACATTGCTTCCAGGGACCGGCCTCTCAATCTCCAGATCCCTCCGACTGTAGGGACAGACATAGGGATGTTATAGAAAATCTTAAACAAATTTCAGTTTTTGTTTTTTAAAAGTTAAGATTCTACAGCCTGTTGCAGCTTAGATTGTGCGTTATTTAGTGTTTTTCTTTGACATGAATTCCTACTTAGAAATTCTTTCTATCACTGTTAGGAAAGCAACAGATAGACTAGGTTTAATGTGTTTACCTTTCGTAGGACTTGACAAAGAGATGCAGGTTAAACTGATTCATGTCATTTAGGATGTGGTGGCGGTATGTCGCAATCAGATCGTGGTTGTGGTGGATCTCCTCCTGTGGTGAACAAATGCAAAATAAGTTTAATTCACTGAGACCTTAAAAGCTAGTTAACAACATACTGGCCTGTACCAGCGGATTGGGATTTAAAAAAAAAAAAGAATTTAAATGTGTACCTTTCCAAAGAGGTGGGTGATGATCATGTCAGGCATGGCGTGGGTCCAGCCGCTGATCTGAAATCAGACATAAAAATTTTATTGTAATGCAGCATTTACCTTATTGTTTATTCTGCAAATCCAATATTCACAGTTGCCAGTCTGTGATGTTTCAGACAATTATATGTGTGTATGTACGAGCTATTAATGAGAGTTTGTGCCTGTTACCTTGTGTGCAGCCCAGTCCATCCATCCCTCAGCACATGGGTTGATGTTGATGAGCATCAGGCCCTCTACCATGTTCGGGTAGTCAAGCTAAAACACACATAACCAGAAATTAGTGATTTATTCAGCCTGGTATAACACACAATGTTTCATTTAGTGAATTATACGCGCTAAAAACTATTCTGGCTGTCGATGTTCTGGCCTATTTTAGAATCCTAATGTGTGAAACCCATGAAATTATTGTTTCAGATTGGTCTTAGTTCATTTTTATGGTGATAAGATGCCATTTAAGTTGTTTTTGGGGGGGAATTTTCAGATTTTATTCATTATTTTATCATTTCATTTCTGTTTAATACTGATTTTGTGGCATATTTTGTGTTTGTAACTCACTATCATTGCTGCCTCTTTACCCAGACAGATTTTAATCTCAAAGATTCTTCCCTGGTTGAAAAATTGTTAAATAAAGAATATATATACTGCAACAATTCACACTTCTTTTTCGTAAAAGAGAAGGCTGCAGCAAGGAGTCTCATGTTGTATCTCTGTCAGCCTTGTGTCAACAGGGTGAGACTTCCTACTGAGCACAGTGTTAGTGTAGAGCTGATCTGGAACATTCCTGAGGCTTTTATGGCTCAGCAGGCTCAAGCAATAAGCTGTGTTATATTGCCAAAATCAGCAAAAAGAAGAAACATATTAGCTGGCTGTGCTAATCCCAGATTGATTAAAACTCATAATTATTAATCCTGACTGAGATGTTCACAGGGGGAGACTTACAGCGAATCTGGTCAGAACGTAGGCCCCAGCTCCAATGCCCATTCCAATAACACTCTTTAGCCTGTGCGTGCACACAAAGATACAGGGACACTGTTAGAACAACAGGTTAGAAAACATCTCAAATATGAGTGTGAAGGGTCAGTGTGAAAACTGCAGCTCAACTTACCCAAAGTGCTTCAGCACCAGTGGGAGTGTCTCAGAGACTTGGTCCATAGAGGGGTACTCATATCTGGAAAAACAAAAACCTTTAGTTCACAACTGAGTAATAACCACTATCTAATCATAGCTCTATATCGCCCCTCGATATCAGCCTGCAGCAGCCATCTGTGTTTCACTATCTGTTTTCACATCATGTTCAGGTAGCCTTAACATGAGGCAAAGTCCATCAGAGCAGAGATTAGGCTGAACTAGATAAACACCCGTCTCCACAACACACTTGTCAAATTAGGCCGTCTCAGCTACATCCACAGTGCTCTACCTGTCAGGTCAAAGGTCACAGACTGCTTGACATACATGAAGCGTGAGTGTGTTTGTGTGTCTGGCTCACCCAGTGGAAAAGGTGTTAGCTCCCTCATGCTGCCCGGGGGCATCGACGTGACACACGGCAAAGTGCTGCATGATCTCTGACATGTCCTCATGGTTGAAGAGAGAGTTCCAGCAGGTTTTGTCTAGAAAGAAAATAATGATACTTGGCTCAAGTAACCTGAGAATAAGAGAATAAGACTTCCAGAGTTTGTTCTCGTATATAACATACAGGTGATGTTCCTCATCATCTTGCAAAATTTGACACTGTCACAAAAATCTGTCATTAACTTTGGAGCAGTTAAGATACTAGAACAAAGTAGACTCAATATAAAGTTAGCTCGGTGGACCTAATCTGGTCCCACATGGTGCAGTAATTCAAAACACCCCAGGCTTTAGGCACAACAACAGATGTTTCACATAGATAGAGCTGAATAAGGAGCCAAGCTTACGGTTCAGTCCGATGTCATGGAAGGTGAGGATGACTGGTCTGTCTCCTTTGGGGACCCCCTTCATCGTACAGTGGATTCTTCCATGAGGAGTCTCCACATCGTGCTCCTATTGATGCAAAAACACAATGACCAAGCTTAGCAAAAGTGCTATGTTAAATCTGAATGCATTTACCAGCACTTCCATCTCAATTAAAAAGCCTCTGCTAAATATAAATTGCATAAAATGACCAAAGTGCATGACCTTCATTCATGCATTTTGCAATAATTCATTCACACAATCCCCATTTTTTGCCTCATCTAGTTGTGGGTTCTTTTTTCATAGCTATTTTCCAACCAAGTTAGAAAACTGACAAACCACTGATGAAAATCGGATCCATTCTTTCTAATGAGCCACGAAAGTTACTTCAAACAAAATCTAAAACTACTAAACTGCTGTCTGCCCAGCACTGATGCCTAAGCAACAACTCCAACTGCAGAAGCTGCTGTCCAGCCGGCAGCATAATCCCACAAATCCACTGGAAACTACTCAGTGCAAACATTTGAGTGCAGCCTTTGGTCTACTCACGCTGACTTCAATCTCAGCGACAATCATTTCCACATCAGAATCCTCCAGAACCATGTTTGCAGGAGAGGGGTCCAATACTGCTCGCTACTGGAAAAAAGTGCAGTCGCAGTTGCTCTCTGAGCTATAGATCCAACAGTTGGTGAGCTCTGAAGTTGTTTAGCCCTGCTCTGAGAGCTGAGTTTTATACCCCCGCTGCTTACCAGTTGGCCTAAGCTCCTGGCCTCCCATGGTGCTTTGCAGGCTGGTCAAAACAAGCTAATTCTAGATGAAGAGATCCCTAAATTGGATCAGCCAATGTCAGACAGAGGGCCATCGGCTACTGCGTTGGCATGATGAATAAGTAAGGGTGTGTGACTAGTGGGAGAACATGTTGAATGAATGAGCGCGGGGAAGTTGGCAGCCATTATTCAGCAATATTTGGGGCAAAAACTTTCAAAATAATGGCTGAGCTGAGTAACATCCAAATTTTAACAGCACTTAACATTGTAGTGAACTGTCTCTCGAAGCTAGAAAGAGCTAAACAACAACTTTTGATAACAGTCATAAACTTTTCCGACAAACAATCCATAAACAGTCAGTGACTGAGTGAGTATCTGATATGATTTTTTTTAGGCCTGTATAACCTGAAGCAATAAACAAAATCAAGTTTCAGTTTCAGTATAAAAGCTTAAACTCTAAACATAGTTCAACCTGTGAAGAAATATATTCCATATGTACTCTTGGAAGAGTGCACAGCCATAAATTTCTATATTTTTTACCTAAATATCATTTTAAAATCGAACTGTTTCTGTGAGAACTGGATCCTGAAAACACAAGGCTGCCCACATGGTGACCTGACCTGTACTTTAGGTCTAGTAGACTGTACAAGATGACCTGTTGGGTGGTTTTCAAACCAGTTTAGACTGCATGGGATCTGCTCTAGAGGAACATCCAGGGAGGCGTAATAACCTATTTACTGGACGTAATGTACATGTAAACATCAAAGGATTCACCACACCATACTCCACCCACCCTCCGCTCCTGCAGAACACACTCGAGCACGTAGGCTACACAAGCGAGATAATCCTGCAAGGTAATACTGTGTGCATGTGTGTATGTGTGTATGTGTGTTTGTGTGTGTGTGTGTGTGTGTGTGTGTGTGTGTATATGCAAAATGAGAAAATGAGAAAGATGATGGATTTCTGTGCATATACATTCAGAGTAAATCCCTTATATCGCCACCGTCAACTAATCCAATGTCACTGACTGTTGGAAGCTCAGCCGGTGCAAAGACTTCAAAGACTTGCCCTGGATACTTCAGGTCATCAGTGTGACACCAAGACACCAAACTATGTCAGAGGAGCTTTTAATTAAAGGCAAATTAGTTCTATGTCAGTACTGACGAAGCTTGGTGAAGGATCTTTGCCCACTGACTGTCTGACCAGGAGACCCACTACCACAAAGACACTGAAATCATAGATTGGAGCAATTATGTCACAGGTGAGGAACACACTGAGTTTGCACCTTTAAGCTCAACAGTGTCTTTCACTTGAAAACCAGGTGGTTTCAATTTTCCCACCGAATGTGAAGGTCTGACTCAGGAGTGCTGTCCATGGTGCTGAGAGGCCCCCAGACTTAGCCAGCACCCACATACTAACCAAATTGTGTGTGTGTGTGTGTGTGTGTGTGAGTCCTGGAGAGAAAAGTGAAAGGGTTGATGCACTGTAGCTCTGTTATCTTACAAATTCAGTCCAAAGTGTGTTTCATCACTCAGTAGCTGACTGAATTAGCAGAGCCCCGATTAGATTTTAGTCCTAATAAAATCACAGCGGATGAAAGGTCATCACGGAGATAAATGAGCCGTTCCAACCAGTATTTCTTTTTATCAGCCACTAGATGGTACTAGACAAGTTGGAATAATAAGATATAGAATAAAACCTTCTGTCTATACAACTGATAATTGGTGTCATCTGTCTACACAGGCTTCAGCTAATAAATCTAGGTTTACAGCTGGTAGGAATAGTAAATACAGGATCTAAATTCATGCGTGTGCAAACATACCTTGATAACAAGCTGCTGTACAGCCTCTCTCAGGCCCTGCAAGGAAAGAACAGAGTCATGACAACATAAAACTAATGCAATTACTGACCAACATGCTATAATCAAATATCCTGAGGGCGTCACCCTGTCACTGCATGTACTTTCACATCCATATGAGCACTGCCATACGAGGCACTAGGTGTAATTTCAATTGCACACCTCTCTACAGTACTTGTGGATGAATGATCAATGATTGAGCAGGATTCTTTGTAGAGGTCGGACAGCGCTGAACAGTAAAGTCTGTTCACCGAGGAAAATTAAGCGATGATTCTGGCCAACTCTTAACAACTCTTTGTTGGCCTCCTCTTCGTAGATTATCTCTTCAATCTTCTCAGGCTTGTTTATTGGTTAATAAGTATGATATTCATCATTACTCTACTAAATTGATGCAGGTGCAGATCAAGGAAGTTGTTATTGAAAGATAAGGTATATTTATACATGATATTTATTATGTTTTATGTTTCATTGAATAAGAAGGGAAAAAAAACAGACACATTTTTTCCATAGTTGTCAATCATTGTATGGGTATTTATGTAGATAAAACATTGTACAGGCTAAGTGAAGATATGTGTCCTCTGAATGTGATATGTAAGTTTGATATATAAAAAAACAGTTCTATAAAATAATTGATCATATATTTTCTAACTTACTTTTTTGACTGAGCAATGTTGTAAAGCTTAGCAAGGCATGTATGGTATGTATAATATTTAATTGAATCATTTTAGTGTACCTCTTGGTTAACAGTATCAGTCTTTAATTCAAATATGCTGTAATAAACTACAAATCTACCAATAAACCATACGAGCAACTTCACCATGCTAAAATACATTTCTGAAAACTATTTATAACGTCATTTGATTTGGCTCTGTTCAGAACACATACCGGCAGTTCCCTGTCAACCAGCAGGGGTTTGGACTCAACAACCTGGATGTCATCCATTTCAAAGAGCTGCAGAGCCTGTGGGTCAGAGAAGACAGTTTAGTCAGCGAGCGACCGGTTCAGTCTGTTTCTGAGCTTTCCAGCGTCTCAAAGAGAAGATCCCTCAGGTTATGAAAACTAAAAGATATGTTTGGACGAATGGGGGAAAACTGTCTGATAAAAGATGTGTGTCTTCTTATCATTTTCCCACTGTGTTTTCACACCTCTTTTTAAAAGAATGGTGGGTTATAGGTGGCTGACCTGCAGACGATAACATGACGGATTGCTTGAACTTTAGGGTGGGTGCTCTTCGTGTACTTCACAGCGCTAATAAAAGAGACTGAGTACACTCACGTACACAAAGGTGCACACACAGGAACATGCAGAGACTGGCACTGCGGTATGCACACTAACGTGCGGACCACAGCCACACCCGATAACAGCTCACAAGTCCCACACACAACCTGACAACAAGCCGGAAGACTGACAGCTGACGGACAAGAGGACAGTCTAGTGGAGGGGAAAAGAGGAAATGTGATTTCTCTCTCACCACATTGAAATGTGTCAAGAAATGCTAAGTTGCAGCCAAAATCTGATGAAAACTGAAGCAACCCCTCCATCCCAGATAATAGTTTCAAGATTGGGAACATATTTCAAAAATGAACACAATAGGGTTCTGTTCAATGAGAGAGATTCAGAAGAAAGAATGGAGAGACACAGGCAGAGAGACAGAGACTGAGAAGGCAGGGAGAAAAAGAGAGCGAGAAGAGGGGGGGGGCGTAAAGAGAAGCCAAGCTGTGTGGACCATGAAGCTGTGTTGGAGGAGAGCAGGCGGGCTGCAGCTCTGCATGCAAATCAAATTAGCCAGTTAAGAGAGCTCTTTGTCCACTGGCCCCGGTGGCTCCTGAGAGCCAGGGGCCTGCCCTCCTCCCCTGCTAAAGGAGGCCTTCACTGACCCACACACAGGAAGCAACAGACACCCTGGTTCCCATCAACACATCCCAGCCTCTTTTCAGCTCTCGGCTGGCTTTCTAGCTCTTTGCCCTCTGTCACTTTTCTCTGTTTGTCTTGGTTTCTGCTTGGTTGCAGTCGCTATGTTTGCCCTTTTCCAGGCTCCCTCCATCTGTTCTGTGCTCTCTGTCTCTCTGTTTGTCTTTGTATACAGCCACGGTCGAACATTCATCAACATCAACCTACGGGGCTGCACTGCGGCCGTAAGAGCAAGACGGCCTTTTCGAGGAAGTGAGTCATTACATTTCAAATGTGGAGATGACGGTTGTCCGGCAGAATACGCCCTGCACACACGCACATATGCACACACACATATACGCACATGCTCCTCGGACTTGGGCAACAGAAACCGGAGCAGGCCGGACCTCACAATACGACAGAGGAAGAGGAGTATCAAACAACAGGTTCATTTTTCTGCTGAGGCCTTCAAAAACATGGCCGCCATCACACTGCGGGAGCTTTGTTGGAGAGGACAAGAGATCAGCCCCCGTCGAGATTCCGCGGTCATGTGTGAGAAGGCATGTTTGTGATCACAGGGATGATGAAAAATGAAATAGCTCGAGCTGTTTCAGTTTCAGAAATGTAAAAGAAATTAGTTCCAGAGTCAATTTAGGGGGGGAATCCTCTTAGCCTATTTTCGAGCTTATTTGTAAACACAGCTACGTAAAACCAGACCAGTGAGCTCATTAAGAAAAAGTCAGAGTGCAGACTTCCTCTGTACTTGGTCACCATCAGCACCTGTTAGCAGGCTGGCAGCGGGTAGAGGGAGTCTGGCTGGACAGCCGGCCGAGACAAGTAGGTCACCTGCTGTTTACACCAGCAGTGCACCTCTGACTGCTCGTCCCGCTGAGCTAATGTTTCACCTGGACAAGAGGAGCACAGGGAGAGAGCCGTTTTAGTTTAACCCCACAGCATCCTGATGCCAAGCAGCCAGATAAGAGAGACATTTGTTGTGCAATGAATTGTCAAGTTCATTCATAGCTTTTTTTTTTTTTTTTTTTTAATCTCAAATGAATCTCATGGAAAAATAGATAAATATTATGATGAAATCCACAAAGCATGAAAAAAAAAAGATGAGTTTTTGAGTTTTGCAGATGTATGTTGTTTTTCAGATTTTCAGCTGCATAATGTCTGAAACAGTATTTTAAAGTGGAAGTAAGTGTTTCTACAGTGCGTCTTTTTCTCACAGGGATTTTATGTTGCTGCTGCTGCAGCAGGGGGCTTTCTTTAAACTGGCTCCACTCCAAACTGCTTTGGTGTCATTGGCAACAGTTGCACTTTGTCTCTATAACCAAGTCAAACCAGTTTCTACATGCATATTGAAACTTGTTTTTTGTTGTTTTTTTATGTCAGACTGTAGGGAAGAAAACAAACTATTCAGTTTGGGCCTGGCAGAAGTGAGACTGTGTTATGCAATCATGAACAGGAAACAGTGGGAGGATATAAGCTCAGGATGATGTGTAACCGAGAATCAGCTGCATAACATGGAAATGTAGTATAGTATCTGGTGAAATGCTGGCCAGTACACTTAAACTTTCTCTGAAACAAGATTTGGAAATTGATCATAAACTAACATGGAAACAGCATATTGATTATGTTAAAGGGAAAAAAAATCAGTCAGCAGTAGTCCTGTATAAATCTAAGGTGATGTTAAATTATAAGGCCTTGTATATAATTTACCTCTCACTTACACTTTCTTTCATAACTTATTGTGTGGGGTCAACCTTTAAAACGACTTTAAATCTTACTAAATCTTACTGCAAACACTATGATCGCACAGATCCATTCTGTCAAAATTCTCATGCTATGAAATTTCATGATTTAGCAAAATGATGCAATTGATGTTGAGAGCAAAATCAAAGTCACTCCCGGACTGTGTACAAAAGTTTGTTTGTTTTTTAAATACACGGTTAATGTGATTTGCAAATGTGATTTGAGAGGCATTTGTAAGTTCACCGTACAAAAAGCTAAAAGTAAGTAGTAATTAAAAGGCAGTTTTATGTTTTAATGTTTTGGGGGTTCATTTATGGAACAATTTATGGAACAATGGCAATTTTAAAATGTGTCATCTGCTTTTTTAATTTTTTATTAGTTTTTGCGTGATGTTGTTTATACTGTCTATATTGTTTATACTTACTGACTGCACAGAATACTAACTAAATACACTGTAATAATGCATCTACAAGACTATGTTACTCTGCTCACATCATCCAGTTGGTAATCCACTACTATTTCAAGGTTTGACTGTAATCATAATTCTCATTATTAGGTTTTGTGTGTTGATTCCTGAAAAGCAGATTTTTTGAAAATCCAATGTTTCCACTCAACGGTGAGATAATGTGGTTTGAGCTTTAGAGGAAAACAACAACAACCCTGTTGTGGGCCCGCATAACACATTAGTGCTTGTTCTCCACAGTAAATCCACAGATACGACACACTACTTTAAGCCAGAACATCCAAGTTACAGAACAGCATGAGCTCAAAGTCTCTCTCTGTTCGCGAAACATATGTACTGATTAGATGTGGACAGCGAGTCGCAATTTTCGGGAGCCAGAATCAAGGCCAGCCTGTCCTTCCTCCATTGCCTCCGTATAGTTCTAAATCCAGGAGCCCACAGCATCCATCTGCAGACACAATGATTGCTTCCCTAATCTTTGGGAACTCGCTTAATCTGTCAAATCCCTGGTTCTGAAATATCAGCACAGCAGCAGCAGCAGCAGCAGCAGCAGCAGCAGCAGCAGCAGCAGGCCTACTGGACTAAGCTGTCATAGACCTACATTTTCAGATTGTAAAAGATATCAAAATGTGGGTGCCTCCATTGCTACACTAAGTTGGTGAGTGGGGGCGGTTCAGGGGATCACCAGCAGTTTTTCCATGAGCAGCAAAAACACTCCTAGCGCCATAAGTGGTTCAAGCAGCAGGTGCTGCTGTTGTGAGGTGTATCCTCCCGTAGCACCACCACACCTCCTGTGTACCTCTGAGATCAGGGTCACAATCTTTCAGACACGGCTGAAGACTGGTTGTTCCTTCATATCTCCACATAAGAACTGACTGGAAAGTAAACACAGCCTAGAAAACAGGTCAGGACACAATCCTGTTTTGATAGAAGGATATGTTTTATATTTTGGCAGACTGCCACCAAGGCCTCCAGTTAGTAGACAAAGTTTTTCATTCTTTGATCAAGCAGTTTGGGCCCTCCCACCCACCCCCACCGCCCTGGCTCCACCCATCTACATGTTTTTGTTTGTTTCCTTTATATTAAGTCTGGAAAGCAAAGAGGATCTCTTATTCAGCTATTGTTACGACACTATTTGCACCGTGTGAGATAAAGGCTTCCTGCTCCTGTGAGCTCCCAGGGCCACATGGGAACAGCATGTTGATCTACGATCAAGTTCCTCTACCTGTTTACATGCTGCACATAGAGTGGGAGCGGCCCCTCTTACTTTTAGAATGCATTTCCGATATTTCCCAAAATGCTTAACAATACAAAAAGCCTTCCCATTACTGCATTCGTATATGCAATAACATATATTCAGCATGTGCTTCATTTGTACAAAAAAAAAGAAAATCCTAATAATCATAATAACAACTGTGAAATGTATGCGAAATCTTGTGCTCCTTGAGTTAGCCCGTCTGTTTTTTGGTTTTTTTTTTTGTTTGTTTTTTTTATGGTCGAATAAAACAGGCGAACTTCTCAGAGATGACACTTTTTTTTACTTGTGAACTGAAACTGAATCCTTGCGTCTTGTAAAAAAAAAAACAAAAAAAAAAACAAAAAACGTATCTCAGCGTGTGTCGGAGCTACACTGCGCCAAACAACGCGCCCAGACATGCTGCGGAACAACTGGGAAGTTAGCGCCCGTTTCTTCATCAAATAACGAAAAACACGAAGACAACCGGGTGATTTGGAGCAGGGACCTACCTGTGGATTTCACTTCTGATTGTCCTGAGATGAGCACTCCCCCAAAAAAATGTCCACAAAAACTTTTTCTCTCTCTCTCTCTCTCTCTCTCTCTGTCTGTCTCTCTCTCTCTCTCTCTCTCTCTCTGTCTTTCTCTCTCTCTCTTCAAACAGCGCAAATTGCAGCAGTGACAGAATCGTTGCTTTGTTTATAACGTGAAGCACAAGGCGGATGTATGAGGGAATTTTATAAAGCCTTGGGGGTGTGCAGCCCAGCCCACTTTCCCCGCTGCTCTCTCTATTGGGCAGCGGCAGCTGTGGGATTGATAAGGCAGCCTGACTCTTTCCAGCGGTTGCATGATGGGGAAGCTGGTGACAGTGACTCATGAGATAACTCCCCTGTCCAGCTTTACACCCCCCCCCCCCCCCCCCCCCCATGATATATCACCAATACTCTCACAGGATTACCAGGGTAACCGCCTGTGATAAAGTAGTTGTGGATTTATCTTCCATGCTTTTTGTTTTGTTTTTTTAAATCTCCTGTATTATTCTTTCATTTATTTATTTCATTTATGTGTTTATTTTTGACTAATATTTCTTTCTGTGTCATTTGCCCGTTGCTTTTTCATGTGAATGCTGAGAGAGAGGAAAAAAAAAAAAAGTTCAGCCGGATGTGAGGTTTTCAATTTCCTGAAACTCTAACACCCCTTTGTGTCCAATGCTACTGTGCTCTTCTCATTTGACACATATTTGATAGCTCGCTGTGATGGTTAGGTGGTGATCACTTTGAAATTAACAGAACTGGCAGGGTGTGGACAAGAATTTTTGGGAGAGCTGTTTTTTTTTTGGGGGGGGGGGGGGTTTCGCTATTTTCTACAAGCTGTAATTCTTCTCCCTCAAATAGAGGAACAGAATTCATACTGATATTTTTACACTCGTGCAATCCCAACAGCTGAGGTTTTTTTTTTTTTTTTAAAGATGTGTTTGAGCCATTGTCTGCTGTGGCTGTGTGAGGCTGAGGGGCTAGGAATGCAGCCAGGCCTGCAACCTTGATTTGAGGCCAAGAGGAGATCAGTCTGTACAAAGGGTAGTCCTTCCCTCGCCTTGGATCACACCGCCTTTCCTTGATATCACACTGCTATTGTCTAATCAAAGTTTGGTTGTCCTACAGAAGCAATAATCCATACCAGAAGAGAGTCAGCGTGCTGCTGTATGAGCTGCTGCACAGAACGTACTTTGAGGGAGTGCATGTTTTCTGGGTGCAATCCCCCCCCTACAAGAGACTTCAAACAGATATCTAATCCGAAATAATGCCTGTGTTGATTGTCCTCTTTGTGGTTTGACACCTTACGTGTAATCTGAGTGCAGAGGTTTGTGTGTATAAATGCATGCCTCAGCATCTCAAAGCATGTTGTTTGTGAATCCAGATCAGTTGGTTTCACTTACTTAAGCATGTACTACAGTGCAGGGATCTTCATGGAAATTTCCACACCTGCAAGGGTCTGACTGTTACACTGTGAATCTGCCAATAAGTGCTAGTATTGGCAATGAGTGTGTGAAAGGTCCTTGTCAAGATACAATAGCTGCACTGTGGGCTTGTAATGTGAGGCCCTCAATAGGAACACATTGAACAATAGCCGCATTGGAGGGGAAAAATATAACCACTATGCTAATTTCAGGTCACTCACTTAGTGCACTGCAAACTAGATACGGGGATAGAGAGAGAGGGGGGGGGGGAAGCAAAACTGATGGACAGAAATCAAGCACAAATATCCTCACATGTCTGGCCATTAATGAAGACGCTGAACAGTGAGCACCTACGCGTATATGTCTATCTCGACAGCTCCTGTCCAGCTATCACCGTGAAACAAAGATAGCGTTCGCGAGCGTGGTAACTGTGAGAGATTTGGTGCAGCATATGTGGGTCACAGTGTCTCAATACTTGATAAAACCAGTGGACTTTCACCTGACCGATCACAGTGTTGGTGGGAGCAGCTGGCAAGCGAGGCTACAGAGCTTCAGGTACGGGCTGCACCCCTTCACACGTCTCAAGGCTGTTGATGCACTTTGGGCAGTTTAGTTTCTGTTTTTAGATATTTTGTTATATATTATTTTATTATTATTTATTACTTCCCTCCTTCTCCTTCCCTTTTTTAAATTATGCTTTATTTCCGTATTTTATGTCATTAGTTATGTACTGTATATTATAACTTCCTATTGTTTCATTTTGATCCCGCAAAGAACTTTTCATTTTCTAATGAATGACTGTTATACAAATAAAGCTATTACTATTCTTAGTAATATTGTGCACAGGGATTTCTGGGAGCTTGGTGTTGAGTAAGGAGAAATCAAGGGACGAGGTGATGTAAGGACACAACATGTGAGGTCTGTCATGACAGGAATCAGGAATATACTGTATAGCTTTTGCATATTGAATTCTTCAGGGAACATTAGAGCAAATGAAATCCTGATTTTTGATTTTGTTCACTGGTTTTGTTTGACTCTCTTCTCCTCCTTCTGGCTCCTCCACTAAAACAGTAAGCCTGTACTGTACATAACAGCCTCTTGCCCTCAGTATCCTTTATCTGTTGCACGCCAGTCGGGGTCTCCGAGTTGAAGTGTGTTCGATCTCTAAGTTCATGACCGCACTGCACTGCTGTTCACTGCAAACAGAGCAGATGATAAAAGACATATGTAGTATGTAGCACTGAAGGTCAGAGCTCTTCCACCTCAGTGAATGCTGCTAAATCCTGCACGGCACAAGTATTTACATTAAATGTGATATGATCATGGGCTGTTTTCTGACATCTTGTTAGTTCCTCTTCTTGACTTTTGTTCACTACACACACCCATCCCTTGAGTCTTTGTGTGGCCCTCCTCTAAGCTGGACTCAACCAGTCATGACAGCCACAGTGATGCAAGAGGCTCCAAAGAATGGGTGATTCAGACACATGTGACATGAACTGTGTCTGTAGGTCACGTAGTAAAAGGTTTGTAAAGTGATTTAAATTTGTGACCACTATAGAAAGGTATGTCAACATTGTATTGTAATTTTAGGTGAAAAGCAAGCTTTGACACAGCTGGTGTCTGTTGACTTCAGCGGTAAATATACACAACTTTTTTTTTTTTTTTTTTTTTTTTTTTTGTAAAATTAACAGAAAAGTTTAAAAGTTACCTATGATGTCCAGATAAATCATTACAGTTTGGTTTCCTGTTAGTCAAGAGCATTAAAGGAATAGTTCAACATTTTGGGAAATATATTTATTCACCCTCTTGCCTAGAGTTGGAGGAGCAGATTGATAGCACACTTGATAGCACAATATTTACTGCAGCATGTTGCAGCCTTGTGTTTACTAAATATGAAGCCACAGCCAGTAATCGATTAGCATTGCTTAACATAAGAACTGGAAACTGGGGAAACAACTAACCTGGCTCCGTCCTGAGGTGACAAAAACCACCTGCCAGCACCTTTGAATCAGTAGCACGCTATGTACAAACAGGTTGTGCTGATGCAAAGAATAGCTGGGTTAAAGGTAGCTGTCTCCTCTTGTATCTCCCGGCTCCAGCTTTATATTTAACGGACAGGCATGAGATGGGTGTCGCTCTTGTCACCAAACCATAGAAGCATATTTCCCAAAATGCCAACTATTCTAATAAAAATAAAGAACATCTAAAGTCTAACGCATGTATGCTGAGCTTAACAGAATGCTTCTTTTTTTCCATCACTGATATTAATTATGGTATCAAGTTTTTAGCTTTAGAGTCAAGCTGAAGTGTTTTGTATTTTCTGATCCTAGAAAGAGATTTTTACTAGCAGACACCCAGGTGTTTTATGAATGTACGCAGCATGTTATATTTGCAGCTTATTATAGGTCAACAGATAAACAAACCTTGTGCCTTTTTATTTGGCTGTAAAGTGAGTTTACCACTGTTGTTCTGACATGAACTTTTCCTTTGCCTGGCCTGTATTCAGTGTTGATTATCTCAATAAGGTGCAGTTACTGCTGTGATAAGACTGTCCTCTTTTCTCTTGATGTTGATAAGGCTGTTACTGACTAACCAGGGTGGGTAAATGTTATTGATGTATAACAGTTGTCATTAAACGGCAGAACCTTAATAACATTGTTTGTTTGGTCTATGAGCTCTGAGGGGCAAAGGTTAAACTTACTGGACACTTACCAAGTGTGAACACCCCCCTGAGGTATTTACTGTCAAATGAATCTTGGTGCAGTTGTCAGTGGGCTCTAAACTGATGCAAAAACTGTGAGTAATGATGAAGACATTGTCATCTGGCTCGCTGTTTTAATGAAAGCAGTTCAGAGTCGCATATGCACTAACAGCCGGAGCCACACTGACAGTCAGCTGACTCATTCTCAAAGGAGTGAGACAAACAAGTCTGTGTAATTATCAAAGACCATATCTTAAAGAGGCATGGACAACCTCCTGCCTTTTCTAAGCAAGGCAAAAGCCCAAGACCAGTTACAAATTGTTGAATGAAACTTTCATGCATGTATTCACACTGTCTAACTGATTAAGCACAAATGGTCACGTACATTGCAGTCAGTCAAGTGACAATCTTATATGCATAGCCGCCCATGTTTTACACTTTTGTTGTGTTTTATTTGAAGTTTTGATATGTATAAAAGGGTGTATTTATTAATTAAGTACCAAAAACCATCTCGGTAAAGTTTTACATCTCCTCTCTCACACTTCTCTCTGGAGCTCAAGCAAGAACAGGGTGGGTTTGGGTGGGCTGTGCTGTGGGCATGGCTGAGGGTGGTGACTGTATATTCGTGACATCACAAAATTGCAGAAGTCCTGACAGCTAGTTTTAAGGCAGAATTTCTGAATACAGGTTGTGTGTATTTCTCTGTGGATCGAGCGCTTTGATGCTTTCACAGCATCTATATAGAACTTAGACCTGCTTTATAATCAAAACGACATGGAAATCTCACTTTCTGCAATATGGGACCTTTAAAGCCAAAACAAAATTCAGCCAGATAGCCGCCATCCAGCTATACGACTGACTGCAAAGGTGGATGTGGGAGTAACTTGCATGCATCTGACTGAGTGTGCTCTGTGTTGCATAAGAAAACAAGATAAACAAACAGTGAGAGGACATGAGCTCACCTAATCCTCTCAGAGCCACAGTCACTGTTCATCGAGTTCTCAATCATACCGCTAATATCTTTACCACCAGCACCAAGCTTAGACACAGTAAACATGCCAACCCAAGGCACAGTGGGTACTGATGACACAGCTGAACAAAGCTGTGACAGCACTTTTCAGTTGGGTTTTTTCGCTGTGCCATGTGTGAATCGCTGATGTAGAAGTTGAGGTTTGATGCTAACCAGGAATCACTTTGCTACACAGAAGCTGAAAATAAGAGGGTTTTTTTTTTTTTTTACATTGGCAAGAAATGGATATTATGTTGTGTCGTTCAGTCTGCTACATCTCTTCCCCTCCACATTTGTTACTCTTTCATGCATGTGGACATTCCACCTTAAAAAGTTATTTTTCTGAATTTCGGCCTGGCAGGAGCAATACATTCCAGCAGCAGCAGGCCAGCCTGCGCAGATAAAGTTGGACCGGTTACCAAAGTGGAAACTGCACCTAACCGACCTCTGTTTTGATTCCTGAGGAAAATATGCGAGGTCAGAATGACAGGACGTTAGCTGGTGGGTGAGACTGTACCCTGTTAGATTCAAGCTTAACTGCAGAGGTGTGATCTCAGTGGAAGACGGAGTGGACATTCATTCCACAGCTTGATTCAGTTCCTATCAAGAATTATCAGAAGCCGATAGTGAAATTAAAAAACTAATCCTATCTATGTCGTGTGACATACAGAGGGAAGACTGTGATAACAGCCCCTGCTGTGTCGATTGTCCAAAGAAACAGATACAAGGGATGGATGTCTATAGTGGCTGAGAGTAGAGGGGGCTCTAGTCGAAATAAGAATGGCAAGGAGGTAGTGGGCAAGCAGTCACACAGAGAGGATGAGTTTGAACTGGGGGTAAGAAAAGCTCACTATTTACTGCCTCTGAAAAACACAGGGAGAGATAAACAGTAGTTGCTTGTATTGAAAAGAATATTACAGCCTCAGGTGCACAGAGTTTGCAGTAGGCGGTAATACTGAGGACAACTTTGAAGCAGTCATGCCATTGAAAAAAAATTCTAGAAATAATTTTGTACACTGCTGTAAAACCTCACAGGAAAGGTTTCACACAAAAGTTATGGTAGGTTGAGAAGATGAGGCTGAAATACGCAGTGCTTTCAGACTGATAAGCTCCATAGATGGATATGCTAGCTTGATGATTCAGTTTTTTGTACAGGCACGACAATGTATGTCTTCAAAGAGAAAAGGGGGTACACTGAGACAGGGCCCAGATTTCTGGGCTACGCCACCTAACACCACCTCTAAAGCGAGCTTTAGGGAGTCCGTGTGTCCGCTCTTTATGCTAAGCTAAGCTAGCTGGCTGCTGGCTGTGGCTATGTAAATAATGCACAGATAAAAGAGTAGTATTGATGTTCTCATCTATCTTCACATTCGTCTGCATTGAAGCAAATTAAATAATTTCCCAAAATGTCAAACTGCTGCATGAAAAGATAACTGAAGAGATACGGAGGACAGACGGGCCCTTGGAGGAAGGTTGAAGGATGTTTTGACTGGCCTCATGTCCTCAAAGTTACATATTCATTCACAACTAGGGAAAATTCACAGCTGACTGACTCCCTGCACAGCTCAAAGTAATGCTGTGCCATATTTTCAAATCAATGATTGACAGTTTGTTTTGGGACACAAAATCGGAGCACTGTGATATGGTATTGCACACTTCACTGTCTGTGTTGTTGTTGTTAATAGTTAATGAGCATTTACTTGGTGGCCTAGATAGCTCAGCTATTAATGATTTTTTATTAAACTTCTAGTGAGGATAAAGAAACAACACACTCTTCACAAGCAGGTAATATAATCCCATAGTGTCACTGTTGTAAATCAAAGGTCAGCACTGATAGCCTACTAAAAGCCATATTGTTGAAAAGAAAAAGTACCTAGATAAGTATTGAAATGTGTATTAGCATATTTAAAACAACCAGCAGTGTTTTTGTACTGAGATGTCGTCATCATAGTGTTACATAAAGACAGAGATAAAGGCTAAATATCCTATATATGATGACGACTCTGAAGATAGAAAATAACTGTGAACTTAACATTTTAAGGTCAACTCGCAGGCACTTTCAAAATAAAAACTATGTAGCTCTTATTCATTGTGTGTAATGCTGCCTTCAGGAGCTGTTGTAAATATTGTTTTTGTGATTAGACATAAAATTTAATGTGGTAGGACAGTACAGTGTTGGAGGAATTCAGGTTTTTTTACTTGTAACAGAACTGTACTGTTAAAATACACAAATATGAGTAAAAGGAGTGTTAAACTATTATATATTATAATATATAATATGATTAGCAGGATTCTACTGCTGTAGTTTGTTAAGGTGAAGCTAATTCATAAAGATTTGTATCCATACTTTGTTTAACTTCCTGGTACATTTACAATATTTCTATATGACTTCTATTCAGTTACTGCAACACACAGTATCTTTCAAGATAAAACAAAAAAAACAGGGTCGACATCTTAAGAACAGAAGAACTTTCTGGCGTGTCGTTTTTTCTGCGGAGCGCCTGAAGGCAGCACAGCCCCGCAGGCTGAATGAACAGGCTGTAATGATGATACAGTGGTTTCAGGATGACAGCAGCTGCCGTGGGAGGTGCAGGGCGGGACCGGGACGAGGAAGACGAGCGCGACGTGACTACCCCGATTGTTGTTTGTTGTGAACTTGTGAACGGAAGTCAACGTGGTTGCCCGTTTATCCTCTTACGTCCGAGAGCCACACCTTCAGGACACCTCCACTTACTCAGGACATTACGGCTTGAGTGCAGGGCGGTCAATAAGTGGATGTTGTCTAGCACAACACACCTGTAGCCGATTCCTGTGGGAATGTTTATCATAGTGTCAGCAGTGGTGTAAAGCAACCGGGCAGCACAGATTTAAAGTTTTTCCATTATACTTCTACTCTAATCTTAGTGGGAAATATTTTACTCTTTACTCTGGTACATTTACACAACAACTTTAGATACTGTTGTTACTTTGATTAAGACTTAACACACAAAACATATAATCATCAATCAGTCAAACATATGGTGCGTTCTTATAGGTTAAACCACCCAACTAGGCTATATAAAGTACCTAAATCAGTCTTACCATCACCAGCTACAGTACTGAAGTACTGTTTACAAGGACATAATTACTTAACATATTCAATACAACACTTTGACTTTTCATTCTTTAAGTACATTTTACCGATAAAACGTCTTCTCAAAAGGTGTGTGATCCTTCTCCCAATTTACAGAAAGGCTAATGGTTAAATTGTAGGATTATTTTAATGAACAACTTAAATTTATTCGAATCTGCTAGGATAGCCTGGTACAAAGAAAGTCTACGACATTAAATGATAGTGAAATACTTTTACTCCGGAGACTTCACTGTCCAATGGGAGGAAATGGAAGTTTGAGAGCTAAAATTAGTGCTTTTGTCCTCAGTGCAGCAGGCTCCCATGGTGTCTCCTGGCCTACATGTAAACAAGCTGCAGAACAACTGTCTGGAGATTAGCTTGAGGCACACAATACACACACACACACACACACACACATTCATACAGCAGGTCATGCTGAGAGGTGAGGGCCAAAGGCAATCAGGCAAACTCTTATGTAACAGTAACTTTATTTCCATAACAAGTCACTAAAAAAACAGGATCAGAGCTTGTGATATTGATCTACAGCACAATTTGATTCATTCTTATTTGAAAGGAGGGGAGAGTCATGTTTTCATTCAGTGGCAAAGACAGAACTTCAGAAGCCCTGTGATATAGACTGGCGACCTGTCCAGGCTGTACACCACCTCTCCACCACTGTCAGCTGGGACTGGCTCAAGCCCTCCCTGCGACCATCAGAGGATAAGCAGGTATAGCTAATGGATGGAAAAAACCATAATAAACAGAGACGTACTTGCACAGGCTAAGGTCAGGAAATCTGTAACACCCAGAGCAATATACTGGGCCGGTCAGCAAATAGTGCAGTGAGGATCCTCTGTACAATGAAGCATTCAGGAGGATTAATGCTTGAACCAGTTCACTCAATCAGTAAATACAAACCAGCAACTGAAGTTAATCCTTAACAGTAGACAGACAAACTCCAGTTTCCTCTGACTGTGCAATTAAAGGAAATCTTGTCAGCTCAACCCCCTGGTATCATTGTACCATCACTCATATGAAATCTTGTCTCTCAATGTAAAAATCTGGGGGGTGTAAACATTCAAAACAAACCCAGCTAAGGCCGAGTCTATTCCGAGAAAAATCCCTTTGAAAACTAACCCTGTTCTGTTTTCTGGAGGATGAAAAGAAATCTGTAAATGGCAAAAAAAAATAAGGAATAAATTAGTGAGGAAAATGAGAAACAGTGAAGAAAAGGAAAGAAAATGTTTTTGTTTTTTTTCTGTCTCCCATCGCTCAGTGTGTCACTCCGTCAGTCACATGGTGAGCCATTTGTCTGACTGCCAGGCTCTGCTCTCTGAGTGTAATCTCTGTTGACCAGTCAGTGGAGGAGGGGAGGAAAAAAAAAGATGGAGGGCAGGAGGGCTGCGTCCCAATCTAGGTCGTCCACCAGTAATCCCACAGGCTGGAAGTATGTCGTGGGCATACGATGCCAAATGCTGAGCTCACCCAACTCCTCTTCCTTGCACTCTGTTCGGCCAAGTTCTAGTCTCATGACAGACCTCCCTCAGAGTGCTTTCAAGACTCACATGCTCTGATGTTAACTGTAAGAACTTCCTGACCTCGATAAGGCCAAGTAGTCAAGTAGTGGAGTAAAATTAATTAGAATTAACATCTTAACTTGATATCAGGTCACTATTAAAGATATTTGTGTCATAACTCAGGAGTGCTGCCTAGTGAAATCTACACATTTTTTTAGATGGTATAGGTTGTAAATACATTCACCAACAATTGGTCATGCTGGCTGAGATTTACGATGGTGTAGAGCTACCACTAGGACAGCACAATCCATCGGGCCACCAAATCAAATTCTGTTTGGGTCCCCATAAAGGCTTGGGCCTTGTATCATCATGTAACATGTTAAATATGAGAACTCTTCAGTTAGACTGGCTGTTCAAAGTAATTGAGGGTGCTCTTTGCTGTACGTACTTCAGGTAATCCCTGGAATTTGCACACTATTTACAGTCTTTCTTGCTACCAAGCCTGTTTATGTGGTTCACATGTCTTGTGTTGTCTCAGTGAACCATAAATTAACTATGTTCATGAATTCTCAGCGACCTAACAGCAGAGTATGGTGATGGTTGACCGCCCAGTTCATTCTCCAATACGTGAACCGTGTGCTGTCTCAGAGTTCGTATTGGGTGAAAGTGTGTCAGCGCACTATATATCATGGTTCTGTATGTTTTATTTATCTCTGACACTTGGCCTTTGTCCTCTCACTAATTCCTGTGTGGCTCAATGGTACGCTAATGTGACGCCACTCGCCATATTCCACAAGTGTTTGGAGCTTCATAACGCATTGAAATGCACTGTGCATTACCAAACTTCATCCAACTACCTTCACATTTAGTTTAATTAAGGACACTTCTCTCTCTGTGTACTTTTCTTGAATTTTGCTTATCTTCCCAAATTTCCAAATAATTCTATGATACTTCCACCTTTGATTAATAGACTAGAGTACCACAAACTCTCAACGTTCAAATGGACTAAGTAGGTGATGGTTCAGCCCAGACAATGTACTGTGTGCCTCAGATGTGCTGCAAATAGATAAGCAAACAGATTTCATCCACTACATATTTGTTCAGCTCAACCTCGCCACTCTGGTCAGTCAACTCAGTATTATGTCAGCCTCTAAATAGGGTGACTGCAGCCACAGGGAGCAAGGTGTAAGGTTCAAATTGGTTTGTCTTCAGTCAGTTGCAGTCTCTATACAGCTTTAAAAATGGCCAAGACCAAGACCAAGTAGTATAAAAATAAAACTGGTCATGATAAACAAAATTTAGAAATCACACTATCAGACAAAAGAGCCAAGATGAAGAAAAAAATTGTCTTTAATCGTTTATAAGTGTGTTGACAATCACTGCATTTCAAGCTCAGCTTTGAAATACTATTCTGCCCTCCTGTGGTCATATTATGCTGACCTCAAACACAAAAGAAACCATTTTAAAAATGTTAGAAAATGTCATTATAACCACATGACAAACAACTAGCCTGTTGAACAATATTTCTTTCCAAGTCTTTAATCCGCACCTACTTCAAGTAGCATTTCTGAAGAACTTCGTCAACTTTCAGCCATCAAAATAAAGCCACAAATAAATGAGGTATTTAGGACACAATGAGACACACATGAGACCACATGTGGGCCTTGTGTGATTTGACAATGTGCCTGATCTACAGGAAAAATCTCACTCAAATGTATTTTCCACTCAAAAACATAAAAACATATAAGTGCGATTTGGAAGGAGGGAAATACGCTTTCACAAACGAAAACGGAGAGCATCATGGGTAATTGCTGGTACAGAGTAAGTGATGTAACTACTGTGTGGGCTGGTGAAATAAGGAGCAGCTCTTGAGTAGACAGGGAATGAGGGCTCTGTGTTCACATGCATCCTCCTGATGGGCTTAGCAGCTCCATTAGCAGTGAGTCCATGGTGTGTGCTGCCCCCTGTTGAGCAGATGGGGGAACTTCCAGCTGAGGCCTGGAGGAGAGGACGCTCCTCACAGTCCCAGCTGAGGTTCCTCTTTGTCCCGACCCCCCTGTGTGAGGGCCAAGACTGCTGCTCCACTCTGACCTGCACACTGGACAGAGGAGAAGCTCTGGGGGGCCGAGCTGAGGGACTGTCTCTCTTCAGGAGGGATTCGATGGAGAAAGGACTGCTGAACTTCACCTCACATCTGATCTGAACAGCTTTGCAGGCCGCAGGTTCAGGAGAGTGGAGAGCTGAGCAGTGCTCTGATGGTCTGCTCCTGTTCTCTGCTTCCACTCTGGAGGCCAACTCAGGGAAGAGCTGCAGGATTCCTTTGAAGTGACGACGCACCATCTTTGTTGTGATCTGACTGGAGTCCAGTTTCCAGTAGTTCCTCTTACTGTCCAGTGAATCTGGGACCACTGGAATCTGAAAACACAACACAACTGAGTCAAGAGTTTTTACAGACTGAGGTCGTTTGGTCCTTTAATAACTTCAAGAATATGTTCACTTGAAACATTAAAACTGCTGGAATAAATACTCACCTTGACAAAACATGAGTGGGTTGATAAACAGACTCTGATGCTATTCTCCACAGATTTCCTGTCTTCACAGAGGAGTGGTGCCAGCCTGTCCATCAACTAGAAAACATCAGGTTCAAATTTAGGGTTGAAGACAACAAATTGTTTCAATTTTCTTGAGCATAGTCACTAACATTGGTTGGGCTGTTCCTTACCTGACTAAAAGTGAGCATCTTGCCCGGAGCGTGTTGGAGGACGACAGCGATCTTGGCCAGGTAGGTGGTGCTCCTCCTGAACAGACCTCGCTGCTGCAGCTGAGCTCCAAACTTCTCAGTCCTGTTCTGCATCTTGTTGCCTGGAAAGTCAAGTCCCACACAGAGTAGTGCTATCACAACGTCACTGCGTGCAGATGTGGAACTGATGTTCCCAGCTCTGGATATAAGTCCTGCTGGGACAATAGGACATTGGAGGGTGTGCACTGCAGGTTAATGAGGACCTTTTCATGAGCAGATGAGCTGTTACTGCTGGAGGTGGAGCCAGTGATCACTGAAATAATCCATTTCCAAAAGTTCATTAGCATTTCTGAACATGGTAGAGAGTGATCTGCCTCTTTGTGTCACCTTACCCATGCTTTGATCTCAACTTCAAATAAAGCAATGGAGGTACAACATTACATACATATAAACACCCAAAACATATATGATTAAATCAGATGTTAGTCATTTTAGCAAAATTGGACTGGATTTCAATTACAGCTCTGATTCTAAAGGTCTTTAGCCACATTTGGTTTTGAGGGCTCATCAACAGGGACACACTGGAGAGACATATATACAAATTATTGTGCTGTTACCCAAATATTAGCGGAAAATGACTGAAGACACTGACATTAATTCTCAACTATCTGCAGATGAGTGTCCCATTGCAGCGTGAGATACTGAGGTAAAACATTTTTATAAACTTTGTGGTCAGTCCTAATTCTTATGTTCCTGCAGGAGACATTATAAATGCTGTTTTTCTCCTCTGAGGCTTGAACGATACATAGTTCAGTTGAGAGACCCTGACATTCCTGAGAGCAATCTAATCACATTCCATCAGTTTGCACATCCCTCATCACTCCTTTAAAGCCAAACCTGCTATCTGTTATCTCACACGATGACGACGCACATTTGCATCAGTGATCCCCATTCAGATGCACGAACACATTACCTGCGCTGAACACTTCACGCAAGAACAACTTCAGTGACCGACTCAGATGAATGGATGCGAGTCTGCAGGGGTTCCAGTTTGACCAAACACTACACCAGCTGACTTCACTTGTCTTTGATTGAAGGTGTGCTACTCAGCTGCTCTGGGGTCTGTTCAAAGAACCAGGTTTAGTTATTTTTATAACATTAGCGAACCTGTAAAAGGTCAGTCCAGATTCCAGGGGATTACAGGTTTTGCTCGGGAAAGTTCAAGAGATTTCTGGCCTTTACTTAGAATGAAAATGTCAATATAACATTAGGGATGATAACAGAAATTGACACAGACTCTCAGTCTGTTAGTTGCGTTCAGGGAGACTCTGATTTATAGGTGACGAAAGAAAAGGAGCCAGAATTTTTATCAGAAATCACCTGATATGTCTGATGTACACTATAGTGAAAGAACCGGCTCTATTAAGATCAAATTAATTATCCCACAGAGAAACAAATCATTTCTCAGCTTGACACTGATTATTATACTAATAACGAAGATACAGTCATTCAGTTTTTAGTAACATTTTATTTCCAGAGCAACAAATTCATTGAAATACAGATAAAAGAAAAATACACACAACAGACTCTGAAGTTCTGATGTAACAAGATCAGAACACAATATAAATATTTTACATTTGGTAACATTTTGTAACCTTTGGTGATATTGCAATGAAAACAAGTGACATTGATTCACACAGAAATATATTTATATAAAAAAAAGATTGTGTTTCATCTAGAGAAACTGTAAACTAAAACTAAAGGGTAATTTCCAACATGTTTACATGTGTTGTGTAATGTAGATACTCCAGTTGTCTGCTTGGTCCACTGAATGTAACCTAAGTGAAGGTGAGATGAGGTGAGAATCGCTGCAATCTGACTAAAGGCGTCTCCATTTGAAAACACTGTGTTTGTTGCAACTGTCACATTCCAGTGTTTATCACCTTGTTTATCACAGCCTTTGAGAGATTCACTTGTTTGTGAGGCGGCACACTATAGTTTAATCGAGCAAATATTCATTATTAACTCTTTAACTCACCTCTGTACCGAAAGAAAGCCAACGTATTGCCTGAAAACTGTCTGTAAATAACAGGAGCTGTATTTTGTAGCTGTAATTTTGGAGCTGTAATTTCTATACAAACAATCTGCAAGACAATTTATGACTGTAATGTGGAAATAGAGACTCTGTACATACATCATGGAAGTTTATTTGAAGTTTATTTACTTTAAATTCTGGTTTTAATAGTCATAGTATAAAATAATAACAAAGACGTAAAAGTTAAATTGTACAATGCCTCAAAACAAAGTTGAACTAAGTGCCTTGAGCAGCAAACCCATAGAGAAAAATAACATCATTTAAATGGTGAATTTACAGTAATTTAATTTCCATACCAGAAAAGATAAAACAGCTCTTATGCAACAACTTTTAATATTTTAATATTTCATATTTAGACAGTAAATGGAGAAATGTCTCCTATTGTGATGGATAAAACTCTCAGAGCATCCAGACAGAAATGCTAATGAACTTTTGGAAATGGATTATTACAGTGATCACTGGCTCCACCTCCAGCAGTAACAGCTCATCTGCTCATGAAAAGGTCCTCATTAACCTGCAGTGCACACCCTCCAATGTCCTATTGTCCCAGCAGGACTTATATCCAGAGCTGGGAACATCAGTTCCACATCTGCACTCAGTGACGTTGTGATAGCACTACTCTGTGTGGGACTTGACTTTCCAGGCAACAAGATGCAGAACAGGACTGAGAAGTTTGGAGCTCAGCTGCAGCAGCGAGGTCTGTTCAGGAGGAGCACCACCTACCTGGCCAAGATCGCTGTCGTCCTCCAACACGCTCCGGGCAAGATGCTCACTTTTAGTCAGGTAAGGAACAGCCCAACCAATGTTAGTGACTATGCTCAAGAAAATTGAAACAATTTGTTGTCTTCAACCCTAAATTTGAACCTGATGTTTTCTAGTTGATGGACAGGCTGGCACCACTCCTCTGTGAAGACAGGAAATCTGTGGAGAACAACATCAGAGTCTGTTTATCAACCCACTCATGTTTTGTCAAGGTGAGTATTTATTCCAGCAGTTTTAAAGTTTCAAGTGAACATATTCCTGAAGTTATTAAAGGACCAAACGACCTCAGTCTGTAAAAACTCTTGACTCAGTTGTGTTGTGTTTTCAGATTCCAGTGGTCCCAGATTCACTGGACAGTAAGAGGAACTACTGGAAACTGGACTCCAGTCAGATCACAACAAAGATGGTGCGTCGTCACTTCAAAGGAATCCTGCAGCTCTTCCCTGAGTTGGCCTCCAGAGTGGAAGCAGAGAACAGGAGCAGACCATCAGAGCACTGCTCAGCTCTCCACTCTCCTGAACCTGCGGCCTGCAAAGCTGTTCAGATCAGATGTGAGGTGAAGTTCAGCAGTCCTTTCTCCATCGAATCCCTCCTGAAGAGAGACAGTCCCTCAGCTCGGCCCCCCAGAGCTTCTCCTCTGTCCAGTGTGCAGGTCAGAGTGGAGCAGCAGTCTTGGCCCTCACACAGGGGGGTCGGGACAAAGAGGAACCTCAGCTGGGACTGTGAGGAGCGTCCTCTCCTCCAGGCCTCAGCTGGAAGTTCCCCCATCTGCTCAACAGGGGGCAGCACACACCATGGACTCACTGCTAATGGAGCTGCTAAGCCCATCAGGAGGATGCATGTGAACACAGAGCCCTCATTCCCTGTCTACTCAAGAGCTGCTCCTTATTTCACCAGCCCACACAGCAGTTACATCACTTACTCTGTACCAGCAATTACCCATGATCCTCTCCGTTTCTGGCTGTAATATTTCACACCTGACATGACAGCTTTCTGGAGCACTTTATCTTGTCAATAAAATGCTGAAAGAAATCATTATTGTGGTTGCCTTCAGTAAGAGTGCACACTAACATGCACAACAATCCACATTGATAAAAACATTTGTGATGCCACTGATTCATTGTTTCCTGTTTAACTTCATGTTGACCTGGTACAAAGAAATGAACATGAGCACTTTGCTTTGGAAAGATTTTGAATTTCACATTCCCCAGACCCCAGAGCATGTTGCTCACCAACTTATTTGACACTAACAATGATAAAAAAAAAAACAACAGAACACTAAGATCTTTAAAGCATTATTATCATAAGTCCTGATAATATAACAAACAGCATTTTCAATTCTCTCCTCTAATATTCTGCACTCATGAAGGCAGCTGGAGCAAACATTTCAGACTCATCCCAGAACTGATGAAAGAAACTGCTTCTAATTTAGACCTTACTTTTCTCAGTTATTTAGAACAAATGCAAATTTTCCACAGTAAACTGCAGGTCTATGTAAAAATGGTAAAGGCTGTGATAAATGAGGTGACAAATGCTGGAATGTGGGTGATTAAACAAGAACAATACTATTAATTGATGTTTTGGTTTTTCAACATTCCAGTGATTCTCACCTCATCTGACCTTCACTACAGTCAGATTTAGAGGAGCGACCAGACAGGGAAAATATTTCACTGACACACAGTAAACATGTATGAAATCACACTGTGCGGATGATCTATTGTCTCAACTCAATATGCAGATACAAGCACTAAACTATCTTACATTGATTTTAACTAAATATACATGTCAGCATAAATACTTAAAACACATTTGCAGTTAAAGGAGCAGCAGTGGTTGCAAGTGACTCAGAACAGTAGTGTCATAGTTTTTTACCTGTATTTCATTTACCTATTTAAATTAAAATACAAAACATGCATCAGTTTATAGAATATGAGACATTATTACTAATTAATAAAGCAGCTGAATCTATCTCCACCTCAACCAACTACAGCGTTACAGCATGGCACTTATATGTTAATGTGCTAGCAGTTAGCCAATCATTTTGATACAGTAGCTACAATGCTGTAGCTATTGCTATAATAGTCTATTATAACACTCTGAAAGGGGCAATTGTGCACAATGGGTGCTTTTACTTTTGATACATTTAGTATATTTAACTGACAGTACTCTAGCACTTGCATTAAAATGTTGAATACAAGACTTTGTCTACTTGTAATATTGTATTTTTTACAGAGGGTGTCATTAAGATAAGATTATCCTTTATTAGTCTCACAGTGGGGAAATTTGCAGTGTTAGAGCAGCAAAGTGGACAGTACGAAAAAAGAAACTGCAAAATGTCAATATCAAATATCTTAACAAGATAAATGATAGATAATTATATATCTACACTCAGATATTTAAATACAGAAAAAAATAAGTGATAGCCTATTGCACAGTTGGTGTATGTAAATGTAAAATATGTAAATTATTGCACATGGAGAGTTTGTCAGGTTTCGGTGTGTGTGGTGTATTTATTATAGTCTGACAGCAGAAGGAAGGAAAAGCCTGCTGCATCTCTCCTTCACAAACCGTTGGTGCAGCAGCTGAAGGAGCTGCTCATTGCTCAGTGCATCACTACTTTACTTAATTATAGAATCCGAGGACTTCTTCCACCACTGCAGAGCAGTGATAGAAGTTACTGATTGAAGACATCCATTAAATGTTTGAACAGGAAGTAACAGACTGAGCATGGAGAACATGGAGTTGTGGCCACAAAGTAGTGGGAGAAAAAAAGGACAATTTATTTTCTGCATTTACCCTGGATAATGGCAAGTATTTATATTAGTTAGTGATGTCTGTGTCTGACCAGGACAATTTTGCGCATCATTTTTTTCCAGTTGATTGAAAACATAAAGTTGTCCAGAAAGCTGTCAGGTATAAAACACATTACAGCCAGACCCAGAGAGCATCATGGGTAATTGCTGGTACAGAGTAAGTGATGTAACTGCTGTGTGGGCTGGTGAAATAAGGAGCAGCTCTTGAGTAGACAGGGAATGAGGGCTCTGTGTTCACATGCATCCTCCTGATGGGCTTAGCAGCTCCATTAGCAGTGAGTCCATGGTGTGTGCTGCCCCCTGTTGAGCAGATGGGGGAACTTCCAGCTGAGGCCTGGAGGAGAGGACTGAAGGTCTGCTCCTGTTCTCTGCTTCCACTCTGGAGGCCAACTCAGGGAAGAGCTGCAGGATTCCTTTGAAGTGACGACGCACCATCTTTGTTGTGATCTGACTGGAGTCCAGTTTCCAGTAGTTCCTCTTACTGTCCAGTGAATCTGGGACCACTGGAATCTGAAAACACAACACAACTGAGTCAAGAGTTTTTACAGACTGAGGTCGTTTGGTCCTTTAATAACTTCAGGAATATGTTCACTTGAAACTTTAAAACTGCTGGAATAAATACTTACAATGCATCCGGAAAGTATTCACAGCGCTTCACTATTCATACATTTTGTTACGTTACAGCCTTATTCCAAAATGGATTAAATTCATTCTTTGAGAAGAGATCTGAAAACGGCTGTGCACCGATGCTCCCCATCCAACCTGATGGAGCTTGAGAGATTCTGCAAAGAAGAATGAGAGAAACTGCCCAATAGGTGTGCCAAGCTTGTAGCATCATACTCAAAAAGCCTTGAGGCTGTAATTGCTGCCAAAGGTGCTTCAACAACGTATTGAGCAAAGGCTGTGAATACTTATGTACATGTTATATTTTTGTTTTTTATTTTTAATAAATTTGTTTCAAGCAAGCTTTTTTCACGTTGTCATTATGGCGCATTGTGTGTAGAATTTTGAGGTAACACATGAATTTAATCCATTTTGGAATAAGGTTGTAACATAACAAAATGTGGAAAAAGTGAAGCGCTCTGGATGCACTGTACACTTACCTGTGTGGGTTGATAAACAGACTCTGATGTTGTTCTCTACAGATTTTCTGTCTTCACAGATGAGTTGTTCCAACCTGTCCATCAACTAGAAAACATCAGGTTCAAATAACCTTTTGATCCCTCAGTGAGGTGAAATATTAAGGGGTTTTCCACTGTGAATCTTATTTTACCTGTTTTGTTCTTTCAGCCAATTTGACAATCATTTCACATCAACAACTGAACATTTTGCCAGTTAGCACCTCCACTCTGAACAAATATGACTTAGATTGACATGAAAAAGAGAAAATGGCCAAGTTTTAGAAATCTAATTTTTTGCCAATATTTTATGTAATTGTCAGAATTGCTATATTTGCATGATATAGTACATTGTGCTATATATAGTACATATATAGCAAAAGAGCATCTAATATATTCAAGTACTGTGAGTGTTATAATCCTAAAATATAAGTTTAATTATTTTTGCATATTAAGATGTTACTAGTGCAATGCAAATGCAAATGCAGATATACACATTTACTTGCAAAAACATTTTAATGTATAAATATTTGCTATCAATTAACACATGCAAAATACAGACTCAGAATTTTGAACCTTATTATCCCCAAAACTCTGCATCTGTAAAGGGCTGAGAAATTTGAGCTGAGTCAGATACTAAAGGAGCAAACAGATCATGCACGGCTTGAAAAGCATTGCCAGTTTCCAAAATGTTTCAGCTCAGTCCTTGGAGTTCGGGCTGTCATGAGTTGTTGAATCCTGCTGGTTTGAAGCCTTTAGGCCCCCCTGTGTATCAGTTAACCTGTCGATATGGGCGTAATATACAAACCAAACAAAGAGAGATTACTGTCACAAAGCCATCCAGGTGAGCCACTGGACTGGATCTATTATCATGTACACGGCCCCACCCGAGGATTCAGACCTCATTCACTTCTGAAAAGGTCCCATTAACATGGAATACACACTTGAACACTAATGTCCTGTTGAACCTAAAAGCCTGTCTTTAGGGCCTGTAATAACAGATCATTTCCAAAGAAGCTGAGAGTTCACACATTAACATTGACTGTTTTTTAAGTGTCTTTTAAATGTGTTTTATGTCTTTGTTCCCCCCACTCTTATGCAAGTACCGACATGCTGATAAAACTGTGATCATGGATTTCACTCCTAACTGTTGCTCTTGGTTTTAACAATCTGAATATCAGATTTTCTTTGCTTTACAAATCATCTTAACTTGTGCAAGAATGTCAGCTAAATGCGAAAAATGTAAGCTAAAGTCTGGATAGCTTCTTTTACAGTGGTTGTGCTTCACTTGATGTTTGACTGCAGTTGATGAATAAGCCAGTCTAAAAGCTGCTTTTGAGGATGGGAAAGGTTTAAATGCCCTTTAGATGGATCTGTTAAAGTGCTTTGTATAAAGTATGCAAATACCTCCATCAACTGAACAAGTCACACACCTTAAGGCTGCTCGTGTCAGTTTTGCATTGCTTAAATGTGTCTGAAATACAAAACAGGAGGAAAAACTGCAGGGACTTTGACCACTATGACACCACAGTATTGAGCTGTTCTCCTGACTGTCCACACTTCACAGTTAGAACAGTGCATGCAGTGATGACGACGAATTGTATTGAATGTGGTCAGTAAAATCAAGAATTTTATTTGAGGTGATTGGGTTGGGTTTCCCTTTAGTCACATTGTACTTTGTATTTTAAATGAAGGCTGTTGTTCATTCAGCTCACTAAAATGTGGTCCAACATTTTTTTTTTTTTTTTTGGGGGGGGGGCTGGTAAAGCTGGTAAGATCCATGTGGCACAATGAAAAAGCTCTTTTGGTGTATTTATTGATGTTCCCTACATTACTGTAGCTAATGCTGTTAATGAAGCAGGAGAAGTTCAGCAAAGAATGCGATTAACTCCAGTAAAGCAAATGAGTTCACTACCTAAGACCTAAGTGATTAACTGATAACACATATCCTTTTGACACTATGTATATACTACCAGTGTTTGGTATATTACCAGTTCTGCCTAATCTTTATTCTGTAGCTACAACGATTTAGAAAAACAAAGTCATACTTCTATTCCCAGGCCTTCCCAAAAAAGCTCTTGGGCAACTACAGCTCATTCAGTGTTGCTGCTAGAGGTCTAACAAAGACCAAGGAAGTTGAACATATTACACCAGTTCTCAGATCTCTGCACTGGCTACCAGTGTCTCAAATAATTAACTTCTAAATATTGTTACTCATCTACGAATTACTTAATGGTTCAGGGCCTATCGCCTTGTGGCATTAAACTTACGCAAAACAGGAAAAGCTTATAAAAATATATTTTTTACACTAGTTTCATTGCTGCATTTTTCATTCAGGACTGCCCCCTGTAAATTATTTTTTATGAATACTTTTAATAACAAATGAGAAAGAAGCAACTTGGTAATTCACAGCTGACACACACAATGCACAATCTTTAATGACAGCTTTCAACCATTACCACTAGTCTTCCTATTAACAGGACAGCAAACCATTGGCAAGGTCAAAACTAAGTTTCAATTAATTCTGCCTTTCTGTCTGATTATTCAACTGAAGTCATCATGAGCGGTTGAGGATTTTGACTTTGAGTCGAGTGGCAAACATGAACAAAAACAGGAGCACTCATATAATACCTGAGTTGTAATATTTATAATACCAAAAATTTAATACTTTATTAGTTGAATTAATGTCACGATAGTGTGGCACAACTTGAAGGTAATTTCAGACACCATAGCCTCTTCATACTGTAAAAACACTGGTCTGTCTACTTAGGAACTACACATCAACTCAGCACATTAAAGAATGGACGACACAGGGCAGACTAAATGAAATAAAATGCCATTTTATTGTTCAGCCGTGTCATAACCTCGTCTCCAAAATAAGCACAGCAGGACTACAACTGTTTCGTCAACCTAGCTACCGTTGATAGCACATAAAACTGGGTTTTATTAGACCACCAATGATAGCATTAAAGACTTTTCTATCAGACATCCAATGATAGCATACAAAATAGTTGTTAACCTACCAGTGATACTGTATATAAAACACTTGTCTCTAGATTTATCCCCAACCCACCCTCAATTTCACCCATATCCCTCTTTAGAACATTTGTGACACTGACATATTTTATGCTTAAACAAGCACATATTAAGAATGCATAATTCTCCATTTCTGAGATTATAAAAAAAAACTACACAATGTTACACTTTAAGTCAGAGTACAATTCAACTGATTATTAGTGTTCTACACATTCGGCCATAAACCAAAGGAACATTGTATAATATCACTATAACTTAACACTACATGTAATATACGTTTAAAAAAAAAATTACAAATGATTAGCATTGAAGAGAAAATGAAGATGGCTAGTGCGAAGGCAAGCTGGGTCAGTACCATAACAGAGAATGAGTAATACAAAATGAAATAAAAAAATAGAATAAGAAAAATAGAAACAAAAAACTGATAAGAATACAGGCAAGGCTAAAACATATGTGTTTCAAACTTTTAAGATCCACCTCATGTGCACTCATCCATATAGTTAACCTGCTCCAAGACCTCCATTGTGTGATTCCATATCTCTGATACTTTAACCCCCCCCCCATTTCAACTTGCTTTAACATTCCCATGGCAACCATCTTTGTTTTCTTGTGTCAGGCACTTTCCAAGACCCCTTATTCCTCTTTACCTTCAACAACTCTACAGGCCAACCATAATGCTGCTTCAGACAATACAGGCCAATCACAATGCAGGTTCTATCAGAATACAACTGCAAAAGAGCACAGGACAAAAACATTTATCAGTGTGTTGCCATTTATATCAACACTGCTTTTACTATGAACTCGTAATGTAAGTGTTTTGTGGAAGTCCGTCTCACCAATCCTACAGGTCGGTGTCAAACCAGGCCAGCTGGTTGCTGTCCATCAGGTCCTGGGTATGGCCGAGGTCTGGCAGTGGGTCAGTGTGGTGGCCCAGGTCGGGCAGAGTGTCAGCATGGTAGTCAGCACCTTCCATCATGGGGTCCAACAGGCTGTCCTGGCCGTAAGCTGCTGGGTAGGCCCGGTAGGCTCCATCTGACAGGCAAAAACAAAAGCCTTTATTACTGACGCAAAACATCCCCATTACATTGCTATTGTTTTGTCTCAAAGTACATTCAACAGTCACACTGTACATATCACATAAGAATGATGCTTTCAAAGATCAAACTAGATAAACAAGAGTTGAGAGACAGTAAGGATTTAATTAGAGATAAAGCAGTTACTCACCATCCTGCCTGTAAGCCAGCGGATCCCCCTGAGCTCCCATATCCAGTCCCAGGTCTCCAGTCTTTGAAAAGGCAAGAGAGTGATGAGTATTGTCTGTTTTAAGTCAGCCTATGTGAAGGAGAGCTATACCACAAACTAACTGTATACTGTATATACAATGTCTGAAATTTGTGGTTTTGTCATTATGGGTATATGTATTATGTATATTCATTGTAGAGTGTAGATTGATGAGGGGATTTTTTTTTAAATTTTATTATAAGGTTGCAACATAAAATATGAAAAATTGAAGGGGTCTGAACACCTTCTGTATCCAGTGTAATACTGATGTGATATAAAAAACACTGACATTGTTGACTATGGTCAGTTTTTATACAATTAAGAAACTGTATACTGAAGCGTATGTTGTTCCTGGTTGCAGCTTATTTATTTGATTATTAATTAGTATGTGTACCTCATTCCAGGCCATAGGCTCAGTTCTGAACAAAGAGCTGGTCAGCTCCACCGACAGACGTTTCTTGTAGTCTTGGGGCTTGTCCTCAGACATGCGGAACAGGACAGCTGCAGCATAGGTTGCTACAGGAGAGAATGCACAGCAACACAAGTGAAGTAAGTCTCGTGGACAATGACAATTACAAATGTGTGTATAGTCTGTGCATGTTTACTCACCAACACCCTCATTGCGGGAGTGCAGCAGCTCAGTGAGTGGTGCAGTGGCTCCTTCAGCTTCGATTGCCTCAGCAGCTTCCTTGTCCTGTGCCAGTTCACACAGCACACCTGCTGCCACACGCTGGATATTCTCCACTGGAGAATAAAGTAGCTGCAAATGGCAGAGACAAAATGTAGTTGGAGATATGAATATTACGAGAAGGAATGAGGGAGGAAAAAAAACAAGTTGACTTGATATTTGTAACACTGTCCAAAATAAGTTAAATGCTGAGATAACTGTTTGCCCTGCAAATACCTTTACATGCAGCTGATTAAGGGTTTTATCAGTTTTCTTTCCTGTAGTAAGATTTCACATTTAAGGATTTAGTCCTACCTGGACAAAGAGTGGAATGGTGTTGAGCCCTCTGATAACAATTCTGTTGTGGACGTCCCGGGCCAGGATGTGCAGAGCTCCTGTGCAGCCTTCCACGATTTCCTCCATACGCACACCCTCCTGTATGTGTTTAAGTGAGATAAAAGGAAAATCAAACACAAAAAGAAATATGAATATGCAAATAAAGAAAGTTTGAGGGGATGTTGGCTTAGTTACACACCACAAACTGCTGCTGGTTGCCTCCCATGCTGGTGCGCCTCTGGGTGTCCTGGTGAGCCCTGACGAGCAGTTGGACCAGGCGGGGGATGGCTCCCTGCTCCCGCAGAGCACTGTGATTGGCTGGGCAAAGAGCCAGGTTCCGGATCAGACCCACTGTGGCCTAGATAGCGGGAAATTAAATATAGTTTTGTTAATCAATCATGTCAGTATATGTAAAGTTGATCCAAATTATGTTGTTTTTCTGGGAAAAATGTGAACGTGTGTAGAAATTAAGATGGCTAATAACCTTGATTAGAGGCCAGTGGGATGGCGGGTGCAGGAGTTTGACCACCACAGGCAGGCCGTAATGAAGGCGCACAGCATTCTGGGCCATCTCAGCGTCCTGGTGGCGGGAGGTCAGGTGACGAAGGGCACAGACTGCTGGCTCTGTGATGTCCTCCCTGTCACCAGCCCGAAGCACTGTTCGCACCAGAGCCTCAATGCCTCCAACCTGAGGAGGTGAGATTAATCATTAGACTACATGTTATTACACCAACAAAATTAACTACAAGACTAAGAATTCTAATCTGAATACACAATCTACACTAAACACAGTAATACATACCTGGCAGACCATGAGTTTGTTACTATAGTTGTTGCAGGTCAGGTTAGACAGGATGCCAGCAGCACATGTCACTACATTAATGTCATCACTGCCCAGCAGTTGGACCAGGGTCCCCAGGAGACCCTCCATTCCCTCCTGGAGAGAGCAAAGAGCAGGGTAGCAGCGACAGAAAAAATAAATAAATAAGGGGAGAGGAATGCACACACTCTCAGTAATTTTGTATATTGATTTATTAAATACTTGATATTGTAATTAATAATACTAACAAAATGCTAATGATTGATGAAGCGTTAAATTATGGAAACAAAGCTGGAGGCTCCTGTATACCATCCATATGTACCTGTTGTACTGTTTAAAAATTACTTCATTATTGAAAAGTTCATGTGTTGCTATCAATACATTTAACATATTAATGAGTGAGCAACAGTTTTTAACACTGAACCTGGTGCATGCAAATTGTTAGCATCTGTGACCACAGAGAGAATGTGCTGTACCTGTTTAGTGGCAGCATCTGAAAGATTCCTCAGAGTCCAGAGGCAGTTCTGGACCAGACGCTGGCTGGTGTCTGTCAGGTGAAGCCCCAAGGCCTGCATACCACCTACACACAAGCCAAGGTAAAGCAAACAAATTCATTACATCAGAGCACTTTCACCCTAGCAGCAAGCCACAAATACAATAACACATCTAGTATTTAGAATAAAAGTGGTACTGCGTTCAGTTAGACCACAAAATTTCCATTTTTGTATTTTTCACTGTATTGTATTTCCATTCCATTTCTGTATCATGAGTATGTACGTACCAGCTTCTACGATGGCAGGCTTGTTGCTTGAGCAAACAGAGAGCACCTTGAGCACTCTGCTTGTGGTCCACAGCAGTTTCTCGTATGTGAATGTCCTCATGATGTTGACCAGGGCTTGGGGACCACCACTGGCCAGAATGATCAGCTAAAACCAAGACAGGTTCATGTTTATACATGATACAACTGCTGCGGGCCAAGTGGTATAATAAGGACTTTTAAACCTGAATAAAATGGATGGTTTAAATGCATGCAGAAATAAGCTGGTGCTCCAATACCTTGCTTTCCTGGTTGCCATATGCCAGGATCTGCAGGCAGTCAGTAGTGATTGCCAAGAACTTGACGTTGGTGTTAGACAACAGGGCCACCATCTTCTGCAGACCTCCAGCCAGGCGGACTGCCATCTTGGCCCCTTCCTGATGCAACAACAGGTTGTGGAGTGTGGTGATGGCATAGAACAACACACTGTCCACTGGTGAGCTGGAAAAACACAAATAATAATAAGACAGCTTCAGTGAAAACCATATTCACATACACCATTTAAAACTTTCTGGTAAAAATATGCACAATTAACACAAATTCACACACAAGGTTTCCCTACATCGGGCACTATAAAAAGACAATCAGTTTCTATCAAGCTCAGCGCAGCACATGACAGTAATCAATCAGGTTTAATAATCAGCACAGTGGGATTCTGCAATGTTGAGACAAAAAGATTTTTGTTCCAATCAAGATGTGTTGGAAACAACTGGCGCAAATAGTCACAATCAGTTATGCATGTGCACAGGAATAACTGACAACACATGCAACAGTGCAGCAGTGCCATCGGAGTCAGGATAAACTCAGAGGAATAATGCTGAAACTTGCAAACAACAAATCACCATGGGAAAGCAGATAGTCCTCAATCAATAACTTGCTGATCTTACCTGTTAATCACAACCAATGTACAGACATCTGCAAATTACTGTTAGCACTTTAGAGCACTGTACACATGTAACACAGTTTGCTATATTCAACATTCCAGGAACAAATACCTTACTGAAAAAAACAAATGCAAGTGCGCTGAGAGCACAGCAAAGAAACTCAATCACTACAAATTTAAAGAAAACTTTAAAGTGACTTTATGGAAACTACTGCTACACTTAAAAGGACACTTTTTCATTCAGGATGGGTAGATAATCCAAATTACAACATGCACCCAAATCTATACAGGTATCAGGCATTTCATCCCCTCCTATTGTTCCACCCCGCATTTAAAGTCTGGTAATGTGATTCCAGGTGCAAATTCAAACACACACGACATCCAACAGGTCACAACTTGCCAGCCAGCTAACTTTTTTAGAGTGTGTGTTGGCCTTTCATGAGGAATACAAAGAATTAAATGAGGACAGATGACATTTCAGTAGTTTCAACTGAGCTGGGGGGTGTTCTGTTTGAAGATCTGAAGTTTGTTATTTGAGCATATTGTTGCTATGTCATTATATCAAAGCAAAGTCATCAATCAAGTTTTGATTTGGCACTGAGTCTAATACTTGATGGTTTGTAATGTTTTAAGATCTGGTGCTCTGTGCAGGCAATGGTTGGCTAACTAGGCTAATGGTGATGGTAATTAACAGTGTTTGCTGTAATTTGCTGTTGACTCATTATTTACTTAATCATTATTGACAGACTGTAGCAGCAGGAGTGCACTATTGCATTTTTACACTGTGTACAGCCTTCACCCAAAGAGTAGAGAGAGAAAGAGTGAAGAGGAGGGCGAGTGAGTCTTTCAAAGTATTGATGTTAAAACACTGACTTTTAGTTTTGATCAGTTGAGGCTCTAGCTGATAGCTGTTGGGTCTCTGGCAACATCACAACAAATTTTTGCTAACCCAAGCCATTGCTCAGGATCGGTAGCCTTATACAGCCTTTTAAGCTGTATATGCCTTTGTGATTAATACAGCATCGCAACTTACTAGATACGTTTGAGCTTAAAACAAATGTTTCTTGCTAGTTAGTGGCCAGCAGGACAGAGCTGAATTCAAAGATTGTAAAACACTATTAGGGTCTGTCTTATGAGTTACCATTCATTGACATAAGGCAGTTTTGTTAGGCAGTTTTGTAAACAACAAAGTTAAGCTACAAGGAAATAAAACAAACAACTCTCCCATCAAAACAGGTTTCTGCCATCAGATTCCTCTCCAAAAAACCCCAAGACAAACCACTCTAAGAAAAAGTTCTTGTTTCTAGCTCTGGCCCATTTGAATGTTAGCACAGTGAGTAGAATTAGCACCACAATTTCTCCAGTTTCTTACCCCAGCATCTTGACCAGGGCAGGGATGCCTCCAGACTTGAAGATTGCAAGGAGCCCCTCACGATGGTGAGAAAGGTTGTGCAAGGTTCCAGCAGAGCAGCGAGCTGTCTCCACATCACCGGTGTTCTGCATGGCACGAACAACTGCCGAAACCATTTGTGGTGAGCGCATCAGGGCATGGCGTGATGCCTCCTTCTTTGACAACTGATGTACCATTACAGCTGCTTTATTCACAACAACCTAGGACAGAGATGATGTTTGTTAGGGATGTATGCTTTAGAAGGGGATATAATCACTTAACTTACATAATAGCATATGTTATTTAGCAGGTACCATTTTGGCATTTTGAGTGTGCTCATGAGATAATTCACTCATTTGAACATGTACCTGGTCCTCATCATTGAGTAGTTTGGTAAGCTCAGGGATGGCACGAGTGGCCAGCTCAGCATCATCTTGATAGTTGATGAGGTTGACCACAGCATGCTTCAGCATCTGAGAGGGCTCTGCCAGGCGCTGCACTGCTGTTGGGTGGGCAGCATCCAGCTGAGTGGGTGGGATCTGGATCCCCTCCTCCAAGGTCTCAGGGAACATGGCAGCACGAACACGCTGGGCCCGAGTCATGGCATAACCCTCAATGTCTAAACATAATGCAATTTGACAAAAGGTACCATGAGATCAAATAGATTCATCAGATATTTTGCCCTTACATTCATGCCATGATGGCTATCCCGATGTTGTAAATATCATGATATATGTCTATATCTCACATACCGGTGGCCTCAGGAGTGAAGGGCTGATTGAACTCCCAGTCATAGAGAGTTGGATCATCCTCCTCAGCATCAGGATTCCCCTTGCCACTCAAAGATGGTGCAGTGGTTGTGACTCCAGACTGGATGCCTGAATCCAGATAGGACTGCTGCTGCCACTGGCTCACAGCAGCTTTACTGTCTCCCATCGCCATGTCCAACTCCATCAAATCAGCTATACAATAAAAGGGTGAAACACAAGGAATGACAGATAAGGAGAAGAGTAATTTTACCTTAGTTTCTTGGTTTAAGCCAAGGAAAGAAAAAAAAATTCACGTATATTATATATATATATATATATATATATATATATATATATATATATATATATATATATATATATATATATATATATATATGTGTGTGTGTGTGTGTGTATATGTATACATACACACACACACACACACACACACACACATACACTTTAAACCAGTAATCTTACAGATACAAAATATTAGAATATGTAAAATCTTACGTGCCTGACGATAGGAGATGTAGGAATTAAAGAGGTGGCAGTTAGCCATCAGGGAAAATATAGAGGAACATATAAAATAAGAGTGTGTCTAAAAAGTGTGATCCTGTTTGAGCGATTGGAAATGCACGGGATGAAAAACAAAGGAAAAGCTTGCATTCCTCTATGCCTGAAACCTTCAGGCACTGATCATGAAATTAAAGTATGTGAACATGAAATTCCTTTGACAATTTATAAGACATGTTTTTCCTCCTGAAGGATAAACTCAGACGTAACGGAATATGAATTATAATTACTTAGGATACTGTGACATGTGCTCACCTAGCTCCCACTTTTTTCAATTTCCTCAGTGCCTCAAGGCTTACAGTACTCCATTTATGTACAGACACGTTTTTACGTGTGGACATAAAAGATAAATTACAAATGGCCATAGTGATATTAACATAAAACTAATTTATATGAAAACAAAGTGTGTGATTAAGTTTTTCATACTTACACTGGGTAGCCATTGTTCTTGCCTGCCCTCAGCCCGCACAGCAGATATGTCTGTGTAAAATGAAGTCAGTACACAGGAGAAAATAAGACAACTCGCACTCAACCTTGACTGCTTGTTTGCCAAAGCCAAACCAAATCGTTATGTTTATGCGTTTCTCCTACGTGGTCTCAATAATAAAATCGTTGTCTTCTGCGCTACCTGTGCCAGCTCCCTCTGATTCAGACGCTTGTTTGGCTTACTAACGTAGCTATGAGGGGAAATGCCGAGCCTCCACCTCCAGCCGAGAGAGCAAAGCGGTGGGTATTTCCAGGCCAGCACGAACACAATTCACCATTCAGCAGCGAAGAACATCAAAGGCATATTTCTCCCCCTCCCCCTACCACGGCCAAGTTCCGACCTCGCAGCTTGGGTTTCCAATGAGAGAAACTACCCCCTCCGCCCCGCAATCACTTCCATGACTCCTCCTCTCCTGGTGGGTCTGACTACGAGCGTAACAAGCAGCCTAATCAAAACTAAACAAAATTCCCACCTTACCGCAAAGGTTACATCAATCACCAACAACATTTTATTGACATATAAATTCAAGACCGAAGCGCTAGCATGAATTAGCCACCACTGCTAGCTAACAGGTTGGCTAGCCTACCTTGAAGGCTCGCTAAGCTAACATAACGTGCGTAGCTAACCCCTCCGCTAGTTAGCTAACCAGCTAACATAAACAAACACTGCTTAGAGCGTCACTCACCGAGACCAAATGCTTAAGACTTGTCCTGAGATGCAACCAATATTAGAAGCCGTTAATGTTACAAATTAGTTCATTATTGGAAGCGTGACTTTCAAGCAAACCCTCCAAATGTTTAATTCGGGTTTCATTAGCTTAGCTAGCCAGGACGTATGAAAAGTAGATCCAAGCGCCACCGCACAAAACCTGCTGTACTGCCAGCCAAATCAGAAAACCCCACCGGAGCCCCCTCCCTCGGCAAAGATGATTTTCTTTGGTGAAACATACATTGCCGCGCTGTAAATACATTGTGTAATAGCTGTAGTAAACACACTATCTTTACCAGAGTCGAGCGGCTCCTCCGTGGTTCTTGTCAGGAAAATTTTCTCCTTTCTCTTGGCTGAAAATAGGAAAAGGGCTGCTAGGTGAACCACCCGTAAGAGTCCGAACCACACCCGCTGTTGCTCCGCCGAAGATGTTGCTTCCGCCTGTGCGATCGAACATCAAGATGGCGAAAGGAGAAAATACGGTATTCTGCCGCACTAGGAAAAATAGAGCGCCATTTCAAACAAAGTTTTATCATCGAAACTATTATTTTACAGTCACTGCCAGATATCGATATGTTTCTATCTCAAGAGCAGTCGACCATCTCAGTTTTTTTTTAGATTTTTCACCGACGTAAATGAAAGATGTTGGATACTTGCTACTCTGGTGGTGGGGAGGGCGAGGTGCATTCATTAGAAAGGAATGTGATTCATGAGGTGCTGTGATATGAGGGGTTTCATCAACATGCAATTATCTTAGAACACAAACATGTCCCCAAACAGAACTATGTCATTCATTCATTCGTCATAATCAATTAAGTCATCATTTGGCAAACATGAGGGTTGCTCGTCAACCACCTTTGTCAACCACTTTTCAAAATCTGGCACACAGTTAAATTCTGACTTACTTTGCAAATGATCAGCTGCAGGCATCAAAGTATAATCCAAAGGAAGAAGAAAAAATACATAGCCTACAGAGATTTCAGATTTAAACACAAAGTTTTCAAATGTGATGGCTGAATTTCAGAATTTCATTTCCATGGAAACCCCTAATATGAGTCCTTGACACAAAAACAAAACATTGGTTGTAACAAAAACATGTTATGAACACAATAACATGATGCTGTGTTGTGGTTTAAATGACATTTGGTAATTTCTCTCTGCAGCTGTTTTTGGAAAGCTGACAGTAAATCTCAGACACACTTGGCTACGCATAATCTATTGTGTGTGATAAAATGCTTTAAAATGCTTAAAAACATTGAATGTTTATTCTTGAAATTGTATGAAATTACATGTGTATGCATATGTGTTGTGAGCAATTCTTCATTAGATAGCTGTAATCTAATTGCAATGCACATGCCAGTATAACCATAGTCTGATATCTGACATTCACTTTAATGCACTAATATGTACTTGAGTATCTATCTCAGCTTCTTAGCATTGCAATGATTACACTTAATTGACAGGAAAGCTCAATATGAAAAGAAAATTTATTTATAAAAACTTAAATGAAAACAGTCAAACCGGAAAAGTGTCATGCACAGTGTAATGCCTGTTCATGTGTCTGACACGTGCCTCAGACCAGAACAGATCAAAGTCCAAAGTATCATTTGGGACCAGGAAATGGAAAGTTATGATCATGTATTACACCACAATGATCAGCTGAAACATTTTCTATCCATGTCATATTTCAAAGTGGCAAATATGTGTAGTAGACTAGCAACACTTTGGCAAAACAAAACGCTGGCATGAATATTTCACTTTTCAAATACTGAAGTGCACTAAAGCAACAATAAAGGTGTCACTGTGTAAAGAAGTAGCAGTGTTTTTGTCCTATTTTCCAGTCAACCCTCACAGTGCAGAGAAGCTGGAAAAGCATCATCAGCCTCTTTTAGAATTGATTTATAGATCATTTAAACTAATATAAGATATAAATCACTAACTGTAAGGCTCCAGAATACATTCTACACTTCCTGTCCTTCACAATGTCTGAGGTCATCGGAGCAGTGCTGTACCCTGGGTGAATATTTAGCAGGTGAAGGTTATTGTGTACCTTGTATTTTATGGCAACTTAAATGATTATTTTTTTAGGGTACGTCTCATTGCTATAAAGCATATAATATTGTTGTTGTTTCATAGCATAAAACCTCAGCCATTGTTCTGTTTGTCTGATCTGGTTGCCTGAGACCCACATTCCACCAAAGAGAGCTGGAAAATGTTGCCCACTGACATCTCCTTCCTCCCTCAGAAGCATTACTATGATCCAGTCTCTCACTTTGAATTCCTAGAGACTAAACTGTGCGACCGCAGACGAACTCTTGAGCAATGCAGAGGTGTTCTAGGAAGTGAAAAGTGACTGCTGGAGCTGAGAGGCCTGATACCGTGGAGGATGGCCATGCCAGCACCACAAATGAGTGGGTCACCCTTATCAAAAGGTTGCAGCCCTCATCTGAGATGCTTTCAGCTTTCGAGTCAGGGAAGGGAGAAAATATACACCCATCTCAGATCCAGGGTTACAAAGAGTCCTCAACTCCTGATGAAATATTCAGTGATTACTCACAGATTTTGGACATGCCAAGTCTGGTAAATTGCTTGGTTCCCTGGTATAGTGGCTTATTTAGACCACTCAGATGTGTTTTGCTTAAAAAGTTTAATGGTGAATCAAACATGCAATGCATACAACACTTTCACATCCATCATACACAGAGCGACTTTATCATTCATTTGCAGTCATGTTTGTGATCACCTGATAAATGTTTTGAAATGCAGTTTCAGAGTTGGGTCATTATTCACCGTGGTTTTATCACCACGAGCGTCACTTTTCATATTGTACATGGTCATTTCATCCAAATGAGTATATAATGTGAAAGGGATCAAATGGCAATGTGGAAGGTGTGGCCTATAATGACAAACCCATAAAAAAAAAAACAGTAGGAAATTCTCCAGCAGCAGGCAGCTGTTTTCAACTAACAAGCTTTGATGAACCCACTGTACATAACATGCCCTGCATCAAACAGCAGGCAGACAAAGTTAGAAACTAGCTGCTGGAAAGTGAACATCTAGCAGCTAAAGAGCTGGATATCTTTCTCAGGAGTTGATGGAAACCAGACCAAAAGGAGAGCGAATATTAAACCTGCATTCAAACACCGCTCCAAATAAATGCCAGTGTTGCTGTGTCTGTTTGATGTGGAGGTGGTTAGCTGCAACATGTTGGCCTTCTGTCTAGGTGATAATTTAAGATGTGTTTTCACCTTGCCCTGCTGCCACAAAGTGGCCAAAATTTAAATCAATTCAGGTTTGTAATTTCCCTGAATAAATTCTTAAATATTATAGTTTAATATTAGGTAGATGCTTGTTCAAAATGATGATTGCTCTTCTCCATGTAAGCTGGACTCAGAGTTTGGGTAGCTTACAGGCAGGAAAACCACCCTTTATACAATCAGGACATCTTCTCAACATTAAAATGTCATCTGCCAGGTGTGCTCGTGCTGCTGTGAAGGGAACATCTGTAACGCGCTGGTGCTGAGGAATAACTGCAGCGCCATTTTCTCCTTCACTTCCCCTTTGGTAGGCTCAAGCAGGAGGCTTCATCCTGCAGCGCTGAGCCTCATCATCATCGGCAGCATCTTCACAGCGAGACATGTTTGAGAGGGAAACTCTGCACCTGTGGGTAAAACACAATCTAACACTGTTCAGGTAACTGAGAAGTTTGCTAAAGGTGAATAACATTTTTTACTTCTTAATCAACAGTTATAGTTTGAGGTTTGACTGAAAACCTGTGTCCAGACTTATCACTACTGCAACATATTTCCTTTTAATTAAGTTTCCTTCCCCCTCTTAGGCAGTTTTACAATTTGTTCAAGCCTTTTTGTTAATTTACTAATATAACAATCAATTATCATCTTGTTTTTTGTATGTAATAAGAGTGAGTACAAACTACAATTACTGCTTGTAGTTGTATGCTCCTGCCAACTGGTCAAGTTGCAGTTTGCATCCATGTCTGTTCAGACTCATAACAAATGAAGTGAAGACTGAAGGAATCTAATAAAATGTACTAAGTGTATTTTTATCATAATTAGTGTATGGATTACAGAGTAATGGCCAAAAACATGTTCTATGACAATCAAAACCTTGAGTCCAGGCGAATGTTTGCGCCAAATTTGAGGAGATTCCTTCAAGGTGTTCCTGAAATATTGCTTTCGTGAGAATGGGACGGACAGACAGGTGGACAACCAGAAAACATTATGCCTCCGGCCACGGTTGCTGGCGGCGCGCGGCAAAATAAAAAATGTCAAATGGGGCAGTATATCATCTCAAAATGTGTCTCCAAGCATTAAGTTTTTATTTCTCAAGTTTGGGACAGTGTGCAGACTTTAGTTCACTTATGATTTAAATATACTGAATGACATAGATCAATACACATATCAATCATCACACTGCCCTGCCATTTGCTTCTTGTCCCTTATGAAGTTGAGTCATTTTGTGTTGACTTGGTAAAATATTACAGATCGGTTCTTGTTCTCCCAACGTTCAGCTGCACCCTTCGACCAGCCTTGGCCATTGTGAGACCATGATTGAAAACATGGTCCTCAATCGTGACCCTTATTTCATTGGGAATATGTCTATATCCTTGGCCTTTTCTACCCCCTCCTCTGTTTTGCCTCCCTCCCCTTCCACCACGACTTCTGCTGCTGACCCCGTTCATTTCCTTGTTCTTATCTAGCCACAAGTGACTAGATGTGGGTCAGCCCACATTTCTCATTTTTAGGTTATCTCATTGGAGGTAAAGAGAAGGACAAATGCTCTTTATGATGTAGGTGAGGGTTTTCTACTCCTGCCCCCCTTCAGAGCAGTTCGAGATCAGTATTGGCTGGTACAACTGCAGCCACAGTGTCTTCAGAGTGTGGGGGGGGGGGGGGGCATTACAATACAACAGCCCAACAGTAAATACCTTAGTGGTGAGGCTCATACATTTGAGTTATTTTTGAGGCTAGTATGTTTAAACTCACCAACAATGGATGAAAAGTCTTTAGAGTAGCAATTTAATTGAATCAATACCTCTGAGAGTCTGAAGGCAAAAAAAGAACGAAGCCTCATGGATGAGAGGCAAAACATCTTCAAGTATCCAGGTCCAGTTGCCCTTGATTCAACCCCTCCTAAAAAATCATGACCTGGATTAGTGAGAATCTTACCAGACAACAAAAAAACATTATAACAAACATTATTTTAAGTTTTTTTTTTTATATACTTTGCAGCCTCTGTGATATTTAGTGTCTTATCCTCTATTAGCCTAACACGCTGCCTGCCAGCTGTTAACAACCACTTATGACCATCATCTGCTGTTTGCCCTTTGGATAAATTGCGCGCATCCAGTGCTCCAAAAATATTTGAATCCTTGAAAAGTGAATAACTTCCAGTTGATTTTATGTCAATTTAAGCTCTTGCACAAGGGCACTTCAGCAGGTGGATTCTCTCTAACAAGGGCTAAACCCCAAGTCATCTAGCTGAAGGATCCTCAGCTGTAACCTGTGTTTATCTGTGTTTATTATTCATGCAGTGTGAGGAGAGGGGGAATGACCACAGTAAAGAAATCAAGAGAAGCCAGGTGGATGAATCCGAATAAATACACCTTTTATTTGACTGATTAACAGATCTGATTATACAAACGCCAACACAGAGCTCTGAAATAACAGGACCAATCAGCGAGACAATGACTGTACATTCTTGATGTGACCCTCCCATGTTCTGACCCCTTTGCCCACCCACCACCCCGCCAGCAGTAACTATGGAACTGAATCACTAGTGCGTCGTTCTGTACAAGTAAAGCTCAACTACCCACCCGCTCTCTACCACCCTCCCTTTTCAGTGTACTGTCTGTTATCTACAGGTTTGAGCAGTAAGTAACAACAGGGGAAGTTTTGGCCAATTGTAGAACTGGGTGTCATGTTGGACCTTTGGTGCCATCTACATAGGACTAGTGCTTGAGTGTGAACTTTTGTAGTATTTTTTTTGTCAGACTTGCTTTGTGTAGTGCAGCACACAGGGCTGCGGTAATAATAGTGTGTGCACCGTTTTGAGAGCTTGTAGTGTAAGAGCATAGTAATGTTTGTTTTTTTTTTGCTGGAAATGCAAACAGCCAAACATCTCTCAACAAACAGGTCTAGGCTGAAGTAACTTAATTCTCTCTGTCTGCCTCATTCTCACACACACTCACACACACATATACACACACATACACACACTGGTATGTTTGTCCCTTCATCTTAAAAAAAAAAAAAACAAAGAAAAAAAAACAAGACTGTGTTTGCAATTTTGTTTCAGGCATATTTTTTTTTTTTATGTTCTCAATCTCTTCCTCCGGCCAAGCACAACTGCCCCACATACATTAAACACACAATCACACAACCGTCCCTACAGTACCTAAGTGCAGTTTCTTCAACATGCGCCCTTCAGCAGTTCCTACAGTAAAAACACTAACTGTACCATCACAATAAATGGATGGATAAAATGCTTTCATTCTTGCAATCGGTCTTTCTCAACCCACCCCACACTTCTTCCCATCCCAACCTTCACACCCCCACTTGGTCCCCCATACCCATCTACTCTCATGTAACAGACAGTCATGTAACAGTGACAAATACTGGCCCTCAGTGTAACAGCCAGGAAAAGGAGTGAAAGGGGAAGGAGAATGAGGAATGGGAGAAGGCGTAGGGGAAGAGAGGGCGTGTTCTTCACCTTGAGGAGAACGTGAAAGAGGAAAGGGAGGGAAAAACTGTGTCCCCTCCCCCTCCTTCTCCCCTACTTCCCTCCTTCTCCCCACATCTTTGTGATGGAGAAGGAGCTGAGAGTGGAGGGAGGAGGGACAAAGGAAGGTGGAAGGTGACTGAGGTGGAGGGGGTGAGGCGAGGAGAGCAGGGTGATGTGTGTTGGTCTTCATGTGTCCTGGCCGTCGGTGGCAGGGGTGTCGTTGGCATTGGGCAAGTCGGAGTCAGTCTCCCGGCTGGATATGCGGTCCAGTTCCGCCTGTACATCGCTCAGGCCCAGCTTGGAACCTGCATCAGGTGTGGGTGGATACAGACAACCGTTGAAATTAGTACAATATCACAGAGAAAACTACCACAGAGGCTGACAAGCTTTAATCCAGTGCATCATTATCCAGTGCATCAACGAGTGGTTAAGACACAATGCAATAAGTATGATTACACATGGTCAAAATAAGAGCTGGGTGAAAATGTCAATATAAGCTAAATATTTGCTATATATCATTGGATTGACATGGAAATGTTTGTGTGTGAAGTTAATTAGGTTTTTTTCCACTGCATTGCGTCACCTCAGTTTGACAGGAAGGGGAGCAGCAAGGCTACAGCTGCTGTTGTTCAGTTGTACATTTGTTGAGACTGTTTGTGAAGCGACTGCAGGAAACAAACTAAAAGTCGCTGAGAGTCTGAGGTCGGGCCTAGTCTGCTTTATCTGACGCGCTACCGAAAAGACGAGCTAAAATCCACAGTAGGTTAAATAACTGCTCATGAAAAATATCAACTTATTTTTAAGGTGCACAAAATTAGGATCAGAATAATCACGGCAAACAAACAAAAAAAATAAGAGGCGGCCCACAAAAAACACCCTCTCTCCTCAAACCACACACTGCACATTAATAAATGACATATTATGAACACTAAGAAACAGACCATCACAAACCTCATTAATATTACTACAAAATCCATTCCTTTCTGAATGTATTCATGGCACCTACATTTGTTTACAACTTGCAGTGTAGTAATACAAATTTTATCATCTCATACCTTTCTGCCTCATGCTTTTTACGCACAAACAGATGTTTATTTTTTACATTTTATGTCTTATTGCACTAAAAATATCTGAAGCATTACTTTAGTGTAAAATTCTTCTTATTGCAATGACTGAAAAATGTTGATTGTCAACATTTTTATGTGACATCTTTAGTTTAATTCAGTCAGCATGCAACCACTCCGGTTCTATATTATTTTTCCTGTGTAAGTATCAAGTTCAAAACAGAACTCAGTGGAAAACAGACATTTGATGCAATTCTGCTTTAAGGTTAAGTATTTCTAATCTGACTCAAGCTTTGTCTTTTCCCTAAACTGTGGTTGACATTTGTCACAATTCAAAACATGTTTGTTTTATCCTGAGTATCTTTTCCTAGGTTTCTCATTAAAAATATGGGTCAAACTATAAAATATCTACTTTAAGCCATTTTGCAGAGAATGCATAAATTAGGATGTACACTGTGTATAGCCAATATGTTTGCAAGTGTCAAAAGATGTTTTTCTGATATTGCCCAGCCTTATTAACAATCATGTGCAATGCCTAAGACAGATGTTAGTTGGAAGAGATGCAATGCCACATGCCAAAAAATAAAAAATAAATTAAATGTAGGGGAGCAAAGTAAAGACAGGGGGTTAAAAGAGGAAAGATTTGGGATGAAAATGTCCATAAAGGCAACATCCTGACTACAACTGGCATCTCTTTCCCCACTTAAGTGGATAAAAAACAGAAAAGCAAAAGGATCTGAACCTTCAAAACCTGTTTGCCTTGTTAACTTTACACATTTGTGGATTTAGCCACTAACAGGAAAACAATACATTAATTCTGATACATATGAGCTGGATTCAATCAACTTGTCATGATGAATATGCCTGAGCTTTCCTGTTTCACATGACCCCATTAGCAAAAGCCACTGTTTGAAATTCTGAAGTCAATAAAACTGACTGCAAACAACCTGAAAACAAAACAGAGCCATGTGTTGTGAAAGTAATTAAACAGCAATGGGATCATCTCCTGGACCACTGCTTCAGTTCTCGACTCAAAAAAAGCAGCAGTGCCTTCTATATAATCTGCGCAGTGGAACAGTGTATATAAACATATTAAGATCATTTATAATCCTCAGGCCAGTTCATGTCCTAGAAAATGGTGATACAGGAGGTTTGATCCCAGCAAACCTGGAGGAGGAGGGAGGGGGTGCAGGTAGGAGTCCAAAAGAAAGGGATGCTTCTGACAATGAACAGTGACATACACAAGCAATAATAAATGAGGAGTATCTCTCTCACACACACCTTAACGTGGCCAGCATCCTCTGACTAGTGCGCACACATACACACATTATGAATGATGTTAATAGTGAGAATCGACAGCAAACACTATGAGTGTAGTTTAGAAAGAAATACAGTCACAGAGCTACAAACAGGCAGAGAGATGATAATGATGATGATGATGAGGATGAGTGTGTGTTTGTTTGGCTGGGAGATGCACTCAGACCATTTCATGAATCTCTTTACCATGTGTTATGTTCATGTCTGGAGTAGAGGACAGAGTTGAGAAAATAGTGGCAGATGAAAAGTGAAATCCAAAAAAAAGTGTCTGAAAATGGCATTAATCCTAAAACACAACTGAATAATAACAAATAAATATCATTTTTGCTCTACCCTACAGAACCAGAGCACTGTGACAACATATAATACTTAGTGTGAGTATGTGTGTGTGTGTGTGTGTTCTCACCTGACTTGCGTACAGTTCCTGGAGTGTTGTTACCGCCACCTGGCGTCCCGGGTCCACCTGTCCCCGCCTTCTTTGTCAGTAGACTGTTAAAGAAGTTGGCCAACACCCCCTCACTGGTCTGACCTGCAGCACACAGGGAGCAGAGTTAAAACACACAGTTAAGCACACACACACACAGCAGTGCAATGACTGAACAATGGTCATAGGTGCGTCGGTGCAGCGATGAAATGCATAGCGTACCTGACTGTGGCATGGTGTTCGCTACGTTGGCCGCTGCAGAGCGATTACTCGTCCTGGGGGAACCGGTGGGTGCTCTGCTAGTCGTGTCCTGTAAAGAACAGTTTATTTCACACATATGGACCCTGCAGAGAGCGTTTACCTTGTCTTATGAGCCAAATCTAGAAATAACAGGAACACTCACCACGGGTCGCCCTGCTGACACAGCGGGCTGTTTGGCAAGCAGTGACTGCAAATTAGAGCACAATATGAACACTCACTCCAATTAGTATTCAATTAAAATATCAAGACCCTCAAGTTAATTGGAGTTCCCACAAGTAACAAACCAAATGACATTAAGAGAACTGAAATGTTTTCTGACCTGCAGTTTTACCAGAAACACTTGGTCATCTTCTGCCTGAATCTCCTTTTCATGTACAATCTGGTGAGAGGCAGGAAAAAATAAATACAACTTTAAAAGTCTTTTTCACTTCCAGCTTTTCCTTAAAGCTCTACAACAGCTAATACATAAGACTGGATAAAACTTGTGATCCCTGTAGGGATGTTGGGTTAAGCTCAGTGCACTGGCTGTGAACTGTAAAAGGATGTAGAAGGCAATGATACAGGACATTACAGGAATATTCAATCTGCTGCACTGTTTGCTTAGCGTGTCTTAGAGAATCTTTTGAAGTTGGGTGGTGTTTAGTGGGAGCTCGTACCTTTCTGACTGGTGGTTTGACTATTACGTCCTCAAAGGTGTCATCTGTTTTTACTGTCTGGAAGTTCTCATGAAGTATGGCAATCTTCTTCTCATTGTCCCAACCTGATGGACTGGTAGAGAAGGGGGGGGGGGGTTACAAACCAAATACAGGTGGTCGTACAAGTCCTTGGACATAAACACACACACAGGCTTACATGAAGACAGCATCTCTTTCCACCACTTGTGCGGGGCAGTGGAAGGGAAAGCCGTAGAGTCTGTGGACCAGATATTTGTAGAGGATGTCCAGGTTCTTCATCTCCTTCACTGATGTGTAAACCAGAGACGCACCATCTGACACAGCTGTCAAGGGCATTAATAACACCGCAATTTCAAAATACAGGAGCCAAAATCAAACTAACACCATAGTGACAAAAAACTAAATTCTTACTAACAGTAGCACAAGAGAAAAACAGATTCTATCTCAGACTAATTGCTACAATTACACAGAAGAATTGAGGCAGTGTGTGATCGTGGCTGATTTTAAACACAATAACCACTGAAAATGTAATAACCGCGTCCACACAGCATGGACTGGAGAAATGATTCTGAAAATCAATCTCAAGCAGTGCCGGGTGATCTGTGACCTTTATCAAACTCTCTTTGCAACAAAGCAATATCAACAACAATAGTTCAAATGCAGCTTACAGTGGCCAAACTACTGCAATAATACTTCTGCTTGGGTATTTGCCTTTGGCCTGAGAACAAAACACTTTGTAATGCACCTGATCCAAATTTCTGCATCTGACCTGGAAATCACAGTCGATTGTATTGACTAGCAGGCCCATAAAAACAGCATATATACACTTGTTTCATTTTATTCTCTTTGATGGTAATTTTTTTTTTTGTTTAAGCAGCTTTTAGCTCACACCAGCCAAAGGAAACATCTATGAGAAAATGCTGATTTGGTGAAGGATACACTGCAGACAGAAACGCCTGATGTGGGACTGGATGAAGTCCAGGTGTTCGTCTCTGTAGTCGTGCTCCTTCTCCAATGTGCTGATGGCGTCACACTGAGGACAGAGAGGCACGTGTCAAACAGAGGTGAACATGTGTAAAGAGATTCAACAAATATATAACGCTAATAGAGCACATGCAGAACAGGGTCATATACATTTCAATTTAATACGAAACTATGTTAACGCAATAGTCCAATAGTGAGTGTGTGTACCTTGGTGCAGACAACCACCACTGGTATGCCCAGGTTGTGTGTGAGTGTGTTGTCTCCTAATGGCAGCAGCACGCTCTCCTCCTCTTCACTCCTCCTCTGTGGGGTGCCATCCTCCCCACTGCCTGGCTCTGTGTACTCCTGGAACTGTTTGACAACTACACACACACACACACACACAAACAATGATATTAAGTCCTGGCAGGGGTTATCATCTTAAACATGTAGCGTTATCACTCTCATAACTGGGTTCCTCCTAACACAAATCCCTTGCCTGTGGTCCAATGTAAAGCTTTACACCAAAGCTTTGATAAAGAGGCTCCTTATCTGACAGCTTTTCTTTTCATACACCCAGGAGGATGTAAATATGTATGAAAAAACACTGCTGTATACTTTTTTATCTCCCGGTTAGTCTGACTGCTGTCAGTGTGACTCACGTCTGTGCTCCAGCTCCCGCAGCGTTTCCGGGGCGACCCGGAGTTTATCGATGTGTTCCCTAGCGACGGCAGCCCACTTCTGGAGGGAGTCCAGGGCGTTCCACGGCCGCGACATGTCAACCGTTATCAGCAGCAACGTGTTGCTGATCGAGTCCACGGGCACAGCTACTCCCTGCAGACCTTTGTGGTAAAGGTCTCCATCTAACACCCAGGCATTACACCTGGTGTGGTCTAAACACACACACAAAAATACATCAAGATAAGTACACGCTTCTAAACAACCATACTGCTGGATTATTTTAGAAGGCAAAAAGAGAAGTGTAGATGGACGAAGTAATTTATTTTATGAACTGCAAGTGTTTGCTGGTTACCATCGATGTCATCGTCATGGACACTGAAGTAGAGGTATTCCAAGCCACGCCCTTTCATGTACTCTTCGACCCCTTGTAGTTTTGCAACCAAGGTGGTCTTCCCCGAGCCCACCTCACCTAAACACATAAAATCAGTAAATGACATACAGTAACATACAGTCATGTCATGTTATAATAAAAAATTATAATGATATGGATTAACCATAAATTGTTATGGTGGCAAACTGACAGCCAACACATCACACCACTGCTGAGCATGTATTCTATTATTCCATACATATGCTGTCCTCTATCATGCTGTGAACTCTAGTAGTTACACACTTCAAGTTTAATAAATGCAGGTTAATAGATAGTGTGTGGTGCACATCCTATCTAAAATTAGGACATGCACAAAATTACCCAAATATAGGACTCCAATTTAAGATTATTTTCACTATTCATTATCATTCATTATTACTTTCTTATTTTATTTTGTAATTTGTTTTATAAAATGCCAGGAAATAGTGACAACTGCCTATCACAATTTCCTAAAGTAACATTTTAAACTGAAAACCAAAGACATTCAGTTAACTGTCACATAAAACAAAGAAAAGCATCAAATCCTCACAATAGAGAAGCTAGAACTGGAAAATATTTTTGACAGTTTTTGCTTGAAAAATGTCTTAAACTAGTAATTGAGGAGCAATATAGTTTGCGTGTACATTTTTGTGAATCAACTAAATGATTAATCGACAGATCATTGCAGCTAGACACAGATGTGTGCACACATACACTGTAAACAATCCAATCTCTTCTTGACTAGAGCCATGCAGCTTGATCCTTCATGTACTTTTCATGAAGGACAAACAGCCCTAACAGACTGTATATCTCCTGACAGAGTATCTGCAATTGTCCTAGCATTATTATTGCTAACTTCAGCATAACATTGTTATTGTCTGTGTGATAAGGTCAGGGCAGCATCCATTCTTCAGCTGTGCCATATTAACTTAAACCGACAGGGGGACTCGATGCATCATAAAGCATGAGCTTGCTGATGTTGTCGTGGATAGCATGAAAGACAAATGGCTTTAAACATCGGTAACTAACTCGCTGATTAGCTGGAATGAGTATCAGGCTGCGGATAATCCCAGGCGGATGTGTAGACAATGTGTGTGTGTGTGTGTGTGTGTGTGCGGACAGCATGAGGACCGAGCGAGACAGGGAGGCACCGTCTCTGCTTCAATGGCTCCGTTCAAACAACAGACCGATGGTTTGTCTCGTCCTCTCAGCATCATCTCCACATAGCTGCTGCTAGCATCGCTGGATGCTAGAATGACTTGCAGTGTTTCAAAGCGGCCCGATCCCCTCTCCTTAGATGATGAGGAGGAGGCTGTGCGTGTGCGCGTGCGCGCGCGTGTGTGTGTGTGTGTGTGTGTGTGTGTGTGCGCTCAGAAAATACACCTGTCTCCCCCTGCTAGCCAACGCACCAGCTACCAGGTTTGAACAATAAAGCACCATCGGTCCAGAGCAGGCTAACTCAGCTATTGAGCAGTATTAAGTCCTCCAGGATGAGATGGTCACCAGCTAACGATGCCTCCGAGCTAGCCAGGAGGCTGCAGGCAGACACAGATACCCACCCATGACCAGGACATTTTTCCCAGACGGTAGCTTAGATCTTGAATGGGTTGACACTTCACTCAGGATGGTGGACCTGCAGACAGAGCAGCCCCGTTAAAAACACGCCTTGTTCATCCAATAACAAACAACGAGTGATAGTGAGCAGCTAAAGCGAGCTAAAGTGCTGCCGTGTCACCAGTGCCAAGGCGGTCTGGTGCTGATGCTAGCTAGCGTCGCTAGCGGGCTAGCTGTCAAACCATCCTCATCCCAGCACAATGGACCCTCTGCGCCCACAAACCCCCACCGCCCACATTAAACCAGCTTTAATCACGTATCACCCACCACAGGTTCTGTCCATCGTCCTCCTCTGGGTTGGAGTTCTCCAGTGTGCTCTTAGGTCCAGTTGAGGTGGAGGATAATAATGCACTCCTCCCTGACGTCGCCATCTTCGCAAGGCTTGTGAACCGAGCGGAGCGCCCGGATGTAGCAGCTGCGTGCTAACCTAGCCCGATGCACCGCACGCCGGGGCCGGGGCGTGGTCCGCCCCGCACAAAGCATGGGCTCTCAGCTGCGGTCATGACATGAGCTCATCCGCAAAGTGACGGATCAGGGCAGACCACTGGAAGAGAGTGAACGGCTTCATGTCAGAAATAAATCATTCAAATGATGAATGGCTAGAGGGAAGTCATTTGCATGCTATTTTTTTTTTTTTTTTTTTGTAAATTGGGGCTAATACATAAATAATAAGCGAAATAGTCTGATAGTTTAAAACCTAGGTTATTATAACAGATTTTTCTGTGCTTGTGCTGGCCGATCAGAATAAATGATCAGGATAAAGAGCCACACAAATCCGTTTCAGACAAAATATCTTTAATACTTTGGCCCCTAAAGCAGTGCCTTTATTTGTGAATAACACGGCACCGAGCCTAAGCTTCCAGGATGGAGATAAAGCTGTAATACCATGTAAGAGTTGGACGCACTTCAAAGTTCATATAGGCTACAATAAAAGCTATATAGATAAAGAGTAGGAGCAACAGTTTATTAGAATAAGTTAGACGAGGTAATAAAATACCACAATTTAAAAAAAAAAAATCCAAAAAGTAATGTAGTCCTATTAAAAATATTGATTACAATTAAATATATCACACACACACACACACTCAATCAGTATTAAGCTAGTATCAGTTTTACATATTTCACTTAATAAGACAGAAAGTCAGAACAAATGTAATCTGTCGTCTAAAACGACTGGAAACGACTGGAAACAAAGTGGCAGTGACTGAGGTGAAGTTTTGTTGCACTGCTGTTTGGGTCGTTTTGAACTCATCTAAAGCTGGCGGGCGCAGTGTGCACTTTGAATTCACTGCCAGGCGGCCTCAGGTGCGCGGTCACCGCTTATTATAAAGCCGCTGAAGCGCGTCGCAGCCAATCAAAGCTGAGCACCGGAAAATCGGTTTTGTAAGCGCCAGTTCGCCGCAATGACCGTGAGATGGCGCTGGCGCACCGTGCTCCGAGGCCGCCGGTCCCAGGGTACGGCGCGCTCTCTGCGGCCCCCGATGGAGCCGGCGGATTACAAACTCCAGTTAAGTGGCGCACCGTCCTCCTCCTCCTCCTCCTCCTCCTCCTCCTCCCCGTCTCTCACCCAGAGTAGACCCAGGCTCACGGAGCACGCATCCTCGCCGTGCCCGCCCATTGGGAATTGGAAATCAGCACTGTTTTGGCTGCCAGCGCCAAACCGACAGAGCTCTGCAGTGTCAGAAGGATTTAGAAAAAAAAAAAAAAAAAAAAAAAAACATATAGACATAGAGAGTGAGGAGAGGGAGATGGGTCCGGAGGCGGTTAGTTGTCCATGATTGTCAAGTGAGCGGCGGTGAAGTTCTTCGGCTCTGCTCGGATCTTTTCTCCAGGTCGTTGAGGTGAGTTTTCTCTCTGCAGGAGAGAGAGGCAGCCCGGATGGTGCATGGTCTTACCCGGCGCATAGGCTATTCCGGTGTTTTTCTGTAGTGTCTTAAATGATGGATGTGTGATGGCATCAGATGTTTGTAGCCTGACACGGTGAGCTATAACCCGACAGCTTCATATTTATTGTTTTAACAGCTTGTGTTACTAACTGGGTGTGTTAACTATCCCGTGGAAGAGAACAGACCACAAAAAAAAAAAAAAAAAAATGTACGTTTTATTGCCAAGGAACAATTTTTTTTTTTTTTTTTACAGTAATCCACAGGGACCTGAGAGATTCTTGATTTGAGAAAATACTGGAAAACACCAAGGGGGCTTCTCATAGAAATCCTCTGCTTTAATTGTATTCTGCTGGAGTGCTATAAGACAAGATAAGCTGGACGAGGAGGGGATCCGCTTCATTCTCTATCCCTCTCTCTTTCCCTCTCTGCCCTCTGCTTCATTCACTCACACTTGCCTGCCTTTCTCCAGCTCTTTCTCTCACTCCCTCTCTCTAATCCCCCCTCGCAACCTCTGTCCCCCTCACTCTCTCTGGCTCTCCCTCTCTGTCAGATCTAATAACACTGCGAGTTCGCAACACCAGACTGCTTCACTTCTGATACTCCTCTCTGTCTTTTCTCAAACCCGGCCGCCTTTTATGTGTCTGCTCTTTCAGCTGAGCATATTGCTGTCACCTGTCATGATTAATATTCCATATAGTACTTCAGCTTATGATGCCTGTCCTGTTGCCGGATGGCAATGTTACTCCTCTCTGTCTGATAATCAATATGTGACCGAGCAATTACAGTGTACTTGAGTGTCATGGACCTTCCTGTGGCTGAATCATTAATGTCACATCTGTCACAGTCACTCTGCACAAGTGTACATGTGAAGGTGAAGGGACACACACACACACACACACACACACACACACACACACACACACACACACACACACACACACACAGAGTCAAGGATCATGGCAATTGAGCTCCAAGCCTTGATTGATTGTCACAGAATAACAGCTGACAGTGAGGAGCCTTGAAATGATTTTAAGATGTCTTACACCGCCCGCCAATCAATCATTGCTATTTTTGGCATTATTTTTGATTTACATACCAATTTCAGAGCACACAGGTCACTTTGTTACAAACCATTCAGCCACGCATCCTACAATTTGCAACCCCCCTGTTTGCAATGGTTGCTCCTATCAACAGTAACACAGTGAAACACTGCGCAGTTTTCAGTCATCAAATGTTCGAAACATGCCAGGCTAATCTATAAGTTTATGTGGGACTTTTAAACCCCAAGAAGCTTTTGCAAGATCCTGTGACTAAGTGCAATATGAAAATTAATTGTCACCTCTGGCAACGTGTAACACATGTTACAGCTGATGCTTTGTGCTGTAAAGGCGGCTTCTGTACACAGCTCTGATACAGTAGCTCTGGCTGTAGAAATCTTCCACAGCCTCCATCACTATCAGTGTCATCTGCCGTCAAGCGGAACAGACAGGCATCTGCTGATTCCCGCACACACTCACACACACACACACACGCACAGAAAGACATCCATGCACGGGGCACATCCAGAAACACAACTAACTATGTGCCACCCACACACAGGTCTGTTGTATGTCACACACCTGCCATGTAGCTCTGTCCGCATCCGTTTATCTGTATACAGGCCATTCACTGTGCTTAGCTAAAAATAATCACCACCAGCCAACACACATGGAACATGAATTATGGAAGACACACAGAGAGAGAGAGAGAGAGAGAGAGAGAGAGAGAGAGACAGAGACAGAGACATTCAGGTCAGAGTCAGACCCAGTTCCAAGAGCTTTTCTCCCAAAGGACGATACTACTAGACCACTGCATTAATATTCAGTTTGTACCATCTAGCACATCAGACCTGCTGTTATCCTTTAGTTTGGACTAACTGGACCTGAGGCTACCCATGGTTTCAGCCCACTGCTTCATGTACATAATGGGCTGGGAATATGAATCCATGTATTTTGAGATTAATTATAGATGCAGTGCAGTGCTCTCAAGTAAATAGTCATACATTTACAGGTTTAAGTGAGTGTCAGCTTGACCCAGCCTCAGAAATTGTAGCCCTTCATTCACATGGTGGAAAGATATTACTATTATTGAGTGGACTACTGTGGCGTAGCGGTGATATCCTCCGTTAAATGAATATTTGACATTTAGGAAAATAACCTCATTAATGTTCTCGCTGAGAGTTCGATGAGGGGGTTGATACCACTCTGATACTGTCCAGTAAATATGAAGCTACAGCCTGGCTATGTCCAAAGGTATAAAACACCTCCATGCTGTCGTTTTTACACCTACATTTCATGTAACAAGAGATATAACTGTTAATTTGTGGGCTTTAGACGCGCTGGTAAGCCGATTTTATTAGCCTTGGACAGCCAGGCTCGCGCTTTCCCCCTGATCAGTCCTAATTGCTAAGCAAAGCTAACTGTTGTCTGTAGCCTCATATAACAAGAAAAAAAAAGAGAGACTGTTATTAATCTCCTGATCTCACTCTCGGCAAGAAAGTGAATAAGCGTATTTCCCAGCATGTCAAACTATCCATTTAAAAGCCCTGCACACTGCACAGGAGGAGGTCGTATTGAGCAATTAAGCAAGTCATTGAAAACACCTACAGTATGTGGGTAGTTGATGGACGTGTAGGTCCTTTAAAATTAAGAGAGTTGTCATCTATTAAGTAATATTGCCATGTCTATGTGATTTTGACTATTACGTATTACTGTGTGTGCAAACACTCCTATGAGATGTGTACAACCGACACCTTTCCTCGCTTTAAACTGGCACGTGATATAGTTTAATACCTGGAAGAATTACCCAGACATAAGGGTGGAAAATAAGAACATTCACCTTGAATAAATGAAAAATATATTTTGAGTTAATAGGTCATTTCCTTGCAAGCTTTAGTGTAAAAGTCTTACCATGGGAAAAAAAACGCCTGCGTCGCAGTGATTAGATGCTTGACAGTATTCTATTTAAGGACTATGAACACTATACACTCTGTGGACATCTGAGGAGAAACCTGCCGATTTGTTGGTTACTCAGCAGAGCTCGGTCTGTGTGTGTGTGTTAGTGTGTGTGTGTGTGTGTGTGTATCTGTGTGTTAGTATGTGCATGTTTGTGTTAATCTGTGCATAAATCAAAGTTCATTAACGTGTAAGTGCGTAATTGTGGGTGTTTATGTTGATACTGTAAAGTATGTGTACATTTGTGTGTATTTAGGGACCTTGTCTGATATTCAGTGGAGTCCTGACCTTGAGCAGTTTGATTGTTGTCTGCTTAGTCAGGGCCACTGCATCTGCTCATGTCAAAGCAAACACCAGTTCAAATGAACTGCAGTGCATCTATCTATCTATCTATCTATCTATCTATCTATCTATCTATCTATCTATCTATCTATCTATCTATCTATCTATCTATCTATCTATCTATATCTTCCTCACAGTCTACAAACTAACCCCATCTTTTCTTCTGTCTCCCTCTCCTGTCAGTGTGTGATTGTGTGTTCAGCATGAGTAACATCTATGAGTCTGCAGAGGCCACGCTGGGCTTCATCAGCTCTCCATGCCTGACCAAAGTGGAGCTGAGAGTGGCCTGCCGGGGGATCTCGGATCGCGATGCCCTCTCCAAACCCGACCCTTGCGTGGTGCTGAAGATGCAATCGCACGGGCAGTGGTTTGAGGTAGAGTAATGGGATGGGGGGTGGGGGCTCTTATAGGCAGAAGATGACGGCAGTATCAGTGAGGGGAAATCTGAAGTGTCCTTGCATACAACACTCATCGAACCTTTGAAAGACATTCTGAATGAGAGCCCAGGCTGCTGATGTGTGCATGCTTTTAGAGGCTTCTCTTTTTGCAGTGGGAGTCGTATGTATGGGCAACAGTCCCTCTGGTGCGTCAACAGTGTCACTTTTTGACCCTATAAAGTGGTCTTTTATAAACCAACAATTTACATTTTAATTCTATTGAAAAATGTCTGCAAATGTATAAAGATTCAACACCATTTTGTAATTTTGTCAAAAGCACATATTCTTGCCACTGCTACAAAATCTGGTAGAAACTTTCTTCACCTGCTTTTAAGGTTCTGTTGCAGATGATTCCTTACGAATTCCCCTGCAGACAACTCTCGAAATTGTTCAAGCACATCATTGAATTCATGTTTGACTAAATTATTATGTGTAATCAAGGACCCGAGTAATCATGCTGAGCTGTGATTGTGTCGCTAACCTTCTCACACTAAATTGCGGGTTATGTGTGGTTCTTATAAATTATGGATGTTAATTGTCACGGAAGACAACAGAAGTCATAACTTTTGTAAGCTGGTGTATAGACAGTATTTATCTATCCAAAATGCTTTAGTCACCTTGAAATGGAAAGTGTGCTGTTATTGTTTCTATGCTCATCTCAGCTTTCCAGCAGAACCTGTTTGCCCCAGTCATTTTAATATTGAAAATAATGAGAGCAACAAGCTACTTTCCCCGGAATCATGGACGTTTTTATTGTACAGAATAAACGGTTTCAAATGGATGGAGACAATATCTTCCTAGACTAGAGTGTTTAGCACTTGAAAACAGACAATAAATGGAAAATTGATAATGCTCTCTTGTACTTCCTCTCTTTTTACCTCCAAGTCCCAGGTGCTTTTTCAAGGACTTTAGAAAGAATTCTCCTATTTACAAAACAGCATATTCCTGTTCAAGCCTCGCTGGTGGCAGTAACACATGTAGTAGCTGAACTTTACCCAAACACAGCATGAAGTAAATCTAGAGGAGTTCAAGGAACAAAATGTATCCTTGTCGGCCTTTATTTCTCTTCCCTTATCTGTGAGAAAGACACACATATGCTGAGCGCATTCTGCCTTCCTTTTAAATGTGTAGCTACACACCCACGCATGAATGCACGTCCTCACACATTCAGTGCTACAGTGGCCCACTATTACAGACATGCAGACACGTATGTGGATTTACACATCACTTGTTTACACACACTGTCATAGACACAAAGGATACACTATGCAACACACACACGCACGCGTGCGCACACACACACACACACACACACACACACAAGCACACACACAAAAACACACGCACGCACACACATTTTTGTTTCCAGGGGGCTCAAGATCAAGTACTCAGACTGTAGTGCAGTATTATCTGGAGACTTCACAAAAAGCTACTTTGTATAGCATGTGTGTGTGTGTGTGTGTGAGAGAGAGAGAGAGAGAGAGAGAGAAAGACAGAGAGAGAGAGAGAGAGAGAGAGATTTGTGTGTATGTGTTACAATAAACCCTTTTGTGAGTGTGGGATTGGACAAATGTTATCACTGCCCATCAGATTTAGAGTCTCTTAATTGGATAATTGTTTGAGTGTGTGCGCATGTTTGTGTGTTCATGTGTTCACGATACTTTTTGCTTTAATGAGATGCCAGCCTATGGAGGTAAGTCTGTGTGTGTGTGTGTGTGCCATATGGGTTATCAACAATAAAAGGGACCCAGTTGTTGCTGCTAGAGTTGGATAGGTTTTGTTGGCAGCACAGAGATAGACTTCTCTTTGGTTTTCTATTCCCTTTTGTGTCAGGATGTTAGAGAGAAGAAAATTTGAGATCAATGTTACAACTATAGTCGCCTCTCTGTTTAGTCAAACAGCCTGTGTGATTTTTAGCCATCAAGAGAAATCCATAATACCAGTTTTCTAGTTGATAAGTGTAAACAATGTGGCAATGGCTATTTGTGATAATTGCTGCATAGCTGAAAAGTCTGCTGAGCTTCCAAATCAATGCACAACAGTGCACAGTGTGTTGGATGTTGAGTGAAATCTTTATTCTTCTGTCAACTTTGGAAAAAAATCTTAATTTGAAGTGAAACTGCCAATATTAAATAGCATTTCCAACACAACAAATATAACTTAATTATATAAAAAATATTAGTCCGTGTAACACATGAGTAATATTAGATTTAGTTATTTGTTATTAGATGTTCTGATCAGATATATATGGAAGATCTCAGGGGTCTTGCAAATCAATATAAATTAGGTCATTAATTGATTTCATTAATAATTGTTCAATAAGTAGATGTCCATATAAAATCATTCATTAGTTTATTTTTTATTATTTTTAATTAACAATTAATAAATCACTAATCAATTTAAAAATGCAAGAAATTAAAAGGGGTTTCATTTTTCAATTTGCATTTCTACCTACCAGTATTTTTTTTTTTTTTTTTTTTATTCACCAACTCTATTTTAATTTTGTCCTCTGGGTTCTTGTTATGGATAAACTTTGCCTGGGATGCACATAATAAATCCTCTATGGACTGCAGTGGGATTTATGGTAAATCCAAGGCAAACCTTTCATAACATAAGTATCTTTATTTGCAAGAAATGAGGTTAACTTGGAGCTGTTTGTGTGTGTCCATGCACACCTGCCTTTGTGCGTGTGTATGCACATGCATGTCTGCAGGTGGACCGTACAGAGGTGATCCGCAGCAGCAGCAGCCCAGTCTTCTCCAAGATCTTCCTGGTGGATTACTACTTTGAGGAGGTCCAGAGGCTGCGCTTTGAACTTCACGACATCAGCTCTGGCAACAATGGCCTCCGTGATGCTGACTTCCTGGGAGCCATGGAGTGCACCTTAGGACAGGTCAGTGCTTCTTCTGACTGGTCAGTGCATTGCAGTCTTTTGTCACTGTAATCAATTGCATATTACAGTGTATGCGATTACCGTCTCCCTCCACTGTATACCATTCAATAAAACTCTAGAGGTCAGATTTATATGATTGAATATGACGCGGCATGTTAGGCAGGTCACTGCACAGGCTAAGTGGTGCGTGTGAGTGAATTTTTTAGTACATATACGGTGCACATGTGAACACATGTTAGAGTGATTTCATCATAGGAACAGAAGTGCATATGATGTGAGCATGACGAGAGTGCATTTATGTGCATCAGTGAGTGTACTTGCACACAGAACCAGTGTATCACATACAGTAGGGGTGATGTTTACCAGTGTGCTGTATGCAAGTCAGTGTCAGACCCAAACATGCATAAATACAGCCTGCACACTTTGAGTGTAAGAATTACAGACCTTTTGTATATGACCTTTTGTGAAGTTCATTTACCTTTTTGAGATATGAAACATATGTATCAGGTAATATGTACTTTAATTAGGGTGAGAGAGCAACTTTAAGATTAGAGAGGCCAACTTTACCTGTGGATAAAATATTAATACAATCTTTTCACTTGAGGTCGGCTACTCTCACTATCTGCATTTACAATGCGTTTCTATGTCCTTGAGTCCTCATTTACATATAGCCCTGAGGGTGCATTACACAAAGTTTTCAAAGCATTTATATGTGCATATGCTGATACATATGGCCTTGTTACGTACTTAATGGTGTTGCTGCCTTTCTTAATGATGTCGTTGTGATCAATATTTAAAGATTTGCTTTATTTACACTCTTCACTTAACGTGCAATAGCCTTTAAAATGGAAAGTGGAATTGCAGTGGTACTCATTGACAAGTTGAGTAAGTGGATTTCAGGGAATTACCATCTAGTGTCATAATGAATGGAAGGAACTTGGGTCCAATAGCTTTAAGGTCCCGTCTGCCATCGAGGGGAATAAAAAAGTTTGATTCCGCTGGAATCCACTTCTCATTGTCAGAGACACGATCAGCAACACAAAGCCAGTGGATTTACAATAGTTGGCTGAACTGAGGTAATTGACATGGAAGAGGAGGATTTTAAAGGCAAGAGACAGAGAGGTTTACTGAAATGGGATAACATGCTGCCAGCGTGTAGTCTGGGTGTGAACAACAACAACATTCTGGATGCAACAATCAATCCAGGGCTTTGTTAAGAAAAAGACAACACTATACAACTGCAATACGAAAGCAGGGGCGCGTATGAGGATTTTAAAAAGTGATAGTAACAGATCTGTTAATTCAAAGCAGTTTAGTGAGATTTGAGACAGACAGTAGAACATTTTGTGCAGAGGTTAAGTGGGACTACTGGCATTTGTTGCAGTACTGTGCTGAACTGGGAAATGGGATCTGGGGATCATCACAGAGAGCACATCCGCTATATTGAAGGCTGCTATATACAGTGTTTTATATTGACAATAGATCACATGACTACTTGGATGTGAACCACTACTGTTACTACTTGTAGTGATGAAGCCTGCAGAGAATTATCTCCCGACTCAGCGGTTCACGTCTTTCAGCTCCATTTTTTGATTTTCTGAAACTTGAAAATCTGTTCTCATTGCTGCTATCAGTGTTGTTATGGCTAGCAGTAGGCAGTCAATTTCAAAAGAAAAAAGAGTCAAAAGGAGTAAATATTAAGGAACGACCTGATAGCTGAGTGGTTAGGGCGCGTACCACATGAGTGCAGATGCTCTTGGCAGGCGAGTAGCCCGTTTGACTTCCAACCAGCCCGACTCTTTCCTGCGTGTCTATCCCTCTGTCTCGCTCCCTTTCCTGTCATTCTCTACTGACCTATCAAATAAAGGCAAAATACCCCAAAAATATCTTAAAAAAAAAAAAAAAAAAAAAGGACTAAATATTAGTAAATATTGGATTGAAGTAAACATTAGATTTTCATTTGCCAGGTAAACATAAGCACGACTCCAAATAAACAATAATCTTGTGCTGGATCAGCTGGATGTCTGAATAGGCAACTGTTTGCTGACAAGTTTAAGGTTGTCTACTTGGCTAAGGTGAAACTACATCAATGTGTTCACAGTTTTCTTCTACTGCCCCCCAGTAGCCAAGAAAAAGCAGCTATTACAGGTTTAAATAAAGCTGTAGGTAAACAACACGTCTTCTATTCTCTTTGCAATTATGTTTCATTTTTATAATAAGTGATATTTAAATCTTTCAAAACCAATTTTCTTATCAAAACTGAACACAAAGACACACTTGTACTATTTAATTAGAGACAAGCTTTCAGTTATTCATAGTCTTCACACAAACTAAAACACACTACTGGCTTTTTAAGAGGTGTGTAGCCCCCAATGCAATGCACCTGTGTATCACTTTTGCTCTTTGGATAACAACATCAAACAAATGTCTTCCTGTGATAAGAAAGTGTTGCTAGTACTAGTGATCCCACTGAGAAACACCTCACTCTGCAGCTTCCAGGTGCTTTTTGTTCAGTGTTTTGGTTCTTCTGTCTGAGTGGTTGACTCCTAGTGAATCTCACCAGCCTCCCCTCTAAATGTGAGCAGTCATTCATAGCAAACAATGCCCTATTATAGCACCTGGCCAGCACAAAATTATAAATGGTTCAGGGGGTACCAGATTTCTCTGGAGCTGGCAGATTAAAGCAGGAATACAACACCAGAGAAAATTACATTTGTCAGGGAGTGAGAAAGGTGACTTCACTGCAATGCTTTATGACCACTGGGTGTGTAAGTAGACGGTTGTATGCTAACCTTAAGAAGGCAAACACCAGGGTGACACTAACAGGGCAAGCTGTCCCTCTGAGGGGAAGCGCTGGAATATGTGATCTGATTTGGTTGAGGCTGTGTTTCTGTTTGTTCCAGATCGTCTCACAGAGGAAACTGACCAAAGCTCTACTCAAACAGGGAAACACTGCTGGAAAGTCTTCCATAACGGTATGACAGTGTTTCCGACGTCAGCCCAACACAGTGACACACACAAACATGCACACGCACACGCACACACACACACTCACACACACACACACACACACACACACACACACTTGCATGTGCGTGCAAATCACACACGCACCACCTCCTGCACTTAGGCACTCTGAAGATAATTAATTTGATGATGTTGCCTGTTCAATCTGTTCTGTTCCTCATTTCCATCTCATTTTCTGTCACCTCCCTCTTCTACCTCTCTGCCTGTCACTCTCTCTCTCTCTCTCTCTCTCTCTCTCTGCCCCCCCCCCCCGCTACTTTCTCTCCACCTCTGTAAAGGTGACAGCAGAGGAGTTGTCTGGTAATGACGATTATGTTGAACTCTCCTTCAGTGCTCGTAAGCTAGACGACAAGGTTTGTGCAACTATGTGTGTGTGTGCTGTCAAACATATTGAAAATTTGTGGGGTTTTTTTCATATATATGAGGAATTCATATTTAGAGATATGAAATTGTGGGTGTGCTGTCAGGCAGGTGTGTGTGTAAGTATGTGGGTGGGGTGGGGGTGTGGGCTGTGGGATTTGGTGATGCAGCAACTCACATTCAATACACAGAAGTACAATCTGGCATTAGAGCAGGCCTCCTGAGATGGGTGGCCCCCACCCACTCCCCCAGTAAACCCCTCCTATCTCACCCACCCCACAACACACACAGATAACTATATTAATTTTCAGCTTCCACACACACGCACACACACGCACAGCCACGGATGACTAATCCAAACAAGTTGTGCCTTAGGGGAAAGATGGAAGAAAGCAAAGGAGGGGTGGATAAATTGGAGAGGACAGGAAAGAGATGGGTGGAAGAAACAAGGAAGAAAGGGAGGGAAAAAGGCGATTCTGTTAGTGTATGGATGATTTATGGTGATCGAAGGCAGCGCTGAGGCAATGCCTTACATGCGTGTTTTCCCTCTGAAGGATTTCTTCAGCAAGTCGGACCCTTTTCTGGAGATCTTTAGGCTAAATGATGACGGGACTGAGTCGCTTGTGCACAGAACTGAGGTGAACACAAGCACACACACAAGCATATGTTTTAAATGTGGTTGACTGCTTCATATCTGTGTTTAACAATTACTGTGATGTTTTTGTCTGTGTGTACTTCATATGCGCAGACGGTCATGAACAACCTGAGCCCAGTTTGGAAATCCTTCAAAGTTTCCTTGAACACGCTCTGCAGTGGTGACCATGATAGGGAGCTAAAGGTGAGTCTGGAGCTGTAACTATTGTTAGCAGGTCATGATGAGGGCAACATCGTTTTATTCAACCTGAACAAAAATCTACTACAATCTCAGTGCAGCAAAACCTTGACCACGGCTCGCGTCATTATTTTAGTTCCCCAAACAAGACTTAAGGCACATTTAGAGGGCCGAGGCCAAACAGCGCCCGAAGGCCTGCAGTTGCTCTTTTGCAAAATGTTTTGCTTTTTGTGCAGCATACAAATGATGAGATTTGTAAAACATAAGCACTGCTTAAGTGCCACATACCCACAGGTATATATAACCGACAGATAACAGTGTGAGCAGCTTCAATTATCCAGGAGCTGAGTTCAGGTCAGGTGCTACCGTTCCTTAAAGAGCCAGACGGGTGTGAAAGAGCTCAGCGGTCGCCCTAAACTCTCACCTTTTCTTGCCAGAATAGATCTGTGTGTGTGTGTGTGTGTGTGTGTGTGTGTGTGTGTGCGTGCATATGTGCAAAAGTGGTGGCCGCACATCAGCTGCGAACAGTTATTCTTACCATGAATAAACATGAGCTTGTTCGTTAAATATTCAGAGGTGTCTTAACTCTGCATGGCTCCTGACAGCAGGAGAAAGGGCTCACACACTCACACACACACACACACACACACATGCAAGCCATCAGCTATGGTTTCCAGGGCTACCTGTTTGAAGCATCAGAGCTATAGTGAGAAATGGCAGGGCAGAGATTTCTATTCAGACCACTACGTGCTTTTCACCAGGCTCTTAACTGACCAATGCATAAATGCATAAACCCTTCTCTGCAGTGTCTGCCTGTCTCTCCCTTTGTATTTCTCCTTATGCGTTTCACCACCTCTCTACTTTTCTCCCTCTTTCCCTCCATTGGTCTCTCTCCTTCTCCATCCAACTGTTAGTATTCAGTGAATGGAACAACGGTTCTTCATTTTTTCATTACTCTCTCGCTCAGCTCTCAGGAACTTGAAGTGGAAGCAAGGCGAACAAATTACCGTCAAAAACACAGACACACATACAATCCGCAAATGATCACACACACAACTCAGACAAAAATGGCACACACACTTTAGGCACAGGCACTTGGAAGTTTAAGTGGGAGATAGGAAATAAGGGGATTACTGCTGGTCGTTGTTTTTAATCATGCGTCGAATTGTTTCTGATCGCTACTTGTCGAGGTGACCTCAGGCGAGAAGGACACAAAGTTCTGCCAGCGAAATGACTCATTCATAGCAATTAAACCTGTGTTAAAAGTAGAAGCATTTCCGTGTGTGTGTTAGCATTTGTCTCTATTGACCAACTGTATTGAATATTACTGATGGTACAGACTCTGCGGGGACAGCCCAGATATCGGCGCCTCCTATCTCCTTTTGAAATCACAGGATTGTTTCTTTGTGATGTGCTCAGCCTTGGCCCGCTGACCCTCGCATTTCACCAGTGATTGAGACCATTTATCTTGTCCACTAGCTCCTTTGAGAGAAACAAACTATTACGCCTTAACACACACACATACACACACACATAAAGCTGTCTCTTAAGCCGCGTCGCTCTCAGCATCCTCAGATTAATATTTCACCGCTCCATTGCCCCCCCACCAACACCGCCTTATCAATCATTCAGCATGGCATTTCCCTGCTTGCCTGTGAGTGCGTGTGTCTGTGTGTGTGTTTAGAAAACAGTGTTGCAGCTGCGCTCTCACTGAATGAATGTGTGCGCTTGTGTATGTGTGTCTCTTTGTGTCCGTTCCAGTGCACGGTCTGGGACTGGGACTCTAATGGGAAACATGACTTTATTGGGGAGTTTCAGACCACATTTAAGGAGATGAGGGCAGAGCAGGAGGGAAAACAGGTAAGCGCATAAACACACAAACATAAACACACAAAACTGCTTTTTAATGGATGAAAAGCACACCGCACACTGACTCCTCAGCACGAATGTATTTGGGCAGTTGGATCTTTGTCAGGTAAGGATGATGAAAAATAGTTACAGTAAATACCAGAAAGCTGATAGGCTGTATGGTGACGGGTGTGGTTCTTCATGTACCCCACTCAATGTGATAAACATCTCAAAATGATGAACAACTCAAGAGGCATACAATGAAAACTACAGTCAGTCTCAAAGAGAGGTACAATAGAGACAAAACATTTTCACTATTTCACCTGACAAAAAAACCTGAACACTTCCACACAAAGAGTCTGCATCATATTTTTCTGTTGACATACACTGGCATACATGTGTGGCATGATCCAGGCTAAGGATAGCTATCAACAAGAAGCTATACAAATAAATACATCTTAATTACCAAGAAATGCTTTATTTCATATTTATCTCATGTTCAGACCCATTGGTGTTTACGTTTGAAGGCAAAAGGTGAGATGCCTCCAGGTTTCCTTGGTCCTGGGTGCAAATGCAGCATCTGTGTTTGACCAGTCTCTTTTTTAAAAGCTGTGGTGTGGTCGTGGTTTCCCAACACTGTCAATATTGGAAATAAATTGGTGGTTTTCAGCCAGTGTGCAGGTGTTGCTCTATTTCCATTAGCCTTGCACCTTTGTCTAATGTATGTGTAATTACTTACACCACACCCACAGCTGCACCACTAACACTGACATAATTTGCTGTGTGCTGTTTTTACCTAGATTCAGTGGGAGTGCATCAACCCGAAATACCAGATGAAGAAGAAGAATTACAGAAACTCTGGTGTTGTCATTCTCAACCACTGTAAGGTGAAGTGAAGCAACATCAGTCTCACATCCTTCAACTTTCTGCAGTCTATCCCTGCTTGTGTTTTCTGTGAAGTCTGCAATGAGTATTTCAAGTATTAATTTATCTGTCAATTGGTTATACCATAATAGTTGATTATTGTTTAGTCTACAAAATGTCATGATGAAAAATGGCCATCACACAATTCCCATAACTGAGAGGGAGGTCGTTGGATTGCATCTTTTGTTCTGACCAACAGTCCAAAATCTAAAGATGTTAAATTTACCATGATATAAACAGAGGATATCAATTAATAATATAAATATTTCAACAAAAATTTCAAGCATTTTGTCAGCACTAAATTAAACTTCCCACTGAACACTATGTATAGATATATATGTGAATTTCTGTGTGTACACGGGTATGTAAGTATGTGTGGTAACATACAGTGTGTAAGGGCACAAATGTATATATGCATAGGTGACCACGTCTTCGTCGTATGTACTGTGTATATTTTTTTATGAGAGAAACAAGCATGTGCAAGTTGTGGCAACAAATTATTCCCTTGGACAATAAAGACAATCTTTTCATGTCTGTCATGTCTGTTATGATGTGGCCTAAATTTCAGTATTTCTCCTGACAGATCATCAAAATGTATTCTTTCCTGGATTACATCATGGGAGGCTGCCAAATTCAGTTCACAGTAAGTTTTGTCACATTTATTCTGCTTAATATTCACGGCAGTATGTCATTGTCTGTCCATGCCCACTCGTGCTATGTGAGTGTATACATTTATATGTGAGTGTGTGTGTGTGTGTGTTTCTGTCCCAGGTGGCAATAGATTTCACAGCATCCAATGGGGATCCCAGAAACAGCTGCTCCCTCCACTACATCCACCCCTACCAGCCCAATGAGTACCTCAAAGCGCTGGTGGCTGTAGGGGAGATCTGCCAAGACTATGACAGGTAGACAACACTCCATCAATCATCATTTATCTAATGCTGACACACACAAACACACACACACACTACATTTTACCCCTGAGGACCAAAACCTTTGATGAAAGTCTACATAAAAGGAGCTCTATGTGCCTATCATGTAAAGTGTTCCATATATCGCAAAGCTTTTATCCATTATTTTTCCTTCCATCTGTACCTTTACTCCATCTTTTTCAATGAATCATGTGTCTCTCTCATTTTCCAGTGATAAAATGTTCCCAGCGTTTGGCTTTGGAGCTCTGATACCACCTGACTTCAAGGTAGGACATCTGGGATGTGTGTGTGTGTGTGTGTGTGTGTGTCTGCGGTAGCAGAGGGAGCTGTGGCTAGTTTAGATTTAGATTTTAGATCTCTTTTGGAGGCACAGTTTGCTTTTGATCAACATGAAAGGAGAATGCATCTGTCAACCTGAAAATTGGACTGAACATGTTGTGCTGAGTTTGGTTTGCTGTAGCAGTGAAAGGTGCTGTGTTCTCTCTGTTCCACATGAAGGTTTCACACGATTTCGCTGTGAACTTTGATGAGGACAATCCTGAATGTGCTGGTGAGCATCCACACACACACACACACAGAAAACTTTCACATTCTTTCACAACATTCATACATCACAGGACGGAAACAGTCCTACAGTCCCCTCTCATCTCTCCCTCGCTGTCAGTCCCATATTTCTCCCTCTATCTCTCCCCACCCTCATGTTTCTTCCTCTCACACATACAAACACACTCAGGCATGCGCACACACTTGCATGCACACAGGCACACACAAATGCAGCCGGCAGATTTGTCACTATGCCGGAGGAAGTATTTCAGGCTCTGAGATACAGAGAAAAACAACACTAATCTGTATGTGTGAAATGGGCTTCTGCACCCTTCTCCCCACATAGCTGCGTACCCGCCGCGAAGGTGTGTGCCTGTCATCTCGTGTTTGTGTGGACTATAAGAGAAAGCTTTTTGAAAGATGCCCAGTCACCTTGGAGTGCAATCACATGAGCAGAATCTGATTTAGTTTAGCAGATACTTTTGCAAGCACAAGAACTTTGACTTGATAAGGTCAGCATAGTGTAATATAGAGACAGACAGATAGAAATACAAATAAACAAGCAGCAAGTGAACCTGTATGTGTGTTGCAGGGATCCAAGGCGTGGTGGAGGCCTACCAGAATTGCCTCCCTAAGATCCAGCTGTATGGGCCCACCAACATCGCCCCAATCATCCAGAAAGTGGCCTCATCAGCCTCAGAGGAGATGCACACCAAAGAGGCCATGGTGAGCCAGAGAATGAGAAAGATAACAAAAGAAAGTTGTTGTGAGTGATGGTGTTTGCACTGGCCCACAGGGAGACAAAGAAAGAAGAAAGAAAACTAGCAATGAAAAGGCAAAAAGTGAGACGTCAGAGGTGGTAAAAGTTGGGACAAAGAAGAACAAGAGGAGATGAATTGAAAGAGTGGGGATGTCATTGATATTAATTTAATTCCAGTCATAAGTTTTAGTGCACAAATTCCTCTCCGCCTTAATGCCTCCCGCTTTTTCCGGACTGTAGTGGATTAGAGTGAGTTTTATTCAAATGAGTCCCTGACAAGAAGCCACTTTAAAACATAAAATTCAGCCAACATCTGTTTGTCCCTCCCCAAATCCTCCCTTCTTAAACCCACAAATTTCTGCTCTCTCATCTCCAACGCCAGGAATATTTCATCCTGCTGATCCTGACTGACGGCGTCATCACCGACATGGCGGACACACGGGAGGCCATCGTGCACGCCTCCCACCTGCCCATGTCTGTGATCATCGTCGGCGTGGGCAACGCAGACTTCACTGACATGCAGATATTGGACGGGGACGACGGGATCCTGCGTTCACCCAAGGGCGAGCCTGTCCTCCGCGACATCGTCCAGTTCGTCCCCTTCAAGGACTTCAAACACGTGGGTGGTTGTCGGGGGAAAGGGTGGAGGGCAGAAGTCTTGAATTTCAGGAAAAATCATAGAGCTTTGATGAATGCATTCCAGGCAGAAAATGTGACTGAATCTCCAGGGAAGTCCAGAAACCAGACATGTACAAACGAGGAAGTATATAAGAATGCAGCAGAGTGGGTTTTATAACATCTTTTTGCACTAAATGCTATTTTTCAGCTATTTCTGTACTTTATGTGGCTACTTCCTCACAGTCAGCATGACTATAGTGGATACCAGACTGTTAACCTTCAAACTTGAGTGCTTTCTCAAGCTGAATAACATTAAAGAGCATAAGAAATGTTAGGAGTATCTATGAAGGTGTATCTAGTCATGAAATATTAAGAATTTTTTCATCAGGGCTGCAATGTAAAAAAAACAAAAAAACAAGGCAATACGCAATAGGGGTACATTTTGCTTTAAATATTTTAGCACTGGTGCCCGTACAATACCTGAGGTTCTGTACTGATTCAAAACATTGCTCTGTATTTTTGTCTTAGTGCTGGGCAAGTGAGGCCCATGAGCCAAATCTGGCTCCATGACAAAAGCTGAAGTTTTCCAGTTCGTCAAAACTTTTTCATGATTTTTCAGATCTACAAATCTGATGCAGATATCTGTGTAAACACAAGGAACACAATAAATCCTAATAAATATGGCCTCGTAATAATAATCAATGCCCCCACTAGCAAACAAACCGCAGCTACTTTGTCTCAATTAAATTAAGTTTAATAAACAAATGAACAAGACAAATAAAGAATATAATCCAGTTCATTTAAAGTATGTAACTGTTGAAAGAAGAAATAACACGTCCACTACAGTCAGCAGCCTTTCATGGTCTGTTATTACCATTAGCATATATTAGCTAATGTTAGCACACCTTTGATAGATATTGCTATGGTCAACTGACATCATTGGGTTAGTTTGCTGACTTTATTATTCTTATCTACTTATCATTAGCTACATTGCGTTTTAGCACTTCCTGTTATCCTGTCACGGCCACCTTTGGCCATATTTGGTGCTGTTTAACAGTCCAAACACAGTTGTAATCAATGAACTAACTAATATATCACATATATGAGTCATTTCATGCCAAATGAATATTACAACAAGCTGCTGTAAATCTGCTCGGCCTCAGGCAGACCAGCAGCAGCATTTAAAAAGTTCCATGTCAACAGGGGCTCTATATGTTTGTGTTTGTGCGTGTGTATATGAATGTGTTGGGTGGGTGCTAAGAAGTGTTGCGGTGGGGGTTAACAAGTGCGAGTGTGTGGGCGTAATGTGCTTGGTGTGCTCGTCAAAACACATCAGCTATCTGCACACTGCGCACATGTGTGTCTCTGGTGGCATTCATTTTTCCTGGCTCTGACAGGGCCTGTTTGGCTGAGTCCGTTATGGTCCATGACAGGTTGAGAAATCATCGCAGCTACGCAGACAGAGAGAGTGGGGAAGACCTCAGCAAAATGCAGGAAGGAGTGGAAACATATAGTATACTCAAAAGTATATAGATCAAGGGACAGGCACATGTGAGAAGTGAAGAATAAATCTGAATGGGTGACGGAGGAAGACGTAGAGAGAGACAGCCCCAGTGGTGGTGGCGGTGTTTGAGGGAGGTCAACAGGAGAGCGGAGCTAAAGACAGAAGGGAGCGAGGGAGTGTGTGACAGAGGTGGAGAGGTGATTTTCTGCTCTGTCGTTTCTTTTCAGAAGGGATTAGCAGGACGGAGCTGCTGTGCGACAGGCAGAGCGGGGGATAACAGGTAGATAGGAGCGGAGGAGAGAAAGCAGGAGGGAGGGTGGAAATGAGAGGAGGGGGAGGAAGAGGAGGAGGGGAGATGGGGCTCGGGTGGGTGCACTTTGATGATGCATTGTCTCGGGGAATTATGTGAGATGGAGTATGACAGATTCGCAGACTTTAAATATTCGGACGTGTGTGTGTGTGTGCGTGTAGTGCAGTCGCATGTGTGTGTGTGTGTGTGTGTATGTAATTATGTGTGTGTTTGTATGCATTGGAATGGTTTTTTTTTTCTTTTTTAAGTCCTCAATCTAACTAAAGTTTTGGGTGTTTTGCTTTATTTGACCATTTTATGTTTTTGCACGTTTTAAATGAATAGTTCACTAAGTATTCTCAACATTCTTCATAACGCCAAAAACATAGAAATCAAACATCAGACAAGATGTTTGCTTGTCTGATCACATCTGTCCCGGCAGTCTAGACCTATGACAGCATCAGGCTCAACAGTAAATTCTGGCATCCTAGAATCATGCATGGCCGGCGATGTGTGTGCATTGACCTCTCTCCACCTCCTTCTCTGTCTGTATCTGTGTCTCCAGGCCTCCCCAGCTGCCCTGGCTAAGAGTGTTTTGGCAGAAGTCCCTAACCAGGTGGTGGATTACTACAACGCTAAAGGCATCAAACCCAAGTGTATGTCAGACTATGAGTCCACAAGAACCTTCAGCCCCTGACAATGGACTACATGCACACATACACTCAAATACACATGTATATATATCATATATATCTATATATATAGATAGATAGATAGATATATATACATACATTTATGTACTGTATAATACATTTACACAGGCAAAAGCACAAGCACACATACACACACAAACATGTACTCACAACCGTACTACATACTACATACAGTAGTCTAGCTCAGAGAATTAGCTTGTTCTGGTGAAACAATTTGAACTACTCCATTGATGACTATTGCATGCTTGGCCACAGTGGCATCACCTGGGAAATTATTACTATCTACTGTATATCTGAAAGATGTTTATAGAAATAAGAGCAGCCTTCTGAACCAGCATGCAGACTGAAACCATAGCCCACCCAAAGAAATGACACTCCTACCTTATTTAGATAACTAGCAAGTACATAGACCAAAAGATCTGTGAGTAGAGAAGCCAAAATATGTGATTGCATAGCCTGAAATGCTTAGAATTAGCATTGCAAATGTTATTTATGGGAACTGTAGCGTCCCTGTTAGTGTACTGCATAAATGCATGCATAATTTAGCTCCTGCTAATATCCAATCTCCAGTATCTGCTTGCTAGTTATGAAATAAAGTATCTCTGTCATTTGAGTGACATTCAAGGTTGTCTTGGGTGTTTTGGGTTCTTTTCTACAGATTTGTTTGAGATTTTGCTAAATCGAAATGAACGACTGAATAATTGTAATAATTTCTTAATAACCTTCTTACATTTTAAAGAGTTATGGGAGGGTAGATAAGCGTGTGTGGTAGACACTCATCTGTGAGCTGAAAACTGTTTTTTCTGTATTCTGCATGTTGATTATAATAAAGACACTTTGGTTTTCTCACTTGTTTGTAATCTGATATTTGTGTAGTTGTCTGTGTACTTGTATGAATCATGTTTTTATGTTCACACTTTCACAATCAAAGGGGGGGATAGTGGTGGGTTAGGGGGGTTAACCTCCCTTTTGGTGACAAGGTAAAACATTACATTTCAGATGAAGACTTGGTTTTTGCTAAAGGTTTGAGTTAGAATTGGGGTTGGGTGTGTTGTGATTATGGCCTGTGTAAGGTTAATTTTCCAAGGAATCAATGCAGAACAATATCATTTTCTTCTGAGGGACAAAAACAACCCTATGTGCATTTGTGCAGGTGTGCAGTGTGGAGGTATAATCTAGAATAACAAAGAGCGAGTAGGTGGCAGCCATAGACTTGATGTAAAAAGGTGGCAGCTTGTTAGTTGATTTATTTTTCTCAGCCCAGTGAGCCCTTGTCTCTCTCATGGACGGCCCTACGCTGTCTTGTTGAATGAACCAGCATTGCAAGCAACTACTAACTCTCACACACACTTCCTTTTTACACACAAATAACACTGTTGGACAGAGGCATGTTCATCTGTAACACCTCTCTTTCACCATCTCACAGACAGACATTAAAATGCAAGAATAGATTATTTCACTAATCTGCATATAGTTAATTAGGGCAAACCAAAGTTGGGCTGTCCTGAAAATGGACTCTTTATGTGCTTCGGTCTCTGACATTCAGATCAATATTCAGCACATGCATCCCCTGTCTGTTTCCCAATTAGAGAGACTGAGGATCAGATTTATAAGAGCAAAAAAATCTGTTCTCTTCATAACAATACTATTACTTCTACTACCCTCTACTACTACTACTACTGATAACAACAACAACAACAACAACAACAATAATAACAGCAATAATAATAATAATAATAATAATACAATGGGACTTGCCAGGTTAAAATTGATTTATTGAGCTAATTTATTTATCGTTTTATATTAATTTTACATTTTACAGTGCTCAGATATCGAAATTTAAACATCAATATTTCCTTGTCAAACATACAAACCTCATCTGTTACTGAAGTTCACGTCATATGAAAGCTCACGAACGACCACTAGGGTGAAACTATTTAGTCAACTTCTGTTTCCAAGGCCATGAACTTTAAAATTCAACATTTATCAACGTTTTTTGTTGGGTCATTTGTGTCAAGCCGTCAAACATAAAGCTGAACCTAAACGCTTTTTGGACATGAAATTTTAAAGATATGTCTAAAATTATTAAAGGTGGTTGTGCGGAACCTTAGACATGAGCCTCAGTGCTACGGAACTGTTTTGTTCACGTACCGGAAGTAGCCAGGGTGACATTTAGAACAGGACGAAAACGAAGGCATGGGTGTCCATATGTTGTGAGACCTTGTGTCCTCTTAGTTCATATGTAGCTTTTATATTTATGTGTAAGTGTACAGACTAAGGAGCGCAATGGCGGCGTGGAGCTGTCGGTTTCTTCTTCAGCGGGGAACTCGACTTGTTTCTCTCCGAGCAGCAGCTGAAAGGTGGCTAATGCTAAACGGCTAGTTGTGCTAACGTATCTGAAGTGAGCTTCACCATACACCTTAGCTAGATATAGACTGCTGTGATAAAATAGCTGAACAGTTTTACATTTCAGCTCAGTACTGTCTTTGGGGTTTTTTTAAAATAATATATACTATAATAATAATATACTATAACATCTCGCCATTTAATTGGGCTACGAATTAGTATGTTTTACCATTTAATTGGTAATATTTCCTACGGTTTCTCTAGATTTGTGGGTTTTATAGTTTGGGTTTGCTTTGAGGTTGTTGTAGTTGTTTTCACTAAATGTGAACTTTAAGAGCTTCTGTATTTTACATGGAATACTTGATTAGAAGTACATGCTGTTATTGAGGAGGACAAAGCTGATGAACCACTACACAGTCCCAGTCAGATCAGTAACAGATGAGTAATGTGTTGATATCCATCTGCACGCAGACGTGGGCAGTCTTTGATATTACAAAATGCCACCGGGATTCATCCAGTCCTGTGTAGCTTTATTTTCCTGCCTTTGATTCATCATCATCATGGTGACATTAAGGCACATAAAATGCATCAGTGACTGAACTAACTCACAGCAGGAGTTTTGCAGTGAGTATATAAATTAGTGCAGGAATGATGATCCTGAAAATAAAGCAAAACAAAATTGATAATCATTTAACCATTATCAAAATTATCATTCTTTGGTGTTCAACTTTGGGGCTTTATTTTTTTAGTTCCGTTGCAAATAGACTATGTTTGTTCTGTTTGTCAAACAAAATAAACAATCCAACATAATCACCTTGGACTTTTTCTGCCATTTAATTGACGAAACAGTAAATTAGGGGGAAAGAAACTTCACTCGACAGGGCAAAATAATCATTAGTAGCAGCCCTGAAATAAATAAGTACATATCTATGTATGGTAGGTGGTACTCAAGTATTGATTGGACACAGTTGTGAGTATGTCTTGATGTAAGTAATGGCCTTGTCTGTGAATAACTGCACCTGATAACTTGAATTTATTTTCTCTTGCAGTCCTGTCCAGTTGGTGGGTTGTATCAGGACAGTAAAAACCACAACGTGGTTTGATGAACACCTCACAGAGGACAACCAGAAGTACATGAGGAAGAGTGTGGCAGAGGAATACAGCAGACAGACAGCTGAAAAGCTCAACCCACTCAAAGATGAGCCCTGGCAACGCCATGAATGGACAGAGGGTTCGTGTGTTGCTTAGTGACAGTTGTGTATGTATGTTCTCTTGTTGTTGACTTGCACTTTAACCATCTTTTCATCTGTTTCTCTTTCCAGGGAGCCGAAGAGTCGGGTTAGTCACCGTGAAGTTGGGGATGGCTCCAATCTGGACGAAAACAGGAGAAAGACATGTCGTCACCATGTTACAGGTACTGCACAGACACACACACACACACTCACTGTGTTCACTTTTGTGATGTGCCTTAGCTTCATGTGAAAATAGCCACAGGCCTTCTTCAGGAATGATAATGTGTGTGAACCTTTGTCATTCATAATGAAATGACCAGTAGTAGGAGAAAGCAGTCAAATAAATTAGATTATTCTCTGGAGTGTGGAGGAAGAATAGCAAATAGTGAACTCCTTTAAATCTCACCTGATGATCAGATGGTGTGTTCCTCAGCAAGCTGCTACTCCCTTACAGCAGGTGTTATTTGATGTCAGGTTTATTCAGAGCACGTTTTAACCTAATCAACTTATCTGTGAAGTAATTAAAAGTAAACTGTGGCTTTGTGTGTTCACTCTATGCTTTATTGATAATGACATTTTTTTATATTGCTCTGGAAAGCATAAAAAACTCCTATTTAAGTATCAGTTAAATGTCACTGTTAACACTCAGCTATTTGTTTTTATTTTGCAATATCAGCGTCAAGGTTATACAGAAATGTCTATACCCATCTGCTGATTCACTTTTGTCGCATTTAGTCACTTTTTTTCTTTTATCTGATACAGGCACAGTCTGTGCTAGACGAAAGGAGGAACATCTAAATAAACCCTCTCGGGGCGAACGCACTCCCACCACTTTGCCATTTTGGTACATGTTATATCTGAAGTGAAATGAAAAGTTCGCCATGAGGCAGTGAATAAGTGCAGAAAGATGGTCAGATTAGATGGTCACAGGTGATTTACTTGTAAAGTATTTTGTGTTGCAAAGTGCTCTGTCATCCTATTGTAGTTACATTTTGTCAGGTGTGTTGAGTTACCCTTTGACCTGATATTAACATGTTTTACACCAGTAGGAGCTTCCATTTAATCCCATCTGCTGGACTATAGTTAAATGAAATACTTTACTCACACTGTCTTTCTGATTGTCAATCTAAACCTGAAATCTTTTTTTTTCTAGGTGCAGGACTGCCATGTAATAAAGTACTTGTCCAAAGAACAATATGATGGACACACAGCAGCTCTCATTGTAGGAGGGAAAAACGCATCACCATTCCACGTAAGAAAGTGCTGTTAAAATGATTAAAAACACATGTGTGAGTTTTTTCTCAGCTGTGAACCTCAAAAATGTATAGTAAGAGCTGTTACAGCACATTCTTTTAACTTTCATGTGGTACAGTTTTTCAGGTTCAAAAGTAGCTATAGCTGATAATTTTATCATTACAATGCCTCAAATGACAATGTGAAAAAGTGGTGCCAATCTAAAAGGGGTCTCTGTAGAGAACAACCTACAGACTTCTCACTTGAATCTGCAGCTGTCTTTACCGAGCTTGATAGTGTATTTCAGCGAGTTTCATCACTTAAGCCGTCCTGCCCACTACATTACACTTTTCACATTATGGTTCGCTCTCCCTGCTCTCATAATGTCATCTGCAGCAGTTACTGCTGTTTTTAGTGAAAAAGTGCTGAAAACCCACTGTATCCTAGCTGTTCAGCACCAGACAGCAAAGAGTTAGCAACTAGTTGGTGAACATGGTGGAATATTTAGTGGATAAAGAGTGGCAAAAAAATGAGGACATGCAGGTTTTAAAAAAAGAAAACCAAAGAGATTCATGGGTTATGTTTCTGATAGATAATAAACCTATGAGGACAATCAAAGGAAATTGTAATGCACTTACTTTGTTATACCATCAGATTAGCAAGCTACACTAAGATGCTTAGCTATAACATTAGCAACCATAAGCTACCAGACCACATTAGACTCCTGAATGTACTGAATGTAGCGTTTAATTGCTACTAAATTCACCTCTTCATTTGTAAGTAGAAGAATGCGTTATCTCTCAAAAGTTACACTGTCTCACTTCAAGCAAAGTAGTTTTGTGACAAGTGAAAAAGTTTCTTTGTCTATAATGACATTGATAATGTAAACGCATTTATGTATTCAGTAGTGAGGCAGCAGTATTTATAATGTAAAATCAGCAGCTGTCCCCACAGAAATGTCATTGAATTATTGTGTGCTTATTTATTTTTGCCTCCAAGTAGCTTGAGAAATTGCAAACATGACTTGACTGAAAAAAAAAAAGTGTTGAGTTTGTACTGAATTGTGACATTTCAGAAAACCATATTTCATCATCCCAGTCTCGGAACTCTTAATATTAGCAGAGTAGCCAAAACCTAGTCATGCAGTGTCACTTTATCGCCTCAAAGTGTCTGAAGCGTGAATGATGTGTCTACGCATAGCTGATTAATGATTTAATCAAAACACCACTTATTATACTGCTCACACCGAACACGTTCACTCTTAGATCTTAGTTCTGGCCACAGTTCATAATCATGCAAAAAAAACCAAAAACATCAGCTCAGTGTTACAGGGGAAACATGATAACATAATGACAATGATGAGCACGCTTAATCAGAAAAATGTCTGTCTGTAATAAGGTCTTGCTCCCGTTTCAGATACTTATCAGAACTAACAGTGAAAACTGAGATGACAGTCAACACACTGGCTCAGAGCTCACTCTGGCCCTGCATTACCTCCTCCAAAGAAAGTGTAGACAAGAAGTTGTTCTTAAGAATATCACCTCTTTAGTATGTATGAGGAGAAACCTCCTCTTCAAATGTTAATGTCCATCTTTTTAAGATAAGAAAACAACAGAACAAGGATGAATAAATCAAAGGCTCATTCTCTGAGTCCTGATAGGTGCGTGATGGATCGGGCTCAGGGTTTCACTCGTCGTATGTGAAGTTGTTTTGAATCCCTCTCACACAGCCACAGCGCTCCTCAGTCAGAGGCAGAGTTTGTCAGAGTCAGAGGCTTTGGCAGGCTGATTTTGAGTCAACAGAAGGGGAGAGAGAGACTTTAGAGTGACTGGAGGGGCTGAGATGAGAGCGAGCCGCGTGAAAGCAAATGTTAGAGGCACTCACTGCCAAGTGTGCGCGCATATGCCTGTCAGTGTGTATGTGCTTGGCTCACATACAGTCATATCAGGCCCACGGTTAGTTTTAAAATGCGAAAGTCCAACTGCAGCTCAGTGCTCCTACCTCTTTTACCACTTTCTTTCCCTCCATTCAACTTTATATTTTTCTCTCTTTCCATCATTGTGACTGACAGCGGTCTGAAAATGAATTGGAAATGTTCAGGAATGCAGGAGTGCCGCCGAAACAGAAAGTTACCACCTTTAAAATCTCCGACAACGCCCTCATCAAGCCAGGTATACGCACATGCATTACTTTGCTGTCCATGTCACATAATAGAATCTAATATCTTATTTTCACCCTTTCGTACACATTTTTTCAATATAGTCTTGTTTGTTGTGTGTTCAGGCACTCCTCTGTATGCAGCACATTTCCGTCCAGGCCAATATGTGGACGTCACAGCCAAATCGTAAGTTCTGTTCTGCCAGCTACCCCTCCTTACTGGCGTTCTCTCTGCTTGGCTTCTTTTCCTATATCGTGTCCTCTCTCGGCTCCAGCGTCACGTTTTGAAGATAGATCAGTTTCTGACTTCATAAGAAAGTGCAAACCTCTTTTTTTTTTTTTATATCATTATCCTCCGAGACAAGAAGTCAGCATACTTGAATGTAACCTGAAGGTATGAGCATGAATTTTTCTTGTGTTTGTGTGAAGCATTGGTAAAGGTTTTCAAGGCGTAATGAAGCGATGGGGGTTCAAGGGTCAGCCGGCCAGCCACGGCCAAACCAAAACTCACCGCAGACCGGGAGCTTCTGGACCTGGAGGGGTAAGACACACTCACACATAAACAAACACATACACATACTGTGTAAGACACTCATTCATGCCAGGCATGAACAGTTGGCTTCCCATAATCCAGTAATGGGAGCATGTGTGCTGTTCTTCATTTGCATCTAGGATCCAGCCAAAGTTTTCAAAGGGAAGAAGATGCCTGGCAAAATGGGGAACACCTACATCACAGCTTATGGACTGAAGGTACACACACACACACACACACACACACACACACACACACACACAGGACACATGCATAGTTTAAGTTTTGAACTTGCTTGTCCTTGACAGCAATTTAAGTTCCATATTCTCTCATCTGCCTCCTCTCCGTCTCTCTCTGTCTTCAGATATGGAGGGTCAACACCAAGAATAATGTGCTGTATGTTCACGGCTCGGTCCCCGGCCACAGGAACTGCTTACTGAAGGTAAAAATAATCATACACGCACACACTTTCAAATGGAAGTGTGAAGTCGAAGGTCAACCCCAGCATGCTTAGTGTTCTGACAGAGACCAGTGACCTTGCACCTGTAAAACAGTGTCACACCTGCAAGACAGTGTGATCCATCTTTATCTTGACACTGTGCTGGATCAGCAGTGTGTGTGTGCGCGCGCGTGTGTGTGTCTGTGTGTGCATTTGTGTGTGTGTGTGTGTGTGTGTGTGTGTGTGTGTGTGTGTGTGTTTTTCTGTGAGGGAATGGAAATGTGCCTCTTAATGATGTTAGTAATATCCACAGCATCCATTTCCATACTCAGCATGTTGTGCTCGCCTTGTGTGTCTGTGTGGACACACACAGCCTATTATTTGTTTTGCAGACAAGCGATAATGAATACAAATGTGCATTGCATTTCACCCAGCTCATCTGTCTTCCACACACACACACACACACACACACACACACACACACACACCTGCATTCACTTAAAATTATATCGCCCTGAAGGATACACTTGCAAGTTCATTATTTTGTTTTTATTATTCTGTGCAGCTTCAGTGTCCCTGTGTCAATGAGGAACTGCTGTTCTGTTTAATACAATTTTGACTGGGGCTGCAATTAATAACAATTTTCATTATTGATTAATGTGTTGATTGTTTTTATGGTGAATCGATTAATCATTTAGCCCAGTGGTTCTCACAGTGGAGGTCAGGGCCTCCTGGGGTGTGTCGATCCACTGCAGGGGGGGAGTGCGCGATGATTTATGTGGAAGCACTAAACACCGATCTTCTAACCTAATTTTGTTTTTCAAAAAATTTTAACTTCATTTGCTTTGCTACTTCAGCGTTGTTAATAACTGATTAAAATTTGTAATCCTTCAGATTTCAGTCCTGATTGAGTTACCGTGGTAACAGCAGAATTACAACAGCAGAGCAACTGGTGTATCTATTTACAGTGCAGCCAAACAAATTTGTGTTGTCTTAATGAAGAAGTCTGTCAGTAATAATTACAGTCTTGATCTGCTTCCATGCTGCAAACAGCACGAGTAGTTTTCCACATAACAGCAGGACATGTTAAGGGTTGGACATAACTAGTTCATGTGACGTGTTGTCCGACATGTTGTTGTCCGTCAGTCTGCACAGCTTGTGTGAATGTTGGATTGTCGATTTCAGAAAGTTACAGAAATTGTTGGACACATTGTTTTTCTGCTTCTGAAAGCATAATAGAAAAAGTTTGAGAACTGCTGATTTGATCAAAAAAATTACTTTGGCTCATTTTCCAGTGCATTTCCAGGTGACATTTTCAAAGTGTGTGTTCTGGTGGTTTTTTTTGTTTGTTTTTTGTTTTTTTATATTTAAAATGAAATGAAACAAAGAAAAGCAAAAATGCGTTCATCTGAGAAGCTGGAAAATTCCTTTTTTGGCATTTTATGTTTATCAAAGCTTAATTGTTTCAGCACTAATTAAGACAAGAGTGTCCTCACAGCTATTACCTGAAGTGAGTGTTTGTCTGTTCCAGGTAAGAGATACGGTTTTGCCAACCAGGAGCTCCACCCTGCTCAACCCTCCTTTCCCTACCTATTTTACTGAAGAGGAAGCTGACCTTGAAGAAGACCTGTACGATGACAACTTGTTCATTCACACAGAACCATCATTAACACTCACCTGACCACACAACACACACACACACACACACACACACACACACACACACACACACACAGACACATTCATACCTAGACCTGCAAACTGTATCTGGATCCTGTAATAAAGAGTAATTCCTTTGAATGTCTTCAGCCCCTCTTATTGTGTGTGTGTGTGTGAATGATACAACAGCACCGAGCCTGTCTGTTTGATCCAAACAGTTATTACGGTCCCTTTCCCCTGAAACCATGGTAACTGTAGGAGTGATGATGTCACTTGAGGATCCCCAAGCAGTGAAAAAAAAAAGACAATGAAACAAAATAAGAAAGAGGCAGATATGATGGAGAAATGTGTAATATCCGTGCAGGATGCAGGATAGGAGAGGGAGGGGGGCTGAGCTGGATACAATGAGTTGCAGAAAGAGTGAGGGGAATGCAGACAGAGTGTAGATAGGGGTGGAGGGATGAATGGGACGGAAGGCATGGGAGCAAATACAAAGGAGCAGAGAGCGGGAGGGAAAGGGAGAAATGAGCTGGTGGAGGTGTGGAGGGCGGCTAAAGGGGGGAGAGAGGGAGAGGCAGGGATGGAGGCTGACAAAGGTTGACATTTGTGCATAAGAGGATAAATGAGGACATTAATGTTGCAGCAGGAACCACTGGCGCTTAAGTCTGTGTATGCGTGTTTGTGTTCTGCAGTATTTAAATGAGAAAACCTCAAGCCGGGGGGTTTAAGAGGCCCCCTCCTGCATCCTTTTCTTTGGGGGGGGGGGGTAATAAATAAATTAGAAACACATCCTCCAAAGTGTTCAACTCTTGTTTTGTGTATTTACATCCTCAGAGGCCTGCATGTGAATCAGTCCCTCTCTTTGTTGGTCTCTGCTCTGTAATTGACAGCAGCAAAAACAAAGCTTTTGTTTGAAATACTGACATGCAGCGGTGATGCCTCACAGAATACCCTGCCACAACTGCAGACACACACACACAAACACACAGCATCCATGCCTTTTCCCTAATTGAAACAACACACAACAGCCGGCAGACTCAGGAATGCGTAACATACAGTCATTGGCTGTCATTTAGATATGAAGATGTACAGTGATGATGCAGTTTGTGGCAAACACCGTCCTGCTCCATATAACATGCCACAGCTTGTAGGTCCATAAGGCAGCAGCAGATTCTTTGAAATGGTAATGATATCGTTTGAAAGTCCTGTTCTGTGGAGCCTGCACATCATCAGGCTCTTGTGGGGGTGGACGAGAGGAGCGGAGGTGGGGAGGGGGGTCGCTGCCTGTTAAAGCAGCAGAGCAGGAAGAACAGACGATGAACCCCAGCCTGATTTCTGTAGCACACTTTCATAAGACAGGGTGTGCTGGATTGTTAACTTACTGTGTGTGTGTGAGTGTGTGTGTGTGTTTGCATGGCATAGAAGCCCTGTACGATTGTTAGTTTTTAACATGGAAATCTGTCCAACGAACTAATGACCTGATTCAAGAAAAGAAAATGAAAATTGACCTGAAAATGTACATGGATTGAAGTAGAGCATGGATAAAACTGCTAATCAATAAGCTTTGACATCAACAGCTTTCCCTGAGGCACATTAGAGTGCTTTTAAACACTGATCTCAGGGTCATAAGGTCAAATGTCAACCTCACGGTGGCCCTCAGACAAGAGTCTGGGGATTCCCAACATCTTTAGGCTAGTACCATTTATCACCTGATCACCATGAATGTCTGTATAAAATCATATGACACACCACCCAACTGTTGTTGAGATTCTTCAGTCTGGACCAAAGTGATCAGTGGATCAACGGGCAGACTAACCACATGACATTACCATCCATGAAGCTGTGCCACAAAGTGCACACGGCAGAGATGTAGACATCACGCCAAGACACAAGACTTTACCTCTACAGGAGGGACTTAGATGCAGAACCATTAAAGGTTTGATTTTGACCTGGTAAAATCTCGGAACAATAAAAAAAATAAAGATAAATAAAAAGATAAGATCCTTAGGGACAGGCCTTGTAGAAATGCACTCCCTGAATATTTGACTATTAGACCCATGCTTGAATGAATGAATGAATCAGTCTCAGCCAGGGATGCAGCTAACAATTATTCTCATTAGTGATTAATCTGCTAATTATTCAGCTGATTTGCCGAAAAAGTTGAAACATTTCCACCGAGCAGGCTTACATTTTCAAATCCAAAACCCAAAGACATTCAGCTGAACACCAAAATGTTGGCACCAGAGAAACTTAAAGCAGATGAGTTGTTGAGCTGCGGGAGCAGGAAAGTGTGTGGAGGGACGTGCCCTCAACTGAAATCACCACTCTGCATGTCTTGATATTGAAGTGCTGCCACCCACCCACCCGTGTTCCTGTCTGTCAGTCTGCCTCAATATCTGATCCCCAAATGCATTCGCATTCACTAATGAATCCAAATGTTTTGGGGGGAAATTTGGAGCGAGGGAGTGTGTGAGTGAAGGTGGAGGCCGCGGTTATGACCCCAGTCTGACATGATGGATCTACTGCTCTACTTCTGCTGGCTCAACACATGAGAGATCTGATATCCATTAGTAAAGAGGACACACACGCACACACGCACACAGTGCACAGCCTCTCCTATTGCTTTGCACACACACACACACACACAAACCTACTGTGACCACCTCTCTCTCACACACACATTCTTTTTGTTGCCTCCTTAGCAAGCGAAGATGCTACATCCAAGACTGGTCAGCACTTATGTTGCTACTCCGTTGCCAAGTTTCCACAAAAAAATGTTCGCCTGCCATTCTGCATGCACATACAGTATATATGTGTGTGTGTTTGTGTGTGCCTTGCAATATGAATTATTGAGTGTGTTATTTGAGGGACAGCTGGCTGTTGAACACATTAACTCCCTCAGTCAGTCAGCCAGTTATGAGTCAGGAGCGAGTCTCTAAACAGGAGCAAAGAGGGAACTGAGAGAATCTTAATGCAATTTCACACTGACTCGAATCAGCAGGAAATGATATTATGAAGTGTTTAAATAAGCGCCCAAGTCAGTTAACACGAGAAATGAAATGAATGAATCTTTTCACTACAAACAGAACGTTAAGTTATTGTTATTAGACTGAACACAACCGCTGTCTGCAAATCAAGGTGTCTGAGCGATGTTTGAAGTTTATAATGGAGTCACTGGTGAAATGACTGTTCTGACTCAAGCTCTCGCACTGTATCATGTGTTGCATAATGTTTTCGTTCTGTCACAGCACACTTATCTTGAGAGAAAAAGAGAAACTGCGTCGGTGACTCAAATCCTTATTTATTCAAGATTTCACCGCTTGATGGAGAGGAAATGACCCCTAAGTATAGACATTTGCATTTGTGTTGTTTATCATAGTTTAATCCAGTCACAGGCCTTTTATCAGCGCTAAATGGGGATGGAGAGAAGAGCCCCGCTGGTTATTTCACATGCACCACAATCACCACACATCCCTCTAAAAGCCTCTCTGCCCGGGTGGTCCTGCTGTGCCAAGCCCCCTCCCAATTGTGCACACCTGCGTCGCATGAGAGTGTGTGTGCGTGTGTGTATGTGTGTGATGCCTCCCACCCACGTTGGTAAATTTGGGTTCCTTCCTTCCAGCACCACTGGGTGAGGGCAGGGTGCAGCCTTTGGGTCCCCACCTTCCTCTCCACAGGTGTTCCTATGCTGCCCTCAGATATGTTTTTTGTGTGTGTGTGTGTGTGTGTGTGTGTGTGTGTGTGTGTGTACTTTGCATCTATTTACAAGACTTAATGAAAGCCCACCTAGGATCTGAGACATCTCCATGGTAACAAGGGCCAATGGAGGGACAGGAAAGTAGGCATTAGAAGAGGGAGCAAGAAGAAGGAAAACTTTGGGAACATAGTTTATAGTTGTCTTTAAAACATGCACCACAAGCACTCAGGCCTTTGACTCTCACCTCTCAGATGGAGCAAAGTGGCCCATTACACCATTAGGTGTTCAAAATGTCTGCAATCATCCTTTAACTTTCACATTGTTGGCATGTGCCATAAAAGCGCGCATTATTTTGTGAGGCTTAAATGAGCCGTGTTGTGACTGCGAGGTAAATGTCAGCGGTTTTCAGCCGGAAACCTTCGCCACAAGAATGTGACCACGGGATACCGAGTAAATCAATATGGAAGCCAAGGGAGAGCGGCTGAAGGAGGGGGGTAAAGAGAGAGGGGATGTTACCTCAGGTGAAAAACCAAATGACAGCAGCAAAGGAGGGAGAAGCAATGGAAAATGAGGAGGAGGAGGTGGAGGAGGAGGAGGGGAAGAGGAGACTGAGTTAACTTCCCCTCCTGTCTGACCTTTGACATTCCAATAGCAGCTTAATCTGTGACCTCACATGTGTGTGTGTGTGGGAGTGTGTGCAGGTGCATTAAAGGATAAGGCAATATTCTCTATTGATTCCTACTGAAGATTAATATATTCAAAAACCAGCTGGCCACTGTAGTTTAGTTCATAGAGTTAAGGTTTAAGATATATTTCTATATTTTGCTTTGGTCTTTTTGTGGGATTTGTTGACAACTGTAACAATATAGAATATGTTCACATTTATTCTTTAAAGGATCAGTTCACCTAAATCAAAACAAAACACACACACACACACACACACACACACACACACACACACACACAGAATATCTACACAACATATTGGGGTCTAGGTGTGGATATAGTTTTATTTGCTGACATTTAGAGATATGTGCTGCTCAGACTTGTTTTGCAACCCCTCTGCAATAATCTGTGTCGCTCAAACATCTAAAAATGACACTTCAGTCCGCACAAATCAAACCAATACTATCTGAGTTACTAGAGACCTTTAAGTTTAAATGAGAAAAAATATATTTTTTTGTGATTCCGCTGAAGTGAACCTTTACATTCTCTTGCACACACCCACGCCTGCACACAAGAGAAGAAGACATTTCTCACTCCTGAGTAGAAAGACATTTCGCCTGACTCACAGAGAGGAGCAGACACAAAAGCATCAACACAAAGAGAGAGGGAGAAAGACAGACAGTAAATGGAGGGGTCACTTAATATTGTGGAGAGTAAAATACATTAAAAAGCACACTTTTAAAACCTGACATCCATGTAGACAACAATAGGGTTAATGTATCTATTGAGAGTGAACAATAGGTATGTTCACGCTATAAATCATGCAGAGTCTGTCTGTGTTTCAGACTGACAGATAAAATATTTTTCTAACTTGTTACTTTTCTTTGATGGTGAAAGCAAACAGATGAATGATGAATCAAAGCTTTGTCAAAAATGATTCAAAAACAAATTGGGTTTTGTGTGGAAAATGCAGTCAGTTCACTGCATTATGTGGGTATGCCACTAATTATAAAAAACCCTTCATCTGCTATGAGAGGCATCTCAGGAGACCTGTGTGCGTGTGCACGCATGTGTGTGTGTGTGTGTGTGTGTGGGTGGGTGCATTACAGACAGAAGGAGGGGCTCAGTGGAAGAGAGAGAGAGAATTACATCTGTTTTGGGTCAGCAAAAATACTTTATAGCCCTACTTAAAGAGGCAGTAATGGACCTGCCAAAAGGCAATACACTCAAGTGGTTCACATACACACACACACACTCACACACAAAAACACACAATCTGAACATGCACTATGCAGACATATCATCTCATCAGCCCAGCAGATCACACAGTATCCGCAGACACACAACACTATCCCAGAACTCGTCTCCTCCCCTGCAAAGCTTTAAATATGCCTGAGATCACCAGAGATCATCAAGATATCGACATGATAACATTATCAATTATCCCAGCATCGTGTTGATTCAGCACACATTCCCTCAGTCGACCCAGAGTGAATGCTAATGAAGATGCAGATCAGCCGTTTCAAAGTGTCAGCCGATCTTATCTCTTATCTACAGTAACAGTGGTGCAAGTTAGACTGTGGGGCAACGCTGCCGCTCAGTGGTTTATACAGGAGCTGCACACACACACACACACACACACACACACACACACACACACACGGAAGAGAGGCTGGTTGGAGAAGAGGTTGTGCAAGTTGACATCTCAGAGGAATCTAGTGTTTTGAAATTGTGATATTTCCCTTACAGACAAGGTTTGTATTATCTCACCCACGCTCTCAATATTTTAACAGTCCTCTCTGTATGGCGCACACACACCAAGCCTGAGAGGTTGTTTTAAAGCAGTCTTTGCTCAAGCAGAATGTGCTGCTCCTGCATTTGGCTGTGATCTGTGATAACAGACCTCTTTATAGGACCAAACCTGCTCTGCTCACTCCTGATCAACTGCCTCCACTTTAATCAAGTCACACTGAGAGATCATCTCTAGCTGGACCTCGAAATTTACACCCTGCTAAGATAATAGCACCAGCGTTTGCAGAAAATCAGTGTTTCTGGATTAGTCCTGACTGCGTGACTTTTCTCTGAGGGTCTTTGATGTGTGATGTGAAGTGGAAATTTTCTCAGGGCCAACAATAATCAAGCTAGTGGCAGTGGCAATGTGTCACCCTCTGTACATTTGTTTCGAATCATTAAGCCTCTGGGATGGTCCATGATGAGATCAGGGCAGTAAAGCAGTGTCATATTATCAATTTATTTTCAAATTCACTTTAAATCTATTAGTATTGAAAATATTCTTTTGGTTTTTGTACAGCTTCAGTTAGTGTATTTTTTTTTTTTTTTTTTTGTCATTTTATCCTGCTAATCTGTATAGTTTCTCATTTTACTGTTTTCCACTCTTTTCTATAAACCATCTCATGTATGCAATGTGCTGTAGGGTTACAAGATATAACATGGATGCTTATTAAAGAGTAACTTAACACCAGGCTGAAAAGCCCACAGTTGTTTCTATGTTCTTTTACTTAAAAAATGCTGAATTAAATGTTAATGTTCTCTCATGCGCCAATATAGGAACACACCGACCAGAAAAACATAATTACATTTCAGAGTAAGGTCTATTTTAGTTTCAGGGTCACTCCAAATGACAGAGCACTTCTCGAAGCTACATCAGCTAAAAAAAAAAAAAAAAAAAGAGAAAAGAAAAAACCTGACAAGTGAGGACACATTGAGGACACACAGTGAGCACCTTGCAGGTGAAGCAGGACAGGAGAGCTCTTCAGGAGCATTGAGTGTCACTGAGAGATACAGACTCTCCACTTTCAAACCTGTCAATTACTCTTTTCATGTCAAGACAGCCTATTTCTGATGAATGAGAAGAGCAGGAAGGATAGCTTCACCTTCACCTGATCCATCTGGAACGCGAAGGTTCTTTTTATCCAGGTAAAAAGTCAAAGAATAGATAAGCTGCCTATTTTGAATTCCCTAGAGAAAACAGAGGTGCTGCTGGAGATGAGCAGATTCAAGTCCTGAACACCAAAGAGGATAGAAGTGGCACCCTCGCATTATAAATAATAAAGTAGCAATATGAAAAAAAAAGTGCAGCATTCAAAGAGAATAACATCTCACCATTCTACGCCTGAAATGGACAAAGACTTAAATCAGTATCGGTATCTGTACATGTTTTAAAGTACATGTGTAATTAAATCGCATTGTTTTCTGTGCTACAATATACATATCTGAAATCTTTGAGAAAAAAAATCTAAACATAAAAGGTAGAAATGTATATTTTATCTTTTTGATTTCATGACAGCACAGAAGAGGGTGATGTAACAAACGTTACTGCTCTTCTGAAGGTATTTTCATAATCTTCAAAGACTCTTTGGAATATCTGGATGAAAAAAACTATTGTGTCTGTTACACAGTAAAAAAAAAAAAATATTTTTAAACTGGGATTCCTGAGTCGTGCACTAACCCAAACAAGGATTTTTCCCTAATATACACAACATAAACCAAGCTTTTAAAATGTTGTTCATCGGTAATAAATAAGTATATTGATGTCAGTTACTACAATTTCATGTTAATAAATAATGGATTCATATAGTTCTTGTGTTGTACAAAAAGAGCAATAATACAGGAGAGGCATAAACTGGAGAGACCTGACCCCTGCAGTTAACAGGAAATCACATGACCTCAGCAGCAGAAACTGATCTTCATGTTGTTTTTGTGCGAACCAGTTGCAGGTGTATGTAGTCCATTTGTGACTACAATGAGACACTTTCTCTCATTGTTTCAGGTCATGTTTTTTTTAAAATATTTGTGTAACTTAAATGGATCCTGAGTTTAAATGAGTTTAAAACAGATACTATACTGATGAGTACAAACTGTTCACATGGCATCAGATTGCTAATGGGCAGTGGGATTTAGCTGCTCAGATGTTCAATCTGGTTATTTGTTATTAGTGGATAAGTAATAGTGTAATTGAACTTTGCTGAGAACTAGGAGGTTACTGTATTAAAAAAAAAAAAAAAGAAAAACAATCCATCAGTGACCGCTCAAATCTTCAGGACTGTTAAAAAGACAACTTTATGTTCACTTGACACCAACACTCATCCCTTGTGAGCTTGACATAATTTATTTATGTTAAGTCAGCAATTTTTGGTTTTGAGTTAATTTTACTTAACTTTGTAAGGTCAATATAACCTAATTAGTTTGTGGCTAATTAACAACACATACATTGTGCACTAGTGAACATATTTTGATGGTTGAATGAACTAAAAAAAAAAAAATGGTTGTAAAAATATGCACTCACTTATTTTATGTTCATATGACAAGCACTGACTTTCTTGTTGAATGAAACGTACAGAATCAGTGAAACACTGCCTTTTAATGTGAAACTGCTTTAGTCATTGTTTTTATCAGTTTACCATCTGACTGCAGTGATGGCGATGATGAAGAAAACTCCCAAGATCCCACAGTACTTCAGTAGTACAGTACTTCACAAGTACCGTGGGACCAAACACCACATTTTGTCATTGTTTTGATAGAGAGACCCATAGCAACAGAAGTTATATACGTTTAAGTCTTTGAAAGCAGAAGAACACTTCCCACATCTAATTTGTGAGGGAGGCGTGTAGGAGCAGAATGAGTGCAAACATAAAATCCTGCGAGACCTTTGCAACACTGCAAATAAATGTATCATTTCAAGTCAGACAGTGTGCTGCATTTTTATGTGCTACTTAAGTCTGTCAAATGCTCTTTTTATTATCACATTATTAGACATATGCCACAGATGTTTTCCTCATTGCATTTGATTATTGTGCACTGTGAAGCCGCCTAAGTCTTTGAAAATGAAATGTCAAACAACCGCTCTTACATAATAATATGTTCATAGAACACCCACACAACTAAACCACGAAACAGCTGATTAGTTAGTCAGCTTCAGCACAATGAGAAATACTTTGAACTTACCTGATAATGTCATTACAGTCAGTATAGATGCTGATGTGATTCTCTCCCTTCGATATCTCTGCTAACTAAACATTGATTGTTCTTAAGTTACAGTTACCTGCAAGTTCCTTCAGTTGGTGTCTGTGTTGACTCTCTGGTGCTCTGCTTTCTTTTAAACATGGCCACTAACACACCTTCACCTAACTGAGAGGGCTGAGAGAAAAAATACAACCCCCTTCCATTGAATGACAAAAAGTACAACTAAAACAATATGACATTACATTTTTTTTTTTTTTACCACAAAAAGGGAAAGTAGCTTTTTTTGTTGGACTTTAAAGCAATGTTATAGAATTTAACATTATCTGTTAAACCTCACTCGTGGCCACAGTAGCCACTATTCACCAAACGTTTCATGGTCTTGCTTGTGTTAGATATGCCTAGATATAGCTAGAAAGGCACGCAGTTTAAAACTCTCAGTCACTCAAAGCCATACTGTAGACAAACAGATACATGCACACAGAAAATCATCCAGGTTGAAGAATTATGCGGGGAGCTGACATATAATTTTACCCTTGTTATTCAACCTGTCATCTGGCTGATTTTACATTTATGTTTTAAACCTAAAATGTCATTACATCACCAGAATTACACAGGTCTTCATTTTGCTGTTCATGTTGCAATGTTTGCTTTATCCACAAGGGGGCGGCAGAGGCCCTCATAAGTTTTTAACATCCAAATTGACCACACGAAACAATAATCCCCCATCCTTTACTCCTGTTGCCTTGCTCTCTCCTTTGATCATTTGCTTTGTTCCTCTCACCTTTCTCCATCTTGAGAGCACAATACCGCACATTTTGTTGTTCATCTATTTATTGAGGATTAGAAACATGAAAAACATACCAAAAAAAGCTTTTGAAAACATGAAATAATATTACACACTGAAGTGCAAAAGATTTATATAAACCATTGAAAACACGAAGACTAGTAGTAAACTGTAGTAAACCTCTATGAAACCTTTATGAACAATATCCTCGGCAGTCGCTGTCGTTGGCACCATTCTAGGGGAGCGTGTTCACATGTAGTTGTTCATTTTGTACTTGTGTAAGCAGTAACCTGAGCTTTGAGAGGCTGTCATTTACATAAAGGTGTGAATGTGTGGCTGCAGCGACTACACAGTGATTTATGTGTGCATTTTGATGCATCCATGTCTGAGTCTGAGTGAGTGTGGTATACAGAGTTGTCCCAGTCCTTGTTCTCTGGCTCCATGGACCTGGACCAGGTGCTGTGCTTGTCCTCTTCGTTTGAAGTGTGTGTGTGTGTGTGTGTGCGTGTGGAGTGGGGGGGGGGGGGGGGTACAAAACTGGATGGTGGATGGATGGATAATTGATCTATAAATCACTAATAAAAGAGTTAGAGCCATGATGGACACATCAGTGGATAGATTAGATGTTCGTGCGTTTAAATTTATAGATGCTGGGCCAGACTGGGTGGAGGCCCGGTCAGGAGAGTGGTGGCAGGGATCGGGTGCTGACTGGGCTGTACTTCAACCTGGATGATGGTGATGGAGGGAGATGGGTAAGGTGAGGTGAGGAGGGGGATGGGCGAATGTGTCCACTCTGGTACTCTCTCCCGCTCCAAGAGCGCTCTGAGCCAGGATCTTGAGATCGACCTCTGGGCCTCCGCAGCTGAGGCGGGGTGGAAGCGGAGGTGGGCATGCATTTGTAGTGGGCAGGAGAGTGGTGGGAAGACGGATGGTAGTTGGCGGAAGAATAGCACCCAGGTGCAGAATGACGAATGGGTGATGGGTGGCGACCAAGTGAGGGGTGACGGCCAGGTGAGGAGTGCCTCCCAGACAAGGGCTCACGGTTAATGGACGGGTGCTCCTTGGTGTGTCTGGGTGATTTGGGTGACTTGGGCATCTTGGGCGACTTGGGTGTCTTCGATTTTTTGGGCGATTTGGGTGATTTGGGAATGGGGTGAGAGGTGGAGTAAGAGTTTGCACAGTGAGTGGGAGGGGCATGGCTGGGAGAGGTGGAGTCTCCATTGTTGGCAACCTTGTAGAGGAAGACGTCATACTGAAGGGGTGGGCTGGCCTCTGAGTGGAGCTTGGCCTCTTTAGGGAGGAGCACTTCCAGGCCAATAGTGACTCCATCCTGATGTGAAAATATGGCAAGTAGAGAAAGACGCAACAATGCAGGGAGAGTCATAGAGGTAAAATAATGAAATAAAGCTGTACAGAGATACAGGCATGGATGGATTATGAGACAATGGGCCCCTGGGAACACAGACAGGACAGGACCACAGAGACAGATTTTTCTGCCACTTGGGGGCAGTAGAAACCAGCTGTTAGCACAACACTGACATGTTATCTTCTTTTAAGTCAGTACGGCAAACAGTTACTAATCTATAATTCCAAAGATATGAAGCAACATTAGCATCCACCTGGAGTCATATTTCTGGCTGTCTGATAAATGTAAGTCCAATATTCACTCTCATATTTGCTCTGTTTTGGATCTCTACCAACTCCTGAGGGAAATTGTCCACTATGTTCACCAACTACTCTGCCATTTGATGCTGGGTTGCGTACAAAGAGGTTTTAAAGATTTTACCTGACAAGAGTTTCCTTCTGCAGCCAAAAACAGTGCTATAAGAGCACACTATACAACATATTACAGGAAGCTAACAAAGGAAACCTGTAATGCCGATTATATTTACTTAAAGCAGAGCCACGATTTACTACTGTACTTTTATTTCCTTTTTTGAATTTGAGGCAACTTTTTACTTCACTGTAACCACACTGAATTTCTGACAGTAACTGAATTGACTGTCTATTATCTTTTTGTATGTCTTACTCTATCTCTCTCTCTCTAATCTAATTTTGATTTTTATTGTCCTTCATACTGTGATTTTAAACATTGTTCTGATTATTTTCTTTGCCTTTATTTGCTATGCAAGTAAAATTGCCTTCCCTGTACTAATTTTGATGTAAGCTTATTGTAATCTAAATGTGCAGCCGTATTATCAGATTTGGCATCAGTTGATAACTAATATTAATACTTCAGGATTATTTGGTAAGAACAAGCACTGGGACCCCTGATCCTCAGGTCTGGGCCCAGTACGCCCATTTAATAATCCATCCATGATTGGAGGAGGGTCAAAACAGATGATAGTAAAAAATGATCGGAACTACACATGAAAAATAAATGATACAGTGATACAAATAATCATATAAAAAAATGCAAGCTTGAATAGAAATGATGGTGGGCCACATGTGTGGACTTGTGTAAAATTAAATGATTAAAAGTTGGAAGTTGAAATAATAACAAAACAGATATTTTCTTGAAAGAAGAACATACAGAGAAATACAAACTCAAAGCTCGGAGCAGATCATCTAAATTTGATCTCAATTCATTGTTTTTAAAAAAATTAACACAGGAGGGACATTCTGTAAATGACAAATTAAAACCCAGTAATCTGTGATGTTTTCCTCTGCAACAATACTGGGTCTGGTTAAAAAGCCTGCTTTAAATTTTAATGTTCTGTCAGGGAGCATTTTTAAAAAAGAGCTGTCCGTGGTGCTGAAAGGGCACGCAATCACCATTGTGTGTGTAGTGTAATATGTGAGAGCTGTCTACTGTAGCACAAAAGCAGGGTCAGCCATGCATTCAATTATTATTAGCATGGGAGCAGTTGGGCAGTAGTTAGCTTCATCGTGAGCAGGCATGCAGAGAAAAGAGAGAGTGAGAAAGAGAGAGAGAGAATCTTGAGGGAAAGCAGAGCTCATAGCAACACACAGGGACAAGCTGGATAAAATTAAAAAGATTTATTCCAACCACTGTGAACTATAATCCTCCATGTATACCCCAAAAAGTACAAAAGAACCTCAAGTACATTAAAGTATTAGAAATCACATTGAAAACCAAGACACAGCGTGTGTAATATGTGTATATTGATTCAAATATCGACTCCAAGCAATTACCTAGACCTCATATAATCTAAACATATCCACTTATTAGCAATGTCAAACATGAATTTCGCAAATACAGATTCACTTGATTTCCACGTACTTCTTTTGCAAATATTACGTTTTCAGACACTTTTCGTTGATAACACCAATGCATGCGGGCAGAGAGAGACAGTAAGGCGGGGCAGGCTGAGGTGGGGGGGGGGGGGGGGGGGGGGGGGGGGGGGGGGGGGGGGGCAGGAGAGGAGACAATGAAGGAGCAAGAGTTCATTGGTCAAAGACCAAGGCAGGGCATCAGTAGAGGGGAAAGTCAGTCATTAGTTGGTCCAAGCCAGAGATTTTAGACCAGAGTAAGAGGCAGACAGAGAGAAGAAAGGAGGCAGTGGCGCCACTGTGTGATCTGTGATGTCATGGCAGCCTTGTAAACAGGAGTGTTGTGCTTCTCAAGTTGTATCCTTATATTCATGTTGTGCTTACTTTTGACATGAGGCCTGATTAGAACTGTATAAAATACACAATATGTACTTTGCAAAGTGTAAACAATGTTAGCCTATAATATTCTGTTGTTGTTTGTGTGTGCTTTCAATATTTTGGTCTGATTCTCCGGCAGCACACTTCGACAGATGGTGACATTATACCAGGTTGTTCTGGAGCATGTTTACCTCGGCATTCTCCTCTGTGTTGTTGGGGGTGTGGCCGTGGTCGTGGACGACGGACGCTGGGCGATTGTTCTCGTGCTTGGGGGAATGAGAGTTGAGGATGTTCATAGACCCCTCTTCCTTGGGTTGCGGGGACTTTGCTGGGTCCTCCTGCTTCTGAGGCTCATCCTGTGGGGAGAGTTAGTTACTCTTTACACATGCCTCACATTTACACATACAAACACACCTTGATACACACATACACACACACACACACACACACACACACACACACACACACACACACACATAGAACACAGGGTTCTGTAACCTTAAAGTGCATAAGCTCCTCATGTTTGCATGATGAGTGTGCAACGACAGGAACGTCTGTGGAACCTTAAATGCTTTTCTGCATGTGGCCCACGCTTCACTGAAGACTGATACTGTAGCTTTCCCATCCTGATTTGTTACTGTATAATCATTTGTATATAAAATCATAAAATTTGTATTTTACATCAATTGAAGTCATGGCATTTCCTGTCCAAATTGGGCTAGGAGGTCACCCAGTTGTAATATGCTGTGGCAAACGCACTCATCGAAATATGCACAAAATAGATTGCATAAACCTCTGAGGTGCATTACATCCTCACAGATAACCTCCTACCCAACAGGTACAAAGAAGAGGCTGCCTACTCTACGTGAGATGGAGAAAGCACATGGGAATCTAAACTGTCCCCAGGTGGAAGTGGTGTTAGCAGTGACAAGCACTTTGCAGGATAATTGAATTCTCAAACAATTTGAGTAAATTGAATGAAACCTTAAAAAAAAAATAAACTAAAACCAAAAATGCTAACTGTAAAACATGTAGCTCAGTAACGATCAAAGCAAAATCATATGCCTATCTTGCAGAGAGCCGCCGTCGTGCTAGAGCTGATCTTCATGAACTAATATGGGTCACTGTATGGACTGATACTCACACTGTATGTCTAGACCTTTATCTAATCAACTAATCATACCTCAGTCTTTAAAAAAAAATACCGATCGGCTCTCTGACATTTAAAAAAGACTATGACTGTAGACTATGCTGCAGGGGCTTTTTAGCCTCTAGACCTGACATTTAGAGCATCCGGAAGTCACAGAAACTCATCGGTAACAACTGAAATGCCAGCAGAGCTCTAGGAGCAGTGGTTTCTATTAAAATAATAAGTCACAGTTTGCTCACTCCAGTTAGCCCAGCCAAGTGTGGGTAATGGCCTGAGAATTGATATGTGATTTTTAAAATCAATCGATCTGTTATTGCGTTTGTGAGTGCATGTGTGTTCAATGTACTAAATGCATGCAGTCATCGATGAGAGGGCCGTGTTTGTACCACTACAAAACTATTGTGTCTGCGTGCATCTGCATGTGTCGGCTCGTCAATGATCAAGGCATCGATTGATTGGTATGTCACAGACATCTGAAGGTCATGGGCACAGCAGGCAGTAAGTAGGGCACCATCGATCGGTCACACTGGCCACAGCTGGACACAACTCACCAAACGCCCTTTCACACCCGGGACAAGTTCAAAAAGCTTGAGGTCGTGCAGGTAAAATGGCTTTGTTCTGTTGATCTCATGTACATCTTTGGTTAATCTCTATTTATATCTGCCTCTATTAAAAAAAGAATTTCCATTGATTATTGAGTTGAAGAGTTTATCCATGCTTCAGTAACCTGACACACTTTATTGGCTTAGTAACCTAGGAAGCCAGTATGATTGATGAATGCCGAACAGGGGCACACATAAATCTGCCTGAAAACACAAACCCCTCACATACAGGAACACCGACAGAAATGAAATTAATGCATCAGTGCATACACAATCATATTCACGGACACACACTCACATGCTGCTACAGAATGCAGTTCACCTTATAGCAGCACTACATGCACAACCTTTGGAGGAGAATTGGGTGGACAAGGGGCTGTCTGAGCTTTACGGGCACAAGAGCGAAGCGAGCAGTTAAAACAAAATGGAGCCTCAGTTTCCTCACCGGGCTTCTCAGGAAGCTGCAAAGGCACGGGTAAGAGAGGCAGCAAATGTGGGAACTTGCTATTTATTCACACAGCGCTGACTACATGTCACCTCTGAACAACGGGTTGCAGGAAGCCTTGCAGGAGGTCATTAATCATTTCACCTACAGTGTACGTGGAATATGGCTGATACAAGATCGGGTGCAGGGGGAGTTTGTGGAAGTGAGGTTTTGCAGAAAATGGAGAACCAAAATCTGGCATCTAGCAGCTGCACGGTGGATAAGTTCAAAGCAAAGCCAGGGAGGGAAAACTGCTGCAGGCAATGTGGACGTGTCTGCTCTGCTTACCTGGAAGTGGTTATAAGGGTTTCTGGGTTTATATTCCCAGGTATAGCTGGTTGTTGATGGCCTCTGAGGGGATCGGTGAGTGTGAAAAGCATTAAACACACACTTATACTGTACATACACAACTCAAGGTAAAAACCCAATAAAACTTGTGATTTAATAGGGAACCAAGGTGAGTTTGGTGTGTGCGTAACACCGCAAGCCTCAGTTAGTTGGGTGTTTTCAGTGCAGATAGACAGCCATGCACGCAGAGAGAATAACAAACAGACGCAGACAGATAGATAGATCAAACCACATCTCAAGCTGGCAGAGAGACAACATAGGAGGGAACGTGATGAGGAGGAGAGGAAAACAGACGGAGGAAAATTAAACAGAAGCAGAAGAGAGAGAAAGGAGAAAAAAAAATTCAAATGGAAAAGAAGAAGAATGGAAGGAAAGAGAGAGGAGAGTGAACATGAGGAGAGTTGGGGCATACCTGACAGATAATGTTGTCATAGTACGCCAGGTTGTGAGAGTGAGCTTGGGGAGCGGGCGGAGGGGTGTCACATAGTTTCCTTACATTTGGCTGCGAGCCGTCGGCTGTTGTGGAAACCGAGAGGCCGTCCGTCTGTGGCTCGGTGCTCTGTGGGCGGTACTTACTGCAGGAGGGCACAGAGAGAGAGAGATGTGTGTGTGATAAATATTTGCAGATAATTTTTTTATTTTATTTTTTTTTTTAGCGTTCTTTGCACTTTCCAGGTTGATGTTTTCCTACATTGCTCTGCACAGTGTGAAACTGAGGTTAAAGCCACAGGGAGACAGAAAATGTATCATCACAGTCTAAGAACGTAAATAATTCACTGGATACCAAAGAGAATTTCATCAAATCTAAACACTACATTGTGGCTGGTGACTATAAAATCTAAATTGCACCCACCAAATAGTGTAACTCACAGCACATATTTTTAGATTCACACCCCCCTGCCCCAGTCTCACACACACACACACACACACACACACACACACCTGCGTTTGCGAAGGCGCTTGTTCTCGTTCTTGAGGCGGTGCAGCCTCTTGGCAAAGAATACGATGATCATGAAGAGGAGGAGGAGCACAAAGGAGGCCACGCCCACCACCACACACAGCACCTGAAACTCTGTGACTGCCCAATCACAGCGCGTGCCTTTGTTCCAGATGTAGTCCTGCACATTGCACCTGGATACAAAGGGGGGAGAGAAGCAGGAACATGAAGACTGTTCATTCTTACATCGTTATACATCCTGGTTTATTAGAGTATTTGCCTTCTGTATTAAATGAACACTTTTAGCTTGCCCGTTTTTACTAATCGACCTTCCTATTCTCCTGACCTGCTGTATGAAAAAGCAGACAGCTAAGAGGTTTATCAGGAGTGTTTGCCCACTGCACTAGCTTATTTACCATATTTATCACTACAGCGTGTTATCCAGGGTAAAGAGTGTAAAATGGTACTCAGGGCTGTTGACATGCTGTCCTGAGGTCTGTCCAGCAAAGCAGGGATTCGGCCGGCAGCCTAGTCCTTAATGAGATCAAAGGATCAGGACGCGCATGCGAGGTATGTGTGTCTGTGTGTGTGTGTGTGTGTGTGTGTGTGTTTGTGTGTGTAAGTGTGTGTGTGTGTGTGTACCTTGTCCATATTGCTGTCTTTCTCTGTGCAACATGCAAGTGTTTGAACCCTTATATATCCCAGTGTGAGCGAGTGTGCGTATGTGCGTGTGTGTGTGCTATTACTCAGCAGGTATGATCAGCTGAGCAACAGTTTACCTCTAAGCTTATAGTGAGGTTGCAGGATAGGACAGATGGTGCCAACAAGGCGTGGTGCATGAGTGTGTGTTCATGTGCATGAGCAGTGTGTGTCTTTATTCCATGTGTGTGTGTGTTCCTCCCTAACCTTACTGTATTGTCATATTTCTCACACACTTTCTGTATGTGCATACTGCGTGTGTCTACATCAGCTCTTACCAGCCAACCAACACACACACACACACACACACATATGTACACACACACCCTTACCCTGCCTCCAAAACTGAGCTAATCCTTTGGCGACCCCGCTGTGTTCTTGACGAACCCTCATGACACATTAAGCCAGCCTTCTGTCTTTGTGCATGTGTGTGTTTTCTGTGTGTGCGTGCTTGTCTTAAATGTCCTAAATCTTTTCTTTTGTGTCAGAGAGCACACACAAATTAAAACACAAATTAAAAGGGGGGAATGTTTTAGTTCCAAACAATCCCCCAGACGCTCCTGCTGCCACTCTCACACTGTACATATGTGTACCAGTTGTCCTCTAACATGTCACTGCCTGCTTGTAAATGCTGGTAAAAAAAAAAAAAAAAAGACTCTATATTACTAAAAACAATTAAAAAAGGAAGCTGGTGTAATCCTCCTCCTTATTATCTACCCAAATACCCAAACCAACCAGTGAAGTTTACCTGTAGATGAAAAAGTTATTCTCACCTGCAGAAGGCTCCCATTCCTGCCACCACGGTGCACACCCCGCCATTGAAGCAGAAATTGGGTTCAATGTCACACTGAGACACACACACCCCTGGTCCGGAGCGTACAAAGCCCAGCCTGCAGCCGTCAGTCCCCATGGCACCACCTAGGCCTAACCCATCACCCTTGTCTGGCCCTGGCATGGGGGGAGCAGGTAAGGAGGGCCCGCGGTCCACATTCGGCTTCACCTTGTCAGGAACAGCGGAGGAACCAGTGAGGAGTGGATTCTCATCCTCCATGTCGGCCGGGGGTGAAGGGGTGGGCTCGGGTTCTGGGGTAGTATCTAATGCTGAGAGGTCGTCGTCAGGGGACAGGTAGTCGTAAAAGTCAGAAAGCGTCCATGCAGTAGGGTCTCCCCCCTTTTGCTTCTGGGCTTTTGGGGCTTTTGCCCAATCCAGAGCAGGATCGGAGGGCACGACATCTGGTGCCGGGCTGTGGAATTCCACGGTGATGACGTCATCGGACAAGGGGTTTCCGGGCTGGTCTGGACCCGCCCCACCGGCAGTGAGCTCTTCCCCAACAGGTGGGTCCTCTTCTACAAAGTCTAGGTGGACACGTTTACGAGAATGGTGATGTCTGGTGGAGCTGAGAGGGAGTTTGGCCCCGAGGCCTGCTCCAATCAGGTGGTCTCTCTCTGCCGAGTCATCACTGAGCACCATCCTGGTGTTCAAGGCCTCCTTGTTGACAGACGACTGGTTGTGGTGATGGTGGCGCCTGGCCAGCGAATGCCTCCCTGTCAATCAGACAATAAAAAACGTTATTGGGTAGGCCAGTTATTTAGGACTTTACTTCCATAAAGTTGCGGGATTAAGGAAAGACAGATTTCAAAAAAGAATTCAAAATCATCGCAGCTTTAGGTTACTCATCGTGGTTCAAGCTCCAAAAACACTGTATCCTACACTTCCCATAATGCAATAGTGTCTTTTCATTAGAGCCTTTCCACCTGGAAAACAGATGCCACAATAATGTAACTTTTCGTCCAAAAATTGTGGCCTTGAAGCCCAAACAGAGATAACAGTGATGACATCCATGGGCTCATTTACTCGCTCCAGACAAAGCTCCTCCAGAACCACAGAAGACATCAGACATCAGTTTTCACAGGCTGAGTCCTTCATGTGACAGGCATACTGACAGTGATGTGTAAAATCAATTGCGTGCCCCTTTGACTTAATCTTTTTGTCAACATTGCATCAGTGACAGAGCAGTGGAAGAGTTTGTCAGATTTTTGAGATTTTATCTAAATATAGAGGACAAAATAACCAACAAAGGCTTGGAGCTAATCCCATAGTGCTGCCTCTGTTTTGTTTCATAAAGATTGTGGCCGAGGGTGAGGCATGAATAATTGAAATGGATCCCTACAATATTCTGCAGAATTGCTTCAAGGCTGAACCAGGCAAGGTTTTCTGGGAGAATACCGTTAAGTCAATATATCCTTCACTTTAAATTGAGATGAAATTGACAAATACTGTAATAATATTATATAACAATTTGCACAAATTTTGTTTAATCAATTTAAGGAAAACTGGCTCAGCAAAAAACTTGATATGGTTCATGTTTAAGAGCTAAGTGATTAATTGTCATAGAAATCAGAACAAGAGCTGAAGACTGTCGTGTAATCAGACCGTGGAGATGTGGGATTAGGCACATTGACTGACTGTCTAATGTGCTCTGGTGACCGAGACTGGGTGAGGATTAGATTAGGATTTAGAGCTATAGGTTAGAGGCCGACTAGTCAGGCACTTCTCTTCTACTTGGCAAGAGAAAGATGCACACTGATAGTCAAGGAGGCAGAGAGAGAGAAAGAAAAAGAGCGAGGACAAGGAGACAGACAGACAGACAGGAATTCTTTAAACTTTTTAACATGCAGCAGGTCGCCAGTGGGCCAGTCATTATAAACTTATGCTGGGCACTCAAGCATTGTTCAAACCCACAGAGCTCTTTCAAATTCAAGTGGAGATCCAAAAGTTTCCACAAAAAATAAAAAAATACAACACTTTTGAATTTGTCCTCTTGGGCAGAGAAAGGGAAGCTATTTCCTTTTTGCTAAGATAAAATGGGCTGCGGGCAGTTGTTTCATATTTAGCATAAAAGTGGTATCAATCTTCTCATCTAAGTCTCGGCAAGAAGGACAGTTTGTGCATCTCCCAAAATGTAAAACAATCGCTTTAAGGGGAAAACAAAAGGAACAAGGAGGAAAGAAAAGATCCTGCTGTTGAACAGTGTGGGGATTGTTTTCTTGCACTGGAGGTAAGGCTAGTGTTCCCACAGTCGTCTGATTTTCCAAAATCCACTTCTTCATACTTTTCCACTGGCTTGGTACATCTGATCCAACTCATCCAAATACTTGGCTGGTCTTTTCTCTCCCTCTGCCACCCTGAAATCACTGTGCCCAATGAGATCACTGCTTTCAGTGTCTGCCACTTTATTCAGAGCTAATACAAAAACCATCTGAACGTGCCTGGAGTCACGAAGACTGGTGGTGGCTGAGGAACCATGAGATTCACCTCACACACACACACACACACACACACACACACACGCATTGCTGTTGCCATGGAGAGATGTAAAGAGGTGCCATGTTGAAAGGAGGAGTGGGGCGAGGGAGTTGCAGTGGAAACAGAGAATCTAGTGTTCACGCGCTCTCTCTCTCTTGTTTTTCAATCAATCAGCCAGCCAGTCAGTAGGTGTTATATGCCAACTCCATCTCTGGGAAAACCAAGGTGGAATGAACTTGAATGCTTCACAGTTTGTGAAAGAGATAGACATGCTCCGCTGGTTAAAACTGATTATAACTCATTCAAATTCCATTTAAAGGTTCAATCTGCCAATTTGTTCCCTGTTGAGAGTGAGATGCCACATCCTGTTAGCAGCTGGCAGACTCGTAGCGATTACAGGAGCAAAAGGGAACATGAAGAGATTACAAGAGCAAGGCGAGCAGATTGAATGCACGAGCCCTTGCTTAGCAATTTGATTTCCGTCTTACAAATAGTGTGATTTGTGCCTTTAACTGCTGCTCAGCTCTTCACCTCTGGCATCACCATGGTAACAAGTTTTTACCTGAGGTCAATGGGGCTTGCCAGAGTGCAGATTCCCAGAAGCCTCCGTCTTACCAGCAGGACACAGTGGGAATTATGGGTAGGGATCCTACGTACTGTTGTTGGATGGACAAGCACAACTAGTCCCACTTTTTTTTTTTAACAGATTGAAATATATAAATCTGGTCATAGACACTTGACAACTACAGCCACTATATCAGGTGTTGGTCTCTGTCAGTGGTCGATCCTCTTAAGTATTTTTATGATAAAACTACATTGATTTGTAAAGAAAGCTTTGGAAAATGTTGCACTGCATGTGTCCAGCTGCCCCCACTGTATTTCTTATTTGTTTTTGACACCTCTGATTGGCCAAACTGTGACCTCCAGCCATCCGCCCCAGTGCATTTTGACTTTTAAACCATGCATCAGCCCCTCCCCTTCTGCGTGCGTGCATGTGAAAGTCAGGGAGATGCTGATGATCTGATCCATTGTGACATATCATGAGCTTTCTGGGGCTACAGGGCAGATGGACCTCACAGTGTGCAGTCACTCAGACAGTGGACACACACACACAGACACACACACACACACAAACAAACACATACATACACACATACTTACATGGCAGAGCACCCAAGAGTCTGGATTTGAGCCATATTGCTTTACATAGCCTTCAAGGATAATCTGCGTTTGTGTATGTTTGTGTGCATGCGTTAGTGGACTGACTGATTGCTTAGCTGATCAACAGAATATTAAGCAGTAACCACTTCAATAATATATTCATTGTTTATCATTTTTTTGAATTCTCACACGTGAACATTTATCAGTTTTCTTTGTCTCCCTATGGCAGTAAATAATAGGATATCATTTGTTTTATAAAACAGGGTGCAAAGATGGAGGATGTCCAAAGCTGTAAAGCACTTGGGCTTTTTTTTTTTTTTTTTTTTGATTGATTGATTTTGTGGACTGAGCAATTAACTGGTTAATAGAGAAACATAACTGTCAAATTAACCAAAAATAAAATATAACTGATACGTGCAGCTTCCATTTCAAATTTTTTTTAATCACAGACCTGAAAAAGGAGGTAACCATTGTGAGACCTTTACATTAAATTATAGCCACTAGGGGACCACTATAGGAATATTAAAGCTATATTTTCTATGTCTTCTTTCTTTTTATTTGCTTGGTCTATTACTGTCTAGGGGTCACAGAGAGAGGTTATAATGTTTTGTATCACATTATGCAGAAGGGTGCTTCTGTTATTTCGAATACCCCCATTGATATAAATGGGGTTGACAAACTGCAGCCCACCCCCATCCAAATGACCATTAAATCAAATCGGCACATCATCGAAGTCAACGCAACACAACACAGCACAGAGCGTTTTAACGGATTTATTGCAGGACTGTTGTGTGAGACAATATTAGTTTTAGCCGGGTGTACCTAATGAACCGACAGCTGAGTGTAAGTGAAGAAGAACCTGTACAATGTCCCTTATTAATCGCATTTCCACAGCCACTTGGTCTCGGAGGTTTAAAGCAGGCGGGACGGGGCGTCCGGCGCACATCCACCGGTCAATATGTCACAGTGTTAACGCCTGGTTACACACTGGTGATGCTGCGAGCCACCCTGTTGCTGGGCAGCGGCGGCAGCGCTCATTTCTACATCTCCAGGATTTTCAGATCACAGTGTGTGTGTGTGTGTGTGTGTGTGTGTGCCGTGTCAGATTTGAGTTCCCACACTACCTGTCTTCATGTCTCAAGTGATGGACAGTAACCAAATAACAATGCGGGAGGGGGGTGTGGAGGGTGGCGGGCTCCGTTGTCTCAGGCTTCCCCTGGATGTGTGGAGGAATTCGGTCCTTTCATCGCCGTGAAGCGGCCCCCTGGAGCCAGACCACGGTGCTCTTAATCCCGCCTTTGTCTGGGCCACGCACCGCCGAGGCGAGCCGCAGCTGCAGTTGCCACTGAACTGTCAGATGCGTCTGTCTCACCGATCACCCACAGACCTATCTTTTATTTCATTTTATTTTTCTTTATAAGGACGGACACATCGAGAGCTCTTAACATTCAGAACAAGTCCGTTACCTATTAAATAGTTGGAAACGGAAGGCAAAGGTTTTTTTTTTTTTTTTTCTCCTTAATGGACATGAGATTGGCTGGACCACGGCCACAGTCAGTGGTTCGAGTGTCATGAATGATCAGCAGAGCAGCTCTCACCAGGAGAGACAGAGCATCTCACATCAGATTGTTAGAAATATCTGCACAGCTTAATGATCCATCGACAGTCTTTTGAATGCAAATGTATGAAAATGAACCCGATGACATTTGTGAATGCCGGAATGCAGGGGATTGTCACTGCATTTGAAATGTAAGTGTCCATGCTACACAGAGATCAGTTACCAGCCGGTCACTATCGGTTTGGGTCAAAGAATCTCAGTGCTGACAACAGACAGATTATTCGGCTGAGTGTCGACCATCAATGGCCACATCTTAAGCGGTAGCTGCGTCCCTGTGCTGCACAGATGGACAATGCCATTTGTCATTTCCCACGTCCAAGCCAAACCAACGCAGGTGTGATTTGATTCACGCACACGAGCGCTTGCATGCAACACACGCACACACGCACACACACATACACGTTTGCACGCACGCAGGGTGGGACTCAGGTAGCGCGATGGACTCACCGTGGGCAGACAGGGGGGTGACGACCAGAGAGAGGGTCAGTAACACCTGCCAGGTCCCCAGGCGGCTGTCACCGAGCGCCATGACGCGGGCTATTCCTTGTGATCCGCGGATGCAAAGCTCAGATCCCGGCTCCTGGTGTCCACGGTCGGAGAGCGGGCTGCACGACGATCCTCGCAGCGGGTCCTCCAAAGTTCAGATCTTTTTCGCCATGTTCGCCGTTCTCCTCCCCAGCGTCTGGCCTCCTTCACAGCCGCAGCGTGTGCTTCTTTCTTTTTTCAATTTATTTATTTATTTTTTTTTCTACGTCTGAACCGTTTAACGACTCGCGCTCGGTCCCATCGCGCCCTCTCCACGACACCTTCAGCGCGCGCGCGTCACTCTGGCTCCGTGGACAGCGCCGCGAGGAGTTGTAGTAGTGAGGCGCGCGCGACCGGAAGAAGGTCTGCAGGCGAGCTTTTTTTTTTTTTTTTTTTTTTTTTTTTTTTGTCGCTGCCGCAGACGATCCGCTAAGCCTTTCCCTTCGGCTGCAGAGGCGATGAGCGGCAAAGCGCGGCGGCGCGGCGCGGCACGGAGCGGCACGGAGCGGCACGTCAGGGCGCGCACACACTGGGCGTTTGGGTGTCAAAGTGCGAGCGCAGAGAGAGAGAGAGAGAGAGAGAGAGAGACATGAGTAAATGGTCGCCAGTGTCCAGCCGCAGCAGCCTGCTGGAGCTTGTATAGAATCGGGGTGAGAGGGGGATTAGCAGCGTCTGTTGTCACTGGAAGTCAATATGCTCCATTTTACACCACTGTTAATGTGTGTGTGTGTGTGTGTGTGTGTGTGTGTGTGTGTGTGTGTGAACATTATGTCTCTCACTCTCTCTGGGTGGTGGCTATATGTCAGGGGGGTTATTTGGGTGCATGTTGGCTTTGGCCAGTACAGTGTGTGTGTGTGTGTCTGCATGGGTGGTTAATCCTCTTACTGTTATATTGTGATATAGGCTCCAGACAATTGCATCTGCCTATTCCCCCCCAATACACACACACACACACACACACACACACACACACACACACACACACACACACGCACGCACACACACATATTCTCTCCCAAAGCATCATTTCTATCATATTCTTTCTTTCGCTCTTCTTCCCACCAAACACCATACCACACACATCACTTTTCACGTTGCCTTCGCACCATTTACTATCTTTCCCTCTAAATCATCCTAAATAGTGTAACATGTAATCACTGCTCTGTGACACTAATCCACTTCCCTGTTTTTCTTTTCCCTTTTCTGTCACAAACAGCTAACAAAATGGCCTGTGGAGGGCTGACTACCCACTCTCCTCCTTAACGGGATTATGTCAGATACATTAGGAAATAATTAAGACCAAATGCTCTGTTCATAGTGAACAACGTGCAGTTTTTACTCATTGAATCAGCAGTGAATTGATCCCAGCTCCTGCTGAGCAGCATTCTGCTTTTTCCCATCAATTATGCTTCAAAAAACACCAAAATCCAAACTGCATCCATTCCTCACATCCCCACACTCAATGACAGAAGACTGGGAATTTGAATGAGAAGGAGCTGGCAGAGTGAGAGAGGGGACGATATAGAGAAAGGGACAGACACAAGAGGGGAAGAGAGAGAGGGTGTGTGTGTGTGTGTGTGTGTGTGTGTGTGATGGGATATAGAGGATGGACAGAGATGGGTGAGCATTGAAGAGAGGGAGCTGAAGAGTAGTGGAGATAGAGAAACAGAAAAAATGTTCACTGATGCACTGCCAAACAGAGCAGAACGAAATTGCTTCTGCACCCGCCTACCCCCCCCCCCCCCCCCCCCCCACACACACACACACAAACACACACACACACACACTTATCGGCTATGATAAATACACACAAACACGTATATCTCATCTTTCAGCTCTCACTCTTCCTCCAGCGATTGAATTAATTCCAATATTTTTGCTTTTTGCAGGCAGGATAGGTTGTTTTCAGACTGTAGGAAAGAGAAGTATTTTCTGGTGTAGGATGAACAGATGGATCTTACTAAGAAGCAGAGTGGAAGAATAGCACACCTAAGTCGACGCCAAGCTCTGTGCGTGCATGTGTTTGTGCATGTTGTTGCTGAGGCCACGTCGGTTTTTCCATCCTGTGTTCCTGTGTTGAACAGTGAGGGGTGGACAGGATGTCCAAATCCCCTCCAGTGCATACTCTGTGTGTCTGTGAATGTGTGTCCAGTGTTGCAACATTGACTATAGGCAGAAGAAAAGGCTGCTTATTAAAACTATATCTACACCCATGAAGCCTCTAGTATGGCAGTGGTCCCCAACTTAAGGGTCATGGCCTTCACAAGGGTTCACAGGATAAATGTAAGGGGTCCGGAGGTGATCAACAAAATGGAAAGCAGAAGGGACATATTTTTTCAGACTTTTTCTGCTGAGTTCAAGAAACTGAAAGAAGGGCAGAGCCACATAATCTTGAACCTACAGAGTTTTACACATTTATTTTCAAAATAAAAAAGAATCAATGAATAATAATAAAATAAGACAATAGATAAGAAAATAAAATAAGAAGCAGACAACAAATCCTGATAGAAATCAAGCAAGTTGTATCAGCAAACATCAATCCAAGCGAACTTCCCGCAGAGTCAGGCTGTTAATGTATTTATGTGTGCACGCACTTGCATATGAACGTGAAGAGAGAGACAGATAACAAGTGCCCATGGGTCAGTGGTTGCCTACCTGTGAGACAGAGCCTACTGGTGGGCTGCAAAGGTATTGCAAGTGAGCCAACAAATCATTCGCAAAACCACAATTTTGGTTAAAAGATGGAATTTTGAAGGTTTTAAAATGAAATTATCTTTAAAAACACGTAAAGTGTTGAAAAACTCCTTTCTTAGTTTTTCCCCCTCCCATTATGGGCTATCACAAGCGGTGATAAGCCAATGATAAGAACATATATGGGGTCGGCTGTGGGCCACCAGCATTTTTGAGATTTACAAGTGGGAAAAGGTTGGGAACCACTGCTATAGGGTGTTTGTTCTTTCCTGAATCTGTTGGTGATGTAGTTCAGTCTGTTAACATGCTAACAACTGCTAATTAGCATAATACAGAAAGTAAAGTTGGTGCTGACGTGAATGCCATTGGTTAGCAAAGTTATTCCAATCCACCCTGAGGGGAGCATGCCTGTACCAAATGTAAGGAATGAATACAATGCAGTACTGTCAGGCTGCCGTGAGTAAGTACAGATGCTGGGACAATAGCAGGGCCATTGCAAATGCACCATACCTATAAATTCTATTATTAAAATTATTATCATAAATTACCAGAAGCTTATTCTGTGTGTGACATCATAGGATTCACAGCGTGAGATGATAATGAGAGGACGTCAGTCTACAAGATGCACACAGTAAATAAACTTGAGCATCTTTGATAAAGAGAGCTGTGCCACTGGGTGATGACAAAGCTTCAGAGTCTAACAGCGAAGTGCAGTTGGTCGTCTTATCTTTCCTTCTGCACTGGTGAAGGTGATCAGACAACTGATGCGCCTTGTGTCCTTTGCTGTATAAATGGTGGGATTTCTGTGCACTTTATGTAAAGTGGTGGGTCTTCTACTTTACAGAGCATACCTACAGCAGTAATAATCACAGACTGACTGTATGATAGGTACTATTATCAGATGATGATAATAAAATAAATAAATAAATAACCAGACAAGTTTAGAAAACATAAAGCCTGAGAAACACACATTATAGTTAATTACAATACCTAGACCCAAAAGCTGACATTCCTACTAAATTTGTTGAATGAGCCCCTTAAGGATAGATTATGTGATGAAGAGTGATGATTGGTGATGATTAGGGTTAAAAAATAATGCCAACTGTATGGGGGTGCTTTTCATGGCAGGGTGCTTGTTATGTCACAACAAAGTCAAACATTCATCACTTTTGAAATTGGTGGAAGACATATTTACTATGTCATGCCTCCCTTCATCTTTTCCATGAGTGATGGAAAGGATGGAAGTTTATTGCATATAGCTCAGCTGGACATGAACAGTATTTATCAAATAAATCATCCAAAGCTTGTCCAAATAATTTGTTTGTTAATGTCAGGCATTACTTTATTCTGCAAGTCCCATCAGCAAATCAGTCCCTGATGAAAGCTCTTACCATGAGATAAGGAGCTACATAAAAAATAATACAGGATACGTTTTTGTTTTTTTTTAAACATAATTTAAAGATCAGTTTGAGCATTACTGTGCCCTGCCATGAAACTCTTGAGTTGTGTTGCTCCAACCAACAAACTGAAAGGACAGAGCCACAGAATCTCAGGTCAGAGTTGGACGTGGATCACAGCAGGTAGTTGGTTCAGTGTAGCACACCACCTACAGTGTCACGTCAAGATCTCTATTAATTAAAAATCAAATAAAATTAGAATCAGACAACAAATCATGATTCAAGCCCAGTTTCAGGCAAGTTATATCAGCAAACACACATTTAATTCAATAAACAGACAGAGAGTTATTTGAACAAACAAAGCAAAGGTGTCATAGGTACAAGCTTTGATTGATTTAATAGTTATTTATTTCTTTACATAATTTGTAATATAATGTTTTTTCTTAGTCTCATTTGATCTGAATATGTTTGTGATTTAGTTCAGTCTGTTTCTGTGTGCTGTAGCAGGTATAATGTTTAATTTCCCATGTTTCCTCTCTTAGTTCAGATTGTGAACATGCTGGCAACTGCTGATTAGCACAATACAGAAAGTAAAGTTGATGCTGACGTGAATGTAATTGACTAATAAGGTTATTACAATCCGTGCCTGTCCAAAATGTCTGTGTAAGTACAGATGCTGGGACAATAGCAGGGCCACTGCAGGTGAGCACCACACCCATAAATTAAATGTCAATATCTGTGTTCAGTGACTGTAAATGACCAGAAACTTATTCTGTGTGTGCCAGGTTTTCTGATGAGCTCAAGCCCTTTACAACACCCACCCCTAGTACCTGCAGAGAGAAACAGCCACACGGAAGCAACAGATATGCAAAGCGGAGAGGGTCGTCACAGACAGCACAGGATTCACAGTGTGAGATGATAATAAGAGGATGTCAGTCTACAAGATGGACAAAGTAAATAAACTTGAGTGTCTTTGAGTTGTGTCGCCCCAATTAACAAACTGTCTGTGTCTTTGATAAAGAGAGCTGTGCTACTAGGTGATGACAAAGTTTGTCTAACAGCGAAGTGCAGTTGGTTAATAGCAATAAATGATTCAAAACTATCTCTAAAAGAGGCTTCTTATGTCTGAATAATGTAGATTTAAATGTTAGACCTTTAGTTCTCAAGTATTCAAATCATTTATTTAGTTTCTTTCCATAAAAATGACCAAAAACAAACAGAAGTCGCTCTAGATCTAGATGATACACTTTGACGAACATACAGGGTATTACACCTCTCAAACTTAATTTGGTAAAACTAATTTGAAGCAGACTTTAGACTGGAAAGTAGGTTATAAAGCAGGTTTTATAGTACTGAAGCACTGAAGTAAACTGAAAGTACCATGGTCTGTGTAAACAAAGCTTCCTGACAAACCTGAATTTCCCGTGCTGCTCTAAGTATCTGAGGGCACACACAGCCTCTGCCTTTGCTGCTCACTTTCTTCAGATTGTAATAAACATTACTCTGATGTAAGATGCAGAGAGCCCGCACACAGAGTATTTCTACAGTGCACACACACAAATGCAGGAGGAAAAGACACAGGCATAAGAGGACGCCTTTATTCTTATTCTAATCTTTGAATAGTACAAAATTCACGCAGCAGAGCCTAATTCACTGAAACATTACATTGTAAAGAACAAATGCACATCTCTTGGTTAAAAATCTGCAAACTTTCAGATCTTCTCATAGCAGCTGAATGTGCTGAGGCACAGCCCTTCAGGAGGACTGATAGGAAGTCCAACGGGAGGGGCTGATACACAACTGAAACTAAACACAAAACTTCACATAAGTCGGAATCAGACCTGCTCCGGGAACACGACTGTTGAGACAAAGATATCAAAAATGACTGTGACTGTGTAAGTAATTTTACGTTCAACTGTAGGTGATGCATTTCTGTTTATTGGTGGTTGACTGATAAAGGGGTTTGTTGCTAGTAAAATTACCAATGTGCTTACACTGGTTATTCAAACAAGCAAAGTGATAATCTCATTAGTTACAAGCACTGACTTTATAATTGTTACAAAATTTTCGTGTTGTTATGTTATATCTTGGTCTTTTGAATGAAGTGAATCAGTTTGTAGCTATGATGTGTAACTTACTATCTTTACTCTCTTAGTTCTGTGTGTTAAAATGCGAATAGTATTTGCATAATACAAAAATGTAAAGTTGATGCTGGTGTGAATGTCACCACTTGTGATGAAGTGTGGACAGTATATTGACATTTTGTACAAAGCAGGAACTTTTGCTGAACAAACATTTTCCTCTACTAGCAGAGGAGAGTTCCTGGACAACTACATTTAAAATAATTCTTAATCATAAAATAAAAAAAAAATAAAAACAGCCTCTTACTGTAATATACACAAGCACAGAAGTACACACACACACACACAGCTTTTGTCATTGAAAATGTAATGAAAATTTCTAATCCTCCTCTAACTGTGTGTTGCTAACTCCTTTTCTTAGGAACGCTATAAGTGTGACTGTTGCAAGGATTGGAGTGACGATTGGGATAACAGGTTTGACAGTGTCACCCACTTCTCTGGCTATAATAGCAGCAGCAGCAGTAGTAGTTGTGGGAGCTGTGTGCATTTCCAAAAGTAAGTGATTCAAAACTTTCTAAAAGAAACTTTTTGTCTGATAAATGTGCATTTAAATGTTAGATATTAAGGTCTCAAATACTCAAATAATTTGTTTTGCTTCTTTCAGTAAAAAATAAACCCAGTACAAAAGGACGAACCGCCATGGACTGATCTTCAGCTTAATAATATTCATATCTACTAATCATGACTATCAAATTAAAAAAAATACATTGCACATATTAATCTGTGGTTTTGAAGGAAAATTCTGTAACAACAAATTTATGCTTACTTGCTTTATATCTCAATGTGTTGGTTGCTTGCAAACAGTTTAAACTTTGGCACTGATTCATTTTTGCTTAAATGGAAACAAACTGAACTAGTGATCACTGATGACACCTCTTTTTTCACCATCTTTAAAAGGACACTCAATTACCATTAAACACATTTTGGTCATTTAATAGTACAAACAAAAGTTGTTTATCTTGATTACACAACCTGACCAAACTTAAAGGGTATTACACGTCTCAAACGTATTTCAGCTGTAGCTGATTTTAGACTACACTGAATGTAGGTTTTATAGAACAACAGATTTCTACAGACTAAGATATTGTAAGAGGGAAGTATTGTATCACCTGTTCATTACAACTTTATTCTTCTCTAATTAACTTCAAGTATCAGTGGATCAATGGAATAATTACTCTGCATTAAAATAAAAATTGTAAACAATCTGTGGTGTGGAAGTACATTTTTGCATTCACAACTTTTTTGCTTGATAATACTTTCGTACTTATGGTTGTACTGTAAACATTTTGAACACATGATTTAAGCGATGGCACTGATGTGGCACTGTTTAGCACTGTTATCACAAACTGATACAAATACAACATTCAACTACTGTTTCAGTGAAATACATCTTTTTGTAAGTGAATTGATTGAGTTATTTAATGGCTGCTATGAGGTCAACCACCCCTTTCCTCATCCTCCAACCCCTCTTCGAAAGTACCATGTGAGGGAAAGAACATAAGTTTACATGTGGGACAGGAAGTGTTAAGATCTGAGCTCACTAACCTGTAGTTTTACAAACTGAAAGTACAGGTATTGTACTCTCAAATTTAATTTAGATAGATGTTTAACTTTAATAGTTTTTTCCACTGTTTGCAGTGTTTGTTCACATTTGTTGTAAATCTTGAGCTATTTCTGGCATTCAGTGAATCCCATGCACCAAATAGTGTTTTGTGATACGCGTCAACACTGACATAATCACACAGACCCACAAGGAACATTGGACAATAAAATAAAACAAAAACAAAAGCTTCATATAAAACAACTTTAATGAGTTGAGTTCAATCTGCAGATTTCTCAACTCTGACATCAGAGCACAAATATTTCAATATTTATAAATGTGTGGCTACTGAGGAGTTACGGACTTCAATTTTATGCAGTTGTTCCTGAACATGTATGCCAGTGTTACATTTTTATGTGTGTCCTACTTGAGGGAAAATTGGTGTGTGTGTGTGGGTGTATCTTGTTTTCTGGTTATTTCAGCTGTGGGTGGATGCTGGAGGACCGGGCTGAGCTGGTGCGATCCCATCAGGCTGTGAGGACGGGTCTGAAGGAGAAGTTATTGTCGTCAACCCCAAAGAATAGGATCAAAATAATAATAATGGAATCAGATCAAAAAGTAACAGCTTCAGAAACAAGAGACAACAGTAAAGGACACTTACACATGCCGTTGGGAGCTCCAGGGTGTCGGGGGGCCATCGGCTGGGTATTGCCTCCACTTGGCATTATCCGGTTTGGCATGGACTGTCCTGAAGAAGGAGGGAGGACTTAAATGTTAGGAGTAGGTTCAAACAATGATTTAATGTGCATGTGCGTGCGCATGTGTTTGTGTGTGTGGCCTGACCAGAATGCTGCATTGTGTATCCCGGCTGCCCCTGCTGCTCCCTCTGCTGGCGGACCTTCATCTCTGCTTGTTTCAGCTGTTCGGTGTGGAAAGTCTGTCTCTCTGATAGAAGCTGCTGCCGCTGCTGCTCCAGCTGCATGTCACACATACATACACACACACACACACACAAAGGCTAAGTGATATGAGATAGCCATGCTACTGTTGGTTCTGGACATAAACCCTGAAGAAGGTTTGATCATCTTTGCTATGGGCTAGGCAGATATTAGAATCACTCACAGCCTCTTTCTCGCGGTCCATGATGGTCTCCAGTTCCTCAAAGTGTCTCAGCTTGATCTCCAGCTTCTTCATCTGAGTCTCCACCAGTAGAGCCACCAGGGACTTGATCTTCCTCTCTTCTACTGCTGCCAAGTGCTGCAAATACGGGAAGAAAGAGATGGAGGCAGTTAGAAGAGGATAAAGTTAGAAAGAAAATGAATCCACAAATAAGTGAGAGACTGGGTGGTAAGTGTTTGTGACACGGTTAAGCAATGGAAATGAAAAAAAAGTAGCAGAGGTAAGATAAAGAACGAAAACAAAGAGGAAGAAGAGAAAAGATATGAGGTGAGACGTGGCAGATGAGGGTAGAATAAATTGGGTGTGCCGGCGCGTGGCAGGGATGGAGAGAGAATACAAATGAAGAGACTGGATGGAAGAAAACTACCAGATCAAGCAAATAAGGCATTGGACTATAATTGACCTGACCATACATCTTGACAGAACGCATTTTAAGTTTATATTATTGCTAGAGCTATACCACAGTAGTTAGCCATGACTGTGGACAGGATCACCTCTTTGCCACACGCGAGACAGAGCGATATAGCAGAGACTTACATTGAGACCTGAGATATACCTGTAGCCTTCTCTGTTCAAGCGAAATACACGTATTTGCTTTCTTACCAGGGGTTAAATGAGAAGATCGATACCACTCTCTGTAACCAATTACTTAAGCACAAAGTCTGCAAGTAGGGGGACACCAGGTAGCCTGGTTCTGTCAACCAAAATCAAGCCCCTCTAAAGCTCATTGATGAAGATGTTACGTCTTGTGTTTCATTTGTACAAAAACCAAAGTGTAAAGATGACAAGATGTCGGTTAAGCTGTTGTCGTACCTTCATATTTAACAATTAAACATGTGGGAAGTATCCATCTTTACTCATTCTTAGCAAGAAGAATGAGTATATTTTGTTTTAGGTTTTCCAACATAGACACAGAGTGTGGTAATGAAATTACTCTACATTTGAAGTCCACTTTTGGATTTAAAAGTCAATATCACAATGGACATTGTGTTAATTTTGATATTATATTATAATACATTTTTGTTTAAATCAGTACATGGGTGTTACCAACGGAGGTTTCCTGGTGAAGCAGTGTATTATACAGAAAACTACTGAGGACAGATGATTGCATGTCTAAATTGTCTTCTCCTCCATTGTAACATAAAACAGACATTTTTAATTTTTGCTTTTGGTTGGAAATCTAAATAATCTCAGCATTGGCCTTTGTCAATGTCAATTACACGTGCAAAGCCAGGTACTGAACTGGTCTCCAAGGAGCCTGTTTTGGTTGCTAGGGGACCTAACACAACTGAAAAAAAAAAAAACAATTTAAAATGACAACCATTACTTCACTTTATCCTCCAATGATTGGTCAGTTTTGAAGTGAGAGGGTGGGCTTTACCTTGGCCTTTGTGGCAGCTGAGGCCAGAGCAGATGCTGCTGCCGTGGCAACACTGCCCTCCACCAGCTCCTGCTCCATCACTCTTCTCCCCTCGTCCCCGTCTCCCTCTCGCCGCCCTAAGCTCTCGTCATCATCTCCCCTTCCTAGATCATAGAGAGTATTTCATTCTATAGCCAGTTATACACACATGCAGTATATACTGTATACAGCAGATACATATTGTACTAATTTACATACCATCTCTCTCCTCTCCCAGAACATTTTCTGCATTTTCCCTTTTGACTCGATCTCCCTCCACTTTAGCCCCACTAGGTTCCACTTTGAGCCCATCCGCCCTTCCAGGGACCTGAAACAGATCCAAATACACACACACACACACAAACACACAGACCTTAAGCTACAAAAATCACCAGGAGACACAATAAAAACTCTCTCTAAGCTCTTGTTGTTGCATTACCTGATGGGAAGTGGAGTTTGTCTCCATTTTTTCTGCATCCATCGATTCTAAAGGACAGAAAAAGACAGAATATAGACTGTATAAAGAAACATTGAATTGAGTGTGATTATGTGCATGTTATATTTAAGTCTTACCTGTTTTTTCGGGTTGGTTGGAGATTTCAGGGACCTTATCCACTGAGTCCTCCTGCACTCGGGAAAACTCCTCTGAAGACAAAGATGTAGAATCACAACACGCACTCTGTACATACAGTATACTATCTCATAGCTATACCATAACCTAGACTACACACAAATTAGCACTTGTGCCTCCGTCCTCTCACCCAGTGCGGCCTTAGCTGCAGCCGATGCCACCCGTGGATCCACCACAGATGCCAGGAAGGCCACAGTGCTCATAACGGGGTTCTCTGATTGGCTGAAAGGCACAGGCTGGTATGCCAGTGGACCCAGAGAGGCCGAGGAGTCTTCTAGATAAGGGTCTTCTATTGGCAGACGGAGGAAGTGGAGGATACAGTCGTCCTGCGTTCTGGAGCCCACATGCTCGGATACTTTGTTCCAGTCGTCTCTGTAAACCTCTAAGGCCTGAGAGAGACACAGGAGACAAGTGAAGGGGACAGACAGAGGAACAGGCAAGGCTCAGAACACAGTTGCAAAACATCAGGGCCTATCTAAAAGATTCTTCTAAATCTAAAACCAGCCCTTTCCCTTCTAGAAAAGCAATGAGTCATGTGTGAGATCCATGATAGAAAACATACACATACAACATACAAGTGATTTACTTACCTCTAATAACAAGAGTGTCTCTTGCTCTGTCCATTCCCTTCCTGCACTTGCTCCTTTAGTCTGAGACAGATGGCATAAGATTCATTTATTAATAATAATGAAACATAATGAAACAAAATAAAATAACTTTTTCACACCTAATTTCAGATAGTAATGAAAACGGGGACTGGTAATATATAAAAATATATTAATCCTTTCTACCAGACATAGCACCTGGACATGAGAAAAATGAAAATGAATGCCATTTTCGGTATATTTGTATTGTTACTGTGTGAGACCTTCGGGTGTTTCTTGGCGTAGATGTCGGTGCGCAGGCCGAAGTTCTGGCAGTCTGAAGGCTTCTCTCTGGTCTTCTCTGGGAAATACAACATGTGCTGCGAGGCCGTCACCTGCAAGAGTGAGTGAGAGCGAGCAGCAGAGACCATCAAGAGGCGTTTCATGTCCATCTGTGTAGAGCTCTTGTTGTGTGTGCGTGTGTGTGGATGGGTGGGTGTGTTACCTGCAGGGGTTTGTGTTGTAGCGGGGCCAGCCCAGACGGTGTGTCAGCCAGTACGTTGAAATGAGGGGTGGGTGGAGGTCCCATGGGGAGGGGTCTGCTCTCGGCGTCCACTTGGTAGTTAATCAAACCCCACTGCTCCAAAAACGCATGGACCCTGGACACAGGAATATTTTTTCTTTTTCATTTCACTTTAATGCAGCTGGAAAACTGTCTCCATGAATGACAAAAAATAAATACACTGACAAATCAGCATGTGGCATGTTGTATTTAAAAATAAATGCTGCCTTCAAACTGCAGTCCCATTAACTACACCACATACCGCACGCTCCCTCGCAACATTAACAGATTTAATTAGTTAACACATTTACAAACCTGAACGCCTACATATAATACTACACTTAATTTAGCAGATGCAGCAGACGTAGCAAACACCCACACACTAAGTTATACCTCATGACAGCACAGACGTCTCCGGTGAGGTTGCGTCTGCAGGACGTTGAACTGAGGTATTCCTGGGGGTTGAGCCGGTATGTGTCGATCATGAAGTTGCGGTATGCCAGGTAACTGCAATGTACAGGGAAGATCATGCTGTTGGTGAGGCATTTCCCATCTTCTAAGTTAATGGTGATTTCTTGATTGTCAGCAGTACTCACATTTCTGGAGATTTGGACTTGTTCTTCCCATTAAAGAATTCAGGCAGTGCACGTTTCTCTATTAAGTGAGTGCTGGGAGACATGGACACAGAAGTTCTCTAATGTCAGGCATGTATTGATTAATAAGAGAACATGTCAGTGCCAGTAAAGGTTTATGTATCTGTATGTGCTTGTTTACCTGTTGTAATTGAACCAAGACGTGTAGCTTGGTATAATAATGTGATGGGTTTGTTCTGTGATATTCTCCTCCCCCTCTGATAAGCGTGGCATCTCTCCTCTACCCTCTTCATCCTCCTGTACACATACACACAGTGTGAATTCAACACCACTTTTGCTCTGCTGCAACAAAAATACTTAATACAGACTACCCAATTAAAAAACATTCTGATTTAAAAAAAAAATAAAATAAAATAAAAAAAAGAAAGACATGATATATACCCTTCCTGGAAAATCATCCTCCTGTTCATCTGGAAGAGAAACAGTGAGAGATGAAAAATCCAAATGCATACACACAAACAAAAGCATATTACATTTTATTTTTAATCTTTTTAAATCTGGGAACCTATAGACATTCTAGTTTCATTTGGAAACATTTACCATGAACACATGCAAGCTTACCCAGGTCAGCCATGGTGCCTCCTTTGACAGGAGTATTCTCACTGTCTTTCTTCAGGTTGACTAAACAGAGAAAGAAAGAAAGAAAGAAATTAAGAACAACTTAATGACATATAACCCATCTGAAAACCTTCACTCATGCAAAATATTTTAGTGAGTTATGGTCACAATGTTTGAGTGTTTTACCATTCTTGGGTAGTATGACCTCCTCCATGTTAGGAACAGGTGTAGGGTCCTCCATGTCTTTGGTCAGGTCCTCTTCTGGCTCTTCCTCCTGTTGTCCACGCCTTCTCCTGTACACACAAAACATCAGTTCTGAGACATTGCACCAAAATGCCAAAAACAGAAGTACACTCTCCTGCTAGGATGAAACAGTTGCCTCTTACCCCTTCTTTCCTTTCTTCCTGCCTTCAGAGGAAGGAGGAGAGGGGGATCGTCTTCTCTTTTTAGATGGGGTGGACTTTGAGTCCTGGAAGATAGCGTAGAGGTAGTGGGGGAAAAAAAACCCCAAAAAGAACAAGAGTGTAAGTGTCTGACTGAAACAAGAAAGATTAAACCCTTCACATTCGGAAAAAAAATGAAAGTCTAAAAGATCACACTTGCTTCCTGGAGTTGAATTAACTGTCCACTATTTGACTGAGTGTTAATAATAGATAACAGTATCCTTTCACAAGCCCTCCAGACCTCCTGTGCCTACAGCTTCACACAAACCTGGTCATCTCGGAGGTGAATACGCTGGCGGAGGATAATCGGTACATTCCTCTCATCCACACAATAGTCTTCCTCGTTCATCCACTCATTGAAAACATCTGTGTCCAAAACCCAACCAGCATGGACCTGGAATACACAAACAAACACAAATATTAAATAAGGAATTCAGGTGTGGAGTAGTGTGTTTCGGTCTATCTCATCATTGTCCAAAATTAAACCACATCAGATCACACCAAGAGACGCAAGTTAATCTCAACTCAGACTTTTTGTCCCTGTCGACTGTCGTACTCTCTTTAACTGTAAGCAAATCAAACAGCACAGGAGCAAACAGACCCCAAGCTGGATGCCTCAGCAGATGAGACAAAAAGTTAATTCTGAACACTGTTTTAATGTGGTGCATATTAATGCTCACCCTCCTGGGTTTCTCTGGATGTGGTGGCTCTTCAACCTCCCCTTCAACGTCACTTGAGGACAACCAGCTATCATAACTGTTAAAAAAAGGGACATGAGACATAACGGGTCCACATTCTTATTGTGTATGAGCACCTATTTGTTAATGTGGGTGCTTGCGCATTACCTGTCAGGGTGCATACCCCAGTGTACCAAGACATACTTGTCTTTTCGCATGACAGGACACATCCACTCATCTGAAGATATGTATAAAAAATGTATTAAGTTAAAGTGGTACTAGACATTCACAACAATAACAAACACACATACTGTGCATGCGCAAATTGAACTGACCTTCCTCTGTAGAAGCAGCTGAGGGGTAGATGTGGTGACTGGCGAGTGTTTGGTCCTCAGTGAGTGTACCCTGTGCAAGGACAAACTGTGACCCAGCAGCACTGAGAAGGAACTACATTACCAGAGCTACAGTAGTTTTTATCAGTCAGATCAGCCTTAGTATACTTTTAATCTGTATTTCTAGCATAGGTTTTCTCTCTTAAGTAGTTCTATTGACATATCCCTGACTCTCCTGTGCAGCACTTTACCTGGTGCCTGGTGATGATATTGGTCAGTCTGCTTGCCAACTCCTGATCGAGAGTGGGGTCCAGATATACCACAGGCAGTGACATACAGTTGTTCTGTAGACACACAAAACAGGTGCAAGTTCATCAGTGGTGTGTCTTTGGTACTCTGGTGTCTGAGTATGTGTGTCTCTTTGTCACCTGGATAAGTGCCCCTTCAATTGCACCAAACATCTCCACATTCCTCTCTGTTCTTGATGGATTCTGCAAGTCAAACCTTCGCCTGTGAAGGTGTGGAGAGGAACAAAGAGATACTAAAGACACTCTAAGACATAATCAACCAAATGCAGACTAGGTTTTGTGAGGGCATATCACTGTGAAATGGTGATGGTACATGAGGCTTGACACTCACCAGCCTTGCTCTGCCTTGAACTTGTAGGCAGTGCCCAGAATGTGGCAGAGTCCACCCCCTGGTCGCAAGTCCAGGAAGCATTGTGCCTAAGAAGAAATGATAATAATTGCTGTTTCTTCTACTTTGCATGTTTTAACCCATTGTGCAAGACTTTAAGATCTGTCATCTTATTTTTTCCCCTTTCTGTCAAGGACTATAATGGAAATTAACTGTCAGATTTGTTGCATTTCCATCCTCTTCAATTTTTGTTGTCAAGAATAAGGGAATTAAGTCTAATATTAACCCTTACTGTTGACAAACAAATCTATCCATCTGTCCTTGGTCATACAACAATAGAATGATACACAAAGAAAACACAAAAACACTAATGCAACATAAATGACTAAAGTTGGACACTTTGGAGCCTGCAAACAACCAATGAACCAGGTACTCTGATCTCTAATTCTAGAATACAACAAAGTGAAACAGTGACAGACAGACTCACAGGCAATTTGGTGAGAGCAGGACTGGTAGCTTGTCGGCCAAAGGCATCCTCTTGAAACTGGAGCAGCTGTAAAGTGACTGCAGCCAAGGCCTGGCACGATGGAGCATCCACCAACACAAACTGACACACACACACGCACACGCACACACATTTTGAAAGAAGTAGAATTTCAGCATGCTTTATATCATTAATAACACATAAGCTATAATTTAAAACCTTAACATTGTCTTCCTGCATTTCCCGACAGCCTCACCAATGTGTTAGGGCTGATTAACCGCTAGGTTTTCGCAACATTTGAACTTTATGTTTTGTCTTAAATAGGCACAGCACCATTAAGTCCCATTACACAAATCTCGCTAGCCAGTGCAAAGGTAACGTTATCCAGCATGAGATGTTTGTTTACAGTGTGAGCCATTGGGTATAGTAGCAGGGGGCGGCTAGCTTGTTAGCTAGCTTCCTGGACAGCTAACTACCTTTTTGTAGTGCTTCCCGATCCACTGGCGCACCACCTCCAGTTGGGCTAAAGTATCTGGGCTCTCCCAGAACCAGGCGGACGGACTGCTGTCTTTTTTCCGATGCACAGTCATCCCGGAGCCGGTCTGGCTCGTCCCGGGAATCCCGAGGTTTGCTCCTCCGGACATTGTGGCCATAAAAATACGAGATTAATTTCAAACGGGAGAACAAAACTGCTAGCTTGTGTGTTCTCGCTTTCTCTCGCGAGATGCACCGCGATCGGTGCATTTCGGCATAAGGGTTTACTACATTTTAGTTTTTAACATTTTTACATTTTCAAGTGATATTTGAATTAAATTGTGTACTTTTTAGTTTAAGTAGTACATGCTTAAAACATATTATAAACATATTATTGTATGCACAACAGAAAACACACATTTGCAAACTAGGACTTTTACTTTGATGATACATGACCAGGAAGTAACTGCGCAGGAAATGTAAACAGAAGTGAAAAAGTGAGACAGGTCAGTATGTAGCAACTCACATATTTTAATGCTCTAATTCAAAACTCCCCTTCGAATATTTGTTTGAAAATTTACTTATAAGTTGCCTTTAGTCTCTTGTTGCAGTCTTTTTTTTTGGGGGGGGGGGGGAACTCCTGTCCAGCTGAGGCAGCGAGTTTCTTTTCCGTTACATTCTATAATAAGATATCTGCAAAACCACAGACCCACACACCCTCAGACCAAGCAGACAGTGGAAACTACTAGGCAGTGAAGCACCAGCACTCCTGTGAGTAACAAGAACTCATTCAACTTCTCCATGTTTTCCTAGGCCCCGAGATCCCATGGGTGTCCAGGGTCTGACCACCTATGTTGAGGGGAACAGACAGTTCCTCCAAGATGTGAAGTTCAGGGACAGTCGCCTCGTTATTGATGGTTGCAGTCTGTATTTCCGCCTCTACTTTAACCACGGTTTGGACCAGCAGCATGGCGGGGACTATGATGCTTTTGCTCGCCTTCTCACCCAATTCCTCTCTGCGTTGGCAGCCTGCAACATCCAGCCATATGTGGTACTGGATGGAGGTAAAGATGCTGTAGAATAACAACCCAATAAAAATCTTGCCTCCCATCCGCTCCTTTATTGTAGAAAACTCGAGAAATTTTACTTTAACAATAGAGTTGTGACCCTCAAATATATAATTTTGTCTTTTTTTGTGACTTTAAGGGATTGATCCAAGTGACAAGAAGTTTCCTACTCTGCGTCAACGCCTGCAGTCCAAGATAAGGGAGGCAGACAGTATCTCTCATGGCCGCAGTGGCTCTATTCTTCCCATCCTCACAAGAGATGTCTTCATTCAGGTCCTCAGCCAGAGAAGAGTGCCACTATACCAGTGTTCAGCTGAGGCTGACTGGGAGATCGCATGCTTGGCTCACCAGTGGAACTGCCCAGTTCTGACCAATGACAGTGACTTTTATATCTTTGACCTGCCAGGTGTGGGTAGTGCAAGGATTTTTGTATCCAAACAGCCTATTGCAATGAATTGGATTGATTTTAGTTATTTTGATTTTGGTGTTGTTACACAAGTTTTTGTCTTCTGTGTCTCACCTTAGGTGGTTACCTGCCATTTAGTTTTTTCCAGTGGACCAACCTTAACGGTAAAGCCTCTCATCGCTATATCTCAGCTCGGTGCTACACCACTAATGGGCTTTGTCGCTGGTTTGGGGGAATGAATCCACAGTTGCTACCCTTGTGTGCCGTCCTGACTGGTAACGACTATGGCGTTCCAAAAGATGCTGAAACACTGCTTGCTCTGTTAGATGTTAGCGCATTAGGGAGAGGGGGTGGCAGAGGTAAGGGTAGAGCACCCTCCTCTCGCATCGAGGGTATCCTTGTTTGGCTGTCTTCTTTTTCAAGCCCAGCAGAGGCCCTGGAGGAAGTGAGCAGGCTAATGGGGGAGGAAGGTGGTTGGGGCAAGAGAAGACAGAAAGGTGGGCTGAGTTCAGAGCTGTGGGCAGGTATGCAGGAGTACCACCTCACCCCCCAGAGCTCCCTGGCTCTCTGGTTCTCTGGAGATAAGCCAGCTCCAGGAGGGTGGATTTCTGGGCTCGTACAGCTACCAGAGTGCCTTTCCCTGGCTGCAGCAAAGGGGCTTTTGGCCCCCTTGGTGGTGGATGCTCTGGTGATGCGTAAGGTCCTGCTCATTCCACAGGTGGAGAACAGCAAACTGTCCAGCAGCCACTGTAGTGCCAGAGCTATACGTCAGGCTATATATGGGATATTACAGCAAAGAGGCCAGTATAATGTGCCTCAGGGTAGGGGTGGCAGTGAGCAGTTATTGAGGGGACCAGGAGGTGCTGTCCAAGCACAGGATATGATGGTACAAGAAAACTTCAGCCAAGGTGTGAGAGGTGGGAGAGGGCGAGGGGGAAGAGGAAGGGGAGGTGGTAAAAGCGCTGGAGGTAGGGGAATCATTTTACCCACACAGCAGGGTGTAAATGTAGGATTTAACAAGGAACAAGCAGCTAGTGGAGCTGCATTGCAGGCTCAGGGCTCCAGTGCCCCCATTTGTGTGGAGGAATACGACCGTTCGGACCTGAACTTGAAAAAAAACCAAGCAGAGGCACATCCACCAAGAATCCCTATACATCTGGATACACTAGGCCAGGTAAACATGACAATAAAATGTTTTCTCTTATATTGACCATATTTGTCTTTATATGTTTTGGTATATACAATTCCTAAAATTAATTGTCCATTGATTTTATACAGGCTCCTGTGGCAGTCCGTCTTGGTGCCCTGTTAGAAGTCTTAGGAGTGAAGGAGTCTGACCTGGCTGCTGTTCCTCTCCACCTGAGGCTCGCTGTAGCAGTGACAGGCTTCTGGCTGCGAGAGGCCATACCTACCCCCTCACAGCCCCAGGTCCAGGCCTTGGTGCTGGGCATGGTCTATGGAGAACTGTCCTGGAACAACCAGCCTGGAGCTACCCATTACCAATATGCTGGTTAGTTGTGCTCTATCTGCCATTTTATTCCACAAGGTTACAAAGACTAAAACATCCCTCAACAACGAGGCAAACAGTAATCCACTCTTATTGATCTAAAACCTGTTGCTGCTGTGTATCATCCTAGTCCCACAGCCAAACTGGGCTGCAGAGCGCAATGTGTTGGCAGGGCTGGAACGACAACGTGTGAGACCAGGGGAAAGACGGGGCTTGGACGTCGGAGTGGCTCACAGTCTCAGCCAATGGCAGGCCTGCCTCTGGAGTGCACTGTGTCTCAATCAGCTGCTGTTGCTGCCGCTGCCTGAACCCAACTTGTCATGGTAGGACACAGGGACATAAAAAAGAAAACACAGTTTGCATTTCCCATGTATGAAAACCAGAGCTGCAACTTATGTCTATTTTCGTTATCGATTAATCCGTCATTTTAGTCTATAAAATATCAGAAAGTAGTGATAAATGTCCATCACCATTTGCATTTGTGCTTAATATTTTTCTTAATCAGTTAAGTGATAATTAGTATTTGTGGGAAATAATTTTGCAGTGATTGACTGGTCTACTAATTGTTTATCATTGATGCGAACATTTCTCACATTGCTTATGGCAAAGGGTCCCAGTGCTTTTCATTTCAGTCAAATCAATACACTTAAAGGGTCAACTCACCCAAATTAAAAAAAAGAATCATTTGTCTTATCATTTGGTTGTCTCCCTTCCCCTCTCTGTGTCTCAGGTTGTTCAGCGGTACCTTGGTGCACGGCCTCCTCAAGTATATAAAAGGGGGCCGAGCTGCCGAATCTCTCCTAGCTGGGGGCTCCTTGTCTGGACAACTCTACTTCTCCCTCCTGGAAGCTGTGAGGAAGTGCAGCTTCAAAGCCCATGCCTCCTCTTCGGCTGCAGGCAGAGGGAGGAGAGGCAGAGGCCGTGTAAGGAGAGGACGAAGGGGAGGTGGAAGAGGAGCGCGGGGAGGGGGTCAAGGGACCGAGGAGATTAACAACAGGTTTGCTCTCCTGATGAGCGAGGAAGAGTCTGATGATGATTGGTGAGCAGGCGGAGAAAACAGAACGAATCGATATGAAGCACTTGCTAGGGGCCAAATGAGGGAGGACATTCCAGTGGTTTCTAAAACATGCTCAGGGAATGCTACGGTCATTTTCAAGTGAAGAATAACACCTCTTCATGTTTACCACTGTGCGTCAACCTTTATATTTCTATTGCACTAATATAACCTCCCTCAGTGATAACTACCTGCTTTTTATGTTCCAGTTGCCATTACAATCTCAAATACTGTGATGTCAAAACATTTGCATCAGAATACCTGAGTGGTTTTTCCAAAGTCCACTCTTGACATATTTTAGCAGATTTATAAGAGCTTTGATCAAAGTAATGTCATTTTTTATTCATGCAATTGTTTCCAACCTGAGGGTTTTATTCACTTATGTCAGCACAAGATTTAAACAGTGAATGTAGAGATGTCTTATTTCATCAGCAGTGACCAGAAAGTTGTATGGCAGCTAATGTCATCTTAATAAGCAATATATGAAATTGTATGTCATTTTATCGCGGATGCCTTAATACTCATGAATTTGGTGATCCTGAATTGTTTACTCATATTTCTCTATTAAAAAAATATAAATCAAACTCAGAAGCATGATTTTTAAAGCATCATATTCAGCTAGTTTTTAGATTGTAACCACATCTGAGAATCTGAGGATCTGAGAATAAACTGTTTATTAATTCTCCGTAAAGTCAGTTTTAAGTTACAGTGTATTACAGACGCACTGTTATTAACTATATATAATACAACACAGGATTCAGCTATACATAAATGCAGTATGTGTACACTCTGTAACAGTACATAATTCACAAACTACAATAACAAAATTACAAACGTCTTTAAAATAAGGAGAAGAACTCAGATTCTCAATTCTTTGACTGTATTAATCAGTCTTTTTCTTTTTTTTAAGATTTTTTTCAAAACCAGTCCGGGTATCCAACCTGACTAACATCTCTCATTAAAAGCCTCCTTGTCCCCTAAAACATCAATTTGTGAATAGCGTCCCATTGGAGCTTCAACATAAGGACCTGCATTTCAGGTGCAGGTAAAAGTTAAAAAGAAATTTGGCTACTGGACATAGTTGAAGAACATGACTACCGATATACACACATGAATATTTACATTGGCATGAGCTCTCTAAGCATGACTGACTCTTCCTGAAAAGCCAGGTCTTGCCTCACGTAAATCAGCTCCATATTCTATTGGAGGCCTAATGCAGTGGCAGCCACAGCTGTCATAAAACATCACGACATAAAATACACTAAAACTTCCTCTCGTCCTATGACGATGATGAGGTCGAGGCAGATGGAGAGGCAGTGGATGCCGTGTGTGACTGAGATTCTATAAGGTCCATGTCTTCGTCTTCATTCACTCCACACGTGTCGACCACGCAGATGAGGCAGCTTGTGACGGGAAACGCTCGCACTTTGCTGCAGGTCACCCACCTGAACACGGAAGAAAACTGATTTAGAGACAGCATGAAACAGGAATGAAGATCAAAACCTGCAGTCTTGGTGGGGTGGTTAGATTTAGTGTTTAAACAAGCTATCGTGTCTTTTTATAGATTCCCGGTATTCCCTGTAAGTGACAGAATTCAACATTTTGTGAAGAACTGCAACTAAAACAGTGTAGACAATGGTTCGTCTTTACTGGTAAGAATAATAGTGATGAATACCTGGCTAAATTAACTACTCAAAATAATTAATGAATTTGTGAGTCAAGCCACAACAGCCACAAAAGTGGATTAAGATCATTTTAATTAACGAAATAAGCAAACAGGAGAGAAATCAAGGCAGTGGTTATGTCCATTTAATTATCAATCAAGTTTTCACACCACATGATGATGACAAAGACGTAAGTAATGTCTATTCATGGTGATATGATTTCTTTTATTTAAGCTATATTTATCTACTATACCAACCTGTCGGTGTCAGTGTGGTACTCCAGGACGTGTCCGAGCCGCCCCACACCTTGGAACCCCGCCAGAACATAAATTACATCACCGACTGCCGCGCACTTCACCGTTACGCCTCGCCATGGCATCGGTGAGGCAGCACGCCACTCGTTACTAGCGATGTCGTAGTACTCCACCGAGTCCAGTCCACCGACAAGAAACACATACACAAAAACAGTTTCATACAGATGCCTCAAGAACACTTTTCATGTACCATGTGCCACAGCTACTGTGTTTACTAGTGTTATTACAGTTTCAGTTTTATTACCTAGTGCCCCCTGCCCTCCAACAGCATAGATCCTGTTGTTGACCACCACCAGCCCGTGGTTCTTCCTGGCCTCTCTCATCCCACACAGCTCCCTCCATCTGAGGACAGGAAGAGGCAGACAGAGGAAGGCATTCATTGTTAGGGAAAATTAGAGTGTAAGAGAGACAGACACCTGTTATCTTATTTCTCTGTCAGTTTTGGGGACAAATGAATTTAACAAAACAAAATCAATAGGTTTATACACACTAAGCTATAAATAATAAGGTCAGTACAGAGCCATAATGCAACAGTCTTTTCTCTCATATTCCTTTTCATTATTATATCCATTCACTCTGCCAGTGGATTAAATAAAAGTCTCAGGATTGTGAGCACACACGAGCGCACAGTGCATCATTCCTTGAGCCGTACAGAGCTGTGTGTTTGTGCGACTCACTGTTGTGTGTTGGGGTCATACACCTCACAGTTGTTGAGGACCCTGCCAGACACATTGTTGCCAACTGTTCCTCCACAGACATAGATGAGCCCATTGGCTTCCACTGAACCGTGGCTGCAGCGGGCCATCAGCATGCTGGTTTTCACCTGCCACGACTCCGTCCTGGTGTCGTAACATTCAAAAAGGTCCAAGGCTGAGCTGCCTGTAGACACACACATACAGTACGTAGCACCACGATCAGATATTTGCAAAAATGGGTGGTATTTAACCCATGTAGGATCATCAGTATAATTTCCTGTACTTTTCTAAACCTAAAATGCAAGTCATTATGAAAATCTAAACCCTTTCTCTCACATCCCTGTGCTCACCCACTTCTGACCCCCCAGATGTGTAGATCTTGCCCTGGGCGGCGCAGGCAGCCAGACTGTCGCGTGGTGTGGGTGGACCCAGCTTAGAGTACCAGCTGTCCTTCAGGACGTTGTAGCAGTCCATACGCTTGATGGGGAACAGCTGTGAGCCACCCAGGATGTAGACCACATTGTCCCAGAAGACGGCTGTGGCGTCCCTGCGCTTCTCGAAGGGGCAGCGGATGTCTGTCCAGCTGGAGTCCTGCAATGAAAGCCAGACTGACACTTGACCGCTGGATAACAAACAAATAAACAAAATAACAATCCAAAAAATATTCTTCATCGTCTAATCCAGGAATGTAAAAAATTTTACTGAAAAACTAAAATTTAAAAATGTATGTAAAAGCCTTATCTTTAGCTTTTTGATTACACTGTAATACTGAATAAGAGTACATATCCATACTACATTTTATGGTTCTTGAATTGTGTGTGATTGCTCCTGTGGGTAAAAATCTGTTCACATCTGGAGCCTGTTACCTTGGGGTTGAAGTAGCGGCAGGATTGTGGCTGGGAGCCTCCAAACAGCGCGATGCGGTAGTCGTGCTTCTTCCGTCTCGGTCTGCTGCTCTCTCCCAGGTCCTCCCGGTCCTCCAGAGACAGCAGGTGGTAGCGCATCCCACCTGGGACAAAAACAGACTGTTTTATTTTTGTCTGTGTCTACGTGCCTGTGTCTGTGGGTGTGGGTGTTGGTGTGCACTGATGTCAACCAAGCAGTCCTAAGCTCTGATGTAATTTTCACATCAACTTGCTCTCATGAATCTGAATTACCTACATTTGTTTGTGGTGGCTCATATGATATGCTTCTGCTCTGCTAAAACCTCAAATTTCACCCTTAATAATAATAAATATTTAACCTTTTAGTATTTTAATAAAGTACAACACAGATACTTTAGCTAAGATCCAGAGTAATATAACATTTTCACACATAGAAACCAATGTTTTGTGTGCCTTCACATGAATGCACTACACTTCTACTCACTTATGACCATCTTGAGGCACTGTGGGTTGTCCTGGATGAGGGGCTCAGCCTGCACTGTCTTAGACAGGAAGGTTTTGGAGACCAAGGGGAAGCGAACACACCCCAGTACCTCCACCATGTACTGCTGTCTGTTGCACACATCGTACTTCAGCCAGCGCACTGCTGCGTCATAAATCTTTGGGAACATATGCAACGACAAAACATGTTAAAACTTATGTTATGGGGGATACACTATCTTTTTAATCAAGGCTACCAATCAACTTTGTCCTGATGTAATGAACCCATACATTTAGTAATCTAAGTTATGCTTCACAAAAAGTTGTTAGGGATGTCTCCAGATTTCTAGAAAATTATAGCACAAATGAAATGAACCGCATAATCAAAGAATGTCTACATGTGTACCTGGGCCTCAGCACGGACGGTGAGTTTGTCCTGGTGCAGTAGGTGTGTGAGCTGTGTCACATCCAGTTGCAGGAACTCATCCAGTTTGTAGACTTCAGTGAAGTGGAGCTGGAAAAAGTCCTCTGCTGCTGCTTTCAGCTCTGGACAGTCCATACAGTCTGCAAGGGCTGAAATACCTGCAGGACAGAAGAAGGATCAGTCTTCTCCTCTAATGAGTGACATGATTGGAAAAGTAATTTAAATATTTGGATAATATTTGTTTTTTTTATATTTAAACAAACAGAAGAGCTCTTTACGTACCAGACTCTTATCTGGCTATTAAATGTAAACAAGCACAAGTACTCAGGTTGGAGCATACTGGCCTTTAGTCTACTCATTATGTAATAACTACTAACTGTGGGTGAATCAATAGACGAAGCATCAAAGCACTCACAAAATTGTAGGGTAAAAAGAAAAGAGATAAGATTTAACCTGGGTTAAGTGCTCCTCTTACCCAAACAGTTTGTTGCATCAATCTGTCCTTTGAGGAACTCCACACACATCTTCTTCACAGGCTCAATCTGGTACTGGTTGGCTGCATCCAACAACGACTGGACATTACTGCTGTTCACCGAGATCCTAGCACATACACATGCAAATGCACACATCTCTTCATAAGATCCAGATCTTGGCAGCATCAGGCCACAGTATTTTATATCAGTTTTAAACCGTACTTCTCAAAATGATCCTCCCTTTAAGCTTTCAAGCCTTATGCTTGCCAAAATTCTTACCGAGCTGTGTAGATAAACTCAATCAACAGCTCAATGATCTCGGGCTCAGCACTTCTCAGCTCCACCTCATGGGACATCGACTCCATCATTCTGGCTGGAGGTGAGGAAAAAGAGAGAAAGACTTCACAGAACAGAGAAACATCCAGCAACATGCGGCAGCATGAGGTATTTTTCCTGCAATGCTTGGCAACATCTTGGAAAGCGCTGTATAATTGATAATGCTTAATCGCACATATGATTTTGGTTTCTGAAATTAATTATCTTGGCATTTTTTCACGTGTACAGAGGACCTGTTGTCCTCGGTTATGGGTGAATATTTATTTTCTTTGGCTCTAAATCAACCATTGGTCCACAACAGTACAAATGTATTTATTTTCAAACAAAACAGATTACTTATGAGCATTTCCCCAACATGCCTCCGTGCCTCATATGACAGAAAACTATTTGAAATCAGTGCCTTACTGTAAGTGGGGTTGTCCATGATCATGTGTTTGTGTGCGCGCACACTTACTGGTGAACATGAGGCTGAAGAAGTGGCTTGCAGCTGCCAGCACTACTCTGTGGGCAGGAAAATGTTTCCCCTGAACCACCAGTGTCACATCACAGAGGGTACCCTGCAGAAAACACACACAAACATGTTTATCATGTGTCCAGACAGGGTGGGACATACATGTTCATAGCAGTATGCACGCACACACACACATACACACACTCATATAGGACATGAGAGGTCCTGCTCCCACTCTTGTTTAGTGTTGTCTCCCACATCCACACACCTGCTTCCTCAGGTTGTTCATGACTCCCATGATGCTGGACAGCTGTCTGTACTCCTCTTTGGTGGCACACTTCCTCTCGCTCTTCTTCTTGGCGCTGGACGCCTTCTCTGGAGAGGCTATCCCCGTCATGTCAGCCAGGATGTCGCTTTGAGCTCCACTGCCAGCGGTGTGCAGCCGCGGTCTCTTTGTTGACAATTGTCTCACTAGACAAGAGCGGCTTGTTGTGTTTTTGTTTTTGTTTTTTTTACGAATTAAAAAGCCGCCACTTTGAATGCAGCTTCACCTTGAAAGCAAGTAGAGATAAAATTTTAAAGGTGAACTTGCTGTCATATGTGGAAAAGAGCAGTAAAAAGCATTAGCGTGGCGTATTTTTTAAGCTACAACTGCACTGTGTAGCTTGGGTTGCGGGTTCCTTCTTCTTCTACGATTCGCTTATTGTTGAATAAACGCGCGTTTGCCCTCTAGCGGCAGAAGCGACAGATTACAGATTAACCTGCAGGTTTGCGAAGCTTTAACAGTGTGACATGAAATATCTAATGAAAAAAAAACAAAAAAAACAAAGACTTTAGTACTATGTATCCCCTGTAATATCAGGTTTCTGATGTAAATATCCTACACCCAAGGTATCAATACACCCAATGGCGACAGCAGCACTTTGTTTATCTGGTGTAACTCACACACCTGTGGGTAAATGACCGTCTGCCGCCTTCATACCTGCACAGCAGCTTTCACAGCATAACCAGGAAGAGAAGTTTTTCGGAAATCGCATGACGCTGACGTCACGTTGAATGGGGGCAACAGATACACAGCCTATTGTCAGAGATAACTGACCTGAAAACACACTGACAGGCACCGGAGCTGCAGAAAATGCATCGTTGTCTCTGCTGCTGCTGCTTCTCTGGGGAAAACTCCGGGAGCGAGGTATGTGATTGGGCTGTTTTGAGTTTTGTGCAAATGCTGATGCGGGTTTATTGTAGAGTTTGTCGAGTTCAGAGTTCATTACTGACTTGCTTCAGTAAAATTACTGGATTAACCCATTACTACAAGCCTACTTTAATGTAAGAATCGCGGGGATTACAGCCATAATAAACCTTAAATCTATCTGAATCACGTTATGCAGATGTCATAGAAGCAAGTCCGAATAATAATGATAATGATGAAAATAATAAAATATAAATCACTGAAATCACCATGACGTTATTGTTCTGTCACAAATACAAAGTGCAGAGATGTAACACAAAGGCAGTAAGAACCATATGAGACACTGAAATGAATATTTCAACACACTGAGTTTATGTCAAAGTAATTATAGTTTTAAGTGAACACCAGTGCATAATTAGTCCTTTATGTTTGTTTGTCAGTTAAAAAAAACTATTATAAAAGAAAGATTATATGAAAAGGAACAACTCTGCTATTTCAGAGGCAGCCTCTCCTGCAGGCCAGAGAATCTGATCTGAACGAAGCTGCATCAGCCCGGCAGATCCAACCAACAGGCAGTGGTACATCATCTCTCTTGATGCATATATCTGCTTCTCAAACCTATACACCTCCCATGCATAAAATAGTGTAGTGGCCGAATCTCTCTGTACCCATTTTGTGTGTCTGTGTATGTGATCTGTTTTTTTCTTCTTGTACTGAAGTAAAGGCCATGAGGCGGACTGGCAAGGTGGTGATTAAGCGAGTAGGTGTGCCAGAGTTGGACCAGAGGTTTTCTGACATGGCCGAGACCTTCAACGAACAGCTGGAACACTATGAGGCCATGGCCCGACACATCTGGAACCTGCGAAGGAGCTGCAGCTGTGTCCACGGTGATACCCTGGCTTTTACTGAATGCGTGGGGAAGATCAGAGAGGAGTACCGTGAGTGACAGGCTCAGAGCTCACACTCCTGAGCGAAGTACCCACACAACCTGTCAGTACAGGCAATGTGATGGCAGGCTACCGTGCCTCAGTTTTCCGTTGCTGTCCCCTGTGTTTATCTCCATCTCTCTCTCCTTCCAGAAGCCACATACAGGGTCTGCCTTAAGATGAAGGGCTATGACTTCTCCCTCATTGTGGTTCCTGTGGGGTCAGAGGGTGAACGTGAAGAGGAGCCGCTCCCTCCCATTCTGAAGTTGGCTCAGGACGAACTGAGGGGCGCTTCTAAGAGTGCCAGAGCCACCATGTCAAGGGGTACCAAACTCAAAGAACTGCTCAACTGGCTTCTCCATAGCAGGGATCAAATGGCTGAGCAAGTGAAACAGGTAGCACCATCTTACCAGGAGCACGGAAGACTGAAGACAAACCTGGATGAGAACATGCGGGAAGTGAAGAGGGCAAAGGAGTTGTCGGTGCGATACAGAGAGCGAGCTGCCGAAGTTCTCAATGAGGCTGCACAGATTGCAGGATCTTATTCATAGTTTATTCCAAATGCTTTCATTTTAAGTTTTTTGTATCTTTAACGAAGATTATACGCACTCTTTGACACTTATGGATAGAGGAAACACATTTGCCAACTGTCTTACTCTTTTTCTTGATAAACGTGCCAGTTGCAAATCCAGTAATCAGAATCAGTCATCTGCATTCATATCATGCAATCTGCAGCATCAGGAATGTTAGAAATGTGACAGAACAGATAATAAGACACGTACACACAGAATGTCATGCGTGTATTTAAAGGTACTATGCACACTGTGCTTTGCAGGCCTTTGCAGCCTCTTGTTTAATGTTTGTTGCAAGGACATGAAGACTTGTGATCATACCTGCCTTTTAAATGTTTTATTAGAATTGTATTGAATATAGCAGAGATTAGCACTCACACTGAAAATACTGTAAACTTGTCCGTGCAAAAAACTGAAATTTCCTTTATATGTGTAATTTTACCAGCTAACATCAGGGGGCATTGCAGACTAACTTTACTATTTGTGACAGCTGTTCCTTGACTCATATCCCTTAAATGTAGCTCTCTCAGAAATTGCACTGCATGGATTAAGATTCCCTGAATCCTTGAATCTCAGAATTATGTTTCCACATAGTGAATGTATCATTATTTTTTTTTTTTTTTTAGAATTTTGTACCTAATTAAACACTTGCCTTATGGAAAGATTGTTCCAAATGCAGGAGTATTCATGTTGCGAACTGCACTGGACATTTCTTCTATTGTGCCAAACAGGACAAGACAGGATACAGTCTCCTACACCTGCAATGGTCAACTCAACTTAAGGGTTTGTTGTGACTGTTTATATCCTTTTGCTATTGTAACATGCAGACGGAGCATTCAGACGGAGATTTGCTGCTCATTATCCACAAAAGCCCCATCGCATTTATTAACTGATTAAAAACTGCAGCTTTCCAGCCTCAGTTGATGTGAAAGCAAACAAACACATGGTCATATGCCATCTTGATAATTAATTTTGGAAAATCCATTGTTCCAGAGGTCATAGTCAAGTGGTCGTGCATTATTTATCTGAGAGAGTAGTGCTTTGGCCTTAAGCTTTACAGATTGATTTGGCATTAAGTGTGTAGGACGTGTTGGATAAAGCCCGAGAACATTCAGTTAGTCTCATCATGAAACGGTTCTGTAAATATAACAAGTAAATGAAATTTTGTTCTGTATATGTTGAATACAGGCAACCTAACTATGTCCTTAATGACTTTGACTAGATCCAGTGTTAGTGTGACAAAATGGTTAGAATTAGAATTTGTAACTAATTATGTTCAGAATTAAAATGTGAATATACTTTATTTTAATCAAATGATTCAGAGGGAAATCCCTACTGATTAAACATCATTCAACATCAATTCATATGCTGAAGTATATTCTTACAACGCTATCATGTTCCATGAATAAATGAATAAAGAAATAAATAAAATGATTCATTATCAGCACTTATGGTAGATCACTCTGCTGTCAAAGAGCAATGACTGACAGCGACAACCTACCATGATCGTGGAAATTATTAACATGCAGCCCAGACTCTAATTTGATTGGTTGCTGCATTTGGGGGCGTGGCAGTTAGATTATAAACCGCTCTTTCATTGGCTCAGGCGTTTAGTTACTCCGGGCAAACCGTGTCCCCCTCGTCTAAGGTAGTCTGAGTGGAGAAAGTAATGAAGATGGAAGGAGCCGATGTTGTTGAATTATTGAGGAGATTTATAGAGTAGCGAACTGATAGCTGTCTGCTCGTCTTGTCGGAAGCGCAGAGGACAGCGATACCAGGATATTGACAGATAGCATGCCAGTAAGTAAACTAACTTCCCCAGTTTACTTGGTGTCGCGCCTTAGCCGCGCTAGCTAACTAGCTAATCTGTAAACCACCGTTGTGACAGCTCGAAGTCATTCAGCAAGCCGAGACAGAGAGTGTGTGACGGCGGAGGATTAATTTACACTCTCCGGCTGATACTGGTTAACAAATACACTGGAAGTACCCAGAATGGCAGGGAAAGCTAATGTTTGTCAATGGGCTACCAGTGTGTTGAGACACAATTTCACGTTGTTTGACTGCGAGCTGTGTCGCCGGTAGTCAGGATGGCGAACTAGCTGATTAGCAGTGCCCAAGGACAGGTATAGTTAGTAGTTAAATCAGCCAGATAACATGACATAAAACAACAGTCGAGATGAGACGGCTGTCCAACGTGTTAAGTTAACGAGCTTTTTTTATAGCAACCATTTTGCTGCTGTAGAAGACTCGGTCACATCTGTCATAGAGACAGACTTTGTACTCGACTTTCACAGCTGTGTGTGTGTGTGTGTGTGTGTGTGTGTGTGTGTGTGTGTGTGTTGTCTGTGAGGACTTTGGTAAGATCTTCAGGTGATATTCCTCTGTGTGTGTGTGTGTGTGTGTGTGTGTGTGTGTGTGTGTTGTCTGTGAGGACTTTGGTAAGATCCTCAGGTGATATTCCTCTGTGTGTGTGTGTGTGTGTGTGTGTGTGTGTGGCAGTCAGTCAGTTTGGCAGCCACTGCAGACTGGTATTTTAGATAATGCGTTGTTAGGATTTTTCCAAATGCCATCATGTGATGCAGCTTTCCTCCGTGCCACTCAGCCATTTGAGGGGTTTCCTGTATGAGAGGGGACAGTGTGAAGCTTTGCCGCAGAGCCCCATGGCAGCCCTGCTGTATGAAATAAACCCCCTCACTACTGTACATGCTGTCAGAAGTTGAAAAACGTTTGTTTTACACTCTGTGTCCTTCACAAAGGTTGCGCTTCTGGTGGTGTACTAGTTGTTTAAATAAGATATAATTTCATAGTCCGTCCTTTGCTTTACATATCTGTGTTTGCCTTTGACATAAGGGAGAGGCTTTCCCTGTAGCAATTGATGTGTTTGTTGGGTGAGTGATCCCGCACCGTTAAAGTGGTGACATTAGGGTGTGGATGTGTGTGAGTGCATGCATAAAAAGTATGTGCAGGCTTGTTAATGTGTGGCATCCGTGGCTGCTAGTGTCTCAGACCTCTTAATGCGTTTTGACAGTGAAGCCCGGCAGGTCATGGAGCAGGAGGATCACACTGGCTCTGCTGTCATCCAGCATCATAGCTAGAGTCACCCATGCCTGCAGTTTCATGACCAATTTGAGCAGCGAAAACAGTTTCAGTCCTTGCCTCTTTAAACCTGTGCCTGTGTACACAAGCAGCGTATAGGTGAAGTACAGATGTGAACTTATCCGGCAAATGTGTATTTTTTTTTTTTTTTTTTTTTTTGCCAAATATACCAGTAAAAGTAGCATGCTTTTAATTTTATAAAAAATCTTGAAATAAATGCAACCTTATTATTTTCACCAAAAGCGGTATTTTAATGTGAGATTCTAAGGCTAAACACTAATAAATTTTGAGAAAGCTATTTAACTGTGACAACAAGAAAAAGCTGCTTGCTGTGATAGAGAGACAAAAAGGGGAGATGAAAGGGAGTGTACATAATTGAAGAATCAGTGATATTAATCATTGTTATCTTCAGGCTCACTTGCAGCAGGAAGACAGGGAGTTGGAAGGGTGAGAGGAGGGACGAAGATGCATCACTGGCTTAGAGGCAACGGAGAAGAGAGCGTAGGCTGCTATAAGAGGATTCCTCCCTGTCAGATCTCTCGATCTGTCTCCCTCAGCAGCAAAAACCACACACACACAAACCAGCAACTCTGTTGTCATGTCTGCTTAGCTACAGGCAGCCCACTGCTATATACATATATATATATGTGTGTGTGTGTGTGTGTGTGTGTGTGTGTGTGTGTGTGTGTGTGTGTGTGTGTGTGTGTGTGTGCGTGTGTGTGTGTGAGGAAAAGAGAAAGAAAGCAGCAACAGCAGCAGAGGATGAAGGGCTACCCCCCCCCTTTCCTCCAAGCTATAAGCAGCCTGCTATTGAAGAAGACCTGAGGGAGGAGAGCAAGGTGGGAGTCAATGATGCAACAGGGCTAACCACAGACCAGGCTTGTCCAAATAAAGAAGATGGTAACAGACAGCATGGAAGATTTGATGTAAACTGAAGCAAGCAAAATGCTAAAGTCCTTGGAATGGACAAACAGTGTAAATAGCCCTTAGCAGAGCCGGTGCAGCTGTGAGCTCAGGGCATGTTAGAGGTTCTGCCATTTATGACCACAGCTATACAACCCTGCCTCCACCTTTACTTGAACACCATGCTGCTCCTCAAAATAGTTCCTTAACGGCTTTTGCTTCCATTCAAGTAGAAATAAGTGTGTAGTCACCGGTAGAGCTTGTTGATAGTTGACAGCTGACCTAGTTTGGAGATTCAGTGTGGAGGCATGTTTCTATAGTGCCTGGTTCTGACATTGGTTAGCATGGTTTAGCAGTTATTAGTGGTTTGGGTGTGTCTGTAGAAAAGTTGAGTCAGCTGAGGAAACATGAGCTTGTTTAGATTCATTTCAGCTTACCTAATCTATTTCACAACTCTCTGTCTCTGTATAGCTTTCAGTTCTTGAGGCATTAGTTATCAGCCTAACCAGTAGTTTGTGCGGTTGCACCCTGTACCACAGGAAAAAGCAGCTGGGCAGCTCTGTCGCTCTCAAAACCACCCACTTCATCTTTCTCTCTGCTCTCTTTCTTCCCTCCATTCAGGCCTTCATTGTTATTGGCCCACTCACTTCCTGAAAAAAGAGAAGGCTGCAAAGCATGTGTGTAATAGGAAATGAGGTAATCAGCAGGGAGCGATGCGTACGTTTATGGGTGTCCCCCCCCTAGCTCATTCAATTCTTTCTCCACCTGATTTTTTTTCCCGACAGGTATGTTCTTACTTCATCATTGAGCAGCGGAGGACACTCTGCGTATTGATAGGGCCGACTGCCTGTGGTTTTTGTAATAATCCATGTGAAGGTATTGGTGGTGTATTGTGTGTTTGCCTCAGGTGTTTTGTGGTAACTCTTGTCAGGACATGCAAGCACACTTACAGCAAGGATTAGGAATGTAAACTCATAGGTGACCTGTTGGTGTTGGTAGAAGTCTTCAGAAGGAGGAGTCAAATATAAGCTCATTTAGTCTGTCTGTCCTGTGTGTGTGTGTGTGTGTGTGTGTGTGTGTGTGTGAGTGTGAGAGAGAGAGAGGGAGAGAGGGAGAGTTTAAGGCAGAGGCGTGGGTGTAAATTCAGAGGGAATGAACTGTCAACTTTAGCTAGCTCACAGGAACAAGTTTTGTCAAACGAGACATTGAATAAACACACTTGTGCGCACACTCACTTGTGCAATGCATGACACATCTTCTGTCACGGTAGTTCCATCTAGTTGTTTGTTCCATCAGAGCTTTGCATGGTATGCCTCAGCTAGGCTGCTAAACACATTGGTTAGACCTGTTTCTTGTTTAGATCACAGAGAGAGGTGTGTTTATTGTGTGTTTCTCAGAGCCTGGGAGGTTGCCAGGGCAGCGCAGATTGAAACCTAATGAGTTCTCCTCATTTATCGACCCTATGCGCTCTCTGTTCTTGAGTTATCCCTTGGGTTGTCATACATTCCTTTTATCCCTCACTTCTCTATACGTCCATTTATTTCAGTCTCTATTCATTTAGCTATTGATTTCTGCTCTGTTCCCTCTGCTCTCCCTACCGCTCCCTCTCCTGCATTTATCATGTACTTGTTCATTACTTTACTGGATTGTTACTTGTGCCTGTCAAGCCTGCTCAGGCACTTATCCCTAAAACTGGTTTATCCTTGTGTGTGTGTGTGTGTGTGTGTGTGTGTGTGTGTGTGTGTGTGTGTGTGTGTGTGTGTGTGTGTGTGTGTGTGTGTTTGAGTTTGAGCTGGTCAACGTGGTTGAGCTGCGGAGAAGAAGCTCACCAGCTGCTGCATCTTTTGTCCGCTCTCTCTGGCTTGTATTGATTCTGTCATGATCTGTGAGTCCGTAATGACAGAGATGGCTAACAAATAACATAATTACGCTCTGTAGTGTACTCCCAGAGCAATTAGTTTTCTATTTTCCTCCACTATTTGCTTGTGCTTGTCTGCAGTGTGTCAACAGAGCCTAGAAATCCTCAAGACAGAGCATTATGTGCTGTTTGTGCCACTTTCTCTTGAAGTTTGAATGCTGTTTCCAATTGAATCATCTTCACTTTCATGGATGAGTGGCTCCAATTATGGATTTTTAGTGTGTTCATCTTGGCTAAAATCATCTCTCAAAAAGCCATTCATTCGACAGAAAATTGAATTTTTTTTATGATTATTATTTTTTTGGGGCTTTTTATGCCTTTATTATAGATCAGTGGAGACTGACAGGAAAGGGGGTAGAGAGAGGGAAATGACATACAGGAAAGAGTCGGACCGTTTGGGAGTCGAACCGGTGACTGCCTGCTAAGGGCGTCTTGTGCTCCCGTGGTACGTGCCCTAAGCACTCGCCTACTGGGCTGCCCCAGAAAATTGTAGTGCTACCATTTTGATAATTTGATTAATCAGTTCATTTATCAAGCAAAAGTCAAATATTTGCAGCTTGCAGCCTTTTCTTCTTTGAAACTGCAGATTAAAACAACCAACAAAAGTTGTGTTTACGTTCAGTGTTACTCACCAAAACGAATTGTGTGAATCCTTAAGGTCTGCCAAATGTGTTGAAAGTATTTCCTTCCTCATAACACATTTTGTTGCAAAACTTTTTTTTTTCTTTTGTGTTTTTTTTTTTTTTTTTTTTTTTTTGTTTTTTTTTTTTGTTTTTTACATTTTGAAACCTACTTTGTTTACACCCATGCTTGTTTGCTGGCAGTCTTCTTCATCACTGCCAGTTTTGGCACATTGCTGTATTGCCACAGCGTGTTACCACCACCTGTAGATCAGTGGGACAGTGTGAAACCATTGGCAGAGGTGTGTATTACATCACCCAAATGTGCTAAGTGCATCCTTGTGCTTGTCTACAACAGAAGCAAACAGGGACCTACTGCTCTACAGAGTTACTAGGAGTCAAATGTCAACAGTAAAAAATGTGCCGCAAATAGCTGCACGCCTAACAGTATATGATTTTATCTCGCTAATTGGATTAGTAGAAAAATGCATACATGTACAACACATGGTGAGGATAATAGATGTGCCATTAAATTTGTTTTGTTGCTTTTGACTGATGACATGACTGATGCTCCTGTCCACTCAATGACAGTATGAAAGGTTGACTTGTTTGCCTTTATTTTGTCAAAATCTTAAATACTAAACCCTCTACATATATTTAACTAAATGATTTTAAAAATACACATACAAATTATTTATAGTAACTTTGGACCAAAGTGTCCGCTCTCCACTGCTGCTTTAGTGCAGCAGTTTCTGACTTGCTTGCTGCTGAGGTACGAGGCAAATATATCACATGAGTAGGTGGCATGGCAGGCGACTGCTGATTTTTGTCTGTAAGTATCTTTTCCTCTGGATGCAGGTGATACAGATGACATGCCCCAGATGCCAGCGTGGACAGAGTTGATGGGTTGAAAAGCGACTTTGTAGGAGCAGAAGCCATCCTCTTACAAGACTGACTCATCCTCACTCTAATCACAGCCTGTATATTGTTATTTATTCAGTGAGCATGCCATTGAAACGCACATGCTGGCTTTAGACATTGCAGTCCTCCTCATTGTCTTCACCAGCATGACTGCCACAAAGGACTAATTTCTCCAAATGGAGGCTATTCTGCTTTATAATCCTTCCCCATTTCATGAGTCACTGACTCCCCTCCCCCTTTGTCATTCCTGTCATTGGTACAGTCCATAAATAGACACCTGGCTGCCATGGACAGACCAAGCATCAGAATCATTCAAAATATAATAAAAGCATTTGGAAGTGTGAAAAGACAGATTAGAAGGCAGGGAAGATGGGGAGAGAAAAATGATGTGGTGTGGGAGGACGAGCGGAGGGACAGCGGAGGCTAAGCGGGGACAGGGAAGACAAAAAACAACCAGAAACATTTTAAATTTTGCATCATACACGCAGGCATTATGCATACTTAAATAGATACTTTCTTTCACAGCCAGCTTGTTTGTCAGCTGAAAATATAATTACTTTTTAAGACATGTGTGAGATCATGAGTGACATGTTGGAAGTGGAAGTTGGTGAAATTAATTCATTTTCAGCCCAAATCTGAGCACATGTTATTTCTGCATGACAAGTGAGCACATAGAAGGACTGCTTCCTCTTTCTCTCTTTTTTTTTTTTTTTAAAACCCAGCCTCTGTTACCAGACATACCAAACATGGACTCTTTCTCCGCATTCAACTGCCAATTCAGCCTTGTACTTGCCATTTCAGTATGCAGACACGACAGAGCACAGACACGACATACCCCGCAGTGAAAACAGACTGCTAGTCAAAAACAGATAATTAATCAGACAAGCGAAGAGACAGTGTCGTCGTCCTCCTCAGCAGAAAGTGTCCTGTAGGTCTCCGGTCAGTCTGCTGCATTGTCATTGTCAGAACTGCTTAAGGTGACATGATTTTAGATATCAAACTGCGGATTGTTTTCTATTCATTTATAATTGATTATGTGTGTATGTAATCTATGGAATACCAAAGGGAAAGATATATCCCTACAGTCTACAGATCTACAGTTTGCTTGTTGTGTCTGACAGTCCAGATCAAAGGTTTACAATATGAAACAAGAGAAAAGCAGAACATCGCTATATTTGAGAAGCTGAAACCAGTGAATATTTTTAGCCACACTAGTGACTCTAGAAATGGCAATGTTAGGCTGTCAGGTGATTGGTCAGTTCACCATTTGGCCCAAACTGAAATAACAACTAAAAATAACACAACACCCATTGTATGGTTTGCTATGGAGATTTGCAGAGATGTTTATACTCCCCTGAGGATAAATCCTAATGACTCATGATCCCCTGACTTTAGCAGGTAATGGTGAGGACAGTGTGGTTTTCTTTAAAATGGGCATTTTACAATCTCTTGGAGCAGCTAGTGGGGCTGTAGACTCTTAGGCTTGTTGCTTCATAAACAACAAAATCTATTATTTATTCATTTCATCACAAGGGATGATTAATTGATTCGGGATGTGCATTGTTTCTTGATTACATGATTGATTATTCATAAGAGAAGAGAAGATAGGGTAAAATTCAGTGGAAAAGAAGCTACATGCATACAAGTTGAGTGTCTAGAGGAGGACAGGCGGGAGTCAGGATGCAGACAGTGTGAGTGCTGGGATGATAGGAAGGGACATCAGAAATAACAAACAGAGATGGAGGAAGCAGGGCATTCATTTCATTATGAGTAAATGTAAGCTACAGCAGTGGAGAGCCTCTTTTTCTGTCTGTCTCCATTTAAAGACGTCTGAACTGTACAGCCTGTTCAACAAGCATCTAAATCTGCTGCTGTGCCACTTTTTTTTTTCTTCCCTCATCAGTGCTTCAACACTGAAGCCAGCCAGGATTCTCTGTGTGGGTGATTTTCGATTTGCCAGCCTGAGTTGAGAATAGGTTAGGTACTTGCTGCAGAGGTGTGTGTCTAGAGAGGAATGAGAGGGAAACAGGAGGAAGGAGAGACTTGTGTTTCTTTGTGGAGTATTGATGCCTGGAGCGTGTACATTCACTGTGCACAGCATTGTTTGCCATTTCTAATAGAACATTTTTATCAGGGTATAAAACAATAGAAGGCTAGCAAACATGAAGGGAGCCTCATTCAAGCTGTAATTACTTTTGTGTGTGTGCGTGTGTGTGAAAAAGAGAAATAGGGGGAGAGAAATTGCTTTATATATTTGCTATGTGTTAATAATTATGCTGACTGTGTGTTTTAAACAGTATTTTTCTCTCTCTCTTAGGTAGAGGTGACTCCACTGCAGATGAGGGAACATGTTGGCTATGGACCAAGGAGTGGTGGAGGAATGGCTGTCAGAATTTAAGGTACTGCTTAAATCTGTGTGTGCGTGTGCGTGTGTGTAAAAAAAAAAAAAAAAAAAAAAAAGAAAAATATATGTATCCGCAATCAGTGTGCAGCATGATCTCTGCCTCTGCATATTGGCAGGATGTCTTCCGTACGCATAAACAAACACTCTATGAAGGGCTTTACTCCCGGAAAATCGCTCGCAACAACAGCGCTCACTGTTACTTGACTGCTACCAAAGCCTGGGCTTGGTGAGGTGTAATAATGAAAGGGCAGATGAGATTTTCCTGTGTGAACATATGATGGCCCATCTGTCATCCACTCTCAGTGAAGTTGACCTCTAAATGCAACCAGATCAATGTGACTAACAGCCTCTTTATACTACTATCAGAAAAGCCTCTGATATTTGCCCAAAACACTGGATCAGGAATCAGCGAGTATGCACTGATCTGATACCAGTAATGCATTGATAAACTTTCTTCTAGGCCGCTCTAAAGCAGTAGCCTACACAGGAAGTTACGCTGTACAGCCACTGGCAGTTATTGTTATACAGCAGTGAAGAAGAATTGATTTATAGTAAATGGTTGAGGCCACTAATAGGTGAACCCCAGTCTGGGTCCAGACCCAGATCCTGTGTGTCTACAAACCTAAAAATTATTTAAAATTATGAACTTTTCTAGCATTTATGGCACTGGTCACATGATGGCACTCAGCCAAACATGGCGACTGGAATCAATGAGTAAGATGCATGCAAGTGGTGAGATGAGACGAGAGACAGTCGGAGAAATAAGTCAGAGCCCCTCAGCATATGACAGTTTAAAGAAGCAGGCTGCGACAGTTTAAATTCTTTTTCCATATGTTGTCAAGTATGAGAAGCCCCAAAATGTACACTGTAAGCTGACTACTTGATCACTGTAAGCAAATATTTAAACAGCATTTGTACAGGAATCATTCTGTCCCAAGCTTTTTGATCACTATAAGAGGTTTCCACTGTTAAAAGAGATTCTATGGCATTCATGTATTTGCTCAGGGTTTAACCTGAGCCATCCCCTATAACAATGACAGCAATCATATTCATACAGATGGGAACAGCTCTAGACATTATCACTCTCTGTCTCTGCAGGCCTTAAATGCATTCATTCTGCCTGCACTTACAACACATATGATGTATTCTTACATTGTTCGCTTTCAGTGATGCTTATTTGTTTCATTCAGCAACAGTCATAATATTAGGCAGATTTATTGCCTTAAAATAATATCTGTGTATCCTGGACTTCATAAGTACCGAGTCTGAACAGATCACATTTAGACAAATGTTTTGCTATCCCGTTGTCCCGTCTCAAATTTCCACGCTGTGTTATTCTTAGAATACCAGTAGGCCTTAAGTCAGTAGTGTATTAAACTTCAACTGATTGTGTATTTTGCAGACCCTCCCTGACAGTGCTGTGTCCACCTATGCCGCCTCACTGAGAGACAAAGGTTCTCTGGTCCCTGCTCTCTACAAGGTCATCCGAGAGAACTACAGCGACGTATGTACACACACTGTAATACATTTATTCATGTAAACATTAGAGATTATAAGCTGACCACATAATTTGAGCAACACTTTTAGTATTTTTCCCTGTTTTCTGTGCCCATGACTGTTATAAATTATACACACTTACACACTTAACTGATTTTCTTATGTTCTTTTTGTCTCACTGCTCTTGTGGTTCATGGATCAGTCTGACTGTCACACACAGCGTTTCCCATCCTTACATTATTGAAGAACCAATTGCCAAATACAAAATGTATTACAGTTGCAGTGGCAGTTGTTGCCTGCTGATTTTTGTAGACTGGTGTGATGTAACTGTGTGTGCATGGATTTTGGGTTATTTGTTCTCACCCAGTTGCTGGAGCCAGTGTGTCACCAGTTGTTTGAGTTTTACCGGAGCGGTGAGCCGCAGCTGCAGCGTTTCACGCTACAGTTCCTGCCAGAGCTCCTGTGGAGCCTCCTGTCTGTCAGCGCAGCCAGAGACCCCCACACCTCCGGCTGCATCGAGGCCCTGCTGCTGGGCATTTACAACCTGGTAGGGGTGTGTGTGTGTGTGTGTGTGTGTGTGTGTGTGTTTAAATTTTCAGTACCACATTCTTGTGTCACAGCTGATCCTTTTTATTTATTATCAGTAAAAGCGAGCTGCTCTAACAATGAAACCTTTCCAGTGTGATAAGAGCAAAATAAGGACAACACAAGGAAAAAAAAATGTCTTTGATCCTTAGCTAGTGGGTGTAATCATGCAGTTTCAGAGGCTGGGGACTTAACTGCGCGACTATTTCTGGGATCTGCGTCATGTGTTTTAAACGATTACTTTATGCCCTTTCTGCCTTGCTAGACAGCGATGCATGGAGAGTGACAGGAAGTATGGGTTAGAAATAGGGGAAATGAAACACAGTGATTTTGCAACTATACAATATAGATGGGTTGCTTATTGCATATGCCCTTAAACTTCCCACAGAGAGATGCCAGCGCTGGTAATTATTAAAGTGTTTTGAGTTGTTCTGTTTTTCATCCATTTCGGCTCTAGATGATCTATTTATCAGCAAAGTGCAGCGTCCCTTAACTTCCTCTCTGAATAGCAGAATAGGTCAGCTGTCACTCAACACACTGCCTGGCTCTCATTAATCTTTTTGACATTAACATGCCCACAGGGGACACCAAAACCCTGGAGTTTGTGTATTTGTGTGTATATTGTTTGAAAACGCACACACACACCAACAGAATGAGTGGGGAAACGCAGACCCCTGAGGTCCTCGCACAAACACCTACACATAACAGATGAGTGTGCTTGAAGAGATAAGCACATGCTCTTCAGAGCTTTATGAACAGACAGAAAAAAAGGCGTCTGTTTTTCTCACCCACAGAAACATTTTTTTCTTTGTCTTCCTGTCTTTTTCTTCCACAGGAAATAGTTGATAAAGATGGACAAAGTAAAGTGTTATCTTTTACCGTCCCTTCCCTCTCCAAACCATCAGTGTACCATGAGGTGAGGAACACGCACAGCTGCACACAAATCGTTTAATTTCCTTTTGCAGAAATGTTCAATGTAAAAACGTCATCCTCTCACCTCCAGCCTTCAGCCATTGGCTCCATGGCCCTTACAGAAGGGGCTCTAGCCAATCACGGGCTGAGCAGGGTGGTGTACAGTGGGCCACACCTGCAGAGAGAGACCTTCACGGCACAGAACAGGTAAGAGCCTAGATGGGCGCACTTGTTTCAAGTTTTCAGGGCAGCCGGGAACGTGTCAGCAGGGAGGCGATTGTGCTTGTTTTAAAATGGGCAGGCTGTCAGTCTGCCTGCTTAGAATTGGCAGCAAACACCAGCCAGCCACCAAAATAGAAACACATGAAGGAGGATGTGCAATCTGACAAAGAAGCACTGACAAGTTTACTTGCCAAATGTGTTAAAAGGAAAGATTTATGCACTTGTAGGACTATTGATATATTTATGCGCTTTTGTACATCTTATCCTCGAAATCAGACTCGTGTGGTAATGGTGAGTTGAGCTGCTGCCACGGCCATAATTTTATACACGGTGTGTTTGCTTCAGTGGTAGCCCATGGCAGCTGTCTTTTTTTGTTGCATTTGAAGTTGTTAGATAGCTCTGAGGGTTTCTTAAATTACTGTAATGAGGCTGTAGTGCAGCCAGACTCTGAAGGTCATGGTGGTTTAATTTGAACTTCCTCAGCTTTATTTCTGTCCTGTTTTCTTACACTGTTTCAAACTGACTGGCTTGATAATTAAAAATAGGTGAATCTTTTATTTTTAGCTTAAAGATGTTTTTATGTGACAAAACAAGTCTGACTGCTTTTTTAAGATCACGCAGAGATAATCTCTCTCTTCTTTTTTGGACTTTTTGTTTTGACAGTGTGGATGGAAGCATAATTGTGTCTATAAAGTTCTGCTGTATCATGTTTAAGGTTTCAGTTTGTCCGTCATGTTGCGATGTGGCTGGAGGGGAGACATGCTATTTTAAGTGTGTGTTTATGTTGCTCAGATTTGAGGTGCTGACCTTCCTGCTGCTGTGCTATAATGCTGCTCTCAGCTACATGACCTCCACCTCCCTCCAGTCCCTCTGCCAACTCAGCTCCAGGTAAAATACACATGCACAGACATCCTAGTATATCTTAACATACAGTAGCAGCGCACAGGTCACCTTGTCAAGAGACCTTGGGGACTTGATATGTGCACAAGCACACATTCATTTCATACTTTGTGACTTTTGTGTCACTTTCTTGATTACGGATATTTTTAAGTACACTACTTCCAAATACACACACACACACACACACACACACACACACACACACACACACACACACACACACACACACACAGTTTTGCAAGCACTTGCTTATCTGATCCTCTTATAGACTTTGCTGCCAGCGAGAGCCAAGATACCGCTATTCGGCAAAGAGCTGTGATGTACACACATCCCAGCTCAGCCCAGTGATTTTGGTAATCTGCCAACTGCAGCTGAGCATTGGTCTGATAAGCACAGAGCTAAAGAGGAGTCATCAGTTTTGATTTCCCTCTCGACAGTTTGCCGTGTATCCCCTGTGTGCAGTGTATATAGCGATTCCTGCAGCTTCAACAGGTGCTACCTCAGTTTTAGTTGATTCCTCTTTGTTGCAACTTGCATGAGACTGTTTGAAAATAATGAACCATCTGCTGTTCATGCTCTGAAGTTACACAGTGCTTTTAAATGTTAACGTAATAAATCGTTAATAAATCATAATGTAGCATTTATTATATGCTGTGTGCGTGTGTTTACAATCAGCCATTATTTGCCCATTGCTGAGTTTTATATCTTCTTGTCACAGAGAAATAAATTGCCTTAATGGAGGTTCAGCCAAGTGGCTCAGTGGTGTGGTTTCCCTGCTTGAAGCTTCACTGATACAAACTTCCCTGTTGGGTTTTTATTGGTTGTCCTCCAGGGTGTGTATATGCGGTTACCCACGGCAACAGATGCGGCGCTACAAGGGCATTAGCACGCGGCTGACAGTCACGTCAGAGTTCCTGGTTCAGCTCATCACAGGCATACACTACGCCTTGTGAGTGTACACACATACACACTGCACAGCTTCACTGTTTCAACGTCAACGTCAACTTTTCATGTCTTACATTTCTACATGTCTCTGTAACACCTCCATTTTCTTACACGTGCATTTTCAGTCTCAAAAATGATTAACTGCTGTCTGCAGTCTCAACCAATATCTACCAATGTTACATGTTTGTGTGTCTGTGTGTAGGTGTAATGGGGAAGTTGAATTGGGATCGAAAGCGCTGGATGACGTTCTGTATCGGGCCCAGCTAGAGTTATTCCCCGAGGCTCTTCTGGTGCGTACAATAATATTTTTGTGCTACTATCACATCTCTTTCTACTGTGTGTGTCCCTGGATCTGCGGTGTGTGCGTGTGTGTGTGTCTGTCTCATAGGGCATGTGATTTCGACGCACATGCTGGCTTGTGGTTTTGATTCATGCACAGCACACTATGCTGTATTGTGTTGGTCTGTATGTGTGTGTGTCAGAGTCTGCAAGCAGAGTGTAATCCCACTAGATTATTTACATGCTTTCCTCTCTGCTCCGTTAAGCTGTAATCCTTGAGGTCCAGGGAGTAGAGGATTGAACCTAAGGTCACAGTATTACTACACAAGTCAAGGTGTACTCTTCCACAACAATCAAAACACACAAGCTTTGGACTCACATTAATGAGAATGGTGTTGGGGTTTAAAAAATGTTTTTAAATAAAGAAACAGCTTTGTGGATAAACGTCATGAATACACACACTCTGGCGTGGAAAGGTTCAAATATCAAATTCATCCAGTGCAGTGTGCATGTGTGTGCTTACTTGTTGCAGTGCAATGCACCAGGTGGCTGCTAGCTTAGCATAACTTGGTGACGTCTCCCTCATGAGACCAATGTGTTGCAGCCACACAGACAAAAGACAGGTTGTGTGGTGATTATGATGCTGTCTACCTCATGCTACCTATTCAGCTGTTACATGACCATTAGTGTAAGTGCTGCTTGAGAAGTTCCAGAGAGAGCAGAGGTTATTATATCAAGACTTGTGAAATGGTGTTGAATAGAGTTAAGTACAAAGCCTTGTTTGTTCTTGTTTCACTAGTCTGTGTAACTCAGTCAGTTTGTGCTAAGCCTTTAGTTTGATCCCTCTGCATGAATCTGGTAGAAATGGGATTATTGATCAGGTGTCATTTGTTCAGTCACATGACTTGAACTTCAGTCGGATCAGTAATGGTGTTTTTCTGAACTGGGCCAGTGTTTTTACACTTGGATCTTTTTTGCTTGATCTGCCTGCCTCTGCTCTATGCACGGGTGAAGAGACAGAGATGCTCTTTTTCTGTAGTTGTACTTGCTACACAGAACTACTATGTTTTCACTGATGCAAGTCCCCAGCAGGCAAAACTGTAAACAGACACTTTTTGTAAGGAAGAGTTTTTACAAATGGAATACAGCGTTGACATTTCATACTTTGTCACGTGCAGCAGCTGATGGCTAGAAGATGAAAAAGGGTCCAAAACCAAAAAGCCTATTTTAAAATGTAAGAGCTAATAATGAAAAATTATTATTTGTCATTGTTGGCCTGGCTCAAATGAGAACAACTGCATAAAACAGCCCTCTCTGTCATATATCTAAAAGTTTTAAAAAAGTAAGAAAATGTAAATATAATGTCACAACTTGTAGAGTGGCTACTATTTTTCAAATGAGCTGAACTGATACAGATTAGTGTGTGATAATTGCACGAGAAATTGTGACAGTGTCTCAGTGTGAACTTAATAAAGATGCAGTGATTTCAGGTGTAAATCTAATTTGATTTTATACACATCAGTGCCATTTACAAAAGGGATGTGAAGCATGTGCATTGAGTTTGTGTTTGCAAGCCAAGTTTGGCAACCCTACTGCGGGCCCCTGTTGTGACTGTAATTAACAATATTCTGCTCCTCCTCACCCTCAGGTGGGTAACGCCATCAAGTCGTCACTGCACGGCGCAGCGCTGAAGAGTAACAACAAGGAGGGTGCACGAAGCATCCAGGTGGAGATCACACCCACCTCTTCCAGGATCTCCCGAAATGCTGTCACCTCCCTCTCTATCAGGGGCCACCGCTGGAAGAGACACGGTGAGACGCATACACAGGAACAAAAAGCGAGTCGTAGGGACGTATTTATTGGAGGTTAATTTGCTGGAATATTTGAGCTCTCACACACACACACTTCACTTTTTTCTGTAAACATTTTGCAATCACATTTGTGTTATAAAAAAATGAAGAAAAAAAAAAAATCAGTGTTTTGAAGGTCAGATCCATATCAAAGGAGAGAGCATGAGGTTTAGATCACTTCATTTCACATTATCATTTCACTGTCCTGCAGTCACTGTGTACAAGTGTTGTCGTCTTTCGGCTCCCAAGCCCATAGATCACATTTCCTCGTCTTGCTAGCCAGTGCTGTCCCCCCCCCTTAGAACCCCTTCATTCAAAACCACGATTTCCTTTCTGATCTGTTAGAGTCAGGTGAGCATTCACAGGTTGAGAGCGCTCAGAGAGATGAAGCCAGACACAGAGATTCAACGCAGCACATGAACCTAATTTGACAGATAGGACAGAAGACAGGAAAGCAGAGAGCAGGTAGTGTATTCATAGTATAATACCGGTGAGCTGCAGTGTGCAGTCTTCACTTTTATATTGAGTATATTGTGTTTTGTGTCGTTCCTGATCTGTGCCAAAGAAATTGTAATACTTAGATAACCATAGAACAAATGAAACTTTGACGTCATTGACTCTAAAGAGCACACAATAAAAGACAGTCTGTATGTGTTTTAGAATTAAGAGAGCAGCTCTCTTTTCCCAGAGTACAGATAAGGCAGGTAAATTACAGCCTTTAGCTAGTTTAATGAGTGGGTTTCATCCCAAGCCTAATTACCCTTTTTCATCTCATGGAGCCTGCTCATTGATGCCCTTATCAGAGCTGCTTGTTTATGCATAAAGCTTTTGTTGTGAGCAGATGATGGAGGAAAATACTATTAAATATTAATTCACATGTAGAGGTCAGTGTTGACCTAGTATGAAATGTGATTCCACTGTGTTCATATTCATCTCCATATAGCATGTATTTTGACCATGTGTTATGTTCTGATCAATATGATTTTTGTCTTTTTATTTTTCTGCCATTACATTGATTACCTTTGTGTGTCTTGTGTTACTGTGGTTGTGTGTGCCTGTGCACATGGCCGTCTTTTTGTTTGTCATGTATGTGTGCACAATGTGTGTTTGTCTTGTGTATGTGTATTTTTATATATATATATATATACATATATATGTGTGTGTCTATGTACTGTCCCATTACACCCCACATGCTCCCCCACCACCAGAGTCCCAGGAGGTGAGTGTAGACAGTGAGGCTGCGCTGGGGGGCATGGCTATCCCCGAGATCAGTGTGACAGGCGTGAGCGGCGAGCGAATGCCCAACGGAGACTCCCTAAGGCCACGCTCTGATGGTCGCACCCTGCCCGATGGCGACATGTTGGGCACCACCTCCGAGGTCAGCCTGGAACCCAGAGGTCATGACTCCGGCACGCGGGGTCAGGAGGTCAGGAGGCAGAAGTCTGTGAGGCGCATGGTGGAGAATGAGGGTTCTGGGTCAGCCTCCACAGGGAGGAGCCAGTATTAAGGTCCTGCCCCTCCTTCCCCCTGCCCCACTCCCGGGGTAACCTAGGTAACCGTGTGGGGGGGGGGCGTGGTCTGAAAAGCTGCATGATGACTTCCCCCTTTACCTTTTTGCACTGGGCTCCACCACCTTCTCTTCGCCTAATTGCACTATTCCTCTCATCTGTCTATCTGATATCATTCATTCATTTACTCTCTCCTTTGTGGCTAAAGCTTCCTCATGAAGATCTCCTGCTGAGATTCCTTAAATCAAATTAATTCCAAAGATCTAACTGAATAGCAGATCAATAACCTAATAAAAATACATAATAATGAAATGTGCTTGGCTTAATCATATAATAAAAAAGATGCGATGTGTTTATGTTGAGCAAAATGAAGTGGCTCCTATTAAAAGCAGAACATCGGTTAAACAAGGAACATAAACAACAGGTATAAAAGTAGGTTTATGACAGCACTAATAAAAAAAGGCCTAATGACCTTGAATTAGAAAGCCTGGATGTCTCTGTTAGCAGTAGCAGAAGTCTGTACTCTTACAATGTTGTTCAGAGGTCTGACTTCTGGGTTTTTACTGGAGGGATCAGTAAGCTTTTGTGTCTCTTACAGCCCACCTTGGTACGCCTCAACACGTTACTCCTGGGTTGCACCTGGAGACAGATTACTTCCTTCTGACTGGTAGCTAGGAGCTGAGGATAGATATGCAGGTCTTTGAATTATTTAAAGCAAAAGCTTGTCACGATGTTAAATCTAGACTTGAATCAGGCAGATCCTGACCTTGCTCTGAACAGGCTAAATCTGACCATGAAATGATGATGATGATGATGATGATGATGATGATGATGATGATGATAAATGGACCTGCCTATCAGTCTGTGTACCAGCTGTTTACTGGTGTTCTGTTACAGTGATAGATCAAATCAGAAGTGTGCATTTGTGTGTGGTTGGCTACTCGGATGGGTGTGGATGCATGCCTTGAAGAAAAGCTTTTTATGCGTGTCTTTAGAGTTAGTGAAGAGAAATGCATTTAAGGTGTACTTACCTGTGCCTTTGTTTGCCTTCCTTTGCCTTCCCTTTGTGGTCTTTCCTAGGCTTATGCTCTTAGACACTGTCATCTTCTGCCTTTTGGACAAAACATGCACTCCTCTGCCACTGACTGTTGACTCACGGGGCTGCTGGTTATCCTAACATGTGTGCTGTACTGGAACTTACAGTGGCAAGCTGTTGCTGTTAGCTGAGGTTATGGTGTGAAGGCGCCACCTGCTGGACAGTGACAGAGCTCCTCTGTCATCCAGCCAAACTTTTATGCAAAGAATATAGAATATATTCTTTATAAATCATGTAATTTTGAAAATTGATTTGATTTAGATTTTAAATATAACTTGCCTGGATCAGGCGGGCTGGAGGACAGATGAACTGCTTAGACTTTTACTCAATAAGCTCCTGTTTTTCATTTCATTGCTTGTTTTGTCTCCGTCTGTCCCACAGACGCAGTGGATCTGGGTTCCCCGGATGAGCTGATGGATATTTCGGAGGTGGATGAAGGGGTGTGGCCAGGCGGGGTGGGGCCTGACATGACCCCACCCACCATAACTATCAGCAACAGCGTCACCACGTTGAACCTGGGGGCCAAGGCCATGAAGAAGTGTCGGCTCGGTGGGCGCACCAGCAAGGACAAGGACAAGGAGGCGGGCCCTCTAACAACCGGCCGGGCTGCCAGTGAAAACACAGAGCTGTCTGTCAAGCGACTCACGCTCACCTCCAGCCAGTCAGTGCCCAAGGCAGGAGCTCTCACCAGCCTGACACGCACCGCCAGCGCCGTCTTCTCCCGCTCCTTCGAGCAGGTGGCCAGTGGCAACGCCCCTCCCTCCAGCAACCACAATGCCTCAGAGGCTGGTCGCTACTCATGCAGCCTGCAGGAGGAAGGGCTGGGGTACTTGAGTCCCACGCCAAACCACACGCAGCGCTCTCCCAGCATCAGCGTGCACCTTGGCTCTGACCTTTGAACCCTTTGTGACTCCTGATTACCTGAACCCTTGCCTCTGAACCTGTACCTGTGACCTGGAACTCCAAGCCATGCCAACTGCAAAAGAACCACAAAGACATGAACAAACACTCCCACTGTTTCCTCTGTAACTCCATTTTAACGTCTTTGATTCTGTGTGATGTAAACCAGCCTGCTGTCCTGCTCCATCCAGATTTCCAGAGCACCATCAGCTTCCTCTGCTCCTCTCCTCCAGCAGAGTCAACTCCTCTGGGCCTGATGGAGGCGGGATGTCGGGGATACCACTTCCAGCTTCACTGATTTTTAGTAGTGCACTGTTGCCGTGAAGTCGTGCCAGGACTGAACTGAACTCCCTTGCAGAACAGCCTGTTGTAAAATGGGTGCACTTAAAACTCTCCTTACTAAAAACTGTGTGGAAAAGTATTTGGAAAGTGTTTTAATTGGCATTTGTTGCCCTGCATGGCTTTCCCATACATCCATCCTGACCTTGCCCAGGTTTGTCAGAGGGCAGATGTTGAGTATGTGTGAGCATGCTTGAGTGTGTGTACTGTATCTGTGTATGTACAATTGTTTTTAGAATAAAGGCTGCTTATTGATACAGTGAACAAGGTATGATTCTCCTAGCTGAAACAAATGTTTCTACTACTTTTCTAAAAAAAACCAAAAAAAAATAGATCCCTTCCCATAGCAATACAAATTTCTCCTATTCAGTGTTTTCCATCTTTTGGGAAAATCACCCAAATTCCCTCTGTTCACACTTCTTTTTTTTGTCACCAGTTACAGCTATGCTTCTGTAAAAGAAAGTCCACATTCTTCCCCTAAAACATCAGGAACAACAACCTCAAAATAATCAAACCAGTGTGATCAGAATCAGTTCTTTATGTTTACATTTGCACAGTATTGTAATCATGATGGAGAAGCAATATTTGTGTCCTTCCCTCTTGCTCTTCTCGCACCTTCCTGAATTGCTGTGTATTTGATGGCAAAAAATTAAAATCAAACTTCTCACAAATGACGAGGAAGTTTTTTTGATTTTGGGGATGATGGATGTGTGTGATTTGTTAAGTATTTTGCACTTGAAGGACAAGTGAGCTGTGTTTTCAACTTTGGTATTTTCTTATGATGAACAAGAGAGGTTTGACTCTCAACTGTGGTGTTTTCCTGTAAGAGAGAGAGAGAGATGCTTTGTTGCTCTGTACAGATTCCCACAACTCTTGCATTTTGCCACTGATCCAAAAAGAAAAACAAAAAAAAACCACATGGACTTAATGTCAGCCTACATGCAGAACTATAAAATAAACAATACCTCTGAGTAAAGTTTTGTGAACTAGACCGAAACTGTAAATGAACCTATTGCTGTGCTTTCTGCAGTGGGACGGCATTTGGGTCAACAAAGCATCTCCCCCCTCTTCAGATCCACCCACCATTCCAGCTGTTTGTAGTACTTTGGTGATGTGTTTCCTGTGCCCCTCCTTGTTGTTCGCCACATCATCATGTCACAAGACATGCTGATATTCTTCTTGTACCAATGAAATAAATAAATAAAACTCCACCCATCTGCTACATTCAGTCTCCTAAATCAAGCGTTCATGCTGCCCCACTCTCAAGCAAAAGTGTATTCTGTTGTCCGTGTACTAGAGCTGTCGAGTGTCCATAGCTTGATGGAACAATAACAATCATCGTGTTTCTGTATGTGGGTTTACAGAATGTGAATGGTAAGCTCTTGTTGTACATCATACTGTTGTACTGATGTTGGTTTATATTGGCCTTTTATTTGTCTGAAGATAACTCAACTGCTACAACTTCTGGGAATAAAGTGTTTCTATATTTAACTTGTGTGCTTGGTTATATTTTTCTGTGTATGCCAGGAAGCGTCGCCAAACACCTAAAAACATGAATTTCAGGTCTTAACATTTTTACATATGTAGACAATGTAAGCATATTTATATTCACCCTGAGTTATGCTATTTGTTTCGTTTCAAATCCAATTATTTTGCAGATACTACACCTTTACATGAATGGTGGAATTTTCTTTTAGCGTTGTCTTTTAAACGTTGTCTTACAGCTCTGAGAATCTTCTGGGGGCTCTGCCCTCCCTGCTGCCTGCTCCCTCCTGACACTAAAACCTACAAATCAAGCCAGAAATCTTGGTGTAGTTATAGACTCAGACCTACATTCTTAACAGCCACATAAAGATAATTACAAAGTCAGCCTACTACTACTGAAAACTTTGCTAGAATTAAAAGATTTCTCTGAAAAACTTATTTATGCATTTATTCTCAGCAGGCTTGACTATTGTAACTGTGTCTTCACAGGTCTTAGTAAAAAAAAAAGCATCCAGACAGCTGCAGCTCATCTAGAATGCTGCTGCTAGAGTTGTCACTAACACAGAGAAAGTGGAGCACATCACTCTGACCCTTAAATCACTGCACTGGCTTCCTGCGTGTCAATGGATAGATTTTAAAATCTTACTACTTCTCTATAAAGCACAAAATGGTCTTGGGCCTAAACACATCTCCCATCTACTTGAATGATATGAAGCCTCCAGACGCCTCAGGTCATCTGATTCAGGTTTATTCAGTGTTCCCAGAATCAGAACCCAGCAAGGTGAAGCAGCTTTTAGTTTCTATGCTCCCCATCTGTGGAACAAGCGTCCTGAACACCTGAGCTCTGCTTGGTACACCACACGGAAGAGTCACATGTGGGTGTGGTTAATTGAAAGGGGGTGTGGGTAACAGGGGTGTCCGTAATGAGTTTCCGAAGTGTTACAATAGCGCCATCTACTGTGATGCATGGTAAATAGCTTTATTTTGTAACTGACGCTCCCCGATAGGCTGGTGAATGGAAGGCATCCTTATGCTCCACTATTCACCTCATAAAAATCAGATATAATTAAGGTTTTAATTTAAAAGTCCCTGCTAATGACTGCAAATAAAATTGTTTATTATAGATGTCCACAGAACAAGGAATAAAAGTAATATTATGCCGACAAAAGATATAGCAACAGCTTAAATATAGTTTGGTTAAAAGCTGTCTGGCCAATTTGTTTTAAGTTTGCAATGTTTTTACATTCTTTCTGTCTAAGTGAAAGAAAGGTCCATACCAAAAAAAAAAGATACAAATGTGTCGACAACTGCATCCTACTTTAGTGGCATTCACACACTGTGAGAGATAATCTGCTACTTGCCCCTTTGCAATATAAGCATTTCCTCCTTAATTCTCGATTCTGCATCCCCAGTTGCCATTTGCAGTGGTGCAAAGTACCCTAAGTACATTTATTCAAGTACTGTACTTCAGTACGATTTTGAGGTAGTTGTACTTTAGCATTTCCACTTTGTGCCACTTTATACATCCACTCCACTACTTTGACATTTTGACACCTTTGTTACTTTTAAGATGCAGATTTTCACACAATCGCTTTAATACTTTCACTACATTTTGCTGCCAATACTTGTTTTTCAGGAAATTCAGGAAAGTTTTCTTAACGTTCCTGGAACGTTTGTTTTTGGTAAAAAATGTGGGGAACGTTCACGGAACGTGGGAATGTTCTGCGAACCTTTTTTTTTTTTTTTTTTTTTTACCAATAATGAACCAATTACCAATTGCTAATTAAGAAAACTTTCCTATATTACCTTGGGGAAATGTTTGCCATCGGATCCAGTGAACGTTCTCGCACCCTCCAGCAAATGTTCGAGGAATGTTCGGGAAACTGAAAATTGTTAGCGGAATGAATTTTTATTTTGCGATGGACCATACACTGTGTTTGTCACAGGAGACAATCCCTATCTTAAGTCCATGTTTGATGTTTCAGAAATATAGAAAAATTCTGCACGTTTTAAATATTTGTTGTATTTACCGGGGCCAATTCATCACCGCCTAAAAAGAAATAAGAAAGTGAGCTGTCTGTTTGATGAATCAGTTGTGTAGTATCTTCTACATGCTTTTTACTCAATAGGTTCTACAAGCAAGGCAGTTCATTCAGTGCGTTTCAGAGTCATTAGGTTCTGTAAATGCACTGTGGAACAAATCAAGTTGACAAAAAATGTTCTTTTGAATACTAACATATTTTTAAAAGCAAGTACTTCAGTATATAAACTCAAGTAAGAATTTGACCCCACAACTTTCACTTGTATTGGAATGATATCTGAAAGCGTCAATAGGTTAAAGGGTCTGTAAAGGATTGTCACTGTCACTAGAGGTCGCACTAGACCACCAGCACCTCACACCAGAAACGCTTCGTCGCCACCAGTCGCCAACCTGTGCTCTGGTCACAATCTCTTTGTGGATGAAAAAGTGGTTTCTTCAGTGGAGGAAGGTCTGGAGGGTCACTTCCACCTGAATGCTGTGCACTGCACTGTGCTGGCTTGCGTGTGGACGGTGCCTGTATTTACAGTAACCCAAACTGAAAACAGAGAAACTCAGATTACAATACACGCAGAGCAGTATAAAAACACTTTCTTTATAGTTCTCTGATATGACCGACTTTCGTTTATTGGATGTTCTTCTATGCAGCTACGCGTCTTTCCACAAGATGGCGACCTATGACAGAACAGTGAACAGCCAGGTTACCGGTCTCTTCTACGTCACTTCCTCCTTCTCCTCGTCCTTGGCGTCCTCGCTGTGCAGGATAAACACATGGCTAAAATGAGCAAAGAGACCAAACAGCGGCTGCAGCAGCTTTTCCAGTGCGGCCAGTTTGTCATCCGATGGGGATTTATCCCAACCGTGCTGTACCTCGGTCAGTATCCGAACATAAGCGGGGGGGACACGGCGGGCTGAGAAGACATGCCTCGCCAACGTTAGTCAGTTAGCTTAGCCTGTTAGCCTTCTGCTGGATTTCCTTGGGTGTGTTGTTGAATCAGTGCAGTGAATACCCCTCATGGTGATTATTTAAGATTTCCATGAAGACTAACAGTACATGAGAGAGGGACAGAGCTTTATTGAATGATCCCCTCTATGTTGGAAGAAAGAGTGTCGAAAACTGTTGACCCAGAAATACTAAGGCAATAAGTCCTGAAAAGCTGATCTCAGAGTGGCCCCCTTGTAAGTCAAAGACAGGCCTGCGTCCATGGATTTTAGAGCAGTGTGTGTAGGACACTGGAATAGCAGGCTGTGGTTTTGAATAAAGATGGGGAAGTTGAAACCGTGGAGTTGCCAATTGTCAAAGTGAGAGAGTCAAACTTCTCTGACTTCAGCATATTGGAAACACCAGCACTGATGTCACACTTTCTCCTCTCTCATTTAACTTTCCTTTGGCTTTTTTTCACGCATTTCTCCCTTTCAGCTCATTTGCTTATCTTTACTGAACATGTGTTTCTCTTGTGTTGGCAGCACCATCTGAACAACGCTGCATGTTTCAGGCAGTCACAATATAAAAGTCAGACTCAGTTATAAAATACTTCATACTTCATGAAATGGCATTGCAGCAACTTGCCATTACATAATTGAATAATTAAAAGCAGATCGGTTTATCAAAAAATGCCACACCTTTGTAGGTTTCAGCTTTTCTAATGTGCGGATTTGAACATTTTACTATCACTTAGATGAAGTTTCTAATATGTAATTTTTCTACATTAAAATGTCTAAAAATGACTAGACTTATACATTTTTAAATTATGCACTTATATAAACTCAAATGTTTCCAGCAATTCTCAAACCTAAAGAAATACCTCCTGAACGTCTGGTTTGTAAATTATACAAAAAAACAAATGTAAGCAGTCTCAGTTTCCAGCCATTCTGAGATGCACTGGTCTGTTTGTTAGGGAGAGGAGATCTCTGTGGATGGTTCCGCTGCATGTAGTAAAAAAAAAAAAAAATTCCTGAACGTCTGGTTCATAAATTATCAAAAGAACAATTGAAACAAAGGTTAGCAGCAATCTCACGTCTGCTTTACTGGGTGCTTTTAACAGGTATAATCACCAGGTCTGTTTGTTATGGAGACTGGTTTTTAAAGTGAAACTGCTTTATTCGTTATTCGGTTTTGATCCCCTGGTCCGTTTGTTATGGAGAGGACACCTCTGTGGATAATTTGGCTGCTGGTAAAAATGCCTGAAAGACTGACACTGAATGAATTGAAAAGAGAAGCAATGGGGGTAAAGACAACAACTCCCATATGCGCTCATGATGATCTCATGATCTCATGATGTCACCTAATGCCGTCTTTTGTTTTTGCTTTGATTAAGAGCGGCAGAAGTTACATACTGTGCATTTAAAGTGAACGCCGTTGGTGTTTTAATTGTCTGTCTGACACCTCAGGCTCTGAAAAGATAGGCGATGGGCAGCTGTCCTTCTTTTCATGCATTTCCCTCGTGTCTTTTTCTTGAGAATATGTTGCATCATGCTTGACCCCATTTGTAACCTATGGATGAAGCTAGAAAAAATATAATTTACACCCTTTTCACCCTACCCTACAACACTAAAACTGGATGGATGTCAGAGCTCTGACGCAGTTATGCTGTTAAATCAAACTGGGGTGTTTTGCAGGGGCAAACTATGCTTAGCTAATAAATTGTGAGCGTCACTGTCAGCAATGACTCGCGGTGAAACAGTTCTTACAGCACCCAGTGCAAAAGGATACATGTAATTCTCAAAGAAGATTTTTAAAATTTGAATTAAAACAAATTTAATTTTAAACTGTATTTTTTATTGTCTGTGTATATATATATATATATATATATATATATATATATATATATATATACACATATAAAACAGAATGTAGTCCATCCAAAAGTATGGATTAGTTATGGTTAGGTGCAAACATTTAGTGTAGAAAATCAATTGGCTTAGTATAACACACACACAAACACACACACACACACACACACACACACACACATATATATATGTATGTGTGTTCACCTACGGAAACCTTGTTACAACTTTTACTTCCTCTAGATAGTCAAGTTTGATCGTCTTCTCTCTCTCTCTCTCTCTCTCTTTTTTCTACACTAAATGTTTGCACCTAACCATAACCCATAATCCATACTTTTGGATGGACTACATTCTGTTTTCACTGTGTGACATTTCTGGGTCCCTTTTAAAATGTAAACCAACATCCTTCAAGTCTCCTTTATGGTTTTCATTCACAGGTTTCAAACGTGGAGCAGATCCAGGAATGCCTGAACCCACAGTCTTAAGGTAAGGACAGATTGGTGTGAGATTCGTGCTTCTTGTTAACTCATGTATTTTACTTCACAAGCAGGACGGAGAATGGTGTGAAATGATTTTATCCTTAACTGTGGAATGGCAGGGCTAACTAACTGTTGTTCAAGTAATTTTAATAACTGGCAACACAGTGTAATCTGTAGTTGTGCACATTGTGGTGTGTGTATTAAGATGTGGAGATAGTGGGCAAAAAAAACCTGATTACTTTATTTGGAGTTAGGATTTCAGTCAAATTGCTGTCATTATTTTATAATTTGGGCACTTATCAAGAGGTTGCTATTTAACGACTCTGTTTATTACAGTCTAAAAACGGTTGGGTTACAAATAACCTGATTTGGGTTATTGTTTGACAACCAATTTTTAAAACATGAAGACCTGCTGAGAGCAACTCTATGTTGACGAGAAGGTCGAGAAGGTCGACATGTGAATTATCTAAGCCAAGAACCAGGGATTCCAGTTTTCAGTTAATCTCCCAGAAGACTCTGGATGTCATATTGAGAAATCCTGAGGAATCTAAGTACAGGACAAAGATGCAAAAGAAGGTGTAAGACACAAACAATAATGGATTGAGCCAGACCTATTCTGTGAGATGCAAGCTCAAAATTCAAACTAAAGAACTGGCATGCTCAACACTTTCCCAGTCAGAATAGCAAGAAATTCATACAGAAACAGCTTTGGCCGTACATGTGACGATAGAGTTCTCCTTAGAGAAGTTTGCACAGTGGTTGACCTTCTAATTATTCAGTGGTAAAAGGAACATTTGTAACACATCAGAATGTACATTTCTTTTTTTATTTTTTTGGGGGGGCTTTTTTTGGTGCCTTTATGATAGTACAGTGGAGACTGACAGGAAAAGGGTAGAGAGAGAGGGGAATGACATGCAGGAAAGAGTCGGACCAGTCGAACCGGTGACTGCCTGCCAAGAGCGTCTTGCGCTCAGATGGTACACCACTCAACTACCGGGCCGCCCCCCAGAATTTACATTTCTTACTCAGAGATTCAACCCTTCGTATGCCACCTAATAACTATATTTACAACATACTAAAACCATCTTCAAAGATCGGAAGTTCGGTAATGTACACATTCTGTTTTAGAATAGCATACAGTATGATACACCATGGGGGAAAGAAGCTGACTACTATGTGGGGGTTGTCCCATTTGATTTGTGTGGGTTCATTATAGTGTGGTACTTTGCTTACATAGCCTGTGCATGACAGTCCCTTCGACATGCAAACTGATCCAGTTTCGATGACGCCGGCATTGTCTTCGTACCTGAACATGGACTTTACATCAGCAGGCGTTTTATTTGCTTTTGTTAACGCTACCAAACATCTCTAAATTACAGGTCTTATGAAAGAGGAATAATATTAAAGCTTTTTAAAACCACACACCAGATCACCTGGCTGAAATGAGTATGGCTCAAAACTCAGATGATGTTCATTGTAGTGAAAATGTAGCCCACACTAGTCACAAACAGGCTTAAGCCGTGTGTTAGAAATACTCAATTCTCACTGAAGCTCACCGTCAGGTGGGACACAAGTATCCGGACCATGGATCTTTTGTGGGTTATAGAAATGTGATGGTTTTCCTCAGGAAAGGACAACGAATGTAAAAATATGATTTAAAAGCCAGAGAACACACTACATATCCAGTTAACATCCTGCCCTCCCTCAATAGCCATGACCTCAGGTTACTCCAGCATAAATACAGCCCTGTTTCTAGTTGGGACACTGTATAGAATGTAAATAAAAACAGAATACAGTGATTTGCAAATCATGTAATCACATATGTAACTGGAAATGGAACATGTTGAATTGCTTTAATTTTATTGTTTTATGAAAAATATATGCTCAATTTGAATTTGATGCCAGCAACACGTTTCAAAAAAGTTGGGACAGGGGCAACAAAAGACTGGAAAAGTTGTGTAATGCTAAAAAAAAAACAACACCTGGTTGAATATCTTCCAACTAATAAGGTTAATTATAAAAAGAGCCTCCCAAAGAGGCAGGGTCTCAGTGATAATGGGGAGAGGTTCACCACTCTGCGCGGGCAAACGGTGCAACAACTGAAGAATAATGTTTCTCAATGTAAGATTGGGAAGAGTTCAGGAATTTCAGCATCTATGGTTCATGATATCTTTAAAAGATTCAGAGAATCCGGATGAATCTCTGTATGCAAGGGACAAGGCCGAAAACCAGGATTGCATTGCATTCTGTTTTTACTTACATTTTGGCCCAACTTTTTTGGGAATGGGTTTGTACAACCACTGGCAGCACTGTAATACCATCAACAACAGCATCAACCTGTGTCTCGACAATAGTATTTATACAGTCGCAGGCTGTGTCATAAAATGTAGAAAACAAGTGGATATTTTAAAAGACTTCTCAGTTTCTCATCCCATTATGTACATCAGGCTTTTTAAGGTCAGGCCACAGGACATCTCTTAAATCCCTTGACTAGGTTTGTGTCTTTTAATATTCGTCCATATTAAAGGAATTGCACATTTAGCCTCAAGTAAACAAAGACTAAATATTTTATATTTCCTTTTTTTACTGAAAAATCTTCATGATAATGTGAATGTTAAAAAAAACATTTTTTCTACAGGAATAGTACTTTTTGTTAATTAAGAAATAAGTTTAGACTTTGAACTTCTGAGCATCCAGTTGTTGGCTATCTGTGGTGAGCATGTTAAGTAGGTACTTAATGTACTCAAACATTGCAGTCAAAAAACGGAAAAGATGTGGTCTATACCTTATCCTGTGTGTGTTTGTGTGTCTGTGTGTATATATATATATATATATATATATATATATATATATATATATATATATATATATATATATATATAATGTACACCATTAAACCCCCTGAGATGTACTGCTTTGTTTTCAAGGGGATTTCTTCAGTTAGTGCTGCTGAATCGTTGATGGATGTTTAAAAAATTGATTGAAATGAATAAACTCTCCAGGATGTCTTGGGTGTCTTTGCGAGTCTACTTAAATCTTTTATTTTATTCTTTTCTCCAGTTTGCTATGGGGCTGAGGAGCATCTCCACGTAGCCAATCCCCTCTCCTCTTCAAGACCATGTCACCCACCTGTCCGTTGAAGTCTGGGAAATGGACTTTATTTTTCACTTTCCTCGCCACAATTCATACTGTCCAATGTCTGAGAAGTGATGAATAGATGTTATCTGTGGTCATATTGTGTATGGCATACATTCAAAGTATGGATAGTGTTGGCAACAGGGATAGAAGATATTTGGATTAACAAACTGGAATCAAGACGGTGTCCCTGAAAATGTGTTGTGCTGACTATCAGTTGCTATTTAGTTTATGAATGTGTGACACCGATGTTTGGATATTACATTCGTTCCATGTTTTCCTCTTTTTATTTGTAACTTAAAATTTCAGAAAATAAATCCTCGACAAAATGTCATGCTTGTCTTTGTCAATCTTGATTGTTGATTGTCAAAAAAGTTAAAGTTAGAGTCACAGTTAGAAAATATGTCACAGTCTGTATGTAAAAAGTGTTGGTGGAGAAGATGAAGAAACCTTCCTCTTTTCTATGCAAATCATTTTTTTATTTCTACATGTGTACAGAATATAAAGTCAGTCACACAGCCCATTGCATTGTAATTGTATGAGCAGTTTGACTTAACACATGAAAATGAATAGTATAATATAAATAAAAAAATGTTTACAAAAACAGATGATACAATAATATTTCATTTATTAAAATACTACTAACAGTAGTAGAGTCAATTGTCACAATCCATAAATGAATCAAGTACAGCCAAGTACAAATTGTGTTATCAGTATCATATAGTCATGGATTTTCCTATGACAAATAAATAACTTTATTCATCAAGTATAAATAGGTTAAATAAGTGATTCAAGTTGTCAGGTCTACAATATCAAACATTCTTGCAGTAGCTTGTTGTAGTCAGTGCAGTCACTCTGGGAGTAACATTGCTAACACCATCTAGTTCATCTTAGGCATTCTTTCACAACTGACTGTTGTTCCTGTCATTTTTTTGATATTTGGACATCTCTCCCTGATGAATCTTTCGTTTGCCATCGCAAAGGAAGTCACGGAGCTGGCGCAGGATGCTGAGTGCAGTCATCTTTCTGTTGAAAGCGTGGGGGTGGTCGATGTCCTTCAGCAGCTGCTCCTTCTCGCTGCTGGTCAGCACTTTTATCTTTCCAGGTTTACTCATCTATGGGGCAGAAGTGAAAGTGGTAATATATGAGTAAGCAGTGTTGTGTCATGATAATACACCTCAGACGTAACACAAGAGCAGACATGACAAAGTCCTTTACAGTGTGACAATAACATGTCATATGTATCATGACAAAACATGAGCCAGATCAAAAGCAATAACATGCAGACCCCCCTGTGTGTGTTTATGCAGAACAGCACACTCACCTCTTGCTTGATCTGACTCATCAGGTATCCACTGAACTGTCTAATGTCTGAGAGGCTTGAAGTGTTAGGATACTCCCTCTCCACATACTTTAAAAAAACCATGTAGGTTTCAAGGCCCTCAGCCATCCAGCGGAGACAAGCCTCCTGGAGAGGAAGAGAGAGCGAGATCACTCAGTGTTCACACGAAGTCATCACCAATGTGTCTTATTAGTGTAACTGAAGCAAAGAGGACCTACTGCTTTGTTTGAGTTGGAGCCAGGGCAGTTTGCGGGAAGTGAGGAGATCTTGTAATTGTTCAGAGAAGAATCTGTTGCTTGGAGTTCATCTTGAAACTGGTGGGGAGGAGGGCGTGCACATGTCAGGTCACTCTAACTTTGAAAATTAAATCTGAAGCTTGATAAAAACATTACTCATCTAAACAACTGCAAAAATACCGCGGTCCAGAGAAGGTCCTGGAGGATAAAGCACTTACCTCCTTTGTGAGGCCCTCAATTAGATTAACGATCAAGTCCCAAAACGCAGTCTTGCTCAGCGAGGGGGCAGAGGACGGCTGTTCCTCCTCCTCACCTGAGAGGTCACCTGCCGGGCTGTCGGTGGGCTCATTTTCAACTGGAGCTCCGAGAGCGCACAGCAGCAGAGCTGCCAGCATCACTGCAGAGAGCAAGCGGGCGTCTGTGGAGAGGAACAGCATGAATGACTGAATGAATGGAAAGAGGAAGAAACTCAGGAAACATTCACACCACAGGCTGCAAACAACTTACTGAGTATAGAGGGCATGTTGCGCTGCTGGGAAGCACTTGTTGAGTTTCCACTGATGCTGAGGGCAGTCAGGGCCAGAAGGAGTTGCCTCTTCTTTGCGATAGGCTGTCATTTTATATCCTTCAGACTGGAGGGATTTCCCAATGTCTCTGGAACTAGCAGAATTAATATATGCGTCAAGCATCCGGTTGGTGGTTGATGGTGATTTCGATGAAGATGGTCGGAGTGTCCATCTTCAAAATGACCAGCGAGATCAGGAATTTAATCTACAAGCTGTTTTTATTCTTTTCTTGCTCGTTGAAATTCAAGAGTAAAGTGATTATTTTAATAAATGTAACAATAAAAAGTCTCTCTCTCTCTTTCTCTTTCTCACTCTTTCTCACTCTCTCTCTCTCTCTCTCTCTCTCTCTCTCTCTCACACACACACACACAGCAATCGAATAATAATTCTGAAAAAAAAATCCCTATGATATTTTCAGTCAAACAATTTAGAGGGAAAATCCACTCAAAACCATACATTTGCATAGCGGTATTCCAACAGAGTGTGGTGGTAAAATATTCAGTATTGATTGATGAGTGATGAAAATCTAAGGTGGATTTTTAATTTTACTAACAAATTGGGGGACTTGTTTCTTATCCCAGTCAACTTTCTGGAGTACTTCTTCAAAACTTTCTTCCCCAGTAAGCAGCCCTTGTGTGATCATTCCGTTAGCCAATGAAATGATCAGTAGCTGTCACAATAGCCTATTCTTTATTCTTCAGATAATAATATCTTAGGAACATGTCAAATATAAAGTTGTATATTTACAGAATGTCAGTGTTACATATATGTTTTCTTCTTCTCCTGCAATCAGTGATTTTCTTCTTGTTTCTTCACAGTGATGTTCTTCCTGTTCCATTATTAGTTATGATACTAGACTTTCTCATGTGTGAGCTTGATCAATAGAATTAATGAAAGGATGATGTAGTTCTTTTAATACTCATGTCCCGTTCACACAGCCCAGAAGATCATATCTGGATTATGACTGATTAAAAATATTAGTCAATGATATGGACATCTGATGTTTACCACTTTTTGATGCGATAACCTATCCTCAATATCCAGGGTCCTGTCAGAAGATGGTGATGATGGTCCAGGTTTGACGGCACAAGTTCGAAATGGCTTTAAAACTGATGATTTATCCTTATTGTGGTGGAAGGTAACTTAGAAGCTACATTTACTCAAGTGCGTTCATTTAATGTTACTTTATTCTTTTACTTCATACATTTCAGGGGAAAATATTGTACTTTCTACTCCTCTCCATTTATCTGACAGTTAGCTACTACTTTCAGATTAGGATTTTACAAATAGTGTAGTGCATAAATCAAAATTAAACCAGTGTTTCCCAACCATTTTGGATTATGACCTCTTAAAAGAGCAGCATGTAGTTTGGATTTCTGAGTGGTTAGGAAAGTAGTTATTAATAGTTCTACCATAGATACATCTTCCCTCCTTTTAAATAAGTGCCCCAAGAAGTCTAATGATGGATATTTCACAAAAAAGAAAAAAAACCCTCGAAATATGAATACACATTTGTGTATCAGAACTTTGTATTTCCCCTTTCCTCTCCTATTTATTATATCATGACTCCAAAGATTCATGTGACCCATTGGCAGGGCCCTCACCCCTAAATTGGAAACTGAATTAAGCACCTTAAAACTATCTTGACCACTTGTGCTAGCAAATAGCTACCTATAATGCTACATACACATTAATACATCTCCAACCTAGTAATGTCACATAGGTTACATCAGTCACATTGGACATTTTACTGTAGAACATTGCTTATGCTTTTAATACTTTAAGTACTTTTTGCTTACAGTGGTTTTGTAGCCTATTTTTACTTAAGACTTTGGTAGAAATGGAGAATTCAGTTTGTAACTTGGACTCAATTCGCACTTAAGTTGAACAGTGACTTGAGTCTTGAAATGAGACTCATCCTTAAAAGACTTGAGACTTGACTCATACCCAAAAATTGGGACTCATCATGAACAGTGTAATTACTTCTGCCAAGGAGGCACTGAACCATTTTACACTAAACTTGGTGGGGGGATGAAACATGGGCCAGGGGAGAACCCATTACGTTTTGGGGCAGATCTGAAGCAATTCCGATGACTTTTGACCTATGAAGTCTAGTGTTTGGCAGGGCTGGAGTGGCAGGGGCAGATTATTGGTAGGCTGAAATGGTTGTTGGGCCATGAGGGGGAGAGAGGGAGTGACAGGCAGCAAGAGAGTCAGAGATCAATATCATTGTGTGGGGGTGATCAGTCCAGTGACTCCAATTTTACAGAATAATAGGTAGGCTCAAGACAACAAGTTGGCTATCTAGTCTGAGTTCATTTAGCAGGATAATATTTCATCAGAAATTCTTCTGTAAAGTACTCAAAGTCTGTGTGATCCCCTCAAATCTACAGACTCTAACTAAAGGTCCCTATAGTTTATATCTCCATGTTATTATGTTTTTGGGTTTCTATCCGTCTGTCCATAAATCCATCCGTCCCATTCTCGTGACATGATATCCAAGCCTTGAGCAGATTTTTCTACAAATTTGGCACAAACATTCACTTGAACTCAAGGATGAATAGAGGGAATTTCTTCAAATAATTGGCACAAATGTCCACGTGGACTCAAGGATAAACTGATTAGATTTTGGTGGTCAAAGATTAAAGGTCAGGGTCACTGTGACCTCACAAAACACATTTTTGGCCATAACTCACAAATTCATACTCTAAATATGAAACAATTTAACTATATCGATGAGGATTAAGTTAAGTGATGGCATTTTATATTCAATGGTCAAAGGTCAACTTGACTCTGACACCATAATCTTCTTCAAAAATACTTAAGGGATGATATCCACTACCTGGAGTCCAAGCCCTGAAAAAAGGATAAGCTGCTTGATGACTTTGTCTCCGTATCTGCTGACTAGGCAAAGAATATTCATAATATATATTCAGTAAACGTTCCTTCCATGCACTCACCTTAACGTTTCCACTGGTCTCTCGTCTGCAGTCCCAATTAATCCCATTTGAAACTTCTCGCAGCCTGCTACTTCTTATTCTGTTGGTAATCCATTTACCACAGCAAGCCACTATGGACAGTCATCCCAGTGTTGCTAGCTGATCCATCAGTTTGCACCAAGACTTGGACTTGAAAAAAATTACTTGTGAACATCTCTGGATTTTGAATACACAAGTTTTCCTTATAGTTAAGTATGCAGTATTCATACTGTTGTATTGGTTCTTTTAATTAAGTTGAGACTGTATACTTATTCTGTCTTTTCTCATGCTTGACCTTACTTAGTTAGAAAGTTGAGAAGAAAAAAATGTACATTGTTGTTACACATTGTTTAGTCATGTTATCTCACTTTCCAAGAAAGGAGGAACTATTGAGACACACAACGCCTTATCAAGAATCTATGCATGAGTCTTCTCAGGGGGTCATGTGTCAGGGTGGAGTGACGACTATACTGCAACTGCTGAGCTTGGGTTCAGAAAAAAAGTGTTAAGTCACCAATTTTCTGTCATCATTTGACGTTCCCTGTGCTCATTTGTGTCCAAAATTATGAAACATTGTATCTGGATATTTTCTTATTGTGTCTCAAGAAAGCTAGAAATTTGTTCTGCTGGCTTTATGATAATGGTTGAGAACAGTACCTGTTCACTTCTAAAGCAAGAGGATAACTTAAAATTAGTTTAAATACCAAAAATATTTCTAAGTCAGCTTGTTATCATTATTTATGCAATTTCAAGTAATACAGGCATTTATACATTGTGCCTGGTCCTTTTCAAATAGCAGTATAAATGCCTCTGCCTTAATCTAAAAAAACAAACAAACAATAAAACGAGACTCATTTTATTCCTTTTTGATGGCCATCTGCTTTCTAATTATTACTGATTCAACCTAGCCTCGGTGGTACATGGTACAGCATGTACTATTAAGGCTTAGGGGTACGAATCTGACCTGCAGCCCTTCACTGCATGTCATCCCCCCTCTCTCCCTGTCTCTCTCTCTCACTGTACCTATAAATAAAGGACTACAAAAAGAGTTAGTAGATTTAAGTGTGTTAACATGCTAAGCTTAGACATATTTAATGTTACACCTGGTTTTGAATATCACTTACTATAAGTCATTTTCAATTAAAAAAAATTGGCTTGGCTGGACTTGAAACTTGGCTGGGACATGGCGTTCATGACCAGAGCATGACCTTAACCCATATGTGAGCTGTGTGCTTCACATTAATTACATGCCACTTACTCACACAAAGTGTTTCCTCATTGCTTTTCGAGACAGTGAAAGGGAAGAAGTGAGTATCAAAGATTCATCTCAGCTTCCGGTACCTAATTTCCTTTTTCCTTAGACCATCAAAGAAATGTCACTTTCTGCCACCAACATTCAGACATGTTTTCGTTTTCAACTACCACTGCGCAAATACTGCAGAATCCGGAGATGTAGACCCATATATGATGAAATCCGGGCTAGGCATGCTCTGATCATGACATTGTAAGATGTCGTGTCAAAAAATCTCCAGATATGCAAGAACCTATAAAGGTTATCTCTGGATTCTTGGGGTTTTGGTGCAGTGTACCTTTCTTCTTTTCAATTCGCTATTGCAACATATGTGATCATTAGTACTTCACACCACAGGCTCTTTGAGGGCTTCATAGTCAAAATATCATCATTCTTTTTAATTCCCACAGCTACTATTTTTGACAGGTAATTTTCCCTCTGTCTGTTGGCGTTGCTCATGGGGAATCAAACAGGAGAACTCCCAAATCACAACTAGTTGATGTTGGATCTGCTCTGTTAAGAATGATGTAAGAGCAGGTTTGTGACGACTTTTGACTGGGGGCTGTTTTGGTACTTTTAGTGGACAATTTTAGACTTCAGAATAGCTCAGTGGTTGCAGAGTGGTTTCTGAGGTTATTGGGAAATGCTGATCTTGGACATTCTCCTCCCCCACTGACAGGGAGCGAGACACATTTTCATGCACAAGAATTTTTTTTTAGGTTGACATGCAAATTTTTAGGGTAATATAGCAATTTTACTTCTGAACCTTTATTGCAATGAGATGCAATCATGGATTTGGTTTCTGGGTGACCACTATGGTTGGTCTTGTTTGAGAAGAAAATTAGGAGCAGTTCTGACTCTCATTTCTGCTTTTGCTTTTGTTTCTAACGCAATTTATTTTCTATCGTAAAAGTCCACAGTATGCACTCCCCATAAGCCACAGAAAAAACCTTTCTCTTCTATTGAAAATTAACTCAATATGTCCTCAGAAGAAAAGATTTATTATTTCTAAATTAAACACTTAGTGTCTGAAGCAACTTTGTAATATGTTGTAGCTTCTCAGTGCAAAGCAAAGGGATTTGTAAAGGATGTATATGGGCATGTAAAATTTGTGCTTTACTTCTCTTCTTTGTTTCTTCTTCTTCTTTAAAAGGGGCTGAACATCTGCACCTGTAAGCAGCTTGGAGAGCGATTCACTGCATGCTTTTCACCAAAGAGTGGTGCTCTAAGGAAACTGTTCTTTGTTTACTTCTTTCAGATTTACTACATTTTTATTGATGTAAATTTGTCCATCAGACAACAGACACATGAAGAATGTGTTCCAAACTTTCTTACAAATTGAAATATTGCATTGACAGAACATTGAATTTCAATTTCAATTTCAATATTTTCAAGTGTTTAGAAGAAAAAAATTGAAATGTGATGCTATGATTTTAACAAACCAATTCATTTACATAAAAAAATGTGAAGGCCAGTAAAAGAGCACATTCTAAGGAAATAACATTAGGAAAAAACACTCCACATACCGTCTACAGTGAGTATTACTATACACTACTCCAGCAATGTATCGGGTGCACAATCGTTGCTATCTAAACAGAACAAACAGAATCCAAGCACTGACAGATAAATGGTTTAATTTGGGCCAAAGAATGAACATGTTTCAGCTATAAGCCATCATCAGCATATAGTATAAGCAATATAAGCGTATATTGCTTGTGTATACTTATATGTATTCTTCAACTACTTCAAACTATTTAGCATAAGCATATGGCTCTTAATTTGAATATTATACGTGCCATTTGTCCTCACTAATTTAGAATGTACAAATGTCTTTAAATATTTTTGGTGAAATGGTGGTCTTTAAAACTCTCTCTTTTCATTTTGTAATTTTTTCTGTTATGTAATTTTCCATTATATATGTACTTGATGATTCAAACTATTAGGGCAAACTGTCATAAAGTCTTATATTCTCAGTCTCTCTCTGCCTTTAATATGCTGTATGTCCCTATTATTGACAAATCTTGCCTGAGTTTTGTCTATTTTACTGGGTAGTTTGAGCCCTTTATTTGCATTTAATCTCTTGGACAAGCACAGATTATTCTCAAAATCATCTTTTCCACTATTGAGTTCAATATGAATGGACATACATACATCGTGTAAAGGATTGTTGTAATTGTATGTGCTTTATGTACATCTTTATTTGCCAGTGTCTATTAGGTATATCCATTGCAGCTCTTGAAGCAGGTATTTGTTCCTTAACGTTTTGTTTAGCTGTTTGTCATAATGTGATGTTGTTGTCATGGCCACACCTCCCACCCTGGGGGTGTCACTTCTGGGGGATCCTTTCACAGATGTATCTAATTTATTCTCTTTCTATAGGCACTATATAAATTGTCATATCCACTACTATTGTATACGTTGTTTACGTTGATAATGGCTTATAGCTGAAACATGTGTGTTCTTTGTTTGTTCTTTGCCCCGCATTAAACAAGAGGACTATTTAGCTGTGAGTGCTGGCATTCTGTTGTACAGTGAGTACTGCAAGTGCAAGTAAGCCCAGTGAAACCTAAATTTTCAGAGGTTTTGATAAGGACTCAAGCCCAGGTTCCTCCCCCGACCCCATGCAAAACAGACAGCTGCATGCTAGGACACTTATCTCAGTATCAGGACTGGCATTACAATGAGTATGAGTGAAAATATTATAGCATTATAACTTAAAAGCAGGTTGAAGCAGCCAATGGACTGCTTTAACCTCATTATTCAGCATATTTGTAGCAGTTCACTATCTACTGACTTCCTTCCTGGCTTCCTCTTGTACTACAATTTTAAGTTTTGTTCCTCTCATGTTTCCAATGAAATTCTTATGACTGAGAAAGGGAGGGATCAACTTGTAACAGAATATATATTTTCAAGTCTGCACTTTTACTTCTAGGGTTTCTGTGTTTCTCCATGTGTATATACATAAATAATCACATAACTTCCCTTGTTACTTTATTGACTGATTTATATTATTATTATATTATATATTATATGTGTAATATGTAATATGTGTAATATTATATGTGTAATAAAGGGTCCAAACTTCCCACTTGGTTTTTCCCCAAAAGCTTCAATCTGTTTGTCGACAACCCCAATTCTAATTACATACTGGGAAAAGTGTAGTAAATCTAGTATCCAAATTAGTCAGATCCTCTTTAAACTTTCACTTTCAATAAAACTCAGTTTCATTTGTGCCCTCACAAGTTTAATATAAATTCATCTTGAATTAATATTGTGTAATATAGTGTTATGAGTAAGTTTCAGTTTGACCCTGTGCAAAATGTAGTTATTGTTTTTTATACAAGCAAGCAATATATACCGTATGTCTGTATATGTGCATACAGTGCATATTTTACGTCTGGGGCTCAAGGGGCAGTTACCTCCCTTACTTGGTTGGTAGTCCAGCTTTGGTCATTAGACTTGGCCAGATGTAGAAATTATATAATAAAGGTACAGCCACAAAAAGTAACAGACATAATGAAATGGATGTTCGACTGATGGACTAAATAATTACATGGGTGATCAATCAAAGCTTAGTCAATTCAAATGTTTAATATTTAATTTCAATTTTTTCTTTTTTCATTTTCCTTTTGATAATACATTTTGGACAATTTGTATGTTGGTGTTGCCATGTAAAAATTATGTCGTATAATCAAATTGAAATTTAACTTGTGCACTATTAGAACAGTATGAAAAAGGATGGATTTATGACTCTTATTCATGAGTGTGAACAGATTTAGATGTATCCTGTGATCAAAAGTGGTCAGGACACTTAACAGATGAAGATTAGATGTGCAATAATTAAACAATATTCTGGGTATTGAATAGTTTCACAAGGTTCCTCTGTGGTTGAAAGTGGAGCTGGAGGATGAAGTCCAAAAATCTGCAGTTTATGAGGCCTGCTACTAGATGGCAGTGATGCAGCAGGAATGATGAGAGGTAAATTCATTCTTCTCTGGGAGGGTGACAACCTGAGGCAGCAGTATGGAAAAGACTCTTCAGTGCTTTGCCCCTGCACTACAGCAATAATATACGACCCTCACATTGAACAGAAATTGCTTGAGGGCCTCTGAGGACATGGAAGTGTGTATTTGGACTTGAGTTTGCGCCTATATGTATATGAGTCTAACTTCAGTGTTCAGTGTCTGTATGAATCGCTGTGTATTATGTGAGGTATTTATCATGTAATGGAATGTCAGCATTGGCCTGAAGTCTATTAAAAAGGTATACTCGTTTAGTAGAGAAAGATTTAGAATCCCATTTTGTGTTTCCTCTGTTTTTTTTGGCTTCACACGTAATATTCATGTCAAGGTTTTGACTTAAACAAGGCTAAGAGTCTACAGCCATGCGAACAGCTCTCAGAGACTAAACCTAGTCACAGTGGTGCTTTGAGCAAAATGCTAAAATTGGCATGCCAACATACTCAATACGACAATGTCGACATGCTGATGTTTAGATGGTATATTGCTTGAAACGTTCACCATCTTTGTTTGGGCGTGTTAGCATACTAACATTTGTTAATTAGCACTCAATGTAAAGGAGGCTGAGAGCATATCATTTAGTTCTGCTGGTATTTGGTCACATACCAAAATATGAGACGAATTGAAATTACTAGCTGATGATGAGGCAAGATGGAAAAGTGACGCGATCACGAAAGCTGTTTTTATAAATCACGCTAGGGAGACGTGAATGCCCGTTCAAAATTTCACGGCAATCAATCCAAAGCTATTTCAGTCTGGATCAAAGTGGTGGACCATGCACTAAGGGTCAGTAAACAGTGTGAACTCTTTCATGGCCTGAGCTTTTAGTTTTGTTCTTTTACACCATCTTAATTGTCACGTTGTGTTTAGTGTCTAGATCAATATGGCAGTTCTCTCCCCACTTTTCCTTCCCTTGCAATTCTCCTCAGTTTCCCCTTTCCTGGGGTTTTATCACTGCCCTGTTGATTTCTCTCCCCTTTCCCATTGCTCCTCTCATCCTTCACTTTTTCTACTCCTCCTCAACTTCCCTTTGTGCCTTTTTCTCAAGCCGCTCTGTTCTTGCCTCCTCTGCTCTCTCCCCTTGCTTTGGCACTTCTTTTTCTTCCATGGGCGAGGAGAGTCCATAGGAGACGAGAGGAACAGTTTCTCCGTTCAGTTCGCCACAGGCACTCTTCAATATTTAATCAAGAGTGCATTTGTTTGAAGAGAGCTCTGAATATGTGTGCGAGTGAGTGATAAAGAGAGATGTCTGACCAATGTGTGTTTGGAGACTTTATTTGTATGCAGGAGGGAGGCAGAAGAGAAAAAAAAGAAGCGTGTATATTTGCGTGTGCGGTGACAGTTTTGGGATGAAAGGCTTTCTCCAGTCCTATGGTAATTGGTTTACTATCTTTCTCTCTCTCGTGGCCTTCTTGTTCCTCTCGCTCTATCTTTCCCCTTCTCCTCCTTTACTCCATTTCCCCTCCCCCTATAATCCATTCTTTCCCCGGTGCACCATCATGTGGCCCTGCTGTACTGTATAGTACTGTATATGCATTCTTATGTGGGGCTCATTCATTCAAATGCTGTACTATCAGGTTTGTTTGATTTTGCTGTGTGTGCATATGTGGCTGTGCGTGCACGAATCAGTGGCTGGCCTCAGTGGTCCCCAGGGACCGCAGAGCGGCATATTTCATCATCCTCCAGATTCAGCACAAGAAAGCCGTAAGTCCCCCTCTCTTCTTTTGCCTCTTCAGCAATTCAGCAAATACTGATTGTTTAACTTACTTGCTTCTGTCGCTTTCAGGCAGCTGCTCGTTCTATGAGTCTGAGTACAAAGTACTCAGTACTTAGTATATTTTTCCACATTTACTTTTAGCCTGATTGAAGTTACAAGTCACATGCTACATGTTACTCCTCACTGAAGTCCTTTGATAGACAGACCGGACTTCTGTGGAGATGATCACACTCCTCAGTCTTGTCCAATGTGACACACGCAAGCACTGGAGGATGCTACTTTGCAGGAATTAAGTTTAATTGTCCAATGGCTTTGTTTCTTTTAATGTGTTCAAAATCTCCAGTAAGATCTTTGACAGCGTTGCTGTCAACTGTAATATCTTCTCCTCACAGCTGAGCTGTACTGTCATAGTTGGTTCACAGCTTCTGCTTCGGCATTGTCCACCAAATCTCGGAAGGCAGCTATCTGAACAATAATCTGAGAACGGACTGATGGCCCCAGGCCCTCAGTAATTGTGTTTAGCTCTCCTTCAGCACTTTGGCAGATTATAGCACCCATGAGATGGGATTTTTTTTCACTGCTGCCTTGTAGACCACACTTTCACTATGGAAATACTTTGCATTTTTTTCACTGTATGTTTTTCTACAAATGCAGCATGCCAAGCCCTCCACAGAACTGTACCACCCTCCGATACATCAGTTTCGACTGTCACGCAGCCATCTGAATCTGACAGCTCAAACTGAAAAACAGCTTTATTGTGCTGAGTGAAACAAAGTCATCACTGACAGAGTAAAAGAGCCGATGGAGTGCAAAACTTTAATGTATCTTTACTTTGATTGTGTGAGAACTTTCAGATTTTTAGTGTGTAATGTCCAGTGCTGCGGGGAATGGGAAATGTGACAATGACAAGTCAAGTACAGAGAACAATAGAGAGACTGGAAAAACAAGTCATAATTGTGTGTCTGTGTTCATCACTGTTCTTTTCCCTCATCTAAGTCTGAATTCAAAACCCAACTGGTCTCTAATGTGTGGCTGAATTAAGTGTTACAGCAAGTTTTTGACCAGAATAAAATAAAGAGGTTTTGTTGGTATGTGCGTGTGTTATTCGGCTGTCAAACTGTATGTATGCTGGTCCATTACCTCTGACAGCGATGCTGTTGGTATAATCTGAGTCCCTGAAAGGGGCCAATTATCCCAGATTACGAGTCCTATCAGAAAAGCAGGCTCGACATCTGAGTTATACAACTGAACCCACTGCACTCAAGCTGAACTCTGCTCAGTTTTATGTCATCTGGAGTAGCAGGCTTAGATACTCTTGGATCGACTGAATTCAAATGAGTTCTCTTTCATATCATATTCAGTTGAATTCTTTAATCAAATTTAATGCATTTTCAGCAACTTTCTAAGCAGACTGTGCCCTTTTCAAGCCAAAGAGAGAATTTCCTCTTGTCATATGACTCATTGGCTGCTCATAAACCCACAGAATGACAAAGCATGGTTTTGATTTGTGTGCTGCTTCTAAAACGTGGCACAGAATTCAGTCCTTCATATTGTGGGGATGGAGGAATGCACACATCATTTTGTCTTTGGATTCACATTCAAAAAGGGAAAAGTTTTGATATAGCTCCCAGAAGCATTAGCTCAAACAAATCTGTTCACACATACAGTGCAGACACAGAATAAAAATATATTGAATACATTATGTAGGTTGTAATCCAACTTGACACTCATTGACGCATTTAAATCACAGAAGATATTCTGTGATTTAAATGCAGTGAACATAATGTATTTTTTTTATCCAGATGGTTTTTGAGAATCATGGAAATACCTTTAGAACAATAACACGAGTTGTTCAATGACCTTGAAGATTTTATTTTTCAGAAAAAATAACAAATGCTAAGCTCTGTGACTTATCTATCCACATAACATTCGTCTGTGCTAAATCTGACATATTATGTTAATACTAGAGCCTGACTTATATTTTTAGTTTTTGAGGCTGATATCGATATTAAAGGGTTGAAAGCTAAAAAAACCCCAATCTGATATCGGTCTATTGTCTGGTCTTTTTGCAAGATAAACATTCAAACACATCATATGAATAAACATTACTAATAAGCAAAGGCTAATGATGTATTCACATTGTGGAAAAACAGCTTTATGATGTGATGTGATGTGTTGCAACGACTGTGCTTGGATGTCAGCGCTGCACTGGTTGAACTGCGCATGTATCGAACGTCTACATTTGTTGATCTTTGACCCAAACTGTGCTGACATTTCTGGGTGTTGCCACTGTTGACCACTGATTGAGTGAAAGTTGGATGAAAAGCTAATTATTTGTGCTTTTGAATTTTCAGAGCACCAAAAACAAATTGCCCTGACATAACCGCACACACAAAAAAAAGATGTTTGGTTGGTGAAATATCAGTGAAATACCAAGTCTGTTCTTGACTGTAGTGATCTACTGGCATTGTAGCTAAGCACCACCAGGAAGTCGAGACTAGTACCGTGCTGACCAATACCCTTGTTTTGCCGCTGTAATGTGAATTGCACATGAGCTGGACATTTTATAGTTGAAAAAGAAAAGTGTCAGTGCCCTCTAGTGGACAAACTATGTAATGGCACCATTGTCTCCTAACCATAGACTGTATATAAAAATGAACTCTAAACTCATTGGCACACATAGCACTATATATAACACCAATCCATCTGTGAGAAGGTGATATTGGCTGGACAATTTATTGTTGGACTCTACATTAAAGGAACACACTGGGGCTATTTCAGACCTACACTTTCACCAGCATGTTATGCGAACACGCACAAGGAAGAGGAAGATTTTAAAATGATGACTATTAGCAATAATTGTGCAGGGTTGAGTTCCTCTCATGTTTCATGCCAGGACCAAACACATAACATGAAACTTGAATATAAATAAAACTTGCTTCTAAATGTAACACAGACACACACACACACACACACACACACACTGTGACTGCTCTTTGTTTACCTATGGAAATTTGAACCAGGTAATGTGGTGACGTAGCCCTACCGAGCACCTCCTGCTTGTTTCTTTTTTCTCCCTCCACCCAAAGACTTTTGTCCTTCGCGTTGTATTAAAATGCGCAAGTTGTGCCGTGAATAAACGGTGAAGCTCTCACTGTCGTGTCTGCTGCGCCGGTACCACGCAGGATATTTTACATTTTAATACGCACCCCGCGCTTTTTTCCTCCGTCAGCCTGGTCAGAGAAAGAAAGGTGGAAGTGACGCAATGTTTCTTTGCACCTGTGACCCCCCCCCACCCCACCCCACCCACACACACACACACACACACACACACACACACACACACACACACACACACATCAACCTGGCAGTGGGTGGAGCAGCGGCGGCAGCAGCAGCAGCAGCAGCAGCGTCGCGTGCTGCGGGAACACACTCAGCGGGTCGCGCGGGGCTCTGGCTGCAGATGCGGGGCGCGAGGCGGGGGGACGTGGCGATCAGGCGCGAGCGGCGGTGCGCCTCGTGAGGACGCGGCAGACACCGGGGAGGAGGCGCGGGGCTACAACTAGGAGCGGGCAGAGGACAGACGGCAGGAGGAGCGGGAGGTGCGGGAGGTGCGGGGGAGCATGGAGGACGCGGAGCCCGCGGAGGACGGCTTGCTCGCGGGCTTGCGGTGGAACCGGAGCGCGCGGGACCAGGCTCAGCTGCGCCAGAAGCTGCGGGACCTCCCGGGGCTGCTGAAGCACGGGCTGCACCTGCGGAAGAAGAGCGTGAGTATTTCACACCGACCCGCGGTCCCTGTCAGATGAACGTTAGCGGTGGGTTTAAAAAAAAAATCTGTTTCCAGCCGTCAGGTTTCTCCCGACGCCGCTCTGAGCTCCGAGGCTGTTTCATAACCCCGTCACGACTCAGGTGTTTTCATCGTGTTTTTACAAGGAAGACTGTCGCAGAGTCTCTCTCTCTCTCTCTCTCTCTCTCTCTCTCTCTCTCCTTGTGTGTGTGTGTGTACGCATGGTACATCCATAATAACTAGAATTGCTGCTGGACACCATACCTTCACACTCCGGTAGTCAAGGCAACCCCCCCCCCCCCCCCCATATGGTTACACACAAACCTATTTACATACACTCAGAAATACACACAGATATATCATGATTTACACAGATATGCGTCCATCTGCAGAATTAACACATTTTTTTCTGCGATTGTCTGTCACTTCATCAAAAAAATGTGGAAAAATGTGCATCAGAAGAACCAAGGGTGAGCTCTTCACATACCTTGTTTAAAAAAATGCTCATGTTTCCAATTTAAAATGGCAGAGAAAAGCAGTACGTTGTCACATTTGAAAACCGCAGCAATAAATAGATAATCAAAATTGTTACTTCGTTTGTTCATCTGTTAGAACAGCTCTTTTATGTAGTAAATAAGAAAAACCTCTCTCAAATCTGTAATATACAACATTCTTAATCCTAACAGATTTGTAGAAATCTATTTTATGGGTACACTGGTTCTTTTTCATGATGATTGGTCAACTAAGCAGCAAAAATGTGTGTGACACGCTGTGCCCTGATGTGGAACAAACACACCTGACAAGCCAAATAGCTGCTCAGAGTGTCAGCTCCGCTCATCTTCATCATTGGCAGCAGCAGCCAGAAGAGAACGTGTCCCTGATTGCCTCTGTGGGAACCACAGACAGAGTGCCAGGACTTCCAGTCCCACTGCTGCCAAATGCTAAAAATATGCAGCATTTGTAGCGTAAAGCCACTTTGGACCAAGTAGATGAAGAGTTTATGTCATGTTACATCATGTTATTTTAAGTGATGTTTAATGACCTACAGATTGAGTTCACTTTGCTTTCCTGTCCGCTATCTGATTACTGTGATATGATTACATTCCCCCATGGAAACGAACCAGTGATAGTAAATCCTACAATTAATTTCAAAAGAAAATATGTGAATAGGACAGTCCACTCAAGAATATTATAGTGAATGATGAATGATTGGATTATGTTTCTAGCAAGAATTACAGATGTGTCAAAATGATGTAGCTACACTCACCACATCGGGAGATGGATCACATTTAAAAAAGCAGACCGTCTCTCATTTACACAGCACATAACTGTATATTGTATCGTGGATTGTTTTCTTCTTTGTTTTTGTTCATTGCCTGTGATTGAGCTTCAGGTAATGAAAGAAGGGGACACTGAGTAGATGAAGAAAAAATGTCAAGTTTTCCCTCTGTTCCCTTCAGCTAACTTAGTGCATTTGTTCATGTGTTGGTGAGTGTGATGAGGCGTAGGTAAGTAGTGTAAAGGTATGGGCTCTTCTGTGCAGACTGGTTTTCTCTAGACACTGGCAGTTGGCTATGCTTCACGTGGCACACGCACACACACACACACACTCTGACACACAGATAGACACACATATTTGCATTGATAAATTTTCTAAAAAGACGTTAGGGAGGAACTACCAGAGAGTTTTTGCAATGTCCTACAAAAACACTCAAGATTGGAAAGTCATTGCACACATCTTGTCTGTTTTATTTGATCCATGCAGCACCATGAGCTATTGTTTTGCTCTAATATTTGGAGCAGTGGAAAGTGCAAACATCTGACATAAGCAGTTTTTCACATTACCTCATACGTGCTTCTTTAATGTTTGCCGACAGCCCATGAAGTGAGTTGAAGCTGCTGTGTTGCACAGAGCCATCTGTCGCCTTTTGGTTCCAGCCTGCAGCAGCCTCACCTTTGCAAATCCTGTCCTTCTCTGTTGTGACTTGCTCTGGTATTCAATTATTAGTTCTTTATTGGCCAGAGTATGGTGGCAGCAGAGAGAGCTGCTTAAAGGAACACTTTATACTTAGTTTTCAACTTTTACAACACTTGCATGGACGGTCTTTGCAGTAGCCACCCTGTGGACAGTTTATGAGGGAAGTCTGGATGGTTTTCCTCCGTCCTTCTGTATCCAACTGCAGCATTGTCAGGTGTCAGATTTTGATACTCCACCTTTAAGTCAAACATATGTGTATGGTGAGGAAACATTATCAGAGCAAGTGAGAGGCTCAAGCTACCGCTGCAGTACTGCTAGCTTTGCTGGAGAGACAAATGCTATCAGATCAAGCTGACTGATATTATTGCCCACCAATAACAGGTAGAAGCTCGAGTCATGAAGCTGCCTTAAAAGATAATGCTGCCAACAGTGAAGAGGAAACACTTAACCAATCCGTGTTTCTTAATAGTCAGTGATGTCTCAGTCGATTAGTACAAGTACATTTTGATGCCTTAAGGGTTCCTTTAGCCAAGCAGTAAAACCAGACCAGTAAAACATTCAAACCACGAGGAACATCCCGAACAAAAGCTGGTCATAGCACACATTGTCTACTAGGTTGTTTAATATGTGTGCATGTTCTTTATGTGCATATGTTTTGCTGATTTCTGTTTACATTCTTAATGCAAGCAAAGGAAGTTAGACATGTTGAAAGTATAGGAGAAGTACAATTATGGTGCACTCCATATTAATCATACTACTTTGTTTGGGGTTGCACCTTCTTCGTTTTCTTGAACTACTACTAATTAATGGGAGACCACACACTGGAAATTACGTTACAGTTTTTTTAAGTGTGACATTTGGATGGATATTATAAAATATACACATGATGTGACCACCAGTTGAGAAGTCAGACCTCCTTGTACACAAACCTAGGCTCAGACATGTATACAATACACCTTTGCAATACGCAGACTGAAAAACACAGTATGTAAATGTCTGCGCAAACATATCATAATGTGAGCTTTATAATTTCACGGTCTCAGAGGAAAGTTGATGATATTCCGCAGAAGATGATCTCATTTCTGCATTATACATGCAGCAAAGCAGTGGCTCATCATGTGTTTTTATGTCTGCCAGCAATATTTCATATCCATAACTGCATTGTAAATTGCGATAAAAAAGATGAAAGGGAAAGCGAGAGACCCAAACACATTCGCACTCACTCACCATATAAATTCACACACAGTATGACTAGAACCACTGCATTTGACTGAAAGGATTAGCACAGTAAGAAGTATGATGATAATATACCACCGCACTACATTAACAACTTAAGTATGTATATCCAATCAGGAATATACTTTACTTAAATGTAAGAAAATGCATACAATAAAAAAAACCAATTGTTGATAATTTCTGAAAGACAATGATGGAAGAAACTAATTCAAAATAGTAAATATTGACCTTGGCTTTAAAAAATGTTTATGTTGGTTTTCAAACATTTTAAGTTAGAAAATCAATTCACAAATAAGGTAAATGAGAGTTTGATTTTGTTTTTTATGTATGAATATAATATTTAGTCATAATATTGACTCAATTTGATTAAAGCTTGTCTAAGAAAAACCTTGAGTGGCAGAATCCAGATATTGGGACACATTGATTTTCAAAGACAACCATTTTAAAATCAAAATCCTTCAGGTGTCAATCAAAATCAAAAATATTCAGTTGTGGGGTTTTAGATGCTAACAATGAATGAGTTTATTTATCTGCAGATTAATTTGTCAGTTAATTTTTTTCTCTTTTACTTTCAACAGTCCAAATCCCATTATGCTGGGTTTTCTATTAGAAAATGAAATGAGTGTGTTATCAATAAATATAGACACTGATCCTAAGTGTTGGTGGTAAGCCAAAGGTCATGTTTGTTGGCAGATAGGCGGGGGCTTGCAGCTGGGTCTGTGTGTGTGTGTCTATTTGTGTGTGTGTGCCCATTGAGCTGTAGCTGCTTTGATGTCTCCATTTTGACATCCTTGTATGACAGATCTATCGAGGAGTCGACAGGAGCTTAGTGTGAATGTGAAGTGTGTGTGTGCGTGTGTGAGGGGGCTTGCCAAGCATGTCGTGCTACAGCTCTTCACTGTGCTCAGCAATCTAATCTGAGAGTAATCCATTTCTTGCAGATAATGACCTCTCTCTCTCTCTCTCTCTCTCTCTCTCTCTCTCTCTCTCTGTATATACACTTTGAAGTCATCACACAGACAGATAAGCGTGTCAGCATGTGCTCTCTCTTTATAGCTCTCATTCCTCTGCTCCTCTCTTTTCTTCTCTTCTCTTTCTTCTCTTCTATCGCTCTCTTTTGGCCTCCGGTGTACTGACAGCAACGGGCTGCATATACGCTGTGATTGAGAAAGGAGTGTGGATGGATGGAGTGTGTGCTTGTGAGAAACTGAGGCACAGACAAAGAGGCTCACAGGAACATGGCCAGCAGACATCTCTCTCGTCGCGTGACCCAGTATAGATGAAACACCTCTAGTGCTAGTGTCTGGACTGTGTTTGCGAGAAGAGATGATGATGGTGGAGAAACAAAGAGCCCTCGAGAGATCTGTGTTCACCAGACAGAGAGACAAAGAGATGCAGAGATAAGATACAGTGATCAAGACAAAAGAGAGAAAGAAGGAGCGAGACAGAGATAGTGAGAGTCAGAAACAATTTATTTAGTCTATGTGCTTGGCTGGTCTGTGTGCTCTACTTAACCCCCAGTCCAAACACTGTGTGTCCTCACACACAAACACAGAAAAAAAGCCTCATCTTTACTGATATCTAGGAGTACGAGTGGGTGTTTTTCACAGTACTTGTTGGCTGGACCACAACAGCAGGGCCAGCCCTATAATCTCAAATGTTCGTGAGTGAGTGACTAAGTGATCATACTCATACCATTGATCATTCGAATGCCAGGTAACAGAGGTGGAGTTTACCCATTCTTTTAAAATTAATGGGTGCAAACATGTTTGTTAGGGAGGAGTTTCCAGCCTGTAGTGTTGTCAATGTAACACATTTGTCACCAGATTTAGAGACTGTTTCTCAAACAAGACTAGGTATAAGCCTAGTACATGGTGGGACCATCTATAGGTGCCAACCGTGGACTCAGGACTATGCCTCTTGTTGTGGACAGTCTACCTAGCCACCTTGGTTTTTCCAGCCCTTTTGAAAGCTGCAGGGAAACGGAGTAGCCTTTCCAACACACTGAGACTCACCTCCATTACAGCAAATAAACTACTTTTATTACATGTATCATTATTGCTAAAGGAGGCAGAGGAATAATTAAACATCCGACACAAGAAATGAGGGAGCAGGAGATCGGGAGGCAGAGAGAAGCCATCAGTAACTGCTAAGCTAGCAGATCCGATTAGCTTGTAAACAACAGAGACGTCAGCAACCATAAATGAGACAATACACTTACTGCAGCACAGCAATAAAAGACCTGTTAAGAAATAAAGGGTTTCTGTCCACTGAAACGCTAGAGGGCTTTTAATCTGAAACAGTGACACAAAGTGTTGAGCTTCAACACATAATGCAGTAACTTTAACACAGCAAAAGGAAGCGACTGAAAACAAAGCTTTATACTAAAATACCGGTATGACCAATTATACATACACAGAGGAAATTAGATATAAGAACCTGCCTCTAATACAAGTCTGCCTCAAATAAAGACCTGTTACCTTCTGCAGTTGAGGTAAATAAAGGCCCCTGTCACTTGATGAAATACAGCAGTTGAAAACGGTTGTGGATCCCAGATGAAGGATGTGTGAGATCCAGTATATGATATTCTGTCACTTCTAACTTTCTCATCAAGCGAACATTTCACCAGTAAATACAACCAAAATAACAGCACAGTCTTTGTCTTTAACTTATGTGTTTGGTGATTTTGTCAGACAATGTCGGGGTCACAGCGTCAGGATTTTAGCAGCAGAGCAGCAGCTTGGAAATGGTTTGAAGGTTAACATGTAGTCTTAATGGGCTGTGTTTCAGTCACTATTTCAACTTGTTCTGTGGTCTGACAACATGTAGATGGCGAACAGCTTTACTTGGAATACGGCTGTATTAAAATACTGTATACGTGAGCACAGAGAGTAGGAGAGAAGCAAACAGATAAATAGCTGAAACCGACTGACACTGGGCTGAATGCAAATATGACTTGATTTCACAGCAGTTCCACTACAGTCTTCAACTATGTATTCAGTTTCACACATTGACCACAGCGGTGCAGCCATTATGCTAGGTTTTGACAATGTGTAGTTTTGAAAATGTTTGATTGTTAATGGAGGGAAAACTGTGCTTATGGGATTTCTATCACCTCCAGCTTTATCTGTGGCAAGTATCAAGGCTACAACCAATGATTATTTTCATTGTTGATTAATCTGCTGATTATTTTCTTGATTCATTTTTGGTCTTAATAGTAAGAAATGACCAACGCAAGTTCCCGAAATGCAAGATAGTGTCTTGACAAATCCAAAGATATTCAGTGTGTTTAAAATAGTTTCTGATTTACTTTCTGTTGTCTGGCTGAACAATTAATTGACTGATATTCTAGATCAGGGGTCCCCAAACTTTTTCCTGTGAGGGCCACATAACCCTCTGATGGGGGCCGGGGTCAGTTTGTAACAGAAAAAGTGTGACGATCGCAGGGGTGCCTCAACGTAAACATTTATTGTTTTCCAGAAAGCCACACATAACCAAATATTAATAGTTTGTCTGCTCGCATTTGGCCTTGCAAGTTATCATACTCTTTGTGACGGGATTCATAGTGTCGGCGCAGATTGTATTCTTTGAATACCGCCACCGCCTCTTGACAGATGAGACAAACAGCCTTTTCTTTGCATTGAACAAAAAAATAATTGTTTCACCACTGCAGGTTAAATACCGTGCATTCTGAATCAATTTTTCTCTTACCTAACCTTTTCGCCATTATTCCGTTCTATTTGACAGGGGCTAGTCTAGGATTCGCGTTGCCAGACTGAAAAAAAATCATAATGCGTCTCTGGTATTGTTCAGGGGGCCAGGCCAAATGTGGAGGCGGGCCGTATCCGGCCTGCGGGCCTTAGTTTGGGGACCACTGATCTAGATTCTAGTCAGTATACTGTGACAGATCACATGGCACAGCTTTATGTGTAATTTGTAAGATAACTTTGCGATCATGAAATAGTGATTTGATTGAAATTTCAGTGTAGTGTAGGGACCGCTGTGTTGCATCATATTTAACAGACAAACGTAAGAGCCGTGTTGATCATCTCCTCAAACTCTGTCAGAAACGAAAGCATATTTCACAAAATGTTGAGCTGCTCCTTTAATGAAGAGTAGGTGAGCTATGATAGTCACTCGCTTTGAATAAGGCGTGTGTGCTAGTGTGTCTGTGTGTGTGTGTGTGTGTGAGATATCCCAGACGGTATCATCGCTCTAATGAGGATCGCTCACACTGCTCTCTATCTCTCTAATCATCCCTCTATTTCATTTTCTTGTGACTCAAAGCCACAGCCGAGCACTTCTCTCCTTCCCCGTCTTTGTCTTGCTCACTCTTTCTCTCTTTCTCGATTACAATTAAAATGATGTCTCTCACCGCCTCATATCTCTCCCTCTCCATCTGTCATGCTCATATCCCCTTTCATATATTCATAGACTGTTGTGAATTGTGCAGCCTTCCTCTCTGCTTTTCTTCTCTTGCACACTAACTCATTTATATTTCTTCATCTACATCCATCTTCCACAGTTGTTTAGGTGCTTTTCATTTGTCCCATCATTTGATCTCGCTCTGTCTCCCTATTTGTCATCATCTGCTGGTTTGTTATCGTCAGCCAGTGAGAGGCAAGGGGCAGCAGCGATTACTAGTATAGGCTCAGATTTCTGTAAAGGTTTCCACAGGGAATCAAACCCACAACTCTATGAGTGATCCTTTTTCACTAACTGAGCTCACAGACCAGTTGCACTCCCATTGCAGGAGGTTCTCATCTGTTGCACGTGATCATCATCCTAATACGACTCTACAGTTTGTATCTTTATTAGGGGTGCACTATGCTGTTTTCAAAGCAGATATCTGATCGTTTCCTCACCCATATACACTGAAAATAGTATTTTCCAAATCCAAACTATATTCAGCCCCTTGGACTTTGCCATGTTACTAATGCTATGTTTGGTGGATTTAACCTAAAATCACTTGTCACACCTTACTCACACCCAGGTGAGCAACTGTGAACTCAACTTTAGGTGGGTCAGTTTAAAGGGGGCAAATATTAACACAAACAGTCAATTTGTGCTCTATATCTGTACTTTAATTTAGATACATTAGAAGAGAGAGTGCATTTTTTTAATTTTACATCAGAGTTTTTTCTGTTGATCAATATTCAAAATTTGAAACCAGTGAGTTAGTGTTGTAAAACAATAAAACATGAAAACGTTTCAAGGACGTGAATACTTTTATAGGCACTGTAGAGTTTCCTTCCACGGGCTGGACACTAACAGATGAAGTGTTATCTTAATCACTGCAATTGTCTGACACAGTAAATATTGGACTAGTGAAGAAAGGGTCATAAATATCATAAGAACAGTACATGTTTGAAAAACTTCTAAACCTTTTTTTTCCTTTTTTTTCATAAATATTCTTTGGTAAGTCACAAGGAGTCATAAGACCTGTTAAGATCTATTATCTTGCCATTAACTGTTCTTCTTGTGAGTTTAAATATGGGGCGGTCAGACGTTTGAGGCAAGGTTTTAATTCAGCAGCAGAGAAATCAAGGTGTTACTAAATTACATCACACTGTATGACGCTGCATTGAAATACTAAAACAGATGTCAGCATGTAGAACCTATTACGCTTTACTTGATCTAACACTTACTATCATTCTGTTTTATGATGAGTTTGTCACCACAGTGTCAACGCTGTCATTTCCTCTGCCACCCTAATAATCCACACAGATTAAGAGCTTTGTTTTGCTGATAGTGGAGGTAGAGGTGAAGTGGATACGCCCAGGGCAAAGGCTGCAACATAATGGCATGATGGTTGAAACCATGAGGAGATTTGTCATTGTGTCACTTTAATGTTGTGATAGGTTTCCTATTGGGAGGATTCATGGCATTGTACTGTTGAACAATGGAACCAATAAATGTATCTTTATTGTTTACTATGGCACAGGTTTCATATTGATGTGTGCTTGTGTGACTATGTGTCACTGTTAAACTATTTAGGTCAGATAGTCATCATACACTTTCCATTGTTTTTCTTCTTCATAAAAATGAGTAGCCAGTGTCTCACAGTGACAGAAGTGTCTGCGCATTAAAGCCAATAAATGAAACCAGAAAGTCTGTGTGTGAGCCATGGTTGTTACCGCTGTGGGTTTGAACAAAACCTGACTAATGCTTTTGGAATGGTAAAACTGGTCTTTCTCATCTCAGTCATGTTTGTTCAGTGTGTTTACTGTGTGTGTTTCATTGTGTGTTGGCTCTGACGGCTTGTGTGTATTTTGTCTCAACAGCAGTCACCTGACACTATCCCTGGACCAAGCACTGGACCTACAGTACACAAGGTAAAGAAAAAAAACACACACACTCACATGCTCACAGGTGATGTCATCCCTTTAGTTTTGCTGTGAGGTCAAAGTGTGTTTGTTTTGCCTCAATACAAGTGATATCAGTGGTGATGTTACCTTGGGCTTTTTCAAAGTTAGTCTCTCCAACTGCACACACACACACACACGCGCACACACACACACACACACACACACACACTCAAACTCACACACTCAAGAGCCTTAATTTGTCATGCATCACCATATTGTGGTTTGGCAAATAATTAAATACTGCACTCTGAAAACTGCCCCAGGGCTTAAATATCTCACACGAACATAGTTTTTTTTTCACTGCTGAAAAGATGAACCAAAAAAGTGAAAAGGTTATCAAAGAAAGAAATCAACATTTGAAGCTTGGATGCTGCTTGGTTTTGTGCATTGTTGTTACCCCTTTGCCAGGTTTCCAGAGGTCAGGTTAAATCAATAAACTATGGAGATCACTTTGGATGATGCTGACAATGAGTGGTGCTTTGTTTTGAATTTTAAGTTAGTGCCGACTTCCACCTCTTGACTCTTGACCTTTGTTTTCAGCTACTTCAAAATTATGATTACATGATTCTGCAACAGCATGGCTGATTTGCCTCCACAGATTTATTCAGAAACCCATTGTGGTAGATATTAGTTCATGTGACATTTTGCAAAACGTCCAACAAAGGAGAGTTGTAAATCATTTGTTATGGTTTATTCAAAATCTGGCCCAATTGCCTGACAAGTAATTTTGTTTTATGTGCAACAAACACCCATAACTGAAGAAAATGACTTTGAAGGCTCGATATGAAGTCAAATTTGAGGGCTGGCTGTGAGAGCCTGGTTGGATCCATACTCTCTGTTTGAAGGTCATTAACCACATTATCTTGCTGTTCCACAAATGATCAGTGATCTGCTCTGAGGTCTTAGACCTCTTTTCCATTGGAAGACACACAGATGAAATTACAATTCTGTGTCTGTCAAAAACAGTGCTACATAGACTGCTATGTGCTGGTTAGGATGGTTAGGACCCTGTTGAGTTTTTCTTGTAAACAAACAGTTACAATGTATTTACATTATGTGTTTCTCACCAAACAGTGTGTGCATCCTCGAGGGCCAACAAACAGTTTGCCCTCAAACAAAATTGTATAATGCATTTCCTACATCATAAAACATTTGCAAAGCTGATTTTTTAATTTTTTTATTTTTTTAATATATCTTGAAATTTGCATCGTTTACATGTATGTTTCTGTCTTGCTTGCCTTTTACTGGTACATTAAGATACAATGTACCAGTAGCACATAATGATACAAACTGTAGATCAAGAATTGCGTGAAACCATCTATTAGAATGCGTGTTGTGTCAGCCGTGTGCTTTTGCTGTTGCGTCCTTTTGCATGCACACGAGATGCAAACAAAATGGGGACACACTCTTAGAAGCAACATCCATAGCTCTACTAGTGGTCAAAAAATTCAGAGGATAACTTTTATTCTTGCAGTGCATAGGTCGGGTAAGCTAATGCATGCACTGCTATATTACCATAATAGTAATAGTGACTTCTTAGTGAAGTCTTTTGCAAAATTAACAAGTCAGGATAGAGTCTGTCTAATGTTATTTCATAATGTGAATAAAGGGTCATCAGTCATTAAGTGGACTCTACTTTGTAGCATGTAAAAGGGAATATGAATGGAACAGAACAAGCAGCCCACGTAAACAGCTTAATTGAAATCCAGTCCTATTTACGACAGGGTCAATAGCAGGATTATTGCAGACCGTGTAGACACAGCCAGTGTTTCATTCCTTAGGGGGAAAGAAATCGAGCTGTCCTTGTGAGTCAGTCAATGACAGTCGCATGGAGCCACACTACCTCTCTGCAGTCCTATATTCATGTCCAAAACATGTCATCATAAGATTTTTGTCATTTAATTTGCATTCATTCATTATTTATTTATTTATCTATTTGCAATCAGACTAAAAATTAATTCTTGGATGTGTTTCTGTTTGCGTGTCAGTCTTGCTCCCAGAGTTTTCCATGTGCTGGTCGGGCTGTGAGGAATGCCTTCCTCTCTCATGGACCATACCCAGCTAAAGACAAGATACACCTGGCCAGAATCATACGGTACACTTGTCTCTGTGTTTGTGTGTCTGTGTGCAGGGCTGAATCGACTTGTCCGGTGAAGCATATGCACTGACTCACCAGTCATTGCTGAGCCCCTTCCTCATTGGCCACTCAAGCTGGTTATGCAGGAAGATGGGCAAAGTGTGAGCACAAGATGGTCCGGGAATACATACACTCTCATGCTGCACACACTGTACAGATACATGCAAAAAACGTGAACATCTGGACACAAATATAAATAGATGCTCTTCACTGCCATTGCGCATACACTCACCCGCACACACACACACACACACACACACACATACACACATATAAACACACACACAAAGAGTTTATCCTGGGGGAAAGCAGCGGAAAGTATTCAGTGTTTCAGAGGAAAGGGCTTACGGAGAACTAATGAATAATCAATGGATATTGATTAAATAAAAAAGACAAGCTGTGTGTCGGGGGAAGAAATGTGTGTATATGTAGGTGGCTGTGGATCATAACATTGTGTGGTCAGACTTGTGTGCTTATAATGTGTATGTGTGTGTGTGTATTTTAACAGCCGTAGCTATGTGGGCGTGGAGCTGGTGCAGTGGCTCTGCGAACAGTGTGTGTACGTGCGCTGTCGGACTACTGCTGTGCGTGTCTGGCAGGTGCTGCTGGAGCTGGGAGTCCTGCTGTCTGGTAAAAACACAACCAAACACACACACACACGCTCGCATACACACTCTCACACTAATATGCCCCAGGGTCAGACTGTGCTTCAGAATTTATAGTCACCTTGCAGCGACATCGGCAACAATCTACACATCTCTGAAGAGGCAAGCGATGAACCAGTTCACCGTGTAATTTCCAGCTGAACAAAGAGATGAATTCAGTGCCTCAGTCCCCTGCTCAGCACATGAACCTGCTTTTAATTGAGATCTTGTCTATTGCACTGAAACTGGGCTTCAGTGCATTGTGTATAAAGGCCCCCCTCCAATAATCTCAGCAATTATTCTGCCCTAAACATCTTCATTCATTATTTACCGGAGACATTTTTCGACACAGTAAACCACCGGAGAAACCATTAATTTTAATATCAGCACACTGACAGTGCCTATGTGTGACGCATGTTTCTGTATTCAGTGGAGCTGATGTAAAGAAAATAAGATAGAAACTATGTTACATCACTAATCCCTGTAAAGCCAGTATATACTTCATATACTAACAGTATAATATTCAGAGGCAGTTTCTTGAAAGAATAAACAGTCCTGCTCAGGTGCAGTTCATCGGTCTAGCTAATCCACCAGAACTGCTACAAAGACTTTTATTGTGGGCACCGTGTCCCTGCTCTTTCTTTAGAACTAAGATCTGTTCAGTTTAAACAAGCAATGTTCAATTTAAATAACTTCTTTTTTGTCAGTGTTTATTATAACAATCCATAATAATTCAGGTCACTCCCATTTTACCACAGTGGGAGCAGTATTTGTTTAAATTGCTGGTATGATAAAGATAAGGATCATAATGAAGACGATGATGCTGATAATGATAATAACCTTTTCACGCAACAACTAAACTTGTACAGAATCCAACACAGATAAAACAATGTCTGTTTTGGCAAAGTACAGAAAAACGCTCAACAGGGGCCAACTCTGAAATTTGTATATTGCCAACAAGCCTCTGGCTCTTCACTGACCTTGATCTAATATGACTGTGAATAAGGAATAATCAATCCTACATTGAGTGTGTTCTTGGGAACTATAAACAATACAATACATACATCCTTTTTTTTATTGTCTTTCTTTTTTTCTAGCATAGACTGTCACTTGCTGACTATGATGCATGATAGGCGAACTAACATGGTATCTGATACACAACCTGAAGCTAGTTCTTGTCATATTTTGTTTATTTGTGTGTCTGCTCTTCCCCCAGTGGACCAGCGGGTGGTGTTTTCGGACTCAAACTCATACTACCAGTTCAGCTTTGAGGAGTGTGACTCCGCCTCCTGCGAGTTTCGCTCCAATGAGTCGGAGTGGCCAGAGGCGGTTAGGCTCCTCCTACAACTCGCCCCATATGTCCAGTTTCGGTCTGGAGGTGGGGCCAATAGCCCGTAAGTGTCCAATAAAATCTGATTGCAAGTTATACTGAGATGGATGGATGGATAGATGGACTGTCACTTTTTCAAAAAAGTTTGAATAATAGAGAACAACACATAACCAGATGGGCACACGGATATCGCAGACCTCCACCAGGGCTAATGTTAAACAACATACAACAGACATAAAAAAAAAAAACAAAACAAGAAAAACAAAAAACAATCTGCACCAAAGGTTAATGTGTTCTTCTCTGGCTCATGCCCCATCAAAAGAGTGAAACTGTTGCACAACGTTGATGATAGCTGATGGTAAATGTGACTCAGCTGTGATGTGCAGGATGATCTCCATTGACCTGAAGTGGAAGCTCATTGCTGTGGTAAAATATCAAAGTTAACATGAGAGGCCTCCAGTTTAGTTTCATTAATGAGGTCATTTATCTTAGTGTGACGGCTTATTGTGAAAAGTGACAAGTGATTGTGTTTGATTCTGTGGAAGTGTTGGGCACTACTGCAAGTACATTCTTGTCCTTGCGAATATAAATACACACACACACACACACACACACACGCATACACACACACACACACACCAATATCTTCATAAAATCCCAGTGAGAAACCTAATCTCTATTCAGTGCTCTAAATCCTCAATCAGCTTATGTGAGAGACACATTCGTGTGCAGGCACAGACACCTCCACATCCACAGAAGAAATACACTCATACACAAAAAAAGACACATGATGCGATCACTCATATACACGAGATGGGCTCTGACACACTCTCACACACACTTATACACACACACATGTGGAGTGGTGTCAGCCAGAGTTCCCTGCTTTGCTGCTCTTGTGTGTGTGGGATTCCTGCTGAGGCTGCTACTGAACTCAATCTGTCACTCAGAGAAAAAGAGGGAGTGTGAGACGGGTGGGGTGGGGGGTGGGGGGGGGTAACGAAAAATAGAGTATATATGGAGAGCGAAGGAACAAGAGCACACGTCAACACATTCATCTGTGTGTCAGCTTCAAAGGGTGTATTTACAGGCACCAGGAAGAGAGCATGACAGAGAGGGGAATTGAATGTCATACTTACTACTATAAATCTCATGTATCATACTTTACGTATACTTATATGTTCTCAATCAGTTAGTTTATATAAATAGTAGTGGATGTCATGCATACTCCACTCACAGTGTTTCCACAGGTTGGCACGGATCAGACAAATGGGTGGAAGAGATGGGGGTTATTGGCATTTTACCCAGCAAACCCATGTTTGAAGTTTCTAATGGAATTCATTTTTTATCCCAGGCTGGTTTATAATATATATTTAAAAAATACAGATCAGAATTTACATGACAAAGAGGTCTGCATATATTTATCATGTGGTGTTTTCATAAACACGCACTTGTATGAAAGGCTGCAAATATACCTGTTGTCCTAAGCATACTGATCATTTTGCATAAAACTACATCTGTAAAAGGGCAGCTTTTTTACTTTTGCAGGTTAGACACAGATGAAATTTTGTATTCAGTGTTCTCACTCTGTCTGTCACTTTGACCCTGCTGCTGTCTGTGCCTCTCTTTGACTGTCGTGTCACTTCTCTGCAGGCATCCTCTCTGTCTGTCTCTGTCTCACACCCTCCCTCTTGCATCTCGTCCTCTCTTCTCACTCTCCATGGTGTAAAGGAGAATAGTAGCTGTAGCTGTGAGGGAAAACACCTGATGTTACTCAACTGCCTGCTTCCAAGAGACTTGATGGTGCTTTGCTTAATACACTGATCCATGAATGTTGAAGGAGGGAGATAGAATCACCAGTGGGCTCATATATGACAATAATTCATAAGATCCTGATCACTGACTGAGAGGTGCTGAGCCTGCCCAAATGTACTTGTACTCTCTTTGGGTCAGTGACCATCAGGGTTGTGTGGACCCTGCTATACTTGATTGTAAGGGTACCTCTGTTTTAAATGGTAAAAATATAGAGTATAGAATAATCATTAGGCTAATAGAATGTAGTGACTTAAATAAAGTAATCTAAATGAATGCTTTTTAAACTAGAAAGGCACTCAGAGAGCACAAACCTCCGCCAAGGCCAATGTGAAAGCCAAAGCCACTTGATTTCAGAGAAGAAAATTCAGATTGATAGTAAATGATCCGGGTCTGCCCCAGAATTTAACGGTTTCTTCCCTGGCCCGTGCCCCATCCCCCCACCAAGCTCGGGTCAAATCGGTTCAGTACTTTTTCCCGCTGACAAACAAACACACATGGATGAAAACATAACCTCCTTGGTAGAGGTAAAAATATGTCGAATATGGTGTATCTGTTCCAGTCAGAGTGCCTGTTCAAAAAGTCTTATTATTATTGCAAAAGGAGAGGGTCATCTTATATTCAGGCTATTACAATATGTAATGAAATCCAATCAGGAGATACCATATCTGATTGGAACGAGTTCGTATCCTGAGCTTATCTTCATGGTGCCGATGCATACATCAAGGACACATGCACACTATCAGTCTGTGTTACCAAATTTGTAATCATAGTGATAGACTGTTTCTGAAGGGGCTCCAGCAAGATTTTAAATGCAGCCAGGTGTAACCGATGCTCATGCTCCTCATGAATTATGGCTCCCCATCTCTTCCTGCAGTTTAATCTAATGAGGCCAGTGTTAAATTGATACTGATAACTTAGTACATAATAAGGCAACGATACCTGATTATTAAACTCCGATCCTGTGACTGCTGCTTTGGTGAAGCCAAACGAACAACAAGCTGCAAATTAGATGAGTTACCTCTTCTGCATCATGTGTAGAAGACGTTTCTTAGTTTGTGTCATTATTCCGTTCCTGTAAACACTGCCAGCATGTCTCAAAGGATTGCTGTGTCTGATTGCTGTCTCGAAACAATAATATTTGCTACCTGGCGCATCATGGTAATTGCAGTTTATTAGTTTATTGTTTATCATTCACTGCAGTGCTTGGCAGGAAAAAGATGTTGATTTAACAAGAATCTAATGGTTTCAAGGAGGTTTCAAATTTCAGCTGCATGCGTCATAGCACCTTGAATGAATTTTAAACATGTATCCAGGCAGTTGCTAATTTACCTGAGCGAGTCAACTATTAACATTATAGAAAAAACATGTCTCTCTTTCTCGCTCTCTCCTTCGCCATCTGAATTCAATTTGGTTTCATTCTAATTAGCTTTACTGGCAAGAAAGCCTCCCTCTGTCCGATTCTCTCTCTTTCACTTCACCTCGCATTACAGTGAGGACAAAACTTGCATATCCAGGGCTTTTTAGAGAAAGAGCTGCGTAAGGAGCAGACAGTAGAGTGTGAGAATATATCCTGCACACTTCCCCCCGCAGTGGAAAACACTGCATTCATTCATTTAAAGTTTAGTCTGTGTCAGGTTTAGTGATGTCAGGGTGTAAACTGATCAGAGAGAGGTTGAGGTTCACATCTGGTGCCCTAAACTAACTGCATTGATTTCTGTCCTTTACACAGTAATATGCATATCTTCACAGTATAATGTAATCTAATGTGATAGTCCTGCAACAACTACACTTAAGGCTTCATGGGGCTTTTGTCACTGTGTGCACTAGCTATGATGTAAACTAAACATTAGGTCTTTTTACCTTGTACCCTGTGGTGCAGTGCACTACAACAGCAGCCTGATCTGCAGTGTCACAAATCTTCATTACTGTATATATGAGTACATATTATTGTGTCAACTGCCTGTATAACATTAGATTATATAATTACTTTGATAATACTTAACTGTGTAACAGTGGCAGGAATACATACATATACAGTATACAAATCTGTATACTCTCCTTGCTCCCACATTTTACTCGAGAGTAAATACATTACATCATCTATATACTTATTGTTTGGTGTAGCAGGTGGTGGCATCAGTCAATAACAGTAAAATTTCCAGTTTTTCTACCTTTAAAATACAGCTTTCTTCACATATCATTGTGCAGGAGGAGCAGAATTGCCAAGAGCTAAAATATGACACCTTGACTCGGGATGAGAAAACAGACTTGCTTGCTTTGTGTGGTGCTCTGGTCCTAGACGATCCATTATTTTGTGTTTATTTATAAAGAAAACGGCAAAAACCCAAACAGACTTGGTGGAATGCTGCAGGAATATTTTGGCTTGAGAGGAGGACAACCAGACAATCACCAGTTTTTATAGAGAACGCATCCTCCTCCACCTCCACAAATCCTGCCGTCAATATTGTGGCAAAGGCTCATGTGTGTTAGACTGGCAGCATTCAGATCACAACCACATGTTCATATGTGGCAGGCAAACTAAGTTATGTGTTATATTCTTAAGGTATCTGCATCAAAAATAAGCTGACACATTGCTCCTTTTTGAATAGTATCTGTTCTGGTAAATCATGAAACATCTCAGAACATGACTAGAACTTGTGGCATTCACCTTTGACTTGGTCTGAACAGGGAGGAGGTGCCATGTTAATCCTCTATCAATACTGCTCTGTGCTGCTTAATGATTGGTGACACACCTCCTACTGTGCCTCTCCTCCAGCTCTGGCACATTCAGGCTCATGGTGAGTCACCAAATTACCGAATGAAGACTGCCTAAAACGAAAACTTAATGACCCTGCGAAGAATAATTTTAGCACGATGGCTCAGAATAGATTTCGTATCTCATGATCCACGAATGGACTCGTACATTTGTTGAGAAACAAAAAAAAAATCCCCAACATTAAACTGCAGTGATAATTTGATAATGTTCTTCCAGCTCTGCCGAACATTTGAGCATCAGTCATCTAATTTTAAGCTGTGGAGGCGTGTCGGTTTCACCATAAATACCGAGAGGAAAGCACAACCACCAAACTGCTTTTATTTTTTACTGTCTCTGTCTCTGTCTGTGTCAGAGCCGATAACTGAAGTGTCACGCTGAGGGCTACATGTTATCACCTTCTCTCCTGCTTTACCATCTATCATTCCCTTATCAGATTACAGTGCACACACACACACACACACACACAGAGAGATACATCTTCTTTCCTCCACAACTATTAGTAGTGCCACTGGGATCTGTTGATAAAAATCCAAATTGTATGCAAATTGGTCCATGTGCGTGCATACATGAGTGTGTGTGCGTGCACATGCTTGAGAGAGAGAGAGAGAGAGAGAGAGTGTACAGGGGTGAGGCAGTGTGTAGGAGACCGATCCAAACAGTGGTTTTGTAAGAGAACATATTAGATGAAGGGCCCTCGGGTGCTGTGTGCTGCTGTTGAAGACAAACTCCACAACCTTGTATTATTGCTGTGGGAATAATGCAGAGTTTACCCTAAAACATCACCCTGTTTATACAGCACACACACAAGCACACATGCAAACAAATGGAGTCATACACAAATGTAATCACAGATGCACTCAGGCTTGAAAAAAAAAAACAAGAGTAACACATCTATATACATTCTGAGCACATGTACACACAGCCACCACATTGGCACAACCACACACACACACACACACACACAGCCTCACTAACATCAATAGAAGGGTGTGTCTGGGAGCTATTTTGAATGAAACCACATAAAAGAGAGAAGTAGGCTGCTGAGAGATGCTCGATACAAAGGATCACAGGAGCTGTGAAGAACTAGAAAGACAGATGGGGGGGATAATATGACCGCTGAATATAAAATATTCACACAAAAATAGTCATCTGCTGTATGTTTATCATGTTTACAGCTAAGATTACTTCCATCAGTAAATCTGTTGATTATTTTTTCAGTGAATCTATAAATTGTTTAGTCTACAAGATGTCAGAAAATGCCTGCTACAATCCCAAGGTGATGTCTTTAAATTGCTTGTTTTGTTTGATCAACAATCCAAAACCCCAGAAAAACAATTTAAATTACAGGAAAACACAAATCTTCACATTTTGAGACACTGGGACCAGACAGGATTAAGTTTGATTAATTGACTAATTATTATAGTATTAATACTGTTTCAGTGTAATTAAGAAGTTTTGGTGCAGGACTCAATAGAAATGGTCACTTATTATACAGTAAATTGATTTTAGCAGTCAGATTTGCCTTGCTGGAAAAAAAACATTGGGAAACCACTGATAAACACCTCCTGTTTGGATCTAATACTGTGGGTTTCTTCACACCCACAGTATTTATTTAATTTAGTAAAAGATAAAAAAAAATTGTCTTTTATCTACTTGTATAATTTCATTTAAAAAGGTCCACTGATTCGAACATCCAGCTGAAAAGGCTGTAAGCCCTCTCTAGGGATACCAGGGGGCAGTGTGGAGAGGACCAAAGCTCTGCATGAACCTTTTTCTCTGGTCAGTGTTTGCTTAGAATTATGCACTTGTCATTTGCAAATAAAGCTCTGTGTGTGTGTCTTTGTGTCTCTGTGTGTGTGTTTCCAAGGTCAGAGGAGGACTCTGAAGGCAACAGGGACATCTGCAGTGAGATTCTCCAGATGAAAGCGCTCGAGAGGCTCACATCTACGGTCAGTGTGTGCATGTGAATCTGAGAGTTGGTAAATATGAAACACACCAGTGAATGCTGGGTGTTATTGTCTGTTTATTTTTTTCTCTTATGTCTTGTTGTGACACCTTCTGTTTTTTCTCCAACAGGTACAAAGTGAGTTGGCAGCTGCTCTTGCCCGAAAGACTCGCAAAGCTTGTGAGTATTCTTAGTATGATCTTTTTTGTTTTGCTTGTGAGTATTCTTAGTATGTTTTTTTTTTTTTAACTGCATTATGAGAACATGACGTGACAATGGCAATGTTACATAATGAGAGTGAAGAGCTGTCAGTCTAACTTGATTCTGTGTATGATTGGTTGCAGTATCAGAGCAGGACTCTGAGACGACAGAGGCAAGCCAACAGGAGCCTCGCACACCCAGTGAAGAGAGCAGCCCGGTAAGACACACACTGTGTACACTCCTCTACTCATACACAGAAAGCTTATAGTTTTGGTGTAATACTGAAGAGACAGAGTAATGGTGTCGATTTTGACAGCCTCTTTTCTTACCCAGAATAAACAAAAAAGTAAAGGTCAAATGCTGTTTTTTTTTTTAACCAACATCAGCTTTGTATGAAGTGTTGCTGAAACACGCAGAGTGGCAGAGTGGTTGCTATTTTAACCTGTGCTAACAAACTCATGTTGTGATTGTGAATATCACTAATGAAATAAGCTTTGTTTTGCTAATGCTGCATCACAGTCTGCTTGCTTGTTGTGTGTTTGGAGGAGGTTTCAATGTTTTAATAGGGCACATCAAAGTGTTTTTGACAGCTGTTGTACCCAGAATGCTCTTAAAGAAAAACCTGGAAGTGGATCAGGCTGAATATGACCAATACTGGCTCCAACACAGATAAGCTTTGGACGTCCATAATAACAGATAATACAGTAACTGGCTTATTCTGATCACCTTGCTCTCTTTTAAAGGTCACTGAGTGCAAGCTGTGTGTATGTGTGTGTTCATGTGTGTACCTCCAGGAGGTGGCTGAACACAGAAAATGGGGTCAGAGCAGACTGCAGGGGGAGGCCTGTTAGCTTTCTGGTCCCATCTCTGTACAGTGGAAACCTCTTTTTCTCCATCAATTATTCATTCTCTGATTACACCAGAGAGATTAGGAGAGAGGAGGAGACATCTTCTAAACACAATTACACATACAGCGCAGTGGTTCACATTTTTGCTTTGTGACACCTTAATACAAAGAAATAGCTTCTTTCAACCTCGAAGTGGTGAAACTCCCATTTTATAAGAAAAAGACAGTTCTAATGTGTTTTCTTGTTTCCAACCCAAGTAATCATTTTCTGACCCTTTACACTGTCCGTCCTCTGGAATTGGCCTGATCGCATTCAGGTTGGGCTACGGCTCAGTCACAGCTCTGCTGAGGTTTCACTGTCCAGTGAGAACATTTCAGAAGTGGAGCGTCTGTTCTTAGAGTTGCTTTGTCAACATTTGTTTCATGTTTTACAAGCAGCAAACATGTTGAAAACATTTCGATGTGGTAACAGATGCTTTGTGGCTGCCTTTCTTCGCCTCTTTCTTTACGATCGCTCCCTTTAAATGTCAGTGCAGAGGAGGCTCACTGCACAGCTGTTATCAGTTCCCCCTTATTTATTTATTTATTTATTATTTGTTTTTTGTTTTTTTGACTTCATTATGATCATAGTAGGCTATTTATGAGCCAAGATCAACTTTCACACTCGTTTTGTTGTCTGAGAACAAAAAGAAAAGAAAATGTTAGATGAAAACAACTATACTGTGAATTTGGCTGCATTAAAACACTATGTATCATCACAAAGAGCAGGAGGAGACAGACTGGAGGTTTAGCAACCCAAGACATTCTTGTTCCCTACCTCTCTCTCTCTTTTTCTCCCTCTGTCCCTGACTCTCACTTTCTCTCTCACCAACTACAAACTGCTGTGTATATGTTAAGACAAGTCACTAATAAATGAAATGCATAATTTAAACTCATTCGTAGTGAACTGCCTATAAATATTGGCATTTGTGTATATTGACAAGTGGATTTCATACTTCAGGGACAAGCCTTTCTGACAAATATAGACAGAGCATGTAAAGACAACAGAGAGTGGAGAAAAGAGCCACAGTGAGAGTCTCTCATTATGAAGTGTTTGCAGACTATAGTGGTAACACGTTTGCTTGAGAAAGAGGCTGATAAATTGCACACAACTACGAAAAGTCAGGCATGACACAATGAAGTCCAAGATTTATTTCCTTTGTGGTCATTGATGTACAGAGTAGACCATTTTTTATGGTTTCAAAAACAATAAAAACAATTATATAGTAATAGTAATAATAGTAATTCAACTAATTAGACTGGAAATGAATGTAGTTTCAGTAATTCTTCAGCCTACTGAAATTTTTAGTTTGTCAAACAGAGACCAAAGAAAAAATAAGGATAGACGGGGAGATAGAGGGAGAGAGACAGAGACGGCCACTCAACACAAACACACACAGGCAGGTTTATCTTCTGTGTGTTCTGTGTCTAGGACAGGAAGCTGAAAACAGGTTAACAGGAAGCGGCAAGGGACATGGGACTATAGCTCTGATATAATGTCTATGTCTGTGTGTACGTGGCTATTCTACCAGATAAGAGCTGTCACTGGGGGGAGTAAACAAAATGAGGCATGGGAATATGCCATCGTGTTCTGCTGTTCTGTGTGCGCGCTCCCGCGTGTGTGTTTTTGTGTGTGTTACCCTTTGCTAGAGCCTGGCATCGTGGGATAGTTGAGCTCACAGGAAGGGTAACTCAACTTGCAGCCAAATGAAACCCCCCCCCCCCCCCGCTCTCCTTCTTCCAAGGAAAATAAACAGACCAGGCTACCCGCCACTGGTGATAACCATCATACTACCAGCACCCAAGGGAGCACGCACACACAGTCATGTTTTCTGTCGTCAAGTTTCTCCGAGGACAGAGCTATTACTTTCTCCACTATCCTGCAGCTCTTTTAATGAAATATATTCTCTGCCCTGCTGTTCTCTTCACTCTCTCTTTATGTTCTCTGTCTTGGTTGTTGCTTCTTTGTGATTCTCTTTTTAAAGTTAGAACAGTTAGATATTCATGTTTATACACTTTTACCTACTTCTGTTGGGCTACCACGATGGTTCACACATTTCTAAGTCCCAACTCTAGAGGGGAGGAGACAGACTCACACCCACCAACACACACTCTTCCCACACAGATACACATTCCCGCCCACTTACACTGCTAATCACACACACTCACTCACTCACTCTGTGCCAGATCCTCTGACACAGAGCAGTCAGACTGAGACAAAGAGGGAAGTGCAACAGATACAGGGAATTACTGACTGTAATAGACAGAAAGAATAAGAGACAAAGAAGAATTAGAGAGAGAATGAGATAGACCCAGGATTACCATTTCTTGTCAGTCTCCTCACATGGACATAAAGAGGCAACTGAAAACGTGTTATTGCATGCGTCTGGATTATGCACACACTGGTTTCATTCTCCCTTGGACCAAAACACTGAACTTTGTTGAACTCCATTCCACAAAAACACATTAAGTGTTTCCACCATGTCTTGGGACTGTGGGTTGAGATATGTCTTCATGCCTCCTGTGTTGCAGCTGGGCGGGGTGTGTGCGTTGAGGGATGGCGGTGGCACTGGTGGTGGCGGTGGCGGTGGGATGGGGACTGTATGCGGCCGTGAGGAGCTGACCAGCCGGCTGGGGCTGGAGGCCGTTCAGAGGCTGGCCAAGGACGGCTGTCGGCTACTGCAGAACCACAACTACCGGCTGCCCGACAGGAACCAAGCAGTGAGTAGTGTGATGTTTTAAAATGTCATTAATACTGTTCAGGTGATATGACGGATGATGTTGTTCTGTGAACTTGCTGGTCTCTCACCACGTAATCTGCCAGGTGAGCTGTGGCTATATGGTTAGAATGAGTAGAGAGTGATGGACGTCATCATGTGGTAAATGCTGTTATTATTGTCGTCACTTTTAAGCGCACACACACTTCAGGTCTGAGTTACTCACAGAGTGGGCTCTGGGATCTTCACCAGGACCATCAGGATTTGTTTTGCTTTCAGTCTAAAGGACGGACACACACACACACACACACACACACATTTACAGCATGTCTGCTTACTTTTGTGCATCTTCTATAGGAGTACATGTCTGTGCACTGACATGCACTTCTCCCCCCCCCCCCACACACACACACACACACACACACACACACACACACACACTGCAGTTATTGGTGCAGACTCACATATCTTTGCTTCATTAAAATCACTTCAGATTAAACAACCACCAGTTCTCTAGCTCGTCTGATGTGGTTGTTAATAATGGCTTAGTGCAATGTGATCTCATATCCTTTTTACAGTCTGTCAAGTACTGTGTGTGCCTATGTTCACTTGTGTGTGTGTGTGTGTGTGTGAGTGTGAGTGTGAGTTCACTGGCTAGAGCTTATAATCATGCGTGGGAGCTCGTGTGTGTATGTTCATGCACTGCTGGCGCTGTGGCAGGCTGAGTCAGTGTATGCGCATAATGAGTGGGGTGTTAGTGGAGCGTTGTACTGTATAATCCAGCTCTGCCATACACCTGAGGGCAGGAAATGAAGCAAATGCAGTCTGATTTCACCCTACATCACAATGCGCGTGTTTGTGAAATCTACCACATATCACTTCGGTGAGTTTGACTGTAGCCCAGCCTCAGGGATTTTCCAAAGTGTGTATGATTTTACTTTCATTCCTTACATGCAAAAGTAAAAACATACTGTATTTTACAACAGCATTAGTACTGTGTAAAACTGTGCAGAAATATTTATGTGGTGCTGTTAAAGCAGGGATGTAGTGGAGAAATAATTTATAAAACAATTTAGCCACTTTTAGCTTGACTTAAATCTCATGAAGTATCACTTAGTCATCTTCACCTAATTCATGTTACATGAGGACAAAGCTCACGAGACCTTTCCTAAAAGTATGAATATTATTTAATATTTTAAAGTTTCCTAGCCTCATGATGATCAGTGTTCTTAGATTTTTATATACTGTTAACTCATTCTGGTTAAGTGAGTAAACATCAGAATTTTCTCGTGTTATTTACTCCGCCTTTGAAAAATGCAATTTTACCGAGAGCAAATTATTGTCACAGAACCAAGACTTTCTGTGATGGTTCTTCAAATGCTTTAAATACAAGTACAGTTCATGAAGTTCCCAGACACGTCATATTTTGGGCTGTGTTGCAGGGAAATGTGAAGGAAGTTATACACAAGAAATTGTGTTGCCTTCGGTTTACATATAGTAATCATATAGTTTCAAAGAATCCTGGCACAATCAGATAAAAATGATTGATTGTCATACAGAGAGGAAGCAATGTTTTTTTTAACTCATGAGATTTTAGGGAAGCAATGTTGAATTAATGTTAAAAGGTTAATGATGAAACGCCCATGCTGTTCAAAGGTCCTTCACTCTGCACACACATCCCCAGTCTGTTGCCTGGGTTAAAGTAAACATCAGAAAATGTGCTTTCATGTGGATGATTTAATTAGAGGAAATATGCAATAAATAATAAATAATGCAAATATCAGTCAAATAAAAAGTATAGATACTGAGCCAGTACCAGATACTGAGCTGTCATTGCTGTGACGGCTTGGTGTCACTTATGTGGAAGCAGTGAAAACCATTTATGACCAAAAGGACGAAGAGAAGGAAAAAGATTAGCAAATGCACAGAAGATCCACAATAACAAAATACTGAAAATATCCTTCAAAATAATGTATTTTCCCCTCCTCTATTCTCCTGATCATCTGTATGTAGCTTATAGGGATGTTGGATTGTCTTACAATGTAAAAATGATCAATCATGAACCAAATGATTCAATGGTCTTGAGAAGATGGTCTTAGACTTCTCCAAGTTGATAGGAAACACATGTTGATCTAGAATCATTTCTAAAAGTGTGCATGGGGAAGATGCTTCTCAATAAGGAACCACAAACATAAACAAATGTAAGATGTATTTATCATAGGTTTGATGATCGGCTCATCTTAGGCAGCAGAATGTAGCAGAAACCGAAACCAAGCACGCAGCCAACCTCAAAGACCGCTCTCCTTTTACTGGGTTGTCATGGTGATTTTTATTTTTTAATTTATTGTTTAGTTTCCTTTTTTTTCCATGACACTGGAGCTCTGACAGACCGGTGTGGGCTGTTTCCATAGTGCTATAACTCATATGTGCATTGGGTGCATATCTTCTTTCTAGTCACTTCAGATGTGCATTTGTGCTTTAACAGACTTTACTCGAGGTCAGCCTGCACAAGGGATTGTACAAGTTCACAGCATGCATGATGACACACATACACACAGGCAGGCTTGTGGGGCACCCTGTGTTACTTTCTAATAGGTACAGTTAGAAATTATACTATGCTTGTGTATATGCATGTGTAGTTGCACTTGTGTGTGCTGCTAACCTAAAAGCATTGTGTTTTCATATTCTTATCCATTATTTCCAGGAATCAGGCTCAGAGCTATCACAACACTGATATGGCTTGGTCACTATCAGCACAGACACCGACACACACACACCCGCAGGAACAGGAAGGGAACAGAGAGTGCTTCCTTTAGGCTTTCCATGAGGCCGACTTTTCCTCTGAACAATATGTCATAGTGAGTGTGAGAGAGAGAAAGAAACAAGGACAGACAGACGGAGTGAGCAACAGATACAGAAGGGATAAAAGAGCCTTTATGGACCACAAGTCCTGATCTTGTAAAAGGCTGAATATATGCTGCATCCTTTTTTATTTTGTGAGCACAAATTGAACTCTTTCAGTTTGTTTGTCTGTGTGTGAGATATGTGAGCAAGTGCATGTCCCCTGCTCTCTATTTTCTGTTCCCAAATCCAAACCTCTAGAGCATAAAATCTGACCATTCAGAGACAGAGAGAGACTTGGCTTGAATGTGATGAAAGGAGGAAACAGAAAATGTGTTTCCAGAAAATTGGAGAAGGAGATTGTGAAGAGGGAAGGGTGGAGAACAGGTGGAAGTACAGATGACTGAATTGAAGGAAGGGATGGGGAAAAGGAAAGGAAGGAAAGAAAATGACACACCTGTTAACTGAGAACAAGTGACTGTCCTGACTAATGACTTCACAGAAACGTGTATGCAGGTTAGATGTTCTCATTTTCCTTTTTGTTGACAAAGAAAATCATTTCTGTCATTCCAAACTTTCCAGAAAGATTATATCCAACTCATATTCAAATTGCCATGGTTGTAAAGTGTATTACATAATAGTGCATTTCATGTATTTGTTTTCATTGTTATATCAAAGCCCTACATTATTTCCATTGTTAGCAGACACCAAAATAACAACATCCTGAAACTAATCATTTAGATTTGGTAAATCTCTTCCTCTCATTGATCTGTTTAATAACATTCTTATTAGGATTGAAATTTTTGGGATATTTACAAGTTTGGATAAAACACATAAGACATTTTGGATAGACACGTCTTCTATCTCTCTCAGTCACTTCTTGTATTTGTCACTCACACTCCTCTGTGTCTCTTGCTTTCTGTCCCGGACTCTTGCCTTTCATCTTTTTTTTCCTGCGCTCTCTCTCTCTCTTCGTCTGTGTTGCATAACTTTCTGACCCGCTCCCCTCCACAGTGTACGAGTGCCTACTCTCTATATTTTTCCTTTTCATGTCTAAATTAATGTTGTTCTTAGGAACTGCTGTTTGCACTTAATTCTTTAGAGATTCTTTGTGCGTGTGTGTGTGTGTGTGGATGCATCTGAAGTGCTATGGTTATGAAGACACAGTGACAGTGTTGCGAGTTGTACTTTTGTTTTGCTGCATTTTCTGGAAGCTTTTTGATCTTGAGTGTGTGTGTGTGTGTGTGTGTGTGTGTGTGTGTGTGTGTGTGTGTGTGTGTGTGTGTGTATGTGTGTGTGTGTGTGTTTTAACACTGTCTTCCTCCAGTCTTGGCTCAGAGTTGTTTGTCTTGGCATCTGTGTAAAGAGAGTAACTGTTATCGGAAAGATCAACAGTTTGCCACTTTATCAGGAACACAGCACAGCATTTTATTCTCCTTTGTTTTTAGAGTAGTTATAGTTACATAATCGCACTGTATTTCTGGGGCAATTTTCCTTTATTAGAAATTTATTGGTGTAGAGAGGCAGGAAAGTTCAGCAGAGATAAAGCGAGGAGACTTATGAAACATCCTGGTCTGCTTGAACCCTGGATGATGGTGGTCTAATGGCATCTCCCCTTTAGACCACTTAGCCACCAAACGTATTATCCTGACATCACATCTGGGCCGCTGGGTGTGGTCTGAGTGCCGGCCCAAAATGTAATAAATGGCATGCAGTGTCAGATCTCTTAACATCAGCTGTCATGCTAACCTCTGAGGACGTTTACTTTCAGCATGTTACATAATGAACTGGCAATGATTAGTACACCCTGTGTTCACTTTGAAGAACTAGCAGTGCTTGTTTATGATTGTATAAGTTAATGATGGCTAATAGGAGAGCAGAGAAATTAACTAAAGAAAATCGAAAATTGCAGATTCCAGATTCTGCTCCTCCTCTTCCTTGAACTTTAAAAAAAAAAGCATAAATACCACTATTGCAGGTGATCAATTCTTCTTCATTATTTGCCACTATAGTGGCACAGATGGGATACACACACCGATGACGTTTTCTTCTTGTAAACTGACTGACTGAGTGTTATCGTTGTACAGTCTACATACATTAAATTTGATGTTGTACCCAAGTTTATTAGATCCATTTTGCACAGTGGTCTGCAATAAACAAATAAGCTGGTTGTAGGCCCCTTTAGATGCTCAATCAGAGAAGGAAGAACTCTCTCTCAAAACTCAGTTATAAAGTACATAAAATTTATTTTAAATACTGTAGATGTGGATTTGTTAACTAAATAAAAACTTATAAAATATCTTGTATTTAGTCAAATGAAGGTTTGAGGAGAGAATGTGACACACTCACCAACACACCTGAGGGGAAGTACCTGGTGCCCGCTGAACATCTGTATTGTACTTCAGTAGAATATGAGTCATCGGGGCATGTCCACACACACACACACACACACACACACATACACACAGACACACACAGCGCTTTGGGCAGATTGTTTTCTGTGACTCAAGACAGATCCCACCTGCTGTCTCTCAGGATCAGACAGCACCTTTCATCAGATGATCACAAAGACTGTGTGTGTGTGTGTGTGTGTGTGTCTACCTTTCTATTGACTTGTTTTTGTGTGTTATAAAGATATCTGTGACTGCATTAAAAGTGCTCTGTCTTAGGGCTCCACAGTGTCTACAGTAAAAGTCCTGATTCCAGATGTTGTGATTTTTTTTTTGTTGTTTTTCTTCAGTGAAACAACTTACCACTGTGACATTATGTTGTGCCATGTTATATTATGGCATCTACTGCAGGCAAGAAAGAATAAACCCCTACCTGCATTTGTCTTAGAACAAACTAATTGAATCTAATTGAACTAATAACACACAAATCATTGTATTATTCATGTCTATATTGAAAACATAATTCAAACATTCACAGTGTAGGCTCAACAAAAGCTAACTGGAGTCAGGAGTTATCCAACCTGGAGTCCAACCAATGAAACCAGATTGAAGGTGTGGGTTAGACCGACTTTGCTTTGTAAAAACACATCAGAAAAGTGATCTCTGAAGACTTAGGAACAAGAGTTGTTGATTTTGCATGAAGCAAATAGGGTTCCAAAACCATCTGAAAGAGTTTAGATATTGATCAGTCTGCAGTTTGACAAACTATCTATAAATGGAGTTGATTTAGGTCTCCCTAGAAGTGGTTGCCCAGCTGAGATGACTCCAAAAGCACAATGCAGAACACTAACATAACAAAGAACCTCAGAGTGACAGCTAAAGGCTTAAAGGAATCACTGGAGCTAGTTAACTTCTTTGTTCTTGAGTCGACCATAGACAAATCATAGTGTGGGGTTTCATGTTGTCCATGGCAGGACACCATGGAGGAAGTCGCTGCTTTTAAAAATAAATCACTGCGTGCCTTAAATTTGCCAAAGAGAGCCTTGACACTACAACACTACTGGGAAAATGTGGTATGGACTGATGAAACTATGGTTGTATTGTTTGGGGAGCATATGCAGCACTTTGTGTAGTGTAGAAATGGGGCTGCATACCATCATGAATGTTTATCAGGGTATCCTGCAGGATAATGTTAGGGTGGCTGTCCACCTGCTGAAGCTCAGTAGGAGCTGGATGATGCAGCAGGACAATGAGCCTAAACGTAAAAGTACATCTTCTGCAGAATGACTTCAAACAAAGAAAATCCACCTGTTGGAGTGGTGCAGTCAGAACCCAGACCTTAATCCAGTAGAGATGCTGTGAAATGATCTTGTAGAGAGTTGCTCACACCAGACATCCTTAGAATAGGGCTGAGCTGAACACTACTGGAAAAGTTTGTTTGAGGTCATTGGTGCCAAAGGAGGTTTGACCAGTTATTAAATCCAAGGGTTCACACCAGCACTGTGAATATTTAATGGATGTGTTCAACGAAGACATGAAAGATTCCAGCTGTGATATTAGCTTAGGGAGAATGTCTTTGTCTACATTTGTGACGTAGATTACATTTTATGAGCAATTAATGCAGAAAAACAGGTAATTCCAACAAGTTTACATACTTTTCTTGCCACTGGAAATGCTGACATATGACTAAACACAACTGTGTGCCGTCCTACATAATGTGTGTGTGTGTGTGTGTGTGTGTGTGTGTGTGTGTGAAAGCAATTAAAACAGTGCAACAGAAAGACAGCCCCACACAGAGCTCTCTGTGTCAGTTGTGATTGCTACTCAATCCCTCTGGCTGCGATGGAGACTGCAGCGAGCAGCTGGAGAGGAGACGTTGCCTCTTTATCTCTCCTCCTAATCTTCTCCTCTGCCTTTGATCTCCCTCTCTCTTCTCCTTTTTCTCTCCTCTCCTCAGGCTGTTTCTTATTGTGCTCCATTGTCCATCTGGAGCTCCGTTCCCATTGCACTGTTACTGCAGGTGTGTGTGTCTGTGTGTGCGAGAGAATGTATACGTGCCGGAGTCACAGATCAAGTTGCTGTTCATCTTCGGAGCAGGAGATTATTTCAAGTGTCAGCCCACTTTCCTAGTTGTCCCCATTTTTATTTATTACGCAATACCTTTCTCTTTAACGGAAAGGAAATGCTATACCTCCCTCTATTTGTGCCTGCACATATGGATTGATATGATAGTGTGTGGACGCAAGAGGCCAACTGATACTGTTTCTCGAATGTTGATAAAGATATTGTATTTGAGAATTTAAAAAAATCTGTCAATGATATTTGGCTGACATTAATTTTCAACATGAACACACATAAAAAAAAGATAAACACAGAAAACATTTCTTATTGTGACTTACTATTATATATACATTACATAGCTAATGTTAACAGCTGTTTTAGTTCTGCATCAAACTTCATTCCTTTACTCATCAAGAGCTGTCTCCAGCGATGCAAAGCAACGCCAATGTTAACTCTGGTCTATCACGTCTTTTCTTCTACTGAAGGTGGCATGCTAATCAGCTAGCCCCGGCCCGTATCAGTCTGTCTCGTCAATTTCCAGTAGCAGGTCACTGTAGCCTACAGTCTGTCCTGAAGATGTAGCACTGCTCAGAGGGTGTGTTATAACCTTTTGTATTGTAAAGACGTCAATGGCCAAAGCTCTTTTCAAGTCACAATCACCATCACCCACTCCCGGCAAGAAACCATGTTCAGCCGCAGAGAAAACGTACAAATAGCCACTTTAACAAAGAGTTGTAAACTACGATTAACAAAAATGATATGACGACACAGTTTGTAAAGGACCTCAAACATATCTCTGGCATTCCTGTGCTGTAATTTCTTGTTACTTATCAGACGTCATGTACAGTACACATTTCCCAGTATATCATTTAATACGCAACAGCAGGACTATAATATCGGCCTTCTAAGAGTTTTGACCTTGCCTCACTTTGTGACATGTTGTCTGTCTGATTTTTTTTCCCTCTCTTACTTTACTCTTTCTCTCTCAGGAGGCAGGGGGGAGGGTTTGTCTGAAGGAGAGAGGACGAGACGTGTTGGTGTTGCAGAGAGTGACATCATCAGTGACGTCGCCATCAGACCGGCCCTCACCCACATCGTCAGGGGGAGGGTCCAGAGAGGAGGATTGCGACAAGAGGTCAGTCCCTCCTACATAATAAGAGCCCTTCAAACCAACAGTAGCAACAAAAGATATAATCATAGTCCTCCTCCCTCTCTTTCTCAGTTTTTTACTTTGGGAGCTCAGGTTGCAACCACGCAGTCTTGCATATTAGCAGTGCTGTGAACACAATATGTGTGTGTGTGTGTGTGTGTGTGTGTGTGTGTGTGTGTGTGTGTGTGTGTGTGTGTGTGTGCGCGCGCGTGTGCGTACGCGCGTGTGCGTGTGTGTCTCTAAGATAATGTATGCCTTAGCTTCTGGCACACAGCAAGAAGAAGAGAATGGCTGTTTTGTTTTCAGCTGAAAGGGAAGCAAAGATGACACCAAGAATGGTTTACTTCCTTCACAAATCAGTGTATGTGTTCAGGATCATATGTTTGGGTCTGTGTGTGTTTGTATGTGCGTGTGTGTGTGTGTGTGTGCATGTCTGTGTGTAAGTGTATTTCCTCAAAGTTGACTTCTTTGTACAGTGGCTGTCTTTGTGTTAATTTAAGTCAGTATGTGCCAAGACCTAAGGCACAATGTAGGGAGTGTCAGTGACAGGCAGGTTAAGTGGGTGTGTGTGTGTGTATGTGTGTGTATACAGTGCTCAGCATCATCAGTAGCAATCAGTTCCCTCTGAGTACTACTGTAGGAGCTGTCAGACAGAGGGTTTTAATCTGTGAAGCTCTTAGCTGGCAGGGCCAGATGACAGGGCTGTTTACCCCAGAGGAGAGCACCCTTCCTGGGTATGCAAAGCTTAAATGAGGGCTGATCCTCCAGACCTGTTCAGATATGAAGATGACCTCCGAGCTAGCTACGCTCGCAGAAGCGGAGGAGGACCTAGATGATGAAGATGATGAGGATGAAGATGATTATGAGGATAGAACTCATGATGAAAATGCTAGCAGTTCAGAAACCTGTACATTTGATGTTCCCCATTTCCGATACATTGATGACGACGACGTGGAAGAGAATAAGGAGGAGGAGAGGGAGAGAGGATGGAGGGGTGGAAGTTGTCACACTTTGTTTTCATGCCCCAGTGAGGAAGATTGTCGTGGCTCTGCGTCTTACAGGTACGTGGTGGTGTCGGGAACGCCGCTCAAGATCTTGGAGCACCTACTAAGTGACCTGCGGTTGGATGAACAAAGAGGGGCACCAGAGAGCAGGGAGAGCGGTAAGTTTGGAGACACACACACGAGAACATGTTTCATTAACGCTGTGCACACACAGAAATAACAGGGCATGCATACGGGACAAAAGAAGCAGACATAGAAAGGCTTAGAATTAGATAAAAACAAAAGTTAGTGAAATTAGTTAGTTTGTCATATAAATAAAGCAGCTGAGATGTTTATCTCTTTAGCTTTTTGGCCAAAGGTATTATATAAAACTAAGCAACGCACCTCCCTCTCATTCCAAGGAATTAGTGCCACACAAGTTACAACACAACCTACTACTCCTTTTTCTTTCTCTTTTAACTTCCCTGAGGTGAGTTCAAACCCAGGAGGTATGCACTTCCTCTTGATTGTACTGTCTTTGTTTGTACTGTCTTTGTGTGTATGTGTGTGTCCGTGGCTGCATGAGCCAGTCAGCCCACACACCATATCCAGGTGCATGTGTGTGCGTTCATTCAGCCATGTCATTGCCTGTGAATATGAGGAACATTCAAGAGGTTAAATGATCTAATGAGTCTGTGGAGCGATTCCCTCGGGGGCTTGTAGGCATTTCTGCTGCAGACAATTTCAGTGGGCTGTTAACTGTCATGTCTCATTTTCACAATCCTCAAGCCTATTTTATAGCTACTGGGTTCTCTGACAGTGCAGCAGTTACAGTACTACTACACTGTTTCACCTCAGGAAACGTTTTGTCATTTTGTTTATATCAGCTCAGTGAGCGCACACCATACTGTTTTTACACAAAATCAGTAACTCAAGTGTTAAAAAAAAGTGAAAAAGCTGTTGTAAACTGACGAAGTGACATGTTTGAATATCTTTTCTGTCTGATTAATAGTTCAAATCCCAAAGGTATTCAGTTTACCATTAGCAGAGAACAGGGGATGCCCATGGTCCCTACAAACCACATCGTCCTCACTTAGGTTATAATTTACTGACAATGTTCCCTTTTTGTCTTGAAATATTGCCAATGTGAGATAATAATTCCTGCACAGATCAAAAGAAAAATGCATGTTGGTAAAAATACAAACCAATCTTTTGTCATAGTTAATGGATCTTATTCTCCTCTAATTAAATTCAGTATCACCATGAAAACCAGGTCCAATAAAATAATATTTCATACTTCATTCAGGGACATCTCGGTCTCAACCTGTATTTTGTAAAACCCTGCTCTTGTTTGAAGACAAGGCGTCTTTATGTATCGACTCCTCAGCACCACCAGTTCCCAGCAGTCCACAGGGAGCCATCTCACTGAATTGCAGGAAGCAAAGGAAGAAAGAGGGAGAGATGAATGTAGGAGAGGGAGAGGGAGAACTGAGATGGTCTTTGTGGAGGAAGACTGCCTTATATTTATTCACTGAAAAGAGAAAGGACACTTTTTTTAAGGCTTGGGTTGATTTTTAATTTTTTTTTTTTCCAAGGGAGCGGAGGGAGGTGCTGAAGCAGGGATGCATGTTTGTCTGTCTCTGGCTCTATGTTTGTGTGTCTATCTTTCGGTCTGTGTGCACTGAATAAGCATGAGGGTGTGTGTGTGTGTGTGTGTGTGTGTGTGTGTGTGTGTGTGTGTCTGTCTGTGTGTGTGTGTGTGTGTGTGTGTGTGTAGGTTGGTCCTCTGGGGTGGTGTTGAGCATCAGTGTGCCGTTTTAGCGGGCTTAGCTGTGCAGCATGTTGAACAGGCTCGAACACGCTTCCATAGAGAGAGAGCGATTACCCCAACCACCCCTCCCCATGTACACATAAAAAAACACACACAACAAAAAACACAGCAGCAGATTACTGCGATTAGTTCAGCACACACACATTTTCTCTCTTCTTCCTTTCTCTCTCGCAAGAGATAAACTCCCCAAGGTCAGAACTGAATGAGTTATTCATCAGGGTGCTGTGTGCGTGTGTGTGTATGTGTGTGTGCGTGCTGCTGTGTCACTGAGTGTATGTGTTTGACTTTGTGTGTGCCAGCGGGCAAACGCAGAGGGCATATGTTGAAGATGAAAATGGATATTTATCATCACAGAGAGCTGAGAGAGGGCGAGCGTAGGAGGAGAGTGGTAGCAGGGGGAAATGTAACCGGCGAGAAGGAGAAAATGAAAAATGGGGGTGTAGTGAAGGGGGGGGCACTAAGTTTGAGAGTGAGAGAGGGAAACGGAGAGCAGAGAAAAAGACTGATAGCTGGTCAAGAAAGAGCTCTACATCCACCGACTGAGGAGAATAGGGCTCAGAGAAGAGAGAAAGACAGCAAAGTAACCACCAGTGTTTTGAAAAAGTGATAAGCTCAATCAGACCCGCCTAAAAATATTTCTTGAGAAAAGTTGTGTTTTTATTTCTAACGAGAAGACACTTGTTCAAATATTAATGCCACGGCCTCTGCTCAGTCTTCTATAATTGATTTCTTTGCTCTCTGCCTGACAGAGCCATATTTGGGTCACACATTTTCCCAGGGAAAGAGCTTGACACCACACACACACACACACACACACAGACAAACACACACACACTCCACAACTCCCTCACACCACCAACAATGGCTCATTACCCATCTGCCATGAGGGCTGTTTATATTCAGATCTAACCCATTGAACACCTGCTGAGTCTTACACACACGCACACACACACGCACACACACACACACACACACACACACACACACTTGCCATCTCACTTTCACATTAGCTGGCTCTACTCTGATGAAGTTTTTGAAGTTGTTCAGAATATGAGCCAAGACGAAGAAAAAAACTGGTATCTCTTCCTAAAGTCCCTGAAAACATCCTAGTCTCTATTTCTCAATAACATAAAATATTTGTGACAAAATAATTTGACAGGCAAAATGATTTGTAACGCAACGTAAGATACCTTTAGCCTCTTCAAACCCAAACCAATGCTGTGCAACCTAACTTTGGTCAAACTTGCAGAACTTTATTTTCGCTTCCAGTGGAGACCCCAAAGTCTCTTTTGATGTGGCGAACCTGTCACCACATCAAGTTGCTTATGTACAAAGACAACAGACACAGAGCAACATTAGCATTCAGCTCACCAGTTAGGCTCTAACTTTCTCTGCCTGCTTATTAGTGCAGGGCAGGTAGCATAAAATGGGTTTTTAGAGCTTTTTCACTGAAAACAGTTGCCTGCTATGGCCAGAAATGTCGCCCTGGGAGTGGTGTGTGTGAATCAAAACAGTGAAGCTGTGGATCCAAAAACTAAAACAATGAGCTGAAAGATGCTAAAATGCTCAGTATAAGCTGAGGGAGACATCACAGTCCAGTGAAGTCTCAATCATTTGATCACATATAAAATGTTTGAGGTCGTATTCGTTATGCTTGTACAGTGGCTCACATAAAGAGGATACCATTCATTAGTTCATGATGTAGACAGAGGAAATCAGAGTTGATGTTAGAAACAAAGGCAGAAAATTAGAGACTTTCATGTGACTTTCCACATCTTAATTCTTCAAGACAAATCATTAAGTGACTGTGGTGTGTTTCCTTTTTTCAGAAATGTTGCTGGATGACTTCCTGTTGACCTACCTGGTGTTCATGACCACCCATGACCTCTGTCAGGCTCTTTTGGGACAATATCCTTACTGGCAAACATGTGCACAAACATAATCACACTCGCATTCTTTCAGCCTTTGCACCAATCCTACGTTGTCTCCTTGACCGCTCTCACCTATAGCAGCGCCCGCTGCAGGGGTCAGGAGGAGGGCAAGGATGCCCTCTTCAGGAAACGTAAGGTGCTGCAGCTGGTGTCCCACTGGAGCAGGCTTTACAAGGACTTCCTCAAAGAAGAGGAGCACGTCAGGAGCTTCATGAAGGTGCGGCACTACTCCCTTTCATCTCCATATCTGATTTTTTTTTTTGTCTCTCCTTTCACTCTGTCTCTAGTATCTGAAAGGATCCTCTGGTGTCGTTTTACGTGCCACTAAAGAACATCAGAAGTCTCATTCATCTCCATTTGTTTCTGTCTTGATCTAAAATGGGCTTTTCCTTCCTCAAGTTTTGCACAACAGGACATCTGAGCTGCAGAGTGTGTGTATGTGTCTTCCCTGATCTTCTTGTTAGCTGCATCTCCTATTACACTGAACAAATTTTCAGCCTGCAGGGGGAACCTTGTTTTTATCTCATCCCTCTGATGAAGGAGCAAACTAATAAGAAAGAGGGGAAAATACAGGCGCTTTCATGTTGTATTGAGGTTTAATCATAATATATGTCTTTCTTATTTTTCTGTCAGAGCGTCTAATAACAAGGAACAAATGACACCATGTTCCCTGAAAACACACACATACAGATTCTCAGTGTCACATCGTTGTCACATTTCTCACTACAAATGCTGCTTGAATCTGCCGTGTTCTTGCTATATTTTCACATAGTGGGCCAAATCGCATTTGAATGCCTGTGACAACCAACACACACACACACACACACACACACACACACATAACATCACACATGTACACATCCACACGCTCAAGCACAACAGCTGCACACACTCACCAATCACTAGTCCCTCTGTAACCTGACAGCTCCATTGCTCAGTGCCGGGTTGCCATGGAAACCAAAGTGCGAGGGTTGGCATGGGTATAATCTCATACGGAGTGTGTAACCCAGGTGATAGTTGCCTAGTAACAGAGGAACGAGAGGGGAATTGGTATGGGATGCTATGGTGGGTCAATGACAGCGATAAGCAGGTGGAAGTGTGTGTGTGTATGTGTGTGTGTGTGTGTGTGTGTGTGTGTGTGTGTGTGTGTGTGTGCACGCTTGTCTTTGCAAGTTGTTACTGTTTCTTCCCCCTGAGCTTTCATGTTACATACTAATGCTCTGCCATGCACACACTCCAGCACACAGACACAACAGAGCGTGCCTAGGCACCCATTTAAGTACAAGGTACAGAATTTGTCACGTTTTTTTAGTGTAATCTACCTACGCAGCATAATTTACAATTGATGGTACTCGGTGAATGAGCTGCAGAGTGGAATGTTAATGCCGTAGTTTTATTTTGTTGGTTCAGATCATCTTCTTAACCTCAGTTGTATTTGATACCTTCCAGTGGCAAGAAAAAGTATGTTAACCCTTTGGTTAAGCTGAAACAAATGTAATCTTTCATGTTTTTATCGAACACACCCATTAGGCACCAGTAACCTCAGACAAGCTTTTCTGCAAGCTGCTGATCAGACCTGTGCAAGGATCAAAAGGAAATGTGGACCATTTTTCAAAGCTACTTCAGCTCAGCCATATTCTTATGATGTCTGGTGTGAACCTCTGAAGGCCAATCCACAGAGCTCTTTTAGCCCAAAAGGCAAATTTTCTTTGTGGGAAATGGTTTGGGCAAACCAACCCTATTAAAAATTGTTTGCCTTCTTTTAACCATAATAACTCTGATATGTTCAGATGTTTGTGCTATCTTCCAACTGTGTTCAGATTGTTGTAATAGGCAGCTTGTTAGATATCTGTTTGACATGGAGCTACTGTTGAATGGTGGTTAGTGTCTGTGCCTGGTGGACAGTAGAGCCAAACTCTGTTAGCAGCATGTTATTCCTACAGCCAGTTTCCAGCCTTTCCAATAGACCAAACAAACAAATATTTAACCATATTTAACATGAGATTGTGGGTGCGATGTCACAGGTCTTGGTTTTCTTTTCTCTCTGTCTGTCAGACTCTGTACAGGTGTGTTTTAGAAGATCTGTATGAGTTCCCCACACTGGAGAAGGACCTGAAGGAGTTCCAGAAACTTCTGCGTCGCAGACAGTAAGTGGGTTTGTCTCTTCACAAGGCCCTTGTTCACTCTTTTTTTTCCCCCATGCCTGCCTGCATCCTTCCTCACTGTTGTGCTTGTTTCTCATAGCACTGTGGATGACTGTCCTCCAAACCAAAAGGTAAGACAAAGACGAGGGGGGGCTGGTCTATGTGAGGAAATATTCACTACACCCATGACACTGTCAGCTATGTTTTACTGATATAACATCAAATCTGTAGCTCAAATGTTTTAATGGTATGAAAAATATACAATTTTGTTAAATAAAACCAAAGTAACAAGTTCCTGATTGTGTCTGCTGATGTTGAGCAACAATTCCAGTATTTCAATTTGTCAGTAATAAACCTTGAATTTAAAAGATTATAGTAAAAACTAAAATATTTATAGTCAATCAGACTTACATTAAAGAACAGGCCACTATATTGCAACAGTAATAATTAAATCTGAGCTGTATAGTCGGTGATACAGATGCTTTCAGTGCATCACAATATTCAGTGAAGTATAAACACAGTGTTATGTATCTTCATGGTTCTTCCTCTCTTTCTCTCTCTGTCAGAGCAAACAAATGTATCAGCAGTTGAGTTTGAAGGAAAACTGTTTGCAGCTCCGAAGTCCACAGATTGAGACTCGAGAGGGTGAGTAACAGACACAAACACATGCACACAACACACACATATACACAACACACTGCCCAGACCAGGACACAATTATGCATAATGACACTCTGTGAGTTTTAATTTCAGTGTGCACATGCAAATTGCTTAAATAGAGCATGTTCAGTTTCTTGTGCTTGATAATTTGACAAAAATTAACTCCATAAACACTCGAGTCTTTTCAGCAACTGCCTTGTTATTATTTTACAGTATTTCAGTATTTCTGTTTTAGCCATTTCCTGTGAACATTTTCGATGTGTTTCTCAGTTATCTGTTGCGTGTACGTGAGCACTGACTCCTACCTGAGCGTCCACACACACCCGTCGCTGGAGGCCCATGAGCTGCTGAGGATTGTGAGTCAGAAGATGGACAGAGCAGAGGAAGATATGGTTCTTGCTGTGGTCTCACACACTGGAGGTACACATAAAGAAATGCATGCGCAGTACATAGCGAGCATATTAACACAGGGTTAAATTCCCTCAAGAATTAAAATTTTCTACACCAGTGGTTCTCACCCCTCATCCCATTAAAGGGTCAAGCATAGAGCTTTGCATGACCTCTGCATGGGCTGGGATCATATGTAGCATTTGACACCCCACCCCCCAACTCTCCCAACTACATCCTTATAGTTAATATATAGTAATAGTTAATACCTATCACCATTAATTAATTACACATAACTGTTTGCTATTTCAGCCAATACAATTAGCTATATCTATTGACTATTTATCCTTTTATTTTAATTTTTACACTTTACACTTTTAACCATTTCGGCAATTTATTCATTACTTTTAGCTGATGTTCACTATATCAGCTGTTTATTCATCATTACTTTAGCCTTCTACTTGAACCATTTATTACTTAGCTGACTGTTAAGACTTCGCTGCTTGCTTACCCAGCTAGTTATCATGTACTTTCAATCATAACTGTGTTCAGGTATTAGGGTTTTTTTTTTTAATCAAATCATTTCAGTTTTTTTTTTTTTTTTTTTTTAATTAGTTGAGCCTCTCCACCTGCCATACCCCCTGGCAACTGCAAAAGTACACCCTGTGGTAGAAGTGCCCCTTGTTGGGAATCTCTGTACTACACTCTTCTTACTCTCTCCTCCTCTCTCCTTTTCTTTATATAGTCGTCTCTGCAGAGCGGAGGGTGTTACAGCCCAGTGACTGTGTGTATTCAGAGTCCCTGACCCCACAGGGAAGGCTTGTGGCCTGTCGCAGGGATCTCACTGAGATCTTGGTATGTAAATGCACTGTTCTGTTTGTGCTCCTGTCAATCTGTAGCATTAAATCTTTCCATGTGTTTCATATGCGCTGATCGATGCTAAAGGTGCAGCTTGCAGCTTTAAAGTGAACCACGGCCTCTCAAAGATCTGATTATTTGGGCATTTACTGCCTCTGATATTGTTGGCTGCTTCTGTATCATCTTCCAGCTAAATCAGGCATGAAAATAAATATTGTAATTCCCCAACTGATATATTTTCACAGTGTTACAATGAGTCATGCTTTATAAACAAGCTGGAGAGAGGCCAGGTGATTGTTATTAACTTTGACTCAACAGGAGAGAAAAGGTGTGAGCCACAATGATTTTGTTGCCCAACCGTGACAGCAGGATTAGAAAGGGCTTGTTGTTTTGTAATGGCATGTTTTTCAAAGTGGAGCTTCAGTTGTGAATCCTTAAATCGTTTTTTACACTGTTGGGCATTTAAAAAAAACACAGTTTAAGGGATTTTTTTTTTTTTTTAGCACCCTGTCATTAACAAAACTGTGGATTCTCTATAAAAAATGTACTGTTCAGTTAGTAGCCTGGTAGGTATGTTATATTTAGTAATATTTAGTTTTATTTAGCATATTGTCTGCCAAGTGTCAGTTGTCAGGCTTATGAAAAAACAAATTGTAGTTAATGTGGTGACCTGTGAGCAGTTAGACACAACAGTAGTGTTGTCAGTGCTCCCCTCTCAGTTCTCAGTCTTGCCTTCATGGCTCTGTGCTGTATTGTTTCTTTTGAATGAGGTATTGTGTTTGAATCCCCCACCAGCCTCATTCTTCTGTAGTTCATTATGAATGTGAGAGATTGCTGCTAGTGTTTATCGTATTTAGAGATAGATAGATATTCCCGCAGATAGACAGTACATGTGCGTATGTACAGTGTATACTGTGTTCTTCAGCATAAATGACAGAGAAACCACCGACATCTTTCTGTGCACCAACCTAACGTTTCTTTGTGTACATGCAGCCTCCTTTAACGGACAGCGCTGAGCTAAGCAGGAGACCAGTGCGACTCTTGGGCATTAACACCTGGGACGTGGCAGCTGCTCTCACACACCTGGACTGGAGCCTCTTCAAATCCATCCACGAGGTATATAGTCACACACACACACACGCACACACACACACACACACACAGTCATGACATAGTCATGACAGATTGCTGGGACATTAGCATTAAAGATGCAAATACTCTACAAGACTTGGCCGGATCATGAGTACAGTCTTCTTGCAACTGAGTGGCTTGGATATCTTAGATGTTACTGTATCTTTAGAGAATGTCGACAATGTTTTGTGGTTGATTTTAATCCTGCGGTGTGAGCATTTTCTGCTTTATATAACTGTAAATCAATTGTATATGGATTTTGGACTGTTGGTTGGACAAAACAAGTAATATCAAGCTATTGGGATGCGTTCCTCAGAAAGGGTTGATGTCTGTCACTCACTCTTTCCTCCTCTCCCATGCAGCAGGAGCTGGTGTACTACACTCTCAGCCGCGCTCCTGGTAGCGGCCACACGGCGGCGCTCTCAGTCCTGCTCCAGCGCTGCAACGAGGTCCAGCAGTGGGTCATGTCCGAGGTACTCATGTGTGTCTCTCTCAACAAGAGAGTGCAGCTGCTGAAGAAGTTCATCAAGATTGCTGCTCAGTAAGAACTTACACACACACACACTCAACCATACACAAATATAAGTGTTTTTATCAAGTAATTCAAGATTTCTCTGCATTTTGACGTTTTTTGATGCATTTTTGTGCTTGTAGTTGTAAAGCCCAAAGAAATTTGAATTCTGCATTTGCCATCATCATGGGTCTCAACACAGCAGCTGTCAGTCGACTCAACCAAACCTGGGAGGTGAGTTTGTGTCATATTCAGTGTATTTATACACATACTTTGTGTTTTTAAATCTTAATTCTGACCCAACACCTTCCTTTCAGAAATGTCCGGGCAAGTTCAAGAAGCTTTTCTCAGAGCTGGAGCTCATCACGGTGAGACAGAGACAGAGATGCAGTACCTGCATTTCCTCTTTCGATTTCATAATCAAATCTTGAAATCTCTCTTTGTTCTCTCATCCTTTTTTTCTCTGTTCCTCTGTCTTTCTCCAGGATCCATCTCTGAACCACAAAGCTTACAGAGAAGCCTTCAAGAGGATGAAACCTCCCAAGATCCCCTTCATGCCTCTTCTCCTGAAAGGTATCATCTCCAACCCCCTAAACGCACGCACGCACACGCACGCACGCACCCACACACGCACGCACACAAGACTTTGTTTTTTTGATGAATGACACTTTAATACAGCTGTCCACTGCTCTTAGATATCACCTTTATCCATGAGGGAAATAAGACCTTCCATGACAACCTGGTCAACTTTGAGAAGCTGGTGAGTCCACGTCTGTCAGAGTTTGAGTTTATGTTTCTGTTTGAACGTGACCTTGCAGGACTTTTACCTTACCTTTGAAACGTTGTTGAAAATGTCATTTGGATGGACATAGATACTAAGATGAAATTCATCAACAGGCGACTGATTAATCGATCAGTCAAGTAAATGGTAAATGAGATATAAATGCAGTAATCTATATGGCACTTTAATTCACCCATTAACACTCATAAATGGCAGCGAGCTACCATGCAAAGTGCTGACCTGACCGTCGGGAGCTCTTTGAGTTTTAGTGTGGACAGGAGGACCTGGGGATTGAACCACCAACCCCATGATTAGGAGGTGACCACCTCTACCTCCCACATCACAGCCGCCCAATTCACTTCACAGTGATTAATCAGCAGCATGTTGCTAATACGCAAAGAACTTTCTGAGGGTTTTATTCTTTTTTGAGTTTTTACAAATTGGAAAAGAAGACACAAACAACCCAGTCAGTCACAGCCTGGTGCTGATTTGCAACAGAAAGAACTCTGGAGTTGAAGTTTGTTTGATAATCACAAGTTGGAGACACATTGTACCCAATAGAGTTAAAAGGCCAGGGAAACACTGGTATGTATGACAGAGTCTCCAGTCACCTGCTAAAGTACTCACTGTGTTCTGTTAATTATTATTTTCATTGTAGATGAATCTGCGTTTTGCTTTCGTAATTATTCGATTAGTTGTTTGGTCTGTCAAGTCTCAGAAAATTGAGCAAAACACAATTTCTTAAAGCCCAAGCTCATGTCATACAATGGCTTGTTTTCATTTCCCCGACATCCCAAAACCTACAAATACAAACATTTATAAGGCAGCAGAAGGCACATTAGAAATGCTGGTATTTATTATGAGCTTGAATATTTGAATATCTTTTTAACATATTATATATTTGGCATTTTTTCTGTCTTGAAATGACTGAGGTGATTGAGCAATAATAAAAATGTTTATATATTGGTTTTCTAATATATTAATCAACTAATTGTTTCACCAGTAATTGGTACTGTTGAACAACCATGAGGTGCTATAGACAATTATTTAGTAGTCATTTAGCAGGTTTGTCTGCAGAGAGATTTAAAAGCAGCCATTTTGTTCAAATTTCATTTGCCTTTGCTGAAACAGTTTTGATGATAATTCAAACCTGTTTCAGCAACTTTATCTAAAGCAGTAGAATCACTCCAGGGTGGTGTGAGGAGAGAGACATTGAAACAGAACTGCTGGGTAAATAATTACTTCTGGTCATTTCAAAAAGCATAATTAACATAAGCAGAAAGAGACACATTTGTCAGGTCTGAGAGAAGAAAACTGCTGCAGGAGGCTGACCAGTGATGCAGAGGAGAGTCAGAGAGCAGGTCAAGATTAAGGAGTTGACAGAATTAAACCTTTATTTATACTGTACTGGGGGAATTCACTGAGGCCAAGCTGTATTTTGCTTTAGTGGGATGTTTTCTTGTTAACTGGATTTCATCTCAGTCACTAAAAGTGACCACTGACACATCTGTTTTCTGTCAAATAAATCAGATATGCCTCACTTTAGTAACAAAAACTGTTCAGATGTCATTCATGTTGTGTTTTATTACAATGGCGCAGGACAAACCTGTTCTAAAATGTTAGATCTTGACGGTTTGGCGTCGTGCTAATGCAACGTATCTTCTTCCCAACCTACAGCATATGATCGCAGACACAGTGAGAATGATTCGCCACTGCCAAAGCGACCAACCAGGTGAGTCTTCTTGTTCCTGTCTGAGTTTAATTGGTGCAAATGATCCTAACATCACGAACAAAAAATTACAGGGGCTCTTTAGGTTCATTGTCTCCCCTCTCTGACAAAATGTTATATTGAAAGGATGTTTTGGATCCATTCATTGTGAGGAATCTACCGCCATCTGCTGTTGAGTGACTGTACTGAGCCTGTGTCTTGTTTCCCACTCATTTTTCTGTTACAGTTTCTAAGCAACCGTTTCCAGACAATCTTTTATTTTCTTTAAACGGCCATAACAGATTCTGTGTTTTTACCAAATGTGTATGAATGTGTGTGTTCCAGAGTCCAGCAGAAAACTCTGCTGCGTGACTAATGCACGTGTTTTGTGTCTGTCTCTTAGGCAACGAGGTAATCGGGGTCGACAGCGCGGAGGTGAGGACGAGTGTTAACTACCTGCACATTATCGACAATCAGCAGACTCTTTTCGAACTGTCACACAAACTGGAGCCACGTGCTTAAAACACGCACGCACACTCAAAGACACACACACACACACACATCAACACACTGGACACAGTGCAATGGAAATGCTAACTGTGTGGCACGAAGGACGCTTTGCACCGCCAAATGTCACACACTCACACGTACACTGCAACAAAATCACACTACCAGCAGTGGTGCCAAGATGCCATGTGTTCTGACTCAACCCATGAAGACACAGAGCTGCACTCTGCCTGTTCTCTGAAGGCTTTATAGCACTGAACATGTGCTCACAAAGTATTTTGAAACCCCAGACACGCTCTGTGAACCGTCTACCGGAAGAGATTCTGCACAGCAAGACAAAGATTTGCCAAACTGAGATGGAGAGAGAAGGAGGCTGTAATTAGTTTGTACAGTATCTATTGGACTGAATATGCCCTTGGTTTTGTTTTTGTGATGAGCTTTTGGGTATTTATGAGCCTGCTCAACAGGTGAAATGTTTATTTCTGTCAAAGTCTTGTTCATCCTTGATAGCCTCGTCTTCATTTCAGTTACAAACACAAAAATGACTGTAGAGGAGTTAGATGTGTTTATAACCTGATGGCTGAAATCTGCCCCCACTGATGGTCTCATATTATTTCATTTGCATATCACATATCTGCCTCGTGACGCATGTATATGCAGGGTACATGCTATAGTTATGTAGGTGTATGATGTGGAGCTTTTTTCGGTTATCGTGCTGTAGCATATTATGTAGAACAACAGCAGCCAGTATTGAAGCAGTGCAACACTTTGTCATACCTACAACTTTTTACCTTTTTCTCACTGAGCCTCTGTCTTTTCACTAACAATGTGCAGCCTCAGTGAGCGACAAAAGGTGCGGCATCAACAGTGTATTGTACCTGACGTGTGAAGGAGAGGTTTTCACTGACTGACTGTGAGGTTCGAAACACTACAGCTCTCCTGAACATGCCAGAGGTCAAAAACTGTTGATGAATAGTGAACAGTTATTCCATTTTAAAGTCCTGGTTGACTTTTCGCCAAACACTCCTTGTGCACTCTTCTCTATGATGTTTTTGTGTGAATAGATAATGAATATTTTACAATGTATATAATATGGACCTATACATTTTTCAGTGCCAAATGTCACATTGATCCTGCAGCATAGATGTACTGTACTGCTCTGTTTGTTTAGGAGTTTTTGGGGGGGGTTTTTTGGTCCTTGATCATGTAAAGCTGATCTGACTCCTTGCAGAGATGCTTTTTGACATTATGATGACTGATATCAGGGTGTGTGCGTGCTTGTGTTAATGTGTGTGTGAGATGTTATCCCACTCATCCTGGGTTGCCATGGAAACACAACCTCATCATATTTTTCCCCCCTTTCTTTTTTGATCCTTGGGTTCTGTAGGTTAACAGGGAGTCAAAGCACTGCACCACAGAGCTTTAAGAAATAGCTTTATTCCACAAAATCATGTTCATGAGGAGATTTCGACACTGGTGATTTGTTTTTACTGACTGAAAAGATCAGCTCATTCAGAAGAGGTCTGTCTGTGAAATCCAACACAGCGTGTGGGCAGAATAATGGAAGCACAAGGGCGCAGACTTCCTCTGTTATCGTAAGACTGTCTGGTGGGATTTTTACAGCTTTCGTTCATCCATTCATCCATTGGTTCTCATAATTCTGGCCCTTCATCTACATGTTGGCAAGGAAAATGATTTTCTGAATCCAAACTTGCAACATACTCCTGTTGACTCAGCCGTGACATGTGAAAAGCATCTATTTACTAGTCAAATCCCTGAGTAACCAGCCCATCTTGTTAATACAACTGACTCTGGCTCACTCATACATACAAGTAAAGACAAGAAAGACATCCTTCATAGCCATTAACAGTCTTTGTGTTTGGCAGACCTTATTAGTGTTTGTATTATTTTGTCCTTGCCCTGTATCTGATCATGCAGTCACTTCAGTGGTACATTTCTGCTGAGGAGAAGGAACCCTGCGAGGGCGAGATTCCTAAATGTTATGTCGTGATGCATGTTCTTGCATTGTTTAGATAGTTATAAAGCATGGGGGGTAACGTGCAATACAGTAGAAATGTTGTTGCCACAAGTGTTTGTCAGCATCATCATTGTTTCAACACTAAGCCTTTTAGAGTACAGAGCTGCTTTCTTTTGTAAACCAAGATGATTCAGTTACATATGGCAAAACCTGAATTTCACAAACTGTCTTAGTGCCAAAAGCATCTTTGGTTCATTACTAGAAGAGATTAAAAGGTGATCTCTAGGTGAAGACTCACTTCTAAAATATTTTGTCTGTGTGTGTGTGTGGGTGTTACAAAAAGCTTAGTCTTAGCCTTTGCATTAAAATCTCTTTCAAAGACAGACTGTAACCCAATGTTGTCCCCAACACTTTGTGCAGATGCTGTGATACTGAATGTGGAGCCAGTTATAGTCAAACAAATGAATGAATTAAAAGATTATTTGAGCCATAAGTATATGATGTTAAATCTAAACTGTGCAGGATGTGTCGCTTGATATCACACATGTGAGTCTTGAGATTGTTCCTTTCCAATTACAGTTAATACATGAACAATTTAAAGACATAGAAAAATAATATTCAATTCAGATTTATCCTTAAAAGCGAGACTCACAGTAGTGGATGGAAACGAGCATTAATTCACATCTATCTATTGCCCATTCACTGGAGACGTGTTTGAAATTTGTAATAATTTTGGATCAAAACAGCCTCTAGAAACAGTTACAGGATACAACTAAACTACAGTTTTATTTGGCATTTTTAATTTAATTGTCCATTATACGGCTATATTTACCTGTAAGTTTGCCAACATTAGCTTCTGGTCATACCAGACAGAGTAAGGCTGTAGCAGCAAAAACTCCTGAGTGTACTGAATTCAGCAACAATGAGTACTATTGTGAGTTGAGCTTTGTGTGAAGAACACTTATATCTTCTCTTCAAAATTACAGTCACATTTTAAAGATGCTTTTTGTGAAACCAAGTCAGTGATTCTTCGACTGCAAGAGCTGATAAATCAGAGCTGTAGTCTGTTCATATTCAGTGTGATAGAAAGGCCTTGTGGTAGTCATTTTTACTATGAACCTGTACATGACACACACATGCACAGACACGCCTCTGCTCACTGTGTCCGAAGAGCAGAATAATTGTGCTATATTAGTTATTTATTGTAATATATTGTTTATTTATGTATTTCAGAGGTGACAAAATGTCTCAGTTTATGTGCCAGAGGTTCAACGATGTGGAAGTGCACATGTAAGAAGAAAAAATGTTTGAAGCTGCAATGCTGGAATGTCAAAGTACTTGTTGTGTTTTGTGGCCACTTGAGGGCAGCAGAAGAGCAAGTCAGTGTCATGATGCTCCTCTCTTTCCTCTGGTGCCCAACACTTAAATGAAGGAGGAAACTGGAGGCTGTACATGGTGTTTTATCGGCCATTATCATGACTGTGTGAAGTTGTGGGGTTTTTTTAAAAAAAGAAATGTTGTTTAAATTCTGTTTGCATGTTAAATCAAAAAACAGTTTTCAAGTTCACAATGCAAGAGAGGAAACATTGAAGGCTTTGTACTATTGTAATATTGTTGATGTGTAAATATATGCCTACGTTGGTATGTTGTTATTTATCTGTTGTAAATGTAAAGAAGTCAACCACAAAGCAATACGTCTCCCCTCGTGTCCCCTCAACCTTCGAACAGCTGAAGCCACATGTCTTTTCTAAAGCTGCGTTTTACTATGTCAAAATTTTACTGAAAATGAATAAATTATAGGTTTTATGTGACCTCTCCAGGTGAGCTGCTGTTTTCCTTTTTAGGCATGTGTTCAGATACTGTGTGGTTGTGTGCATCTGGAATTATTGTGTGCCATTTTCTTTTGACCAGTGACCACTGACATCACAACAACAGTTCAAACACACTCTCTGAAGCATTTAATAGAAAATGGACTTCCAGATGTTTCTGTAAGCTTCTTTCAGAGATGGGAAGAGGATCATCTCAATGAAAATATTGGCACATCCAATAATCTGGTGCAGGTGCGTTAGAGAACGTTGTCCTGGAAGAAAATATATCCGGCACACTGCTCTTGCTCAGCATCACAATTTATTCATCACTATTAACGTTTCCGTCCCTCCAGACCTTCGTCAGAGGAATCGAAGTGGCGGTACAAAATGTAAACTGTCCCGAGTTCTGGTCCACGGCTGCTGCTACAAGTACATCGCCACACACATGACCTGGGCTGATGTAGCGCTCCAGTGTGTGTCACAGGGAGCCAACCTGGCATCTATCCACAGTCTGGATGCACAGAATTTCTTCAAACCCCTGATCAAGAACTTTGACCCCCGCTGAGGGACACACCTGCATCTGACGCACAGAACTATTTCATGAACACTGGACATTCACACACTAATTCCAGTGGTCGGTCAAAGGGAATATTTTCCCAACTTTTCGATATCCTCTAAATTGGCTTTGTCCTAATTTGACTATACAGAAATGTACAATTGAATAGAATTGCAACAAAAGTAAGTTATTGTTCACAGTGTAGTGGCTTTTGGTGTCTGACTGTGGTGTATAAAACACTAGAGTTCAGCCACCCAAATACCTTTTAATGGATTAGCGGAATAAATGTAAGAACAGTATACAGCACAGTATATCCCATATAAGAAAGCAGAAAAGATTGAAAAAGAGTTATCAAAATTCATATGACAAAAAATAAAACATCCCAGATTAAATATATAAACCGACATACAACAGATAATATTGAATGTTGAAAGAGAAGATTGAGAAGAGAACATTCAGAATGTTTATGATGATGTTTGAAGTGTTTGTAATAAATTCCTGCAGGAGTTTACAAACTCTTTTAAAGAGTTTTACTCAGATCACTATACCTCTACTTCAACAGCAACAGAGAAAGATTATTCTCACTTTTTTACTTCTTTACAACATTTTTTGTAAAGAATTTTCAACAATTATCCATGCAGACCAAGGTGGCTTTCTCCCAGACAGGCTTTCCTTTTTTTAAAATGTGCATTGAGCGTGGAAAATATTGTACTCTAACTGGGGTAAAAACAGCAAAGCGGCTGCTGTGACACTGGATGCCCAGACAGTTTTCGTCTCTGTTGACTGTCCCTACTTATTTGAAGCCTTGGGTCACTTGAGGTGAGTATTCCTTTTCTTTTACAATATATTAATTCATTCACAAAGATTTCTGGTTACAAAATAAATTGGACTAAGAACTTTACTTTACTGGAGAAAATACCATTTTACATTTATATCATAATTAGGATTTAAAATCTAAAAAAAGCTAGCTTGTACACTGTAAAGAATTTAGGTGTATAATAACAGTAAAATACTGGCAGCACAGACGCCAGCATTTTACTGTTTTTTTACAATGGATGTACTGTAATTCATGTTAACAGTATATTACTGTATGTTGAATTACAGTACATGACAGTAGGGTAACTGGCCTTTACTGTAATTTTACAGTAAAGGACAGTTACCTTTGCATTTAATTCCTATGAATCCCCCTTTTTTTTTTAAAAGTAAAGCAAGAGAATAAACACTTATTAAAAGACTAATATAGTTTTTTTTACAATATCCTCAGTACACTAACAGAGTAACAGAACTGTATCACAGTCTAATTTTTGCACAAGTGAATGTCAACTGTATGACAGCTAAAGTGAACGGGAGAGGAGAAAGATGGAGTGACCAGTGAGAAAGGATGACTGCAGTTTTGCTGGTATTCTCAGTCAGCAAACACTAAAAAAATTGAGCACTAGTTGATATGGATCAAAAACAGGCCTGTTTTCCTATGGTCAAGAAAAAGTTTGGAGACATGTCGGTTTTACAGGACAATGTCGATATGGTTCCCCATGATGTTTCACCAAATGCACCATTTCCTCTGTGTCGGGCAAAAAAGTTGAATGATTATCTATGAGCAATACAGTAGCGAGTACTTCTCTTGGCATCATCGTCACAGAGGTACAGTATATAAATTAGTGGCACTATAAGAACCACTTGTACAGATCAGGTACAGCTCTGTATTCCTTGTTCATGTGTACATAGTGACAGGCCTGACAGATAGGAAGTGCAAACTCATAATTCTCTTCCGTAAGATGGCGTGTGACAGTATAGAAACGTCGCCAATTAAAGTATTGCATATAAGCCTCGTTATCTTCATCCAGCCTAATGATGAGGTCAGCCAGCTTCACGGCGTCAGGAAAGTCATTTACATGTATGAAGGACGTACCTGGCACAAAATCCTCATAGTTGTGTCTCGGTGGGCCCAACACTATCGGCACGGTGCCAACTGCGAGAGGACCACTGAATGTTTCTGTAATGTAATCTTTGTGAATTGAGTCTTCAAAGGAAAGGAAGAATTTGCAGCTGCTAATCATCTGGAAATAGTCTTCACCCTTAAAGGATTCTGCAGAGGAGTTGTAAAGGACATCCACCTTTATGTATTTTATGAGCTCTTTGTAATAGCTGTATTTCCCCACAGCTGTTGTGTTGACATCATTGTTATCCACAATCCAACAAAGCAATCGTTCTTTCTTTGGTAGCACAAAATCCTCAGCTGGTTTCTTCTTGGCAGTCAGTTTCCAACGAATGTGGATGTCTGCATCCTTCCTGTAGCTCAAGGTTAAATTAAAAAGGCCTTGAATGCCTTCTATCTTGCGTGTGTTGGTGGGTGGGTCCATGTTAAACCAGATCCACCTTTGAAATCTGGGTCTTGGTGAGGTAGGAAGGTTGGAGAGGTCATCGGAGATAGCTCTGTGAAATATCAAAACTGCCTCAGCCCTGGAGTACATAGACCTATCATCTGTGAGGTGGCAGCTGTCGATGTTGAAAAGCTTCTTACAGTCTTGCAAATCAAAACTTTTTTTTTCAGGCCAGAACCACAGCAGCACGACAGGTTTGTCGGTCACTGCACTGCTGTTTGACCGCTTTAACTGCCATCTTGAATAAACTGGGGGAGGACGACATATGGCAGATAAAAGTGGCGTATAGTACATTAAAAGCAGGACTATGGCTCCAGCCAGCACGAGAGTCACTATCAGAATGGCTCGTAAACCAGAAAAACTGGGAGAGGAAGCCATACTAAAACTGCAAGGAAAGAAGAATATCTTATCATGATCATTGGCAACACATTTCACCATCAACTTATTAGTATTGTGTCAATATTAAAATATCATAGAAATTACCACAATGAGTTTGATCGTTTTAACTAACAGTTCAATCAGAAGCAGCAGGGGTAAGTCATTTAAAAATTCCTCTTCTAAAAAGTATTATCAATGTTCATTTTCAAAGCAGCAAAGTGTAAAACAGGTGGAGAATAGGCTACGGTGAAATACCTGCTGGTCCCGTGGGGCTGGAAATGCTGTTGCTGCTTGGAAGATGAGTGTGTAGATATACTGCAGGACCCAGACAGAAAATGACTGAAACAGACGGTTAGACAAGTGAAACACAGCCCAGGAAAACTGTTGACTTTACTCTCACCCTTTTGTGGTGAGCTACAGCTGTGACACCTGACTGATGGCACACCTACTCTTTGTCCTGACCAATGGCGTAAGGCAGAGGGTGACTGAAATATGCAACAGTTAACCTATCGTGAGTAAATCACAAAACCAATTGGACTTCAATGTTACACAAACTGGTTGGAACTGGATTGTGTAACATTGATGTGAATAGAACAATGTGTGTATATGTGTGTGTGTGTGTGCTTTTAAATTTGAGGAAGCTATGTCAGATACTGGTTCTGTTTTCATACCACAGTGAAATGAGGAAGAGAGAGGAGAAAGATGGAGTGACCAGTGAGAGAGGATGACTGAATCCTCAATCAGCAAAGACTAAAAATAATTGAGCACTGGTTAACATAGAACAACAAACCTCTGAACTTTTGGAAAGGTCTATGATATGCAGGATAACGACACTTAGAGTAGCATCAGGTGTACTGTTGGCTGATTGTGTTAACACATCAGTGCAAATCTTAGCAAACATGTCACACAATATCATTTTGTTCTAGTTAAATGTTTGTCTTTGACAACAATGATGCATTTTCAGCTTAAGTGCGATACTAGGAAAACAAACAGCAAAGCACTGTATGTTAGCCAAACACGGTAATGCTAGGCTAATATGACAATATCATTGAATTTAAATGAACATAGACAATAAAATGTGTTCGATGCGGTTTTAATGTTGAGAGAGACATTTTGGTACTTCCAGGCCCCGACTTGCCTTTGAAAAGCTTCCCGTCCTTCCCCTCTGTGGGTGTACAGTTGGCTCTATAGTAGCACAAGTAGACACATGTTAGCTACTTCTTCACCCTGCAGTGGGTGAGTAACATAAATAAAGTTAACTTTACTGGCTGTTGGCTGGCTTCAGTTGAGTATCTAACGATTTTGCACCTTATTCACAGAACTGTTAAATGAAACGGCTGAAAACAGCATCCTGTTTGCTGTTAGCTAGCTAACGATGCTCGAACTACTGAGCTTTCTCTGCCAATTTCAGCAACGTGACCTCATGAAACATTATCTGACATGTCAACAGTAAATTATCATGCAGACCAAAGAATACTGGACAATGCCAGTTTCATACAATTAGGGTAATGTTACCTTCTTGGTTGAAGTCTGAATAGACTTCTCTCCACCGAATCTCCAAAGTCAAACTCAACGCAACTTGTCACTTGAAAATGAGTTGTGTGAGAAGTTTGATTAATTCAGAAATTGTTATCATGAAACCAGAAACATTAGTCTCCAATAATCAGTACGACGTTGATGGAAACTGAGTGGAGTTACAAAGGGATGAAAGCGCATAGTTCAAAATTTTAAAAACACTGTTTCGTGTTGATAAATTAATGTTATTGGTTTACCCACCACAATAACTGTTGATTTACATGTGCTGGATGAATATTTTATGGTATTTTACAATTGTTATGAAATACAGTTTGATACTGTTGTAAATCCACTCTAAATGTATTTGTTACATGCAACAAGGGAAAACAATCCCCATTTTGAGTCCACTTGAGAGAGGAATACTTACTAGGAATACCCTTTTCTCTTTCATCAGAGAAGTTCATCATTAAATTTGTGAAATTCTGTCTCTGGTAAATGTATTAAGAAGGCTTGGGCAAGGGAAATCAATGCTGTGTTGCCTGAAACAATATGGAGGACAGTACTTTACCATTTTCATAGTAGTTAAATGATGCATCATTTCCATTACTCTAAGGTCATGTTTCATAAATGTTACCCCTCTGTGTCTCCAATCTGTGATAAATGTCATCATAATGTATCATCAAATGATGGTACATTATTGCATTTATTTTGGGACTGTCCACTAATTCATCCATTCTAGTCAAAATTTTTATTTATTTATTTATCTATTTTATGGGGTTTACCAGAGGATGCTCAGTGGACTCTTTTGTTCCCCCTTCACATATTCAAACAGCATTGTCAACAGGCATAGCACCAGCAAAACAACTTATTCTCAAAAACTGGAAGACACCAATGTCACCATACCGCAGAAACTGTTTGCATAAACCTGTTTTTATTCACCCAGAGAAAGTGCAATTTGATAATTCAAAAGGTAAACATAAATGGGAAGAATCTTGGGGTCACTTTTTGAAATATCTGGACTCAATCTAACCATGAAAAGTAAATTCACATTACCATACCTATCTATTCAGATAGGCCTACTGCTTTTTGTTTGTTTTTTTCCTTATGGGTGATATGAACCATTAAGTGTTTTTGTTTACCATAATCCTATAATTTATTTACCTAAATCTTACTTGTATTGCTCTGCCCTAGGATTGATGTAAGGATGTGTGAGTGCATATATGTGTATGCTTAATTGAGTTTTGGGGATTTTTTTTTTGTTTATATACTGGTATAAAATATTGTATAAAATGATTAAAATAAAAGTAATGCTTTTAAATAAATAAATAAATAAAAATCAAGTAAATTCTGACAGATAGAAGATGTTTCACAGACAACACAGGACAAAACTGATTCCACTAGGTCCCTTTTGGGTTGGTTAGTCATATAGAGACTGCTGCTGCTGGAGTTCTAGTCCATGTATCATCAACTAGATTAGTCCAATTTTAAACAACTATATTTATTAAGATTCAGGCCATTACCATCCATCCATTTTCTATACTGCTTGTCCGAAATCGGGTTATGAGTGGGGGCTGGAGCCAATCCCTGCTAACATTGGGCGAAGGTGAGGTACACCCTGGACAGGTCATCAGTCTATCACAGGGCTGACACTTAGAGACAAGCAGCCACACATTCACTCCCACACCCACACTTATGGGCAATTTACAGTCACCAAACAACCTTTGGACTGTGGGAGGAAGCTGGAGTACCCATGCAACCCATGCAAACTCCACACAGAAAGGCAACAGGCCTGGGGTTCAAACCTAGAGCCTTCTTGCTGTGAGGCGACAGCTGCACTTCACCACCGTGCCACCTCAGCCCATTACCATGGGCTGAAAATAGGTCTAAGCTGCAGGACAAACTCTTAGCAAGAACATGCACAATTTAACCCTGCTAACACAGCGGCATCAGTATTGATACTGCGATAATGTAGATAGGCACTGTTATGATGCAATAAAAATGTATATAGAAGACCAAACCTCTGAACGTTCCAAGGTTCAACAATGGACAACTTCTTTTCTGTTCCTGGTTAATTTTTACCCAAACACTCCTCATGTATGCTTCTCATTAGACTATGAGGTTTTTGTATCAATAGATAATAATACTTTTACATTGTACTTTATTTAAGAAAGGCCTATACATTTTGCTGTGCCAAACGGTACGTTGAATGTTTGCTGCATAGATTTACTGTAGAACTTTGATGAAGTCCCACTTTTGAACAGAGCATCAGTGTTATGAGCAGCTTCCTGCTGTCTGTAAAACATTAACCCTTAAAGACAAACTCTAGTCCCATGTTGTCACCAACACTTGCCCAAACAAAAAGAGTATATCAGTGAACTATTAATGCCTGGTACTTCTACTAGGCTCCTCAGGTCCTCTGAGCAAGGCCTACTAGTTGTACCTCACTCAAGACTGAAACTCTGTGACTGTGTGTTTGCTCTCCTGGGTCCCAGGCTGAGTTATTATGTATATTTCTTGATATACACTTTCTTTTTTTATTCTGCTATTTTATTCTTTTGTTAAGCACTCTATAAACCTTGGGTCTAAAAGTTGCCATATCAATAAAAATTTACTTGATTGAAAACCTAAGGCCTACTTACTTCATATTGAGTGGATGAAAATTCTCAAGGTTTAAGAGCTTCATTTTTGTACAGTAAGTTCTGCTTGAAGCTACAATGTATTCTTGTGATTATTGCTTTTCAGGAGTTTTTTTTTTTTAAACACATTCATAGATTATGAGAGTGGGTTTCTCTTCACCTATGTAACTTTTGATGAATAACAGCCACCGTAGCTACAAGAGACAGACAGAATGCTAAACTACTACTTTGCTGTTCAGCATTTAGCTTAAAAGTCAAACATTTTGTAAGTGATGGTTACTGCCACTAGATGTCACACTAGACCACCGGCATCTCAGACCAGAACAAACGCTTCGCCTGCCACACACCTCAGGCCGCCGTTCGGTCCCAACCCCTTGGCCACAAGTGAAATTAAGCCTTGGACTATTCTCTGGGAAACGGTCGCATGAAAGACCCTGACTGAGCCACTTGTCGTGGATCCACCTGGTCTGGCATGAACAAAAGCCATAAGAGTAGTTCATAGTAAGGACATGACACATTATGGATCCAAAATTGACATCTTTTTGTCGTTTTGTCCAGGACTTATCCTTTACTTCACATATAAAGCAAGTCTCTAGGACAGCCTTCTTCCACCTGCGCAACATTGCAAAAATCAGACCCATCTGTGTCTAAAGGATGCTGAAAAACTAGTTCATGCATTTGTTACCTCAAGACTGGACAACTGTAATTCTTTACTGTCTGGATGTCCCAAAAGAAATTCAGTAAAAAGCCTCCAATTGATCCAAAATGCTGAAGAATGAGTAGTGACAGGAACTAGGAAACGAGATCACATCTCTCCTGTGGTAGCTTCTCTGCATTGGTTCCCTGTAAAATCCAGGATAGAATTTAAAATCCTCCTCCTCACCTACAAAGCCATTAATGGTCAGGCACCATCGTATCTTAAAGAGCTTATAGTTCCCTATTTTCCCAATAGGACACTTCGCTCTCTAAATGCAGGTCAACTTGTGGTTCCCAGAGTTTGTAAGAGCAGAATGGGGGGCAGAGCCTTCAGCTATCAGGCTCCTCTCCTGTGGAACCACCTCCCAGTGTGGGTTCGGGAGGCAGACACCCTCTCTACCTTTAAGATCAGGCTTAAAACTTTCCTCTTTGATAAAGCTTATAGTCTCTCTCTCTCTCTCTCTCTCTCTCTCTCTGTCCTCATTCTGCAGGTATCTCTGTTTCTGGAGCAGCGGGATTTACCACTACTCATCATTGCTATTAACCACTGTTATCTGTCAATATTATTGATAACACCATTACCTATACAGCTGTTCTATAGAAAGTTACTTGCTCCTCTAGTTGAAACAAATGCAGAAGGCATTTTTATGGGTCAAATCAAAACCTACTAAATCAAGCACTTGAAGTGCCTCAGAATTTTTTGTAACTTTTTAATTATGATAGCATTTTATTTTTGAAGATTTTTAACAGTTTAACCTGGCCAATGCCAGTCTCCTCTAAAGTTAGGCCTATCAAAACTTAAGTACTATAACCTACAAAGAAATCAGATATTGCATTTATCCTGTAGTTATTATTTCCTCTTTGGAGGATGGTATCCCCATTTAAAGATTTTTATTTGTGAAATTGTGGCCTTGGTGTGCTACATGGTAGTGACACTGATAGAGCTGGTAAAAACAGTGATGGGGTCTGTAAAACTTTAAAAACTTTATGGATGTTTTGACAATCCACTTGCCAACCAGGATTTGAGCCAGTAGTGCCCATGACCAGTCCACCTGTGCTCTGGTCTTATCTCTTTCTTTGTTGGAGTCTGAAAACATGGTTTCTTCAGTGGAGGAAATTCTGTTAAGTCACTGTCACCTGACTGCACTGTAATGTCTCACCTGTGGGTAGTGCCTGTGTGTTTATAAATGAGGGGGGGGCGATTTAACTGGAGGGACTCACATGCACCAACGTATTTACAATAACATGCACATGCTACCTGACCGGCTACCAAACCAAAGAACTTCACTGTACTAGTTGCAGAAGTAGAGAAAAGTGATAAAGTCAGCAAACTGAGTGTCTGTTACACATCTATATTTACCTAAAGTTTGCTAAGCTCACATTAACTATTGGTCATACCAGACAGAATAAAGCTGTACCAACAAAACACCTGAGTGACTTAGTTCAAAGAGTGAAAGCAACAGTGGATTGGAAGGTTACTGGCATTTCTCTGGAGCAAATATCAGTCATTGATTTCCCTGTATCATATAATCATTGATAGATGGTGTATAATGCCAGAGTTCAACAACTGTAAAGTAATCATAAACAGTTTCTGCTTCACTGCTGATTTCCTTGCTTTCATTTTAAAGTCCCTGATAATTTTCAGTTAAATATTTCACCGATGATATCATGTGAATAGTTTAACACCCTCTCTGGAGCATATAAAACAAAGTGGCCTTTTAGCTATTTCTGCAATAATCTTGATCATCCTACATCCAACAGTGCAGAAAAGCTTCTTCAAAGACTGATGCACAGCCTCTGACGCCAACATGATCTTGCTCATCTTTTTGTTTGGTCTCACTCTGGGTGCTGAGCCTCATTCAAATGAGCATCAAGTGAAGCTACTACGTGGAAACTGTCCCATGTTCTGGTACAACTTCAACGGCCGCTGCTACAAGTATGTTGCCTCACATTTGACCTGGGCTGACGCAGAGCTCTACTGTGTGTCAGAGGGAGCCAACCTGGTGTCTATCCACAGTCTGGAAGAACATAATTTTGTCAAATCCCTGATCAAGAACTTCGACCACACCGAGGGATACACCTGGATCGGACTCAGTGACACACAGAAGGAAGGAGGATGGATGTGGTCTGACGGGTCTAAAGTCAACTTTGTCTATTGGAATTCAGGACAGCCAGATAATGGAGCTGGAATTGAAGACTGTGGACACATGAACTATGGCGATGATCTGAAATGGAATGATAGATCATGTTCTGATACTTCTCCCTCTGTTTGTGTAGCTCGCAAAACCTGTCCTTAGCAACTGACATTTGTGTTCAATTCAACCTGGTGACTTCCCACCTGTTGCTGCGTAGAAATGCTTTGAGTGTCCACAATAAAGATACAAATGCACAAGTCAGTGTGTGTGTGTAATTTTCACAATCATTTTCATGAACACTGGACATTCACACGCTAACTCAAGTGGTTGATCAAAGGAAATATTTTCCCAACTTTATGATATCCTCTAAATTGGCTTTCTCATAATTTGACCAAATTGAACAGATTTAGAAGAAAAATAATATGGATACATTCTTGTATTTTTGTATGTAGGTCTACTCTCATGAGTAAAAGGGATTGTCTGATGATATTAATGGTATATCTTCCACACAAAGTCAAGATACTGTGTCTTTTTCTACAAAAAAGAAATGAGGAGAGAACCTTCAGAATGTTGTTTAAGATCTTTACGATGAATTCAGACAGATTCGAGATGTTTCATAGACAACACACGTTTTATGGACAGTCCATGTATCGCTATCTAGATTAGTCCAATTTTAAGGAACAATATTTGTTAAGATTCAGGCCATCACCTCGGACTGAATATAAATATAAGCTGGACAAACTCTCACAGTATAATCTCAGTGGAAATTAAAAGGAAATGATAACAGCTTTATGGATCTATGGGCCTGTGATGCTGAGAGTTTGAGAGACTGAGAGACTTATTTCAAAGAGCAAAATGAACTTTGGCTCACAATACACAATACAAGACAGCACACAGAGTTGAGACAGAGCTGAAGTCTCTCAGTGTTTTTTTTCGGGAAGCCAGTAAAAAGTGCATTACAGTAACAAAGTTGGCTTGCAATCAATGTATATGTGTCAGGTCTGAACCATGGCTCGGACTCAGATGCAGACAGACACAGTTGGCAAGTTCACAATGAGTCCTTTAATAAAAGCAAAGTAGGTACACGGGTGATCAGTCAGCAAAGCAAAGGTATCCAAATCGGCAGGCAAAGGCAGGGTCAACAACCAAAAACAAGACAAGGAACTAATCAGGCTCACGGGGAAAAAAGGCTGGAACGTAGTCACAACAGAACAAGACGAACTGGCACAGAAGGAAGGTAACACTGAGACTAAATACTCTGGGAGAGGGAAGACAAGACAGGTGCAACACATTAGGGCAGGGCAGGTAACCACACAAGGGGAAGACACATGAGGGCAGGAAGTAAAGAACCTGAAACGAGATAAGAGGTGAGTATCAGAATAAAACAGGAAGTACAAGACAAAGAACACTGGGGGAAACAAAAAAAGAACTCAGCTATCCAGCTGAGGCATGACAATATGAAAGGCAAATATATGCCTGTCTTTGGTATGTTGTTATTTATCTGTTAAAAAAAAAATCAACCAGAAAGCAATACATCTTCTCTCATGTCAGCTGAAGCCATATGTCTTTTGTCAAGCTGTGTCAAAGTTTTTACTGAAAAATCATAAATTATAGGTTTTATGTGACATCTGCAGATGAGCTGGTGTTTTTGTGTGGTTGTTTTTTGCCTGTTTTTGCTCTGATACTATGCACAAATGATGATCTTTGCCAAGTGACAACACAGCAGCAGTGCAGACATCCTCTCTAAAGCAACTTAAACAGCCTGTCAACTGTCTCTCTCAGGATCTGTTTCCCACCTAATGTTGCAGATCATTTTCAACTAACACATCAACCCTTCATCCTGCTCCTGTGACCGAGAGACACCAACATGATCTTCTTCCTCTTCATGTTTGGTCTGACTCTGGCTGCTGTGTCTCCTTCAGATGGACATGAAGTGAGGCTGTAGTGTGGAAACTGTCACATATTCTGGTTCAGCTTCAATGGCTTCAATGATTTCAACAGTGGATGAAAGGAAATATGTCCAAAACTCTTCAATGTCTTTTTTTTTTCTTTTTTCCCCCTTTAAACTGTTACTGATTCAGAATAAAAAAATGTAATTCTACAGTGATATTGCAATACAATAATATTACTGTCACAATAAAAGTGATTTTATGATTATACTGTTATGTCTTTTACACAAGGTTAAAATGCTTTTGTATTTCTACAAAGAAACAATATATATCTTCATGCCAACCAGTTTACAGTGTTTTCTGTAAGCTATATGGACATATAGACCTCTAATGCCCAGTGAATTAAGTGACTTATTTCAAAGAGCAAAAACAAGATTGGATTAAATGGTTACAGACATTTCTATTGAACAGATATCAGAAGAGGATCATATAGACTTTTCTTTCTTTCTTTCTTTCTTTTTTCTTTCTTTCTTTCTTTCTTTCTTCTAACTTTTAAATAAATAAATAAATAAGAATCTAATAAATTCCGACAGATAGAGGATGTTTCATAGACAACACAGGACAAAACTGATTCCAATCGATCCTTTTTGGTTGCTTAATCATATAAAGACTTGCTGCTGGAGTTCTAGTCCATGTGTCACCAACTAGATTAGTCCAATTTTAACCAGATCCAGGTAACACAGTGGTATCAGTCGTTCTCCATGGAAGAACTGCTCATACTGTGATAATGTAGATAAGCACAGTTATGATGCCATAAAAATGTATTTAGAAAAACAAACCTCTGAAGGCTCCAAAGTTCAACAGTGAACAACTTCTTTGTTCCTGGTTCATTTTTAGCCAAACACTCCTCATGTATGTTTCTCATTAGACTATGAAGTTTTTGTATCAATAGATAATAATACATTTACATTGTACTTTATTTAAGAAAGGCCTATGTATTTTGCTGTGCCAAATGGTATGTTGAATGTTTGCTGCATAGTTTTACTGTAGAAATTTTGAACAGAACATCAGTGTTATGAGCAGCTTCCTGTTGTCTGTAAAACACTCACCCTTAAAGACAAACTCTAGTCCCATGTTGTCACCAACACTTGTCCAAACAAAAAGAGTATATCAGTGAACTATTAATGCCTTATACTTCTACTAAGCTCCTCAGGTCCTCTGAGCAAAACCTACTAGTTGTACCTCGCTCAAGACTGAAACGTGGTGACTGTGTGTTTGCTCTCCTGGGTCCCAGGCTGAGTTATTATATACAGTATATCTCTTGATATACACTTCCTTTTTTTATTCTGCTATTTTATTCTTTTATCTATTTTATTATTTTATTCTTTTGTTAAGCACTTTGCAACCTAGGTTCTAAAAGGTGCCATATAAATAAAAAAATACTTAATTGAAAGCCTAAGACCTACTTAGACCTACTTACTTATATTGTGAGGAAGAAAATTCTCAAGGTTCAAAAGCTTGATTTTATTTGTATTTGTATTTCTCCTTCAGACTATTGTACTGCTGGTTACTTGTAGCCTACAAAGCCTACAAAGAAATCAAGGGTGCTCAAGACAGAAAGTCTTCTGGCAGTCTTCACCGAAGCTGAAACCACTCCGGACGATACCTCCAGGAGGATCAGCTCAGAGTACAAGATTACCAACTGCCAGCTTTGGGTTCCAGCCAAGAATCTCCAGCTACAGCGTAACTCACAGTAGGAAAAAACTTCTGCTCATGACTGGGTTGATATCAAGATAAAATAATATTAAATCATCAGATTTCATTCATAGATATGGTATCATTACTAGCATTTAGTAGTATAGCCGTATTGTAAATAGCCACATCATATTCTCTCCCACCATTTTTTATTTAATTATTTTAATTGTGGACACTGATAGAGTTGGTAAAAACAGTGACTGGGTCTGTAAAAACTTTAAAATCTTTGTCTATGTTTTGACAGTCCACTTGCCAACCAGGATTTGAGCCAGTAGTACCCAGTCACTGATTTGCCTGTATCATATAATCATTGAATATTTTATTGTACAACTGTATAATTACACAATATTGTGTACTGTTTAATGCCAGAGTTCAACAACTGTTAAGTAATCATAAACAGTTTCTGCTTCATTGCTGATTCCCTTGTTTTCATTATAAAGTCCCTGATAATTTTCAGTTAAATATTTCACCGATGATATCATGTGAATAGTTTAACACCCTCTCTGGAGCATATAAAACAAAGTGGCCTTTTAGCTATTTCTGCAATAATCTTGATCATCCTACATCCAACAGTGCAGAAAAGACACAGCCTCTGCCGCCAACATGATCTTGCTCATCTTTTTGTTTGGTCTCACTCTGGGTGCTGAGTCTCATTCAAATGAGCATCAAGTGAAGCTACAACGTGGAAGCTGTCCCATGTTCTGGTACAACTTCAACGGCCGCTGCTACAAGTATGTTGCCACACATTTGACCTGGGCTGATGCAGAGCTCTACTGTGTGTCAGAGGGAGCCAACCTGGTGTCTATCCACAGTCTGGATGAGCATAATTTTGTCAAGTCCCTGATCAAGAACTTCGACCACACTGAGGGACCCACCTGGATCGGACTCAGTGACACACAGAAGGAAGGAGGATGGATGTGGTCTGATGGGTCTAAAGTCAACTTCGTCTATTGGCGTTCAGGAGAGCCGAGCAATGGAGCTGGAGCTGAAGACTGTGCACATGTGAACTATGGCATTGATCTGAAATGGAATGATGTAACATGTTCTTATACTTATCCCTCTGTTTGTGTGGCTCGCAAAACCTGTCCTTAGCAACTGACGTTTGTGTTCAATTCAACCTGGTGACTTCCCACCTGTTGCTGCTTAGAAATGCTTTGAGCGTCCACAATAAAGATACAAATGCACAAGTCAGTGTGTGTGTGTAATTTTCACAATCATTTTCATGAACACTGGACATTCACACACTAACTCAAGTGGTTGGTCAAAGGAAATATTTTCCCAACTTTATGATATCCTCTAAATCAGCTTTCTCATAATTTGACCATACAAAAATGTACCAATGATAGTTCTAGCCCAGGTGATTTCACTGGTGGGTCAAAGGAAATATTTCCAAATATCAGGTTTTTCATTTTTCCTCATTGAACCTCAGAAAACTGAACAGATTTAGAAGAAAGGTAATTTCACTAATATGGATACATTCTTGTATTTTTGTATGCAGGTCTACTCTCATGAGTAAAAGGGATTGTCTGATGATATTAATGGTATATCTTCCACACAAAGTCAAGATACTGTGTCTTTTTCTACAAAAAAGAAATGAGGAGAGAATCTTCAGAATGTTGTTTAAGATCTTTATAATAAATTCAGACAGATTCAGGATGTTTCATAGACAACACATGTTTTATGGACAGTCCATGTATCGCTATCTAGATTAGTCCAATTTTAAGGAACAATAATTGTTAAGATTCAGGCCATCACCTCGGACTGAATAGAAGTCTAAGCTGCTGGACAAACAATCAGGAAGAAAATGTACTATTTAACCTGATCCTAGGTAACACAGCATCAACAGTTTCTTTGGTGTTTTTCCACTGAAAAGCTCAGTGGAAATTAAAAGGAAATGATAACAGCTTTATGGATCTATTGGCCTGTGATGCCCAGTAAACTGAGAGACTTATTTCAAAGAGCAAAATGAACTTTGGCTTGAAAGGTTACAGACATTATGTAACAGATATCAGAGGTGGATTGTAGAGACATAAAGAGACAGTGAATAAACTTTCTTTCTTTCTGTCTTTTTTTCTTGGACTCAACATAACCATATTTGTATTTATTCATTTTGTTTTATTTTTTTTCCATATGGATGATATGAACCATTAAGGGTTTTTGTTCACACGCCTCCTATAATTTATTTACTTCAATCTTACTTGTACCTCTTTGCCCTAGTATGAATGTATGGATGTGTGACTGCATATATGTGTATGTTTAGTTGAGTTTTTGGGGAATAGATTTTTGTGTAGTTTATATACTGATATAAAATAATGTATACAATAATTGCAAATAAAAGTAATACTTTTAAATAAATAAATAAATAAAAGCACAATATTATTTATAAGTGTTTTTCCACAGAAAAGCTCAGTAAGAAATGATAACAGCTTCATTGATCTATGGGCCTCTGATGTTCATAAGGAACCCAAAAGGAACATTGGATTGAAAGGCAACTGACATTATATGTTACAGATGTCAGATGGATTATAAAGACATTAAGGGACAGACCAACCACCAAAACAAAGAACTTCACTGTACTAGTTGCAGAAGTAGAGAAAAGTGATAAAGTCAGCAAACTGAGTGTCTGTTACACAGCTACATTTACCTAAAGTTTGCTAAGCTAACATTAACTGGATGTACATACCAGACAGAGTAAGACTGTACCAACAAAACACCTGAGTGACTTAGTTCAAAGAGTGAAAGCAACAGTGGATTAAAAAGGTTACTGGCATTTCTCTGGAACAAATATCAGTCATTGATTTCCCTGTATCATATAATCATTGATAGATAGTGTATAATGCCAGAGTTCAACAACTGTTAAGTAATCATAAACAGTTTCTGCTTCACTGCTGATTTCCTTGCTTTCATTTTAAAGTCCCTGATCATTTTCAGATAAATATTTCACCAATGATATCACGTGAATAGTTTAACACCCTCTCTGGAGCATATAAAACAAAGTGGCCTTTTAGCTATTTCTGCAATAATCTTGATCATCCTACATCCAACAGTGCAGAAAAGCTTCTTCAAAGACTGATGCACAGCCTCTGCCGCCAACATGATCTTGCTCCTCTTTTTGTTTGGTCTCACTCTGGGTGCTGAGTCTCATTCAAATGAGCATCAAGTGAAGCTACAACGTGGAAGCTGTCCCATGTTCTGGTACAACTTCAACGGCCGCTGCTACAAGTATGTTGCCACACATTTGTCCTGGGCTGACGCAGAGCTCCACTGTGTGTCAGAGGGAGCCAACCTGGTATCTATCCACAGTCTGGATGAGCATAATTTTGTCAAATCCCTGATCAAGAACTTCGACCACACCGACGGACACACCTGGATCGGACTCAGTGACACACAGAAGGAAGGAGGATGGATGTGGTCGGATGGGTCTAAAGTCAACTTTGCCTTATGGAGGGCAGGACAGCCAGATAATTATAAAGGAAATGAAGACTGTGGACACATGAACTATGGCAATGATCTGAAATGGAATGATGTAATATGTTCTGATACTTATCCCTCTGTTTGTGTTGCTCGCAAAACCTGTCCTTAGCAACTGACATTTGTGTTCAGGTCAACCAGGTGACTTGCCACATGTTGCTCTGTAGAAATGCTTTGAGTGTCCACAATAAAGATACAAATGCACAAGTCAGTGTGTGTGTGTAATTTTCACAAACACTTTCAAAGGTTACAGGCATTATGTAACAGATATCAGAGGTGGATTGTAGAGACATTAAGAGACAGTGAAGAAACTTTCTTTCTTTCTGTCTTTTTTTCTTGAGCTCAGCCTAACCATATTTGTATTTATTCATTTTGTTTTATTTTTTTCCATGTGGATGATATGAACCATTAAGGGTTTTTGTTCACACGCCTCCTATAATTTATTTACTTCAATCTTACTTGTACCTCTTTGCCCTAATATGAATGTAAGGATGTGTGAGTGCATATATGTGTATGTTTAGTTGAGTTTTTGGGGAATAGATTTTTGTGTAGTTTATATACTGATATAAAATAATGTATACAATAATTGCAAATAAAAGTAATACTTTTAAATAAATAAATAAATAAAAGCACAATATTATTTATACGTTTTTTTCCACTGAAGAGCTCAGTTAGAAATGATAACAGCTTCATTGATCTATGGGCCTCAGACATTATGTAACAGATATCAGAGGTGGATTGTAGAGACATTAAGAGACAGTGAATAAATTTTCTTTCTTTCTTTCTTTCTTTCTTTTTTTTCTTGAGCTCAACCTAATCATATTTGTATTTATTCATATAGGCCTACTGTTTTTTTTTGTTTTTGTTTTTTCCATATGGATGATATGAACCATTAAGGGTTTTTGTTTACACGCCTCCTATAATTTATTAACTTCAATCTTACTTGTATCTCTTTGCCCTAGAATGAATGTAAGGATGTGTGAGTGCATATATTTGTATGTTTAGTTGAGTTTTGGGGAATTGATTTTTGTGTAGTTTATATACTGATATAAAATAATTGCAAATAAAAGTAATGCTTTTAAATAAATAAATAAAAGCACAATATTAGTTATAGGTGTTTTTCCAAGAGCTCAGTAAGAAATGATAACAGCTTTATTGATCTATGGGCCTCTGATGCTCATAAGGAACCCAACAGGAACATTGGATTGAAAGGCAACTGACATTATATGTTACAGATGTCAGATCTGGATCCTGCTGCTCCCGAGGCAGAGATACCTGCAGAATGAGGACAGAGAGAGGGAGAGAGAGGAGAAGCACAAACTACGGGGAGAGAAAAAATACAAAGTTAATGGCATGAAGTCATCGAGAGAGAGAGGGGGAGAGAGACAGAAATAGAGAGAGAGCGCCCAGTGAATCATGGGAATCCCCCAGCAGTCTAGCTCTATAGCAGCATAGCTAAGGGATGGGCCAGAACATACCCGAGCCAGCCCTAACTATAAGCTTTACTAAACAAGACAGTTTTAAGCCTGATCTTAAAGGTAGAGAGGGTGTCTGCCTCCCGAACCCACACTGGGAGGTGGTTCCACAGGAGAGGAGCCTGATAGCTGAAGGCTCTGCCCCCCATTCTACTCTTACAAACTCTGGGAACCACAAGTTGACCTGCATTTAGAGAGCGAAGTGTCCTATTGGGAAAATAGGGAACTATAAGCTCTCCAAGGTACGATGGTGCCTGACCATTAATGGCAATTGGAGGCTTTTTACTGAATTTTTGGGACATCCTGACAATAAAGAGTTACAGTAGTCCAGTCTTGAGGTAACAAATGCATGAACTAGTTTTTCAGCATCCTTTAGACATAGAATGGGTCTGATTTTAGCAATATTGCGCAGGTGGAAGAAGGCTGTCCTAGAGACTTGCTTTATATGTGAAGTAAAGGACAAGTCCTGGTCAAAAATGACACCAAGGTTTCTGACTGTAGCACTGGAGGCCAAGGTGATGTCATCCAGAGTCAGTATATTATCACATAGTGTATCTCTGAGGTGTTTTGGGCCAATTACAATAACTTCAGTTTTGTCTGAATTTAAGAGTAAGAAATTACTGGTCATCCAGATTTTTATGTCAGACAGACCTGAAGCTTGGCTACCTGGTTAGTCTCACCTGGCTTCATGGATAAGTACAGCAGGGTGTCATCTGCGTAACAATGGAAATTCATCTGGTGCCTCCTAATAATGTTTCCCAGAGGGAGCATATATAGACTGAAGAGCATTGGTCCTAGCACAGAACCTTGTGGAACTCCATGACTGACTTCTGTGATGATAGAGGAGTCATTATTAACATGAACAAACTGGAGTCTATCTGACAGATATGACTTAAACCAGCTTAGTGTGGTTACTATGATGCCAACCATATGTTCTAGTCTCTGTAATAAAATCTTATGATCGATGGTGTCAAATGCGGCACTAAGATCTAGTAGGACAAGTACAGAGACAAGTCCATTGTCTGAAGCTATGAGGAGATCATTGTTAACCTTAACCAGAGCTGTTTCTCTGCTATGATGGACTCTAAAACCTGATTGAAAATCTTCAAACAAACCATTCCTGTGCAAATAATCACATAACTGGTTTGCAACAACCTTCTCAAGGACTTTGGAAATAAAGGGGAGGTTGGATATAGGTCTATAATTGGCTAAAACATCAGGATCAAGAGTAGTATGTTGAAAGTTTGCTGCATAGTTTTACTGTAGAAATTTTGAACAGAACATCGGTGTTATGAGCAGCTTCCTGTTGTCTGTAAAACACTCACCCTTAAAGACAAACTCTAGTCCCATGTTGTCACCAACACTTGTCCAAACAAAAAGAGTATATCAGTGAACTATTAATGCCTGGTACTTCTACTAAGCTCCTCAGGTCCTCTGAGCAAAACCTACTAGTTGTACCTCGCTCAAGACTGAAACGTGGTGACTATGTGTTTTCTGTCCTGGGTCCCAGGCTGAGTTATTATATACAGTATATCTCTTGATATACACGTTATTTTTTTATTCTACTATTTTATTCTTTTATCTATTTTATTATTTTATTCTTTTGTTAAGCACTTTGCAACCTAGGTTCTAAAAGGTGCCATATAAATAAAAAAATACTTAATTGAAAGCCTAAGACCTACTTAGACCTACTTACTTATATTGTGAGGAAGAAAATTCTCAAGGTTCAAAAGCTTGATTTTATTTGTATTTGTATTTCTCCTTCAGACTATTGTACTGCTGGTTACTTGTAGCCTACAAAGCCTACAAAGAAATCAAGGGTGCTCAAGACAGAAAGTCTTCTGGCAGTCTTCACCGAAGCTGAAACCACTCCGGACGATGCCTCCAGGAGGATCAGCTCAGAGTACAAGATTACCAACTGCCAGCTTTGGGTTCCAGCCAAGAATCTCCAGCTACAGCGTAACTCACAGTAGGAAAAAACTTCTGCTCATGACTGGGTTGATATCAAGATAAAATAATATTAAATCATCAGATTTCATTCATAGATATGGTATCATTACTAGCATTTAGTAGTATAGCCGTATTGTAAATAGTCACATCATATTCTCTCCCACCATTTTTTATTTAATTATTTTAATTGTGGACACTGATAGAGTTGGTAAAAACAGTGACTGGGTCTGTAAAAACTTTAAAATCTTTGTCTATGTTTTGACAGTCCACTTGCCAACCAGGATTTGAGCCAGTAGTACCCAGTCACTGATTTGCCTGTATCATATAATCATTGAATATTTTATTGTACAACTGTATAATTACACAATATCATGTACTGTTTAATGCCAGAGTTCAACAACTGTTAAGTAATCATAAACAGTTTCTGCTTCATTGCTGATTCCCTTGCTTTCATTTTAAAGTCCCTGATAATTTTCAGTTAAATATTTCACCGATGATATCATGTGAATAGTTTAACACCCTCTCTGGAGCATATAAAACAAAGTGGCCTTTTAGCTATTTCTGCAATAATCTTGATCATTCTACATCCAACAGTGCAGAAAAGCTTCTTCAAAGACTTAGACGCAGCCTCTGACGCCAACATGATCTTGCTCATCTTTTTGTTTGGTCTCACTCTGGGTGCTGAGTCTCATTCAAATGAGCATCAAGTGAAGCTACAACGTGGAAGCTGTCCCATGTTCTGGTACAACTTCAACGGCAGCTGCTACAAGTATGTTGCCGCACATTTGTCCTGGGCTGACGCAGAGCTCTACTGTGTGTCAGAGGAAGCCAACCTGGTGTCTATCCACAGTCTGGATGTTCATAATTTTGTCAAGTCCCTGATTGAGAACTTCGACCACACTGAGGGACCCACCTGGATCGGACTCAGTGACACACAGAAGGAAGGAGGATGGATGTGGTCTGATGGGTCTGCAGTCGACTTCGTCTATTGGCGTTCAGGACAGCCAAACAATTTAGCTGGAGATGAAGACTGTGCACACGTGAACTATGGCCATGATCTGAAATGGAATGATGCACCATGTTCTGATACTTATCCCTCTGTTTGTGTTGCTCGCAAAACCTGTCCTTAGCAACTGACGTTTGTGTTCAATTCAACCTGGTGACTTCCCACCTGTTGCTCTGTAGAAATGCTTTGAGCGTCCACAATAAAGATACAAATGCACAAGTCAGTGTGTGTGTGTAATTTTCACTTCATCATTTTCATGAACACTGGACATTCACACACTAACTCAAGTGGTTGGTCAAAGGGAATATTTTCCCGAATTTTTTATACCCTCTAAATCAGCTTTCTCATAATTTGACCATACAAAAATGTACCACTGATAGTTCTAGCCCAGGTGATTTCACTGGTGGGTCAAAGGAAATATTTCCAAATATCAGGTTTTTCATTTTTCCTCATTGAACCTCAGAAAATTGAACAGATTTAGAAGAAAAGTAATTTCACTAATATGGATACATTCTTGTATTTTTGTATGCAGGTCTACTCTCATGAGTAAAAGGGATTGTCTGATGATATTAATGGTATATCTTCCACACAAAGTCAAGATACTGTGTCTTTTTCTACAAAAAAGAAATGAGGAGAGAATCTTCAGAATGTTGTTTAAGATCTTTATAATAAATTCAGACAGATTCAAGATGTTTCAAAGACAACACATGTTTTATGGACAGTCCATGTATCGCTATCTAGATTAGTCCAATTTTAAGGAACAATATTTGTTAAGATTCAGGCCATCACCTCGGACTGAATAGAAGTCTAAGCTGCTGGACAAACTCTCAGGAAGAAAATGTACTATTTAACCTGATCCTAGGTAACACAGCATCAAGTGTTTCTTAAGTGTTTTTTTCACTGAAAAGCTCAGTGGAAATTAAAAGGAAATGATAACAGCTTTATGGATCTATGGGCCTGAGACGCCCAGTGAACTGAGACTTATTTCAAAGAGCAAAATGAACTTTGGCTTGAAAGGTTACAGACATTATGTAACAGATATCAGAGGTGGATTGTAGAGACATTAATAGACAGTGAATAAACTTTCTTTCTTTCTTTCTTTCTGTCTTTTTTTCTTGAGCCTAACCATATTTGTATTTATTCATTTTGTTTTATTTTTTTCCATATGGATGATATGAACCATTAAGGGTTTTTGTTCACACGCCTCCTATAATTTATTTACTTCAATCTTACTTGTATCTCTTTGCCCTAGTATGAATGTAAGGATGTGTGAGTGCATATATGTGTATGTTTAGTTGAGTTTTTGGGGAATTGATTTTTGTGTAGTTTATATACTGATATAAAATAATGTATAAAGTAATTGCAAATAAAAGTAATACTTTTAAATAAATAAATAAATAAAAGCACAATATTAGTTATAGGTGTTTTTCCACTGAAGAGCTCAGTAAGAAATGATAACAGCTTCATTGATCTATGGGCCTCTGATGTTCATAAGGAACCCAAAAGGCAACTGACATTATATGTTACAGATGTCAGATAGATTATATAGACATTAAGGGACAGTGTATAAACTTTCTTTCTTTTAAATAAACTTCGACCACGCTTAGGGACACACCTTTTGAACCATGTGCCTGGAGCACTGACCATTTTTTCCTCTGTTAAAATGGCAAAAGTATCATGGATAGTCCCTCAATACACTTGCACTACACACTTCAGTCCATTATGTTTTCGGGTTGTCCATCCGTCCATCCGTTTGTCCATTCTTGTGAATGTGAAATCTCAGTAACACTTTGTTGCAAGTGTTCACTTGGACACAAAGATGAATTGATAAGATTTTGGTGGTCAAAGGTCAATGTCACAGTGATCTCACAAAATATGTTTTTGGACTCTTTAAATATTATTTCTCAAGACTGTCTTGAGGGAAGTTCTTCAGATTTGGCACAAACATCCATTTGGACTCAAAAATGAACTGATTAGATTTTACGGGCGAAGATCAAAGTTCAAGTGACCTCACATTCTTGTAAATTTGATATATCAGGAATGTCCAGGAGGGAATTTCATTACATCTGGCACAAACATACATTTGGAATCACAAAACAAATTTTTGGCCATAAATCATGAATTCATATCCTAATTATGATACAATTTAACACAAACCTCTAATATGATACACAGTGACATTATAATGCTCAACAAAAACACTTCTGGCCTTTGTTAAACGCTGTAACTAAGAAAGGGGAGATTGTGACGCTATTTCCTGTTACTTGGCTGGTTGGCAGAGGCATACAGTACAGGCCAGTAATTCTAGTACTGAAAAGTGTTTCTATTATTGTTCCCCCTTCATGTTAGTAAATGGGTTGGACAAACATTAGAAACACCTCTCAATGTACAGACAGGTGACAATCTCCCCTCATGTCAGACACACACTGTCCTGCCACCTACCATTTGCACACTATGACAGTCAAGTCTAGTTATGTCTTTGATTCAGTTTTCTTCTGTATTTGGAATACCAAAAATTTCTCAGAGTGACCGGGGTCAAACTTTTCTTCAGCCCACTATCAGGAATAACGAACAATCTGCTCTACAGCTGTTTCACTAAACTCTCACATCTTTGCTGCAAACATATTGCACATAAATACACAGAGACTGGGGGGAAGGTTTACTGTGGCTGCTTTTAGCTGCTAGAGAGGAGGGACAAGTGAGAGCTGAGTTCAGTCTTAATGACCTAGTCTTTGGTCACAAAGTATGTGGTCCTTCGGTTCATTGCTTCAGGATGTTTGGAAAATAAATGAACATTTCTACATTATTTAAGAGCTATCTGTCAATTTCCCTCCTCGTCACACACTTTTGAGCCAGATTATGACAGTGGCCACTTGAGGGCAGCAGAAGATCATGTTGGTGTGATGATGCGTGTCTCTTTTTTTCTCAAGCTGTATTTAGTATTTTATCAACCATTGTCATGCCTGTGTGAAGTCATGTTTTTGTTAAGCAGTGTCATTTAAATCCGGTTTGAAAAAAAAAGAGAAAAAAAAAATCACAATACAAGACAGTACACAAAGTTCAGACAGAGCTGAAGTCTCTCAGTGTTTTTTTTCAGGAAGCCAGTAAAAAGTGCATTACAGTAATAAAGTTGGCTTGAAATCAATGTATATGAAAGGCAAATATACGCCTGTCTTTGGCATGTTATTTATGTTTGAAAAAAATCAACCAGGTTTTATGTGACATCTGCAGGTGAGCTGGTGTTTTTTGTTTGGTTGTTTTTTTTTTTTGCCTTTTTTTTGCTCTGATACTATGCATAAATGAAAGTCTTTGCCAAGTGGATTTAAACAATTACATCACAGCAGCAGTGCAGACATCCTTTCTAAGGCAAATTAAACAGCCTGTCAACTGTCTCTCTCAGGATGTGTTTCCCACCTAACGTTGCAGATCATTTTCAACTAACACATCAACCCTTCATCCTGCTCCTGTGACCGAGAGACACCAACATGATCTTCTTCCTCTTCATGTTTGGTCTGACTCTGGCTGCTGTGTCTCCTTCAGATGGACATGAAGTGATGCTTTAGTGTGGAAACTGTCACATGTTGTGGTTCAGCTTCAATGGTCGCTGCTACAAGTACATTGCTACATCAATGGCCTGGGCTGATGCTCCACTGTGTCACACAGTAATTATACCAATTATACCAACTTAACACACCTGGACCACCTTTTCCAACTGTGTTGATTAAGGTCAATTAAACTATTCTTCGTAGGTCCAACTTAACAGACAATATGTACAACTAAACTGGTTTCCATTGTTATAACAAAAGTATTTTGTCAACAATTTCCACATAGTTCCACATTTAGAGCTTCCCACACTTGAGCAAGAAGATGCACGGCGCCTGGCGGAACCAATTACTCTGACTGTGCTGAGAGATGCTATAGCTGGTATGAAAACAGGCAAGTCTCCGGGATGGGATAGGATACCTCCAGAGTTTTATCTCACCTTTTGGGAAGAGTTGTGTCAATACTTTTTAGCCATGATTCATAAAGCTGTAGAAGTTGGTTCCTTTTTCAATGACATGAATGCTGCCTTGATAGCTGTACTGCCCAAACCAAATAAGGACACCACAAAATGTGGTAACTATAGACCATTGTCTATCCTCAATGCAGAAATAAAGATCTTTGCCCGCATACTGGCCTCTCGAATAGAACCCCATATAGCCACATTAATTAATAGTGACCAGACAGGCTTTGTGAAATCAAGACTTGCTTCTGACAATGTATGCCGTCTGCTTCATGTAATTCATGCTGCCAAGGATACTCCCTCTCCTTGTGCAATATTGAGCCTGGACGCAGAAAAAGCCTTTGATAGGCTGGAATGGGAATATTTGTGGATGGTTTTACAGCGCTTTAAATTGGGTTCATCTTTTATTAAGTTCACTAAACTATTATACAATAACCCGTCTGCAATGATTAACACGAATGGCATCATATCAAATAAGTTTAATTTATCACACTCGTGCCGACAAGGATGCCCGTTAAGCCCGCTTCTTTTTATTTTGTCATTAGAGCCCCTTGCACAGAAAATTCTTCAACACCCAAATATCTCCCCCATCTTTTTTAACAACACCACACACTCCATATCACTATACGCTGATGATTCATGAATTTAGCTCTCTATCCGGTTACAAGATCAATTGGACAAAATCTGCGCTTCTCCCCTTAAACTCGGATTTGAACCTGAGTTCATTACCTCAGCACATCCCAGTGGTTAAACAATTCAAATACTTGGGGGTGGATATTTTTCCTTCACTATCTAATATTGCCCATAAGAACTTTCAGGGCATCTATAACAAAATCGAGGCAGATCTTAATAGATGGTCTCACTTGCCAAAATCTTTACAAGCCCGTGTCTCAAATATTAAGATGGATATTTTACCACGCATAAATTTCTTTTTTTCGATGTTACCCTTACCACCCCCAATTGATTACTGGAAAAAAGTACATTCTTTGGTCTCTAAGTTTATTTGGGGAGGGAAACGGCCACGTATTAACTACTCTACAATGAGATAAAACAGAGGGTGGTCTCTCCGTGCCTAACTTTAAATACTATTTTTGGCCATTTGTATTGAGACCACTCACAGATTGGCTTAACCCCAACTCTGATCCATGTTGGAAATCTATAGAAAAGAATCTAGCATCCCCACACAGACTAGAGGATCTGATTTACTCCACTGTCCCTTTGAAACGAGCTAAGCTGCGACTTGGTCCCATAATGAGTTTCCTCTTATCAACATGGGCTAGTGCTGAGAAGGAATCTAAGAATACATGCAAATGGCATATGAATAGTCCACTCTTTAATAACTATTCCCTACTCACTGGAGGGGTCCCATTCTCATTTCCGGACTGGAGCTCTAGGGGTATCCATGTTTTGGCTGATGTATATAATGAGAATGGGCTTCGTGATTTCAATGACTTGAGACTATCTTACCAATTACCTGGTACATCTGTATTTCTGTACTTTCAACTACGATCATCCATGAAAGCATATGGAGTTCCATGGAATTCTCCTCTTTCTGCTCACCCTTTGCATTCCACTCTGTATGATGGAGGACGAAAAAGAGGTTTGGTTTCCCAAATTTATTAAATCATCCGGGATGCCTCTTATAAAACCCTTCCTATTGTACATGTTTGGTCTTGTGAAATGGAGCATTATATCAGAGGTGATTCATTGAACTGGGAAAAGATTTGGTCTTCGATAGTCTTGGCTTCTAAAAACCCAAACCATCAACAGATACATTTCAACTATATTCACAGGACTTACCTCACTCCAAGGAGAAACTTTCTCATGAAACGTTTATCATCTCCAATTTGCACCCTGTGCTCAGATGACCTTATAGGCTCATATATACATATGTATTGGGAATGTAAGGATGTGAAGTCTTTTTGGGGTGAAGTTTGTTCTACTTTATCTAATGTTCTCGAAGTTGTTGTACCATGTTCTCCCATTGTGTTACTCTTGAATGATACCACCTCGTTAAAATTGACTTGCTGGAAGAGACGTACTCTCCTGACGGGCATCACTGCTGCTAAAAAGATACTGGCTTTACGCTGGAAACCTCCACATACAGTTACCAAACCCCATTGGATTAACACTTACATTGACATAATAAATATGGAGCTTTCAGTGGCAAGAATGCACGGTGCTGGAGCTGATACTATTCTAGCATGGCAAACAATGGCAGAAAATATCAGGGAATTGCGGTAAGCATTATTTCTACTTGCATTTATTGTTAAACATGGTCTCTCATGTCCTGTAAGAGTTTTTTTTTTTTTTATAGAGATCCAAGTTGGGGGGGGTGGGGGGTATAGGGGTCGCCGCCTGTTTTTGTTTTGTTTGTTTGCCTGTTTGTTTGTTTGTTTGTTTGTTTGTTTTTCTGTGTTGGTGTTTATTAGATTACAATGTACCTTTCACTTCTATCGGTCTGATGTATTTGTTTCTCCTTAAAAACAATAAAAAATTAAGTAAAAAAAAAACCCAAAAAAAAAACAATTTCCACATAGTGTAATTAAGTACATTCAGATCACAGCAATAGGTTTAATGCAAACAATTTATTTTCAAATAATTTACCAAAGTAAAAATAAGCATTACTTCTTCAGCTTCTAAAGTTCTGTTTGTCAAAGACAATCCAAACAACATGTTGAACATGTCTGAGGTTTTTGTTTTTTTAAAAAAATCATATTTACACCTGGGCCAGATAAGGTGTGTACCATCAACATGCACGACTTAAATAAAGCTCAAATGAAAAATGTTTCCACATTAACATGGTGTGTTTCAGGTAAATGAGCAAAACTTATCAAGTAAACTCCTATTAAAGGGAACACTGGTGAATTGATGGAACTATAGAGAGCCATCAACATGTACAATAAATGACACCCCCCAAATGTTAACTGTCAAAATATCATCAGTTGCTGGTACAACATCAATGCGGTGAGGCTATAAAATAACAGCAAGGGAGTGGGTAGTTCTCTGCACATTCCTATATGATCAAAAAGTGAAAAACACACTTTATCTTTTGCCTTCATCTGCTTGTTGCTGCCTGCATATAAGAGCAATATATAAAAACAGAAAATAATACACAATCAGGATTTATTTTAGAATATCTAGCATTCTTATTTGTGTGCAGTGTGTGGGTTAAAGTGTTTCACCTGTTGTAAATCCTGGCACCTGTAATCAGATATGGGACTGCCTTACAGTGTTCAGTCTAAATTGTTCCTTCAAACAGTTTGTTTTTTAGGACTTGGACCTTTGTTGAGAGGTGGTTCCCATCCAGTTCCATCACCAGTTTTTGTACAACTTCAAATGTATACTTTAAGTTTGTTCGGTAGCTCAGGTCTAGCGAGTACATGAGGCCAAATAAAATGGTGAGTGCATTTGCGAAATTACCCAGGTTGTTAAGCAGGTTGTTAAGCACTTTCACTCTCATCAGGTTACCAAAGCCCAGAGACTGGGCTTTGGTAACCTGATGAGAGTACCATCCAACTGCCCCATTAACCGCAATACAAATTCAAAAACAGGATTTTCAGCCAAATTAGTTTGAGTTGGGTTCGCAGAGTCAAATTCTTGCTCATCTCTATGTAAGCTCAGTCTATTCCAGGTAGACACAGGTGCAGGTTATTGATCGTTAACAGGCCAAGACACACACACACACACACACACACACACACACACACACACACACATAGACAAACACACACAGACACACACATACAGAGACAGACACATACAGAGACAGTTACAAACATAGTCCCTGTCACCAACAGACTATCACCACTACATACAACAGCCATAGATTTACACATATCCCAACAATTTTCATTGCACATTGTAGATTTTTGCACAATTGTGTGTTTGTTTGGCAGTAAATAATTTGTCTTACTGCTGTTTCAGCATGTTTGAGTTCTCAGACTGTTCTCAGGTCAGACTGCACTGTACACGCTATTCTGCCTTCAGCTAAGACGTTCTGCTTTTAATATTCTGCTACTGAAATTCAAACCTTTACCCCTTGCAGGATTTTGCTTCAACAATTCAACTTTTTCAACCATTTCATGTATTTCAGCCTCCAGCTGACAATTTTTGCTTTAAGCTTCAGCTATTGCTTTTTCCTACTTCAGCATTGCTTCAACAACTGCTTCACCTTCTTTAGCATTGTTCCAGCAATCTCATTCAGCTCTCAGCATTCACACAGCATTTTCCGCAGGAAATGCAATTTATAGATTGGGGTACATGTTCTAAATATCTTAAGAACGCCAAGAACCTGTAACAAGAATACATGTACAAGAAATGCTATATTTGCCAATAAAACTACAAGAGTATTTTTAAGAGGCTGTGTAAGAAGAATTAACAAAAATTAGAGCCTGCAAGATATTTAGAACCAACAACAATTCTGACAATATAATATTTGAGAATTTGAAATTCTGATTCCAATATAATGGCTGATATCCTTTTATTTTCCTGAGACACAAGATTTTACGTAATATTAGTTATCTGTAGTTATGAGCCCTACTCAAGATAGTCTGTGATTTAGTTAAAAATAAATTGTTCTTATATATTAAACAGTACTTTGAGCAAAAGTGCAACAAAATATATTAAAGGTTTTGATAAATAATTAAAAGAAGAGTTGCAGGGTGTCCCCTTGTGGACAAACTACACAACACATTTAATCGATAGCTTGTGAGAAAAATACACTTTGTCCACACTTTATGCTGGGATGAGTGGTGACCTAGCTGCTGCATAAACTTGGACCTCAGTGGGAGAGTGGTGATGCGAGAAAACTCTGCTTCCACCTGCAAAGATGTAAATGTGGCAATATTAAAATACAGTTGAACAAATGTTACATCACCACACAATATGATAGGTATTTGTTTACTTTCTGATAATTTCTACATAAAATACTATTAAATAGTGGTACATAAAAAGGCAGTTAGGGTCATTTTGAACTATGAAATCAAAGCATTATGGCTTATCCAGGTTGTGGAGAGTCTTTATGACAAATTAAAATTCTCAAAAATTATCATTTTGTTGGAAAATCTAATGTAATTTCCGTGTTCTAATGATCACATGGGTAAACAAAGTTCAACTTTAGAATGAGTTATTATTAATTGCTACTATTGGTGGACATCCCCTAAAAATGTCTTTTTATCACACCGACATAGTTAGCCAGACAATAGATAATGACTGACCTCACGTTTGGAAAAGAGAGCTGGCCATCTTCGTTTGAACTCTGCAATAAACGTTTTTTCTTCGACCACTTCACGTTGCCTGTAAGCAAATGTCCTTTCCATTTTCTCTGTAACCACCTGCTGGTTGTTGTTCTTCATCAACCCAGACAGCAGTGCAAGCCTCTCCTTCTCTAGGCTCTCCTTGGTTTGTCCTGTTGGATATTCTGGACAGTAGTTCACCTCTGCTCTTCTAGGTTTTTTAACTTGATTTGGAGATATATGTGGATCACTTTGTTTACGCTTGAGGGAGCTGACAGTCAGCTCTGAACATCCAATATTTCACAGCTTTGTGCGGTAGTTTGCCATTTTATATTTCAAACAAATCTTCCACCCATAGAAGCCAGTAACAGAGCCATGCTCCCTTAAACATGGGTGCTTCTTCACAAGAGCTTCAGCCACTGCATCAAATTCGGCACTTGAGGGGTAAGCTTTATATTTGATAATTTGTGCAGCCAAACATTCAAGAATATCAGACTTCATTTTTGGTGTAGGACTCAAGAGTGTACCGTTACTTACAAAGTCACTGTTTGCACTCTGAAGTTGAATCTCTACATCACAGACAAATTCTGGCACGGGAAAGACATCTGGCCATGGCTCACATCTAAGGGATGATGATGGTGACGACTCAGATGATGAGAGAATGTCAGTGTCCACAGATGAAATGGAACTGGTCTCAGTAAGGGTGGATTCCCGTGGAAAGAGGCAAGAGCTGCTTATAGATGAGGCACATGGGAGGTAAATCACTTTAATCGTAGCCTTGTTTTGAATGCTTGAGGGGGATGTTAGATTTATATACTCATTAAAATCACTGTGCAAGTATTGTAGTCTAAAGTCTCCTGACACCTCACATTGTATTTTTATCTCATTTTTAAGGTCCTCAACAGTTCCAGGTATTCCCAAGGGCAGTGATATTTTTGAAGAGTCATTTTCCCCTAGGATGACACGAAACACTGCTGAGGTAGCCATGTTGGTCAGTGGATTATTCCGAAGAAGAAAAAACAAAGAAAATTGTTTAAACAAAGTCATAAGTAATAAAATTATGTCAGTATGAATATAACTGACACTAAAAACATAGATTACATTTTTAAAGAGTATTCCTCAAACTGTGGAACTAATACCAAAAATGTAATTTTCTTCTTCAATCTGCTTTATTGTTTATATGACACTTGACTATGTGGAATGCCGTAGCGAACATTAAGTCTTTTTTGTCTACATGTTGTATAGCAACCCAGTTAAACTGCAAACTGATTTGAACTGTCATCTTTGTGTCAATTCACAACACCTCTTATGATGGGCAGATAACCTAGTGCCTAGCCTACATTACCTAAATATCCGGATCACCACCAAAATCTAACCGATTGTTCCTTAGACCATTTCCGACCTCCCCTGAAAGTTTCATCAAAATCCATTCATAACTTTTTGACATGATGTAAACAAACAAACAAAGGAACGGACAATGAAATGAATGCCAATTAAAATAAACCTTAGCCGAGGCAATTACCAGATGTGTATCTTTTAAGGGTGACCATTCGGAGGGTTCCGCACTTGTAGTCAACCAGGGGATAATTGTCAGTAAGTTCCCTTAACTCGGCCAACACAATCTCTCTTGCTGAAGATGAATGGAGTTCAAATGCTCTGTAGTGCTCCCTGTACCATGAACATAATTTTCTGCATATGAAGACCAATGTGTTTTCAATTATACACATTTGAAGGATCTCTGCAAATTCAGGCAGTCCACCCACAGATCCATGCACAATAATCATTCCATTTCTATATTCTATGCCATTGCTGGAGACACTTTGTGCAAGTGTAACTGTTGCAAGACTTGGGTATTTCCCTCTCATGTAAACTGCTATGTCCTCTTTCATGACATCTACTGGAATTGTTGAGACATGTGTCACATTAAAGGTTGATCTCTCGTAACTTCTTGTGTACATGTGATAGCCAATCATCGGCTGGTGCTTATTCGCCAAGGACAGTGTAATGTTTTTAAAACACTTCATGTGTCTGACGACCTGTTTAAAAAAACAGCTTAGCCTCAAAGCGCATTGTCCAAAACATCACAATGGGACCAAACAGCTTTATCATTTCAGGGTAATGCTCCAGAAAGTGATGTATTGGCAAGAGTTCCTTATCTGGAAATACTTCTTTGTATGTCTGTCTGTGCTCTGATATTTTACACTCTAAATATGCCACTGTTTCATCACAGTGGACAGATGCAACAACCAGCTCGACAATATCTTTTAAGTCTATAATCACTTTCCAAGATGGCTCATCTTCAGGGATCAACTGTCCAATCATAAACAGTATTAGCTGTAACAAACACCAACTTTCGTGTGCGTTGCCTCCAATTGTTTTGCGACGCAGGAAGTTGTGTGGCACCATATGAGGACGATTTTTTTTGTCACCCCACTTGTATGTAAAGTTTTTAATGCGTTTATTGAGGTCGTCAAGTGTAAAGAACTTCTTGGAAATAAGCACACCAAAGCACTGAGCAAGTTCAACTGGGACGATGGCCTCAAAAAGATCATGAACCAAATCAGGGGGATATCCTGATGTGACAGAGAAGTGGGCAAGTCTCTGTGAAAATACACCCTCATTTTAAATGAGCTCCTTTCGTCTGTGCAGTAGCTGCATGGACTTGATGAAACTCCTTGTTTCTGAGGGTAAATACTCCTGATTTTACTTCCTTGACCTTAGTTTCTACTCGCTGAGCTGTGCAAAATCTACAGAAGTATTGGCCAGAGAAACTTTCTACAAAGCCAGCTATTCCATGTGCAGCAAGGTTGTCTGACACAACACACTGAAGTGTACCTTTCACAAATGTGCCCAGCTGGGAGACAAAGACACCCTTCTGTAGCCATAGAATTTCACATCATCAGTCTTACATAAAATTACCGGGTATATTGAGGCCAAAGTTGAATGGCTCCCAGGAGGAACATTTCCCAAAATCCGATAAACAGCACAAATTTTATGAGTTTTGCGTGAAGTACCAAGGGGGTTGCAAACTTCAAAGTCATCTACATATAGACAGACAGAGATTCTTAATTCATCCCCTGATAAGAAATTATTCTTGAAGTAAAGACCGTCTTCAAAAGATCTACATTGTTTGTGGTCACTCACTATCTGTTGTTTTCTTTTTTCAACAAGCTGGCTGAGCACACTGTTTTGATTAAGCAGATGGTGTAACAACTTTAGGAATGGAACATACTGAAAACTTCTTCCAGCTTTTGCATCAAGCACATGCTGAACTGCATCAACAATATTGAAATGATCTTTATAATACTGCTTCCGCTTAAAAGCACAAACGGCCACCACACCGCGCACCCTCACCTTACCCACTCCGCCAGCTTACCTTTAACCTGCACACAAGAATGAGAGCTTTGCCAAAAATAGTCCAGACTGCTCTTCAGTGCAGCTGCCACTAACATGACCAACTCAGGTTTCTTTTATTCTGACTATCCTCACCACAGAGGGTTAAACTGCGGGCGTTGTGATAATTACCTAGCTCGCGCACTATACACATTGCTCATATTTCTGCTAGTATTATTGACACAAATATCGACAATATCACTTTATAGCCATGTTCTGACAACCAACGTCATCGTAAGAAAATCATGCTGACTAATACTATTTGGCTGTTTCTCAGTTTTGACCATCCAATATTCTCCCGCTCACGCAGTGTTTGATGAAGTAAGCTTCTGAGCATGCGCTGGATCTAACCTACGGGACATCTTCTCGGACATCCTTAATTTACTGCCATACTTGTGCGATTCATTCAGCACTGTCACGTTGTGTCAAAACCAAGTGGCTTTTGTATGTTTTGCTTTTTTAAGTTTTATGTTGAACGAGCTGAAGTGGACGACGTTTAAAAAGCTAACACAAAAATATCGATTAAGTTGGCTATCAGTGACTTTATTTAACTCTACAACTTGCTTAGTTCACTTTTTTGAGCGTGGACATATAGGCCTCTAATGCCCAGTGAATTAAGTGACTTATTTAAAAGAGCTAAAACAACATTGGATTAAATGGTTACAGACATTTTATGGAACAGATATCAGAAGAGGATCATACAGACATTTCTTTCTTTCTTTCTTTCTTTCTTTCTTTCTTTCTTTCTTTCCTTCTTGTAACTTTTAAATAAATAAATAAATAAAAATCAAATAAATTCCGACAGATAGAGGATGTTTCATAGACAACACAGGACAAAACTGATTCCACTAGGTCCCTTTTTGGTTGCTTAATCATATAGAGACTGCTGCTGCTGGAGTTCTGGTCCATGTATCACCAGCTAGATTAGTCCAATTTTTAGATTTTAGGCCATTACCATCCATCCATTTTCTATACTGCTTATCCAAAACCGGGTCACGGGTGGGGGCTGGAGCCAATCCCAGCTGACATTGGGCGAGGGCGGGGTACACCCTGGACAGGTCACCAGTCAGGGCTGACACATAGAGACAAACAACCATTTTTACAGGGAGCCAATGCAGAGAAGCTAACACAGGAGAGATGTGATCTCGTTTCGAGGCTTTTTACTGCATTTTTGGGACATCCTGACAAGAAAGAATTACAGTTGTCCAGTCTTGAGGTAACAAATGCATGAACTAGCTTTTCAGCATCCTTTAGACACAGATGGGTCTGATTTTAGCAATGTTGCGCAGGTGGAAGAAGGCTGTCCTAGAGACTTGCTTTATATGTGAAGTAAAGGATAAGTCCTGGTCAAAAATGACACCAAGGTTTCTGACTGTAGCACTGGAGGCCAAGGTAATGTCATCCAGAGTCAGTATATGATCACATAGTGTATCTCTGAGGTGTTTTGGGCCAATTACAATAACTTCAGTTTTGTCTGAGTTTAAGAGTAAGAGATTACTGGTCATCCAGGTTTTTATGTCCTAATTATTTGTAAATTATTTCCTCTTTGGGTGATGAAGCCCCCATTTATTGAGGCCTTGGTGTTCTACATGGTAGTGACACTGATAGAGTTGGTAAAAACAGTGACTGGGTCTGTAAAAACTTAAAAATCTTTGTCTATGTTTTGACAGTCCACTTGCCAACCAGGATTTGAGCCAGTAGTACCCAGTCACTGATTTACCTGTATCATATAATCATTGAATATTTTATTGTACAACTGTATAATTACACAATATTATGTACTGTTTAATGCTAGAGTTCAACAACTGTTAAGGAATCGTTAACAGTTTCTGCTTCATTGCTGATTTACTTGTTTTCATTTTAAAGTCCTTGATCATTTTTAGTTAAATATTTCACCAATGATATCACGTGAATAGTTTAAACGTCCCATGTTCTGGTAAAACTTCAACGGCCGCTGTTACAAGTATGTTGCCGCACATTTGTCCTGGGCTGATGCAGAGCTCCACTGTGTGTCAGAGGAAGCCAACCAACACACAGAAGGAAGGAGGATGGATGTGGTCTGATGGGTCTAAAGTCAACTTTGCCTTATGGAGGGCAGGACAGCCAGATAATTCTCAAGGAAATGAAGACTGTGAACATGTGAACCTTGGCAATGATCTGAAATGGAATGATAGACCATGTTCTTATACTTATCCCTCTGTTTGTGTCGCTCGCAAAACCTGTCCTTAGCAACTGACGTTTGTGTTCAATTCAACCTGGTGACTTCCCACCTGTTGCTCTGTAGAAATGCTTTGAGCGTCCACAATAGATACAAATGCACAAGTCAGTGTGTGTGTGTAATTTTCACTTCATCATTTTCATGAACACTGGACATTCACACGCTAACTCAAGTGGTTGGTCAAAGGGAATATTTTCTCAACTTTATGATTTCCTCTTAATCAGCTTTCTCATAATTTGACCATACAAAAATGTACCAATGATAGTTCTAGCACAGGTGATTTCACTGGTGGATCAAAGGAAATATTTCCAAATATCAGGTTTTTCATTTTTCCTCATTGAACCTCAGAAAATTGAACAGATTTAGAAGAAAAGTAATTTCACTAATATGGATACATTCTTGTATTTTTGTATGTAGGTCTACTCTCATGAGTAAAAGGGATTGTCTGATGATATTAATGGTATATCTTCCACACAAAGTCAAGATACTATGTCTTTTTCTACAAAAAAGAAATGAGGAGAGAACCTTCAGAATATTGTTTAAGATCTTTACGATAAATTCAGACAGATTCAGGATGTTTCATAGACAACACATGTTTTATGGACAGTCCATGTATCGCTAACTAGATTAGTCCAATTTTAAGGAACAATAATTGTTAAGATTCAGGCCATCACCTCAGACTGAATAGAAGTCTAAGCTGCTGGACAAACAATCAGGAAGAAAATGTACTATTTAACCTGATCCTAGGTAACACAGCATCAACAGTTTCTTTGGTGTTTTTCCACTGAAAAGCTCAGTGGAAATTAAAAGGAAATGATAACAGCTTTATGGATCTATTGGCCTGAGACGCCCAGTGAACTGAGAGACTTATTTCAAAGAGCAAAATGAACTTTGGCTTGAAAGGTTGTAGACATTATATGTAACAGATATCAGAGATTGGATTATAGACATAAAGTGACAGTGAATAAACTTTTTTTCTTTCTGTCTTTTTTTCTTGGACTCAACCTAATCATATTTGTATTTATTCATATAGGCCTACTGCTTTTTGTTTGTTTTTTTTTTTCCATATGGATGATATGAACCATTAAGGGTTTTTGTTCACACGCCTCCTATAATTTATGTACTTCAATCTTACTTGTATCTCTTTGCCCTAGAATGAATGTAAGGATGTGTGAGTGCATATATGTGTATGTTTAGTTGAGTTTTGGGGAATTGATTTTTGTGTAGTTTATATACTGATATAAATAATGCACAAAGTAATTGCAAATAAAGTAATGCTTTTAAATAAATAAATAAATAAAAGCACAATATTAGTTATAGGTGTTTTTCCACTGAAGAGCTCAGTAAGAAATGATAACAGCTTCATTGATCTATGGGCCTCTGATGTTCATAAGGAACCCAACAGGAACATTGGATTGAAAGGCGACTGACATTATATGTTACAGATGTGCTACATGGTAGTGACACTGATAAAGCTGGTAAAAACAGTGATGGGGTCTGTAAAACTTTAAAAACTTTATGGATGTTTTGACAGTCCACTTGCCAACCAGGATTTGAGCCAGTAGTACCCATAGTAATTCACTGTCACTGAATGCTGAATGCTGCAAACTGCACTGTGCTGTCTCACCTGTGGGCAGTGCCTGTGTGTTTATAAATGAGGGGGGACCAATGGTTTAACTGGAGGGTCTGACATGCACCAATGTACTTATAATAATATGCAAAAGGTTACTGGCATTTCTCCAGAACAAATATCAGTCACTCATTTACCTGTATCATATAATTATTGAACATTTTACTGTACAACTGTGTAATTACACAATATTGTGTACTGTTTAATGCCAAAGTTCAACAACTGTTAAGGAATCATAAACAGTTTCTGCTTCATTGCTGATTTCCTTGCTTTCATTTTTAAGTCCCTGATAATTTTTAGTTAAATATTTCACCGATGATATCGCATGAATAGTTTAACACGCTCTCGGGAGCATATAAAAGAAAGTGGCCTTTTAGCTATTTCTGCAATAATCTCGATCATCCTACATCCAACAGTGCAGAAAAGCTCCAACCAAGATTTCAACTCTGCGTCACTCTTCAAAGACTGAGACACAGCCTCTGACACCAACATGATCTTGCTCCTCTTTTTGTTTGGTCTCACTCTGGGTGCTGAGTCTCATTCAAATGAGCATCAAGTGAAGCTACAACGTGGAAACTGTCCCTTGTTCTGGTATAACTTCAATGGCCGCTGCTACAAGTATGTTGCAACACATTTGACCTGGGCTGATGCAGAGCTCCACTGTGTGTCAGAGGGAGCCAACCTGGTGTCTATCCACAGTCTGGAAGAAAATCATTTTGTCAAGTCCCTGATTGAGAACTTCGACCACGCTGAGGGATTCACCTGGATCGGACTCAGTGACACACAGAAGGAAGGAGGATGGATGTGGTCTGACGGGTCTGCAGTCGACTTTGCCTTATGGAGGGCAGGACAGCCAGATAATTATAAAGGAAATGAAGACTGTGGACACATGAACGTTGGCATTGATCTGAAATGGAATGATGAACATTGTTCTAATACTTTTTCCTCTGTTTGTGTGGCTCGCAAATCCTGTCCTTAGCAACTGACATTTGTGTTCAATTTAACTTGATGACTTTCCTTCTGTTACTCTTTAGAAATGCTTTAAGTGTCCACAATAAAGATACAGATGTACAAGTTCATGTGTGAGAATATTTCACCTTGATTTTCATGAACACTAGACATTCACACTTATTCCAGTGGTCAGTCAAAAGGAACATTTTCCCAACTTTTGATATCCTTTAAATTTTTTATCTTTATCCCAATTTTACCAAAATACCATGTTATATCGGTTCACCTTTTATTTGTGAGTCCTCCCAGCAACTGAGATAGTTATGTCCAATTCAACCTTTTGACTTTGCACCTGTTTTTCTCTTGAAATGCACTGGACCACTACAATAAATATGCAGATGTTCAAGTTCATGTGTGTGCAGACATAATTTCATTCACTTTCATTTTAATTAATGTTTGGCATTCATGTTTTCACATCCCAACTTCCTCATTCACATTCTCAGTCAACAAGGTGCTGTGGAACACAGTCAGAGCGGCCACTAAGCACACAACAAGAAGCACAGCTGAATAACGTTACCATGTACACAAGAGTCAACAAAGAACAATCTATCCACAACCATTAGCCCACGCTAGCATTGCTATGATATACGCTACAGCAATGCTGACAGTCAGCCAGCTAGCAATACCTTGTTGAAAAAATTCACAGTATTGGTAACAGCAAGTCAGCTAACGTTGTCATGCTGCTGTTGCTGGTCACTAATGAAAACAGACATGTAACATTATGTAGCACCAAGTATTTTACACATCTCATACAGTTTCCCATCTCAGTAAAGCCAGGCCAGTATTGACTCCATGGTCGGATTAGGAGAGAAATTCATCCTTGGACCGTGGTTGCATGAATGACTCTGATGGAGCTGGTAAAGACACTATGAGAGCTGGGAAAAACTCTGGAAACATTTTGGATGTTGTGACAGTTCACTGGCTGACTGGGATTTGAGCCAGTAGTCCTCTCTGCGAGTTTCAGTTGTCGAAGGCCATTTTAGACGGAGTGTTTCTTCAGTGGAGGACATTCTGGAGGGTTCTTTTCACCTGAACGCTGTGTGCTGCACTGAGCCATCTTGCATGCGTATTTATAAATGTGGGGAGGAACAACAGTTTAACAGGAGGGACTCACGTGCACATGCTACCATCTAAAGCAAAAACCTGAGAAACTCAGATTTCAACTCATACAGAGGGGGTGTGACTTCGTTCTCTGCTCAGCATGCCATTGCTCCACTATATCTATATATAGTAAATAGTTGCTTGCTGCTATATTATTTCTTAAAATCTTGTTTACAGAACGTTTAACATGTAGTCTTAATGGGCCGCATTTCAGTCACTATTTCGAACCTTATCCATTGTGTGACAACAGGAAAATAAACACATATAAATGAGAACAAGGAATAATTACTATTTATAATATTGAGAATTTGGCTGTATTCAAATATTGTATATGTGAGCACAGAGAATGGGAGAGAAGCAAACAGATAAGGGGCTGAATGGAAATACAACCCAATGATGTCAGTTGTTTACAGTGATTCCACAATGGTTTTTAACTATGTCCTCAATTTCATACATTGAGCATATGTCATCCAACCATATACAAGTTTTTGACCATTTTTGTGGTGTGACAGACAGGCATGAAGTGCATGAGTCGAGAACGAAAGCACGAATGTAGGCCCTCCCCATCCCCCAACCAAAAAAAGTTACAAGTGCGCCTTTCTAGTTTTAGTTTACTTTAGAGTTATTAGGAATTCACTCAGTCAGTGATGAAAACAAACTACACATAATCTTCCTTGTTGGCTCATGCAGAAATATTGCACCCCAGACAACAGTATAACAAAATATAGATTATGTATGAAATGCCCCAAAACAAGCAGATCAGCTGTAGTTATAGGACCTCTGATAAAGGCAGGCAGAAATGGAGAGCAGACTATTTCGACTTGAAAGACTTATTGTAAACTTAAAAGCAAAGAGTTTGTGGTGGCAGTGGAGGGGGAGACAGAACAATTTTGCAATGTGTGAACAGCTGCCTCTGTCTCATCTCAGCTGATTCCAGCTGGCATGAATTACAAGGAGATGAGAACTCTCTGCCACATGCTGTGTGTGTGTGTGTGTGTGTGTGTGTGTGTGTGTGTGTGTGTGTGTGTGTGTGTGTGTGTGTGTGTGTGTGTGTGTGTGTGTGTGCATGGAGGGGAGGTATGGTCAGTGGTGGTTTAGACCCAAGGTACAGCAATATGGTTTCCTGATGCTGTTAACCCCTATCATTTAGCAGTCATCTTGATGCATGCTTCTGACAACTAAACAACAGAGGAGGATGAGAGTGGGACAAAAAGAGCGGACAGGCTTGGTGTAATGCAAGTGCTGTGTAATTATCAATCTGACAGCATGCTCAATGAGTGGAAATCATGAAGAAATTGATACAAAAGACATTAAATAGCAGAGTTGTAGTCAGGCTTATAGAAATACTGAACACATAGCCCCAGTCCGCCCTCCTATCTACATCTCTAATTGAGATCTGCTCTCATAACTCAAAGCCCAATGCTCACTGCCAGGAGTACAGTCCTGCTAGGGAAATATCCTTTACATGTACTGTAGAATAAATAGTGGTAAATTGAAAGTCAGATCAGTCTATTAAACCTGTCCAAATGTGTCCAGTCCCTTCAGTGGGCAGCCCGTTTGAACAGTTAATCATTGACTCTGTCAGGCCTTTACCCAAGTCAAATTCTGGGCCTAATAATCTGTTGACTGTGATGTGCCAAGTTACTTGCTATACTGCCACCTATCCATTGCACACTATCAAAGGAGCTCTACAGTGATTTCACCAAACCAAATTATTTGTGCATGCATATTGCACATAAATGGAGGAAGGTTTACCATGGTTGATTTTAGCTACTAGTGCAGTGACAAGAGAGTACCAGTTTCAGTCTTAAAGATTTTTTTGTGCAAAAAATATGTGGTCCTCTGGTAGTGCTGCAAGATCTAGAAATAAAAGGACCCCCTCAGAACATGATGTAATATGTAAAATGGTTTTCAACACAGGCTTTATATGGCTTGTCAAGTGATAAAACAAATAAAGCATTAGTATGATCACTGCTCTGAGACATGTCAGGTCAGTGAGGGAGACCAAGTTCTTGCTTTGTTGCTGACTGTGGGGTCCTGATTTCAAGCAAAGCTTTTTGGGCCATATACCCTGCTCACCTTCTCAGGTCAAATCTGAACTCCCAGGGTCTTCTTCCTTAGTGTATCCTGCTTTGGCTGCTTGTACAGTAGTGCAGACAGCACCTAGTTGGGGAGATATGTGGCTCCACCTGATGACTCTTTACTGTGCGGTCACATCAAAATAAATCTTTTGTTGGCTCACTTGTCTGTGTAAAAGCCTAGTGAGATGGATGAACCAATAAAAGGTTATGCATTTTATTTGAGGATACACCGTCAAAAACAACAGCTTCAGGGTTGGCCATATGTAGTCCCTAACCCTGTGCTTTTCCTCTTTTGTTCCAGGAAGTCAGAGGATGGAGCTTAGGCGATGTTAGAGATGAATTATGTTGGTCGCGCTCTGTAAGTGAGACTGCAAGATTCTCTTACTCTCTTCTCCTGGCTTGTCAATTACATCATTCTTTGTTTGTGATTATTGTTTCACATGTATGCAATCACACACCAATATAGACATCGCCTACACTACTGTACTGATCACAGACATGACTTGTTTGAATCTCTTTAAAACAATTTGCATTACTGAAGAGCTATGGGTGGTCTTCTCGTTTGACACACACCTTTAAGGAAGTGGAAGAGCAAGTTGGTGCAATGATGCTGGAGATCATGCAAAACTACTATATAACGTTATTTATACATATATATAAAGTCATATAGTACTCAGTTATATAAAGCTATACAGTACTACTATATAACTTTATATATAATTGTAAGAATGATTTCTTGAGGAGATGAGAAGAACCTTTTGGAGGCCGGAGAATTGCCAGATCTGGAATAATAGGAATAATATAGTAGATACTGGAAGGTCGAAGCTCAGTTGAACATTTTATTATCGATGATCAACGGGTCAATAATCAGCGAACATGTATTCAGGAGATATTGACAAAGAGCAACTCTTGAACACAGATCTTATATAGGTTGTAACATGTGTTCTAACAATATACTTTACCTTCTTGCATATCTGCTAGACCCCCTGGTGCCATGTAAGATAGCACACATTTTCAGGTCAAGTGCAAGTTATATAAGTACGACACATGTTAGACATAGACCCAAAACAAAATTACACTATCACTAATACTGTAGTAATTAAATAGCAGTGTCATAGTCAGGCTTTTAGAGATACTGAGCTGTATCCCAAGTCCCCCCTCTTGTTGTTTTAGTTATCCGTATGTTTTTATTTTCCAGTTTGTTGGTCTCAATGCTCACAGAGCTCAAAAGCATCTGCTCACTGCCTGAAATAAAAGGAAATATTAAATCCTTTTATTTGTTGACCTAACAGTAGTCGTAATTATTATTTTGCATATTCTCACCCCATAGCCTTGCCATCAAACAGCCCTTTCCGTTCACACTTTGTGAACCGTTTGTGTATCACAACCGCACTTACGACGCGCACTGTAATACACGGCTCTCAGGCAAAATGTGACAACGGCATATTTGTGTGTACAACACAACAGCAGGTTCACACAACCACCACAACAAAAACTACAGTTCTCCAGAGGATGTCAGGCACAGGCCTCCTGGCTCTCAGGGATTACCACGCCCATATGCCGTTTTCGCGCGAAAGAATGGACTGCACCATTGTGAGTACGGGGTGGGGGTGCGGGCTTTAGAGGAGAGGATACTCCTCAACATATATAAAATCCCTTTGCTTAAAAATGTGGGCAAATGAATGGTTTAAGTTTAACGATCGTTAATGAACTCTGAAAATTATAATTATTGGATTCAACTATAAATTTAGATATGAATATTATAGGCCCTCCAACGATAAAACCCCTGCTTGTGCAATCACCGTAGCTCTCTAGCGGTTAATTTTTAAATCCACCTCTACACATTGGTTTTCACGTTACAAGGCAAAAGTGTTTGTTGGAGCGAAATTTGCCACAAAACGGAGATAAAATGACCCTCACCTCAAAGGTAAGCGGCCGAGCAATGGGTTTAAATGTAGCTTTCTTTTCCTTATCAGTTTTTGTGTTGGAAAAAAAGTCATAACTAGTCTAAATGAACACCATTGTTCACAGCTAACACTGCTGGCTTGGTCGACCTGAGTTTCCTCCATTGTTAAGATGGATTTAAAACTTTCTCCCCCGAATAAATTGATCATGTTGGCTGTAGCTATTTCACCATGGTAACCCAGACATCCGGTCATAGCCTTATGTGCTGAACACTATTTCCAAAACTTGTCTTACGTCTTTGTATTGACCTGGTTAAGCAGCTAGCAAGTGATCCGCTTTACATCGGTGTCCACGGCATCGCTTACATTTGGGGTTAATGGCTGAGCAATAAGATGACGCTCAAAGCAAATCGATACAGGCTCTGTGTTTTGTGAAGGAGAATGAGAGGTGGGTCCACTCTGTGTCACCTTCCTCTTGGTAGGTCAGAGGTCAACACCCCCGAGGCTGGAGGGGATGGTGCAGCAGATATAAACAAGTCAGACATGGGACATCAGCTGTATGAATCCGACACAACTTGACTTTGTTTTACACTATGAAAATTTGCATTCGCACATACAGCTGTCAGAGACTCTCGCCTTTGAACTTTGAACCGTGGTTCATAAAGCCTGCTACAGAAGATTATACATTAATATTATCTGGGTCTCAGACCCCTGCTGTAAAATCAGGTTAAAAACACTGGGATTTCTATATGCTCTATGTCTGGGATGTTGTGGACAGCACTTTTTACACTGCAAAATCCCCAGCTAAATCCCAAATTAATATTTATCTATGCATTCACAGCCCATATAGAATACAATTGCTTATTTAAAAAAATAAATAAACCGTGCATTAATGTAATTTTCGTATCATCTGTTGATGATATAGCATTGAGCTGTCTGTTACCCCACACTAAGTAATAATATCATGTTCATTTTCCACTTCACTGTGTCATTGGTCTCAAATGGCCCTGCCCTGCCGTGGCTGAGAATTTGCACAGGCCTGTGCTGATAAGGATGTCCTTTGGGCTTGCTTTGGTACCTGTCAGTGTAAACTCAAGAAGACAAGTTCACTATAACAGCCAGCCACAGCTCTTTGTGATCCTGGCAGTTACTGTAGTGGCACAGCTGAACTGAATTCATTGTTCCCACAGCTTTCACTTAGTGGCCATGTGTATCCACTGATTGAATGGTGCTCCCCCTGGTGTAAAGTGTGAAAGTTGGTCTAACAAATGGTCCATTGGTTTATCTTTTATATAGCAGGTCTTGTATGGTCTGACTAATGAATGGCACAAAGAGTACAGCTCGTGGTCTGTCACTTTGACATCTGCAGCACCTTCACTGTTGTACACAGGAGTGTAAATACGCATTCCTAAAGAAAACTATGTATTCTCCCCTATTTTGTCCAGGACATGCATTGTTACCACAGTCATTAATAATGCCTAAATACTTATAGGTATGTGTGGTGATGATGATAAAACTGGATTACATATCATTAATTCCACTAGACTTAATGTTGTTGATGTCTGATATATCTGCCAACAGTCTCCACGGTTCAAATCCAAGTTCATCACTGCTGAGCTGGCTCGCCTGTTCAGCCAGTCAGACAGCGAGGAGGAGTTTGAAGGTTTCAGTGAGGATGAGGAAGAAGAGGACAGACGAAGTTGTAACAAACGGATGAAGACCAAGGTATGAAGTGTTTATTGTTGGTTACATTGCTTAATGAAAATGTGAAAAAATTTGATGTTGCAGCCAAAGCACCAGCCTGTATGCTTTTTCTCTCTGGATTTCTCCAGATGGTGGATTCAGATGAGGACAGCGACGTGGACACAGGCTTCTACTCTGATGGCGAGGACGCTCCCCCACCAAAGAGGAGGAGTCTTTTAGTGGCCCTGAGGTGCGTTGACAGGGCAGTGCGATACACTGGATTACACAGCCTTTAAATATAACAAAGGGCCACATAGTGCTTCTTGAACAGGCAGAGACTATCAGTGAATAAAGCACCACTGCAACTACTGATCAGGTTAATTATTTGTGTCACATCACATATGATGTCTTGAATCTGGAAAAAGACAGAAATGTAAATGCATTAATGTTTGTGATTTGGCAAAAAGAGTTAATTGGGCATTGATTCAATTTAGTGCTGTTTTCCAGTGTATTTGCCCAACTACACAAGGGACCCCATGAAACACATGCCTGTCTCATGACATTATTGCTGATTCTCCAATGGTTGAATAATTATCTTATTTAATCTTGCTCCTCAGGTTTCCGAACAAAAGACTGTCCACTCCAAATCAGGAACAACAGGAGAAAAATATTAAAAAGCCTGTAAAAGGAGCTCCTCCTTCACAGAGAACCAGAGGACGGCAGAGTATGAAGCAGAGGCAGGATGAAGAAGAAGAAGAGGAGGAGCAGGAAGAGGATAAAGAGGAGGTCCTCTCTCAGAGTCTAAGGAAACGAAATAAAAACATTCAGGAAAACAAGGCCATGGTAATGAAGCCTTACAACCTTTTGTGTTTTCTCCACATTCTGAAAAACTGCGTGATCTGTATATTTACATTATATCAGTCCCTTGCTTGTCAGATGTCCTTTTACTCAGGTCTCCTCTGTTGTTGTCTGTCAGCTGGCTAAGTTGTTTGCTGATCTGAGCACCATGGCTGACCTGACTCTGCCCACCACCCCTCAAGTGAGTATATGCACCAGCACCAGTTTTTCACAAATGTATAACAGAAAAATGAACATGCATACCGCTTCTTAAAAGACTATAATTAACCACCAGTGACAAGACAGTCATTTGACTAACTGTTACAAGTCCACTTAGTAAAACAAATGTTATTATACATTTTTATGCAGTAAATATTGTATGTTTGTCATTAGTTTTGCTATTTTTGCTTTTTGCTGATTTTTTTTTTTTTTTTTTTTTTTTTTCTTTTTTACTGTCCTGATTTGCAAACACTGTTTTATCTCTGCAGAAGAAGAAGAAGCAAGCACCAGAGAAAGCAATGCCACGGAAACGCAAGTTTGAACCAGAGATGGGGTCAGAAAGGAGGAACCCATCTCGTAAGGCTCGTCCTCCTGAGAACTTTGCGGTGGAGGAAAAGGGCGAGCCGGTCACCCACAGAACCCCCAGGACTGTAGACATCAAGAGACTGGTGGAGGTACGACATGCAGCACACTCTTTTTAGCCAGAAGTTACTTAGTTTTGAAAGATCATTTGATGAAGTAGTTTGTGTACTCAAGATACACAATTACATCATGAGTTAGTCTTGGTAACTAGTCAACTTTCATCTGAGTCATCTGTAAAATAAAAAAATAAACTCAAAAAATTTAGAAGAAAAACAAAAAACTTAGGAGAAAGTGCAGTGATGATTTTTTTTATTTAAAACTTTAACAGTTACATAGCAATGTCTGATTTGTGTCCTCTCAGTTGTACTGACAGTCTGTCTGTCGTCATTGGTCAGGTGGATGACGAACACGTCACTGATAGAAAGAAAAAGAGGGCGAGCAGGAGGAGCCAGTATGTGAGGTCCGTCGACGAAATCACCGAAGAGGAGCTGGACAACATAGCATACCGCAGCAAAGACAAGATCTGGGACAAAGAGAATGTGAGTCACATCAGGCCCAGTAACTGCTGTGGGTGCTGTCAGTACAGTACTGTACCATTGGGTTTGCATGTCAGGGTTAATGTGTTTCTTCACTGTGTATGTGTTTGTCTGTGTGTGTGTGTTTTTTCTTCCAGGGCAGCTCATGTCACCAGTGCAGACAGAAGACTTTGGACACAAAGACAGTGTGTCGCAGTGGTTTCTGTGTGGGGGCCAAAGGTCAGTTCTGTGGGCCATGCTTGAAGAACCGCTACGGAGAGGACGTACGCACTGTTCTGCTTGACCCGGTCAGTGCTAATACGCACATGTTTATCATTTCATGTTCCATTTCTTGCACTGTGTGTTAATTTGAGGTGAGGTCTTCCAGGACTGAAAAGTTCTGAATGTTGAACGTTCCTAAGCTTTGTTGGTTATGATAAGATTAATAAACCATTTATCTCTTGTAAGTAATAATCTTTTATTTATTTATTTATTCATTTGTTTTTTGAAATTGTCTCTTTGAACAAAAAAGCTGTCTCAAAATTGTACATTAGGGACAATTAAAAGCACAAAACAAAGCACTATCATGCAGGATAGTGGTAGAGAAGTGGTCAGAGGCCATACTGACAGGCTTGATTTTTGTCCCTAATGTAATGTCAGTGTATATTGACCGTAATTTTGCATCAGTAAATATAAAAAAATGGGGTGTTTTGATTGCTGTCTTTTTAAATACAGGAGTTTTGAAATATAGGTAAATGTTATTTTATTCTGATTGATTTCTAGATATTGAAAGCCTTTATATTCTGTTTTCAAACACCTTGCATTCAGTAAGAAAAGTAGGATTTTATATAGATTCTGAGAAACAGCCAGTGTGTTGTTTTCTTTTGTTTTTGTTTTTTTTTTCTTAATAAAAGCTGAACTGAGTGTTCAACAAAAGCAATGGGAACCAACATAGCTGGAAAAACTAAGCAAAGAGCACCACCTACAGAAACCAAATTATTGGAAAGTCCAATGAAAAAGACACAGAAATTAAAGGTACAGATGACAGAACTAGACTAAATTATAGAAGAAAACATGTCTTACTATGAAGAGTAGTTGTTTTGTCAGTGTCTTTTTATTATTGTACATTCATAGTTGAGGCTGCTGTGCTAAAGGAAGCTGACATACATTACAAAACATATTTCATGTGTTTTTATATTGTGTTTATCACAGTCTCAGTAGATGTGGATGTTTAGACATCTGCTCGAACTGTGTTGTCTTTTTGCAGTTGCTTATTTATCTGTGGTAGAGCTGCGTGTGTTGATTTGTTTGGCAGCTCCTTTGAGGTCAGAGCACTATTGACACTGTGGGAAAGGTTTCACAGGGAAAGGCAGTGCAAAGCCCTAAAACAGTGACCTGTTGTCAGTATAGATCACAGTAAAGTGTCACAGATGTAACCAAACTACAAATTTCTGCACAATTCAGTATGGTGTTCATTCCCAGAAGCATTACAGGCAGGTGATTTGAAAATGATTAAGACTTAAGGGTGGAAGAAATTTAAAACCTCAACATGAATTAATTTGTGTAGGGTGAGAAGGTTTGCTCACCTGCATTAAAGATCAGATCTTTTCTTTACAGACGTGGTCGTGCCCCATCTGCCGAGGGGTGTGCAACTGCAGTCTGTGTCGTAAGAAGGAGGGCCGCTGTGCTACTGGCATCCTGGTGGGATTGGCCCGCTACAACGGCCATGACAATGTCCATGAGTATCTGGAGAGGTAGGCCGCTTTGTTCTTGTTGTACACTTTAATGTTACAGGCTGGGATGGAAACTGGGAAAAATTAACGACAGGTCAAGCATGACCATAATCATTAGTTGCAGCCCTATTGAGAACTATTCTGACAGCAGACATTGTTTTTTCTCCATTGCAGTATTCAGAAGGAGCTGCAGTAAAGTCCAGAGTATCGACCAGCGAGGAGAACCTGCTGTACAGCTGGTACCTGGAGGAGGTTCTGGTGCTGCACAGTACTGTAGTACTTATTTTAAATGCACATTTTTAGGTTTAGATCAACCTTTTATCTAACTAGAGAAACAAAAGTAATGTTTAAGATAAGGCCCTCACACTGTTAATATGTTTTATATAACCAGATGGCTGCATAAGATACCTGATTCTTTTTATGTTTTAAAGCCAGTGCTCAGTTTTGAGTTTTATATTTTCTTTGAAATATTTGTACTCTTTATGTTCACTAGAACAAATGTATGTGGTTAATTTCTGTGGAATTTCTTATGGATGTAAATGGAGCCTTTTATACCAACAACTTTTCTAAAAAAAAAAAAAAAAAAAAAAGAATAAAGAATGGCATTATCTACGTGATTTGCCATGTTTTTTTTAATTTCAATCATATACGCCTTTATCTGTTGGTTGTTTCTCACAGATTATGTCTTTTTAAAGAGGAAAATGAAGCCTAACATGGTTGTACATTTAGGGGAGGTGCACACACCTTTTTGTTGTCTGAAAGGTTGCAGCAGGTGAGCCTGGGTGCAACGAGGCAGGTCATTTTGTGTGTGTGGGGTTAGGTCTAGGTCAACTGTTTGCTCCCGAGGTGACCAGGGAAGCAGTCAGCTGATTTTGTATAATGACCAGGTTCCTCGGGGGTACAGCCCAGTAAGAGGTCAACCTGATGTCACTGGATCTGTATGAGGCATCATTGTCATGACGTGTGAGAAATAGAAAGGTATATCACTTTGTCTGGTGGAGCTTTTATCTAATGACAGATGACTGACTTAATAATCTGTTGTCAGTGTCAGTCTTAGATTGCACATTCAAGATTAAAGTCAGTGTATGCACAGGCTACAGATAGGTGATAAATCTTATTGCAGTATGAATTAAAAGCCTCAGAGGTATTAGTCCAATGATGAATACTGTATTCTGAAATCTGTAGTTGATTTGAATTTTATTTTCTTGATAAAACTCAAACCCAGTGTGTCATTAATTATCCAAAGTGATTAAAAATAGTCAATCAGTCAAAACATCAACAGTCTTTCCTAGCTTTGATGGTTTGAGAGTTAATTACATGAAACCCCTTTTTACCTTCAGTAAAACATGAGAACTTAGGAAGAGGTTGTAAATTTAGGTGTTTTTGCAGTGCTTCAAAGTGAGGGAGATGTCACGGGTGTGCGTGAGCTGCCTACTACGTGATGCTTTTTGTAACCTGACAGTCAGAGTGACCTGCCAGTGAACTCGCTGCCTCAGGTCACGCTTTGGTTGTAGCTGAGCTGCACTTAGGGTGTTTTGTAGTTCATGTTTTCTAAAGTAGACAACAATCGCTCAAAGCAAGTGAGTGTTTTTGAGCGATAATAGATTGTCCTGTGACTGGATGGTCATAGGTTCAGTTCTTGCAGCATCATTGTAGAATCCATCAACAGCAGAAACGGTAAGCAGGAGCAGTAATTGCTCCTAAAGGAAGAGCAGATACTCCATCATCACTGCTGTCACAACAAAGCTGAGAGATTACACAGTAATAAGGAGGCAGGAGGAGTTATAGAAACTCTGTGTGTGTGTGTGTGTGTGTGTGTGTGTGTGTGTGTGTGTGTGTGTGTGAGAGAGAGAGAGAGAGAGAGAGAGAGAGAGTGCTCCATTGTTTCTTTGTGATTGGTTCTACTTCAATCTGTTTGATACACACAAATACCAGAGCGTCAGAGGAATTTAAGACAGTTTTAATCACTTTATTGTCAAGTGTTATGCAGGCAAAGCATTTTTTTTCTGCTTGAAGTTGTCCTTTTTTTTCTTTTTTTATTGACATAACACGTTTGTACAAACCAGTTTTAAAAATATCAATAAACTGAAGCCTTTGAGGCTAACCTGGCAAAAAACCCATTATCAAATGTCATGGAGACAAACAAACATCTTTAGAAAAAGATTTACAAATGAGATGTCACTACAAAATATCAAAGAAAAAAAAGTTGGTTGTCACACAAAATATTACCAAAAACATCTAAATTTGTTTGGTATCAACCTTTTCAACTTTTAAACAATAGTAACTTTTTTTGCTTTCTTCTTCTTTTGTTATTTATTTTCTCCAAAAACATGTTATGGCGCAAGAGAAGATAAAGAAATGAACAGCAATGGTCAGACATAGAAAAAAAAAAAACAGAAGCACAAAGAGTAAAGAAGAGAGAGAAGCAGCACTACGGCAAAAAACTGAAACATGCTGTACACAACCTCAGAATCAACGCACACAAATACAAGTCCAGCAAAAGGCAAATATTACAAATCAAGGATAAATAATAAATTAGCCATACACAGTGGGGTCCTGTGTGTTAACATACTGGGGAGGGGACTTTTGAAAACAATTGATAAATTCTATAAAATAAAAGTATCTTTTAATTTAAAAAGTATGTACGCACTGAACTAACACAGAGCAACACCACCAGAAAACATCTCAAATATCCACATAGCTAAATAGCCTGACACCCCCCCCCCCCCCCCCCCACAGCTCTTATCACCATTTCACCTCTCTGTGCTGTGGTCTGCTCTCCATGTTACCCCCTAATAATGCAGGAGAGCTCCCATCTTTCTCCGTCCACCTCACTCTGAAGTTCCCTCTGTACGACAGCTTGTGTTAAGGCAATTGTGGTACATTGGTCACGCAGCAGAGTTAGAGGTGGAGAGGTGGAGGTGGGAGGGGGTCGTCACCAGAGCACAGAAAGCAAAAAGCATCATCAGTGGCAGTGCAGCCATCCGACAAAGCCAGGTACCATCTGATAGTAATCGCAGCTGTGATGCTGACGCCTTTCTGCAGTATCTGCGAAGTAACCGGCTTTGTTCGGAGGACAGCACTGCTCTCAGATGGTTTCCCATAATCTTAGAGCAAACTGGCTTCTTTTATTAACAGAGAAAACTTCCCCTAACAATGTAAACATGGTTTCACTAGGATTGTCATTATAGTATTGCTTTCACTACACAAAGTTGTAGAAAGCTAGATTGTTTTTCTCTATAGAAACCTTTTTTTTTCTCTAATGGCCACTGCACCTCAATAGGAATGCATTATTTATAAATCTTTTTATATGTGCTTTTTTCTACTTTTTATTTATTTTTTTTAGAATCATCCCCTCTCTTCTTCAATAACAGTTTGTCCGTTAACTGGTCTTGAAGGAATCAACACCTGAATCTGATCCGAGGACTAAACCTGAACCATGAATAAAACTCAAATTAGGTAGATCCTCTCCATGACAGCATGGGAATACAAACGCACACTCATTCATACGCGCAAACACATGCACACCATCCCAAGACTGTCCCTGCTCTGTCACTGCTCTGCAACAGTACTGTACTATGATTGACCCTCAGCACTGTCTGACAGGTATGAAACAGGAACACAACTTTGTGCATAGAGTTAGATTCTGTTGCGAGAAGGGAAATGTCTCGATGTCAGATGGTTTGAAATTCAGCAGGTCCCCCTGTCTTGTGCTAATCTTGATACTACTTGCATTCCTTTCCCCACCACGCATGGAATTATTATAGACTCATTTTATAAAAGCCAAACTAATCTTTCATATGTTTAGGCTAAATTTTTGTTATTATATGTGTTAGTTATTTTTTGGATTGTAAAGTTTATATTTTTCGGTTTCTGTTCATCGCATGATCCCGTCTCTTTTGAGTCCCTTTTCATGAGAGAACAACATTTTTAAAATGTGAGATTAAAAGTAAAAAAAAGAAAAAGAAAAAAGTAGCCACCCTTACAGTCTCTGCAAAGACTCCCAAAAAAACAGGAAGTCAGCCTTCCGCAAAGAAACAGCAGTTAGCCGCCTATTCAAACTCCTCCTCTTCCTCCTCCTCTTCCTCCAGGTGATTAGAGGTGGTGGGTGTAGCGGGGTCAGAGTCACGTGAGAGGGTCGCCACAGCGACAATCTGAGGGGAGGTGCCCAGGCCTTCGGGGGCATCTTCCTCCATTTCATCAGTGGTGATGATTGCCACCGCGGCCCCGCCCTTCTTGTTCTGGTGCGTCTTGATGTGCTTGGACAGGTGGTCGCTGCGCATAAAGCGCTTGGAGCACTCAGGACACTCAAAACGCTTCTCTCCTAGAGGGGAAAAGACAAATAATTAGAGACAAAATCTGAGTCAGAAGAAATCATAGAGATTGAAAAACATCAAGAAAGGACATCGAAAAGTATGACAAAAATGCCAAACATTATCTAGTTCCAGCTTCTCAATAGGAGGATTTGCTGCCTTATGTGCCATATATCATTGTAACCCTACCAACGCGACCAGGGTGAACCACATCACCAGTCTACACCCCTGTACCTGTGTGTGTTCTCCGGTGTCTCTGTAGCTCATCGCTTCTGGTGAACCTCTTGCCACAAAAGATCCAGTTGCAGACGAAGGGTCTCTCGCCGGTGTGCCAGCGCAGGTGGGCCCTCAGGTGGGACGTCTTGCCGTACACCTTCCCACAGCCCTCCATGTGGCAGATGTGCTGCTTCTTCTTTGTGGGGTCCCCGCTGTTCCTACAACACACACACACACACTTGGGTTAGGGGTGAGATGAAGGATTTATGTGTGTGTGTGTGTGTGTGTGTGTTAAAGCAAATTTACTTAAGCACTTTCAGTGCAAATATAATATTTAGTTAAAACATTAAAGAACACCACGTGAATAACTTAAATCACAAATGCTACAATACCATAAAACATAAATGTACTTGAAACAGCCTCTTCTCCACTGCATTGGCTTGCTGCAAAGCTAAATACATTTGACTGGTTTTTGAATGTTTTAGGACACAAGCTGCAATGTGTTCTGTTCATCTGTCAGTCCAGGCATCCTAACTTGTTTGGTTTGATTTCCCTAAATACACTATGTCCTCAAAACCAGTAGGTTCCGAAATGATTAGACATTTAACCCCAGTTTTTCCTACTGCACCAACGCATAACGTGATTCCGGTGTGTCCATACCTTCCCTCTCCATCCCTGCAGTTTGGACAAGAGCAGGCGACACGTCGAAGCCTCTTGCTGGGGGGTCCCTCCTGGTCCGAAGAACTTTGTACGGAGCCCAGCTGGTCTGGACTCATCGATGAGCCTGATGCCACATTGCCAACTGCGACTGTTAAGGGAGACGACTGAACTTTGACCCCATCCTGACCCTGTGGTTGACCTGAAAGGTGATTGTAAATGACAAAATGAGTAAATGCCTTGTACTGTCCGCGTTGTAGTCTGAAGAAAATACAATAAAGAAAGCTAGATCCAGTCCTGGTTCTGACATAGCTCATAAATATAAATATAATAGTCTGCCACAAAACTGGAGGTTGGAAAGTTAGAAGGGTAAACTCATTAGATCTTCATATTTTCTCAATAACTAATAATTCTCCCTTTGCACAACAGCACTACTCTAACCTTCTCTTTGTTTATTGTAATAATGGATCAGTCATGAATTAGTCACTACACATTCACACGTAACTCTTAGTGTGTCCTTACCCTGTAGACCAGTAATGGTGAGGGGAACACCCTGCACCTGAACCCCAGCAGTGCCCAGCCCTGCGATGCTGACCGTCTGTACCCCAGACCCCGGGTTGATCTGGGCAGCGCTCAGTGTCAGGGGAGCTCCACTCAGGGAGACCAGCCCTCCACTCCCCACTGTCGTCCCACCAGTCACCGGGGCCAGTGTCAACTGCTGTGGCACGGCTGTCCCCAGGCCGCCCTGCAGGGAGACTCCACCGGGCAGCTGCAGTGTCTGCCAGGTGATCTGCCCAGAGGGTGACAGAGTCGGGGTACGAATAAGGACCTGGGCTGGGTTCTGGAAGGCCTGGATGGGCTGGAGGGTTTGTCCAGGGGCTAACTGGAGGGTCTGAATGTGCTGAGGTTGCTGTTGGCCCTGGGGCTGACCCTGACTCTGAGCCTGGGGCTGCAGCTGGATCTGCTGCACCAACTGGTGCCCCACCTGGCCCACGATGACCTGCTGTATGGTTCCTGCTGTATCTGCCTGGTTCTGCAGTCCGTTGGCCTGGGTCGGGCTTTGAGAATCTGCCTCACTGCTTTGCACTTGGGTGTCAGCTGGTCCACCCTCTGATCCAGTGGAAACCACTTGCGCCCCATCAGACACGCTGTCACCTTCAGCTACTGCCTGTGTCAAGCCACTAGATGCTGTAGGAGGAGCCGCCCCAGACACTGTCGTTGTCACCAGCTGGTTGCCATTGGCAACAGAGAACGTGCCGTCTGCTGATTGGATGAGCTGCACAGCCCCACCCCCTCCGACATTATTGATCACAGGCAGAGCCAGGGTCATGCCACCAAGGTTTATGGGTACTGTGGTCATAACAGGAGTCTGGGAGCCCTGCAGAGTCTGCAGCTGCAGCGGGAAAGACTGCGCAGGGCGGATCTGCAGTGGGACCGTCTGATTGGCTGTACTTGTCAGGATGGCCTGCTGGTTGGCTGGCTGAAGGATGGCCTGGGTCTGACTTTGGCTCGGGGTCTGGATGAGCTGAACCTGCTCAGGCAGAGCTCCAATGGAGGTCGTTTGAGCTGGGCTGATATGGATCTGCTGTCCATCTGCAGTCTGCAGGTGAGGGATGACCTGATACTGGACCCCGCCCCCGGCATTGGGCAGGTTTTGAACCTGGATGATCTGGAACTGCTGCTGCTGTTGCTGCTGCTGATTGGCTGCAACATTGTTGGTCCCACCAACTGCCTTCACCTGCCCAACAGGAAAAGAGCATTGATACAGTTAAGAGGACAAACACTGACAGACAACCAAAAAGAAATCGTCCACTGAAACCCATCGCGTCCCGCACCTCCTTCACCTTGCGTCCACCAGGTGAGCTGTCATTAGCCAAGGTGGTGGCCACGGTCACTGCAACAGGCTGATTGGTGTTCTCCTTGGCCATAGTAGGCGCCGCTGTAATGATCTGCCAGCCGTTCCCTGTGAACTGAGCTGGGACCAGTTCCAACTGCTGGGGCACCAGGGCCTGACCCCCAGCTGTGTCCACCACTATCTGACCCTGGAGCTGACCTGCCTGCAGCTGGATCTGACCGGCCTGGACCTGGATCTGCTGGGCCCCTGCCTGGGCCTGGGCCCCCTCCACTCCCCCCTGCCCTCCGATCTTACTGCAGGTGGCTGCTAGCAGAGCCAAGGGAGAGGGCTGAGAGGAATCCTGGAGGAGAGGGGTAGGAAAGAGGGCGCAGGAGAGATGGAAAGGAGGGGCAGAGGGAGAGACGGTTAAATAGTAGTGACAAGGGAGGGCGGAAAAAGAGGCGAGTCAGGGTTAGAGAAAGACGGAAACACACATAAAGAGCTCATATTCATACTCAAACAAGAAAGTAAAACATGTATGTAAAAAAAGCCGAGGGGAAGGGACGGGCAGGTATCATTATGCACATTCACATAATAAACAATTTGATATGATGAAGAAAAAGAGTAAAAGAGCGAGGGGAGGAGAAAACATGGTGCAGTGAAAAGAAACACCAAAAAGCTGAGCGAAAGAGAGAGCTGTCAGTGGAAGTGGGCGGTATTACAGGAAGCGAGTGGGTGGGCGTGTGAGAACCACATTTCTCTTTTCTCAGAACACTAGAAGAAAATGCCGCCTTCTCTCTCTCTCTCCCCTCCCTTTCAAAGGAACTAGGTCGCAGGGAAATTTTTAATGCTACACATCTCTCAACAGTGCACGAAAACAGCCTAATTTCTGTATAAACTGCAACAGCGTGGGAAATAACAACGGCAGCAATGCGTGTCATACACGTTTGACTACAAAAGATGCACTCAAGAATAACTGCCTGGCTGAAAATAATCTCTAAGAAATATACAAAGCAGCTAAAAATAGAAATTCCAGTTGTAGAGGCACATACCAACGCTGCAGGTCTTTAAAATAAATCCATATGCAGAATTAAATCATTTTAACCCTAATTCAAACAGACAATTCAAAAGTACAGTGGCTGAAGTGTGACAGCCATGTAAGCCTATTCATGAGGCTCTGGGTTGGCTCTCAGCAGGGCTGCACAGAAGCAGGAAGTTGAATTCACCAGAGAAACGCCCCCAGAGGTGTCTGGCTGGCTGGGAGGGGAGGGAGAACATTTTTGGCCTGCAGGCAAGGCAAAAGTATTGAACTATAATAAACTCTTATTTCTTCTTTGTACCTGCGATCCAGAGCTTTTCCCCTTTTTAGATGCTTTCCCTCCTTCAGTTCCAGATGATTCCTTCTTCGAGTCTGTGGAGAGAGGGCAGAAATATTATAATATCATCACAAGTGTGTCTGAATGGTACAAAGTCCCAGGATAGGCAGGCACTATGTAGGCACTGTCAATAAAGTCTGATCATAAGGCAGATACAGCACAACAAAGGTGATCAATAAAGGCAGAGAAACCAGTAACCTCATCATCAATATCAAAGGGACTTGAAGCCTCATATCTATCAAACGGAGAGAGAGAGAGAGGGGTGGAGAGGGGGGAGGGTACCTACCACTCATAACGCATTAATATACCGAGAGGGAGAGGGTGTAGTTCACGGTAGAAGGCCGGCCGGGTACAGAGGCGGAGGACGGCCTATATGTTCGGCGCTGGGCCGTGGCGGATCTGCCCGTTTGACGAAACCACCCACCGGCCAGGAAGGGCGGTGCCAAGCGCAGGCACAATCAAGCAGCCCTAGATAACGGAAATAACGGAGAGCACTGTGACCGTCCCCGGCCCGTCGGCCCCCTCGCAGCCCCGGCGTATGCCTCTTTTACCGGATAGACAGACCATAAACGAGCAAATTAGCGCTTGTCAGAATGATATCCACAGAGAAGTTGGCGGTGTGTGACCGTATAGGCCCACCCACTTCCATTTAAGCATCAGGACAACACCCTCTCCGCTGCTCCTGCCTGTCGCCGCCGTTTCTCTCGCCGCACGACGCGGGGACGCCTCGTCGCCGTCCGTCGCGCACCGAAAACAAACCGTCACCAGTGTTTTTATTTTACGCGTGTTCCCCTTTTTTTCGTGCACAATTGATGTTTTTTAACGGGGAGATATGGGGAGATAGCTGTGGCTTTTGTGGGCGGACGCGCTCCTCCCACATATTCAGATTGGACGACGGGGCTCGGCGTGCGAGGGTCGAGATGGGAGTTGTATTTTGGTGAGGCCTCGCCTTCTCGAACTGGATTGGGCTGACGGGACTACAAGTCCCATGATGCTCCGCCGTGCGGGTCGCGGTTGGAGCGGCTGTGTTGGTAGTCATGTTGGTGTGAGAGGGAGAGGGAAGGGCGGTGACTTCTGTGTTGTGGGGGGTTGGGCGAACGGGAAAGGGAGGCGTGTGTGTGTGTGTGTGTGTGTGTGTGTTTGTTTGTGTGTTTGTTTGTGTGTGTGTTTGTTTCCACTTTCTGGTGTCACAGGATGACAGCCCTGGTTAAAAGAGGAAGAAGTAAAACACAGAGGCAAAGCAGAGGAGCAGAAGTGTCACTTTTAATTACTAAAGAAAATATGAAGAATCATAAGGTGTCAATGTTGTGTCTGTGCTTACTTGTGTTTATTTGCCTCTATGGTGTTTGGTATTTCCCCTCATCAGTCCCTGTTCCACTCTGGCCCATGTCTATAGTCAGCTTTGAAGCTTATATGATAACAGTACTTTACAGTTCTTAGGAAATTCACAGTAGAACAAGGCTGAAACAGTCAATTTATCGATTTCATACAGTTTTGATGACTGATTAATTAAGTTATTTATCAAGTGCAAAGGCTCAACATTTGCTAATTGGAGCCTGTTGAATGTAGATCTATTTTTTAAACAAATCACTTATATTTGAAAAGGGAATATTTTTGGATTGTGGACTGTTAGTTCAACAAATTTTAAAAAAGGCAATTCGGAGACATCAAAACTGAAAAACTCTTTTGGGATTTGCATTTGAGTTTAAGCTATTAGTCAATCAGTTAGTCAATCAACAGGAAGTGAATCGGCGATAATTTTGATAATTCAAATTCAGAGTCATTTAAGTCATTGTTTTAAGCCAAAATGCTACAAAGCTCAATGGTCCCAGCTTCTCAAATGTTTCTTACAGTAAACTGAACACATTTGGGCTTTGGACCTTTGGTTGGAAAAAACAAGACATTTGAATTTGCCAGCTTGGGTTTTAGGAAATCATGTTTGGTTACTTATTATTATATTACTATATGTCTGTCACCCACACACCAAAACCACTTTCAACCTACTTAAGGGAAATTATATGTTAAATTCATCCCAGTGAACAGAGCTGGGCTACATGTTGACATACAGTGAGAGGCCTGTATGGTCCTAGTCGGGGGGGGGGGGGGGGGGGGGGGGGGGGGGGGGCTCTCCTCCTCAATTTGCCTCCTTCAGTGAAGCCCCTCATGAGTCAAGAGTGACTTTAGCCAAGTGGAGTCACAACCCTGATTCACTGAGCAGAAAACATCATTAGCAGATGGCCAACTGAGGATATGCCCCTGGCACACAAGGGAAATATTTAGGCTCCTAGGCTGTCAGCCAAGCCTGTACTTCCTCATTAAGATGCACCTTGTCACATTAACACAAAGTCAGGATGGTATTTAGTATTGTTCAGTACTGATTTAGATTTTTATGTTACCTCGAAATATGCACAGTGGGAAAGTTCAGTTCAAACAATTTGAGGCTCTTTAATATTAATCATGGATCTTGATTGTGATAAAAAAGATAGGACATTAACACCTATGGATTCTTTATATGGCCTTATTGGTCATGCTGAGACATTTCTTCTCAAGACTTAATGAGTTTAAAATCTGGCCTCTTCCGATGCATAAAAGAAATGACTGTATCGAACATGGCTGCTACGCAGGCCTGATATACTTTCTGCTCTTGTGGTTTCCCTTTCTCTTTTTGTTCATGGTAGTGCTAGTAGCCTATTTGTGTTTTCACAGCTGAACTACACACAGACACACACCTGTGGTGGCCCAGAAACATACATATATGCACACATGCACTGTAATTACAGCGGAAGCCAAGTGCCTTGTTCCCGCCTCCCGGGCCACTCAGCAGGGCGTTGCTAGGCAACGGGGTCTGGTCTGAAGAAGGGGTGTTGTCTGTGTGTGTGAGTATGTATGGTGGTGGTGATGGAAGGGGGTGTGGTAGATAGAAGGCCATAGTCTGCTATGGGTGACTGCACCATGTTTAGGAAAGCTAATATCCCATATTCAGTGTTATTATATTGTATTTTGTAGTGAGGAATTTATTCACAGCAGCATTAACCCTCAATAAAGTTGCATTCAACCTCTACTGGTCATACTGGTAAGAAGGTCTGTCAGGGGCCTTCCACATTTAAGATTAGTTTAAGACCAGCAAAAGCTGAAAAACTATAAGCAGCCGGTAAATACATTTCTACATTGTTCAGAAAGTAAAAATGGCTGTTATACTTGTTTTCCAGCTGCTGCCACTAGATGGAGCCATATACCAGAAGGGGCTAATACCATAGACTGTATACTCATACCTACACATAGAGTATCCAGATATTTCACTTGAGTAAAAGTGGCAAAGTCTCAATGAAAAACACTCACTTATAAGTAAAAGTTCTGCATTGTGGTTAGGAGCATTAAAATATACTTAAAGTTTCAAAATAAAATTATTAGTTACTTATCATGCAAAAGAGTCATTTTATTATGCATTGTATATTATTAGATAATTGGATTATTATTACTAAAGCATTAACACGTAAGCAGCAACTTGGAGCTACTTTTTACCACCAAATATACTATTAGTTAGACAAATCTATAACAATGCATTATTTTCTATAAGCTGGTCAAGTTTGTATGAGTATTATTCTGTAACTAGTAATTATTGCTGTCAGTGTTTCCTTCTGAAATACAGAAACGTATAAAGTAGTGTAAAATAAGAATACTGAGTTAAAGAACAAGTTTCTGAATATTGTACATATAAGTTCAGTACAGTGCTCATGCTCTCGTGCTACAGTTCTCTTTAAACAACTCATCAAAACAAACCCAATCGCTTCCCTTTATTCAAAGTCATACCTTTGTGTGGTTTTTGATTAGCCCACCATTGCAATTACATTAGAATTAAAGACTAAAAGTTCATAGCTCCGACACGTTCATAAAAGGAGAATATATCTACAGTCTACATTTCTTTAGACTTCACTGCCACCCGCTGGGTTCAGGAATACATTCAAGACAACACAAGGAAGCACAACTACAACTTCAAAATTTGAGAATGTGTAAGAACAGATAAGGGAAGGGAAGTTTTGAGAGCAAATTAAGCCAGAATTGTGAGTGTTTGAGAAGTGTAGTCTAACTGTGTCACTAGAGTCTAGCAAGCAGTGGGGTTTACTTGCTATCTTTAAAGCAGTGACCTCTCAGTTTTGGCAGTTTGTATGTCTTACATGTGAACTCCAACTGAGAGCAGAGAAAACTGTCTTGGATATCATGCTGATACACGTTGTGTGCCTAGAATCAGCTGAAATATAGCTGGAGAAAAATATGAGATCAAATTTCAAGCTGAATATGCAAATGATGTGATGTAACCTAGTTGGTCTAGTATATCTAGAAAGATGAAGTTTACTTTTTTATTAACGAATTATTAAAGAATTTCCTTCTTCAGCCCAAATCCAAGTGGAAAAAGAACAGTTTTCAGAGTAAGTGTCCAGACATCAACCTGGCGCTTCAGACATAATGCTCCCCCTCTGAATCAGGGTGTGTGTGTGCGTCTGTGTGTCTGTGTGTGTGTCCAGGAATGTACAGTGCATCTACGCATGAGCATGTTTGCATGTATGAGTCAGTGCACGTTTACATGCAGTTGTGTTTTTTTGCGTGATATCCCCAAGCTTTCTGCACACACATGTATGCGTAGGTGTGCATTTGTCACACGCGAGCTTGGCGTCAAGATGTCTCCCCATTCCTAAAGGTTGGGCTCTAAAGACAAAGAGATTTATGACTTATATCATTGTGTGTGTGTGTGTGTGTGTGTGTGTGTGTGTGTGTGTGTGTGTGTGTGTGTGTGTGTGTGTGTGTGTGTGTGTGTGTGTGTGTGTGTGTGTGTGTGTGTGTGTACAGGCCTGGAGAACTTGTTGACAAGTGATAACAGACAGGTTTGACATAACTCTGCCATTACAAGCAATAAGCATATGGCTACAGGCAGATGGTTAATTAGATGGATATTCACACACGGATACGTAGATCAGTATGTACTCATCCTTTTGTACCTGTAAATGTGAATAACAATAGCTGATGTCACTCCTCTGTTATGTACCATCATAACCTAATGTCTAGCGTTACACTACAGCAGGAACACACACACACATATACACAATGTTGGATAATAGAGACATTATAGCTGTAGGTGCAGTGCTTTAATCATATTTTTACTGTCTCATAAATCTCAAGTGTGCATGAACACAGTAACCTGAGCAGATGTAGCCTGGTGTGATTTTTCTTTTTTCTTTTTTTAAAAAAACCTTTTATTCCTGGAAACATGACACATCACATCACATTACACTGAACTGGACTTGCGTGAAGCTCAGTGGAAGCTGGCAGTGTAACACTTTAATGACAGCTCAGTGATTGATGCTTCCTGGTGTCTGGATTAAGTGGAAAACAACCAGTGTGTCTCGGTGTCTCAGTGGGCATGGTGCCAGTTTAGGGTGTGGGTTGGACATGTGTCTGACCTACAATGAGAAAAAACGTTTTTCCCCCTGTGGCTGGATGACTTATCTTTTAGCTTTCACATGCTACAGTATGATTTCACAGTGTTTAAATTGTTGTTGTTTTGAAAAGTCAGCTGACAGTTGACAGTTCTAACACTGTGGTTTCCAGCCTTTTTGACTTCTGACCCTTTAAAAGGAAACAACATCGACTTGAGTGCACATTTCACTTTAGTGTAATTTGAAAAAAAAAACAAAACGTGTGTTCCCACATATCTCCTTAAACAAAGATGTTTGCATGTCTTCCAAGTTGAGAAAACATAAATTTATGTAACCAAAAAATATATTTTGTGTACTTATTCTGTAAACCATCTTACATCTCCATCAGATTTACCTGGCCCCCCTTGGTAGGTCCCGAACCCCAGTTTTTTGTTTGTTTTTATTAAAGATGAGAATAACACTTGTTACTCGCCAGCCCAATCCCACCACAGATGGCATGGGTTCGCAGTGCCCCGAACCCAGCAACCCCACAAAGGCTGAGAATGCAGGGTGACACCCTTCACATAAAATACACAATACAAATCATCAGATGGCATACACAATGACTAACAATACTTATAGTACACGTGGTAACAAGTATAGCTTATGTATGACCTGAACAAAATCATAAGTTGATTAAATAATTATAATTTTTCCCATTGTTCTGTGACAAGAGACACTCCCAGGTTTTCCTCACTGTGATCTTATATTTGCAACATTTATGATAAGTTTGAACCCTTACCCTCAGATTTAGAACCACTTCTAACAAATACAGTAACATAACACAGTACTCAAAAGAAATAACATTTCCTTTTGTACCTGCCCGATGCTGGTTGTTGCACCCATTGTAACTGTCTCTGTTGGAAATTTTAGAAGCTGAGAGGTGTGTGTGTGTCTGTAGAAATAAGTGTGTGTGTGTGTGTGTGTGTGTGTGTGTGCGTGTGTGTTTTACAAGGGGGGGGGGGGAGGGGGCAACAGGAAGCAAATTTGACAGTTTCTGTCAGTGCCCAAAACATTTGTCCAATTCAGTTTAATTGTCTGGAATAATAATCCTTTAATGCTTGAAAAAAAATGTTTGTAGTCCAAGGCGCGCGCGCGCGCGCGTGCGTGCGTGCGTGCGTGTGTGTGTGTGTGTGTGAGTGAGAGAGTGAGTGAGAGAGAGATTGTGAGGGTTGTGCTAAGCTGAATGCAGAAGTGAAGTTTTTCTAAAGAAATTCTTTCACAATTACCCACAATAGCAGGGTGCAGAGTGGAATGTTAACCACTGTAGTCATGGTAGCAACAAGTGAAACATCAAATCAGTGTCTGGACAGAAACGCATCCCAGAGGCTGAGCATCAACTCTGACTTAAAAGACGAAACTCCTGAAGACCTGCACTAATGACTTTTCTCACCCACCGTAATCATTTCAGGCCTAACAACGTTTTACAACTTTTTAGATTTGGAAACCAAACTCCCAGCCCCAGTCCAGTGCTCATCTGAGAGACGACCTGAAGCCGTGTGTGCTTTCACTCTGTCTTTGAGAAATATGTACATCACATTCAGAGAAGATTTCCCCTTGTTCTTTACTGCTGGTAACTTTAAAGGCAGGCAGTGAGATAAGTAAGAAGTGAATTACAGCTCTCTGCATTTTCAATTGAAAATGATGAATTCTCCACTCAAACTATTTCAGTTTTAAAATGCTGACTGAGTTTTAACAACCGAGTGTGAATAAATATCAGATAGCAATTATCACAGCATGTGATAGTTTGAGCTATCAACAGAAAAACACAATATTTCAAATGGTCAGTTTTAATATTGAAATTATACAAAAATTATAAAATTATAATTTATAGCACATTGATAGCTGTCTTGATTAACATCCTCACCGCCTATGGCAACATGGCATTTCAATATGGATTGACTTAAAATTGATTTTAAAAAATGATTGAAAAATTATCAGTGAGTGTTATGACTTTACCTCATCCCTGATCTGTGTACTGGATAATGGTGGCTTAAAGGTGCAATCTATTTAAGCTTGAACAATTAGTTGATTAATCAGTACTCAGTCTCTTTAGGCTTTAGACTATTTTTGGACTAAAAATGAAATTTGAATGTGTTAACTTGGATTTGAGAAAATTGTGATTTTTTTTTTGTGATCTCCAGAAGTTTGTGTAACTCGTTCAGTGAGACATGTTGTGTGACACTGTTTCCTAACAAAACTGGTGAGAAGTTTGCTGGTCATCAATGTGTAAGAAATAAAAAAAATATTGTAAATATGTCCACTTGTATAAGCAGACAAACATGTCATATTATTCACAATAATTGTGTTAAAATGAACAATTTGCAGGTTGTAAGTTGTGAGTCAATTTGCAAGTTTTGTTGGCAGTTTGGTGGCCAGGACACCCAGGGTGATGATGACAATAGGCAAAGCTTTTTCTCAGTTTGCCATTTACCACAGTAACACCACAGAAATTCTGCAGCAGGAGTCTCCAGCTGTTGAGGTTCTGCGGCAGGAGTCTCCAGCTGTTGAGGGTCTGCAGCAGGAGACTCCAGCTGTTGAAATTCTTCAGCAGGAATTTCACAAGTTTTCCAGTTGGTGCTGAGGGCCATGCACTAGTGCACTCAGTCTTTCAAGCTCTCCTTGATTTCCCTCTCTCAGAAATTCCAGGAGTGCTATCAGAGCAGTCGTGTTCTTCTCAATAATTATTTATTATTAGTTTCCTGCAGAGCGTGAATTTCTTTTCCCAGAATTTCAATTTCAATTCTTTGTCCCTCTGTCAGGGATGCAACACTCAGAGAAGTGAATGCTCGAGATCTGGTGAGGAGTGGACTCTTATGAGCTTGACCCAGGACAGCAATACACACTGAAATGACGAGAGGAGAGGAGAAGAGAGGAGAACAGATTTTAATGTTTGACTGTGACAATATGATTATCTGTTTGAGATCTTGGCAAAATCTGACTGGTTACCAAAAACACCTGAAGTGGCATAAAGATAGTCCCTACTAGTTACTACTTGTTAAGACTCAGCATTGCACCAAATCTTCTATAGCTGACATACAAGTTATTAATGACAATGCTGACAACCAACACATAATGTCTTAGAATTACATGCATAGGTCACTTACACCCTGTCTAATGTTGCTCCCACTTTTCACATGCAAACACACATGACGAATGCAGTGGAAATACAGACAAACAGTTTACTGCTCTGTCTACAACTCTTTGGACCGACAACAGTGAGGCCAAGAGCTGATTGTAATAACAAGTCCCACGACTCAGAGTACACTTTCAAAGACTGTGAATGTGAGTGTGAATGACCAGAATGTGCAGAATGTGCATGCTGGCGTCAACTGCAAGTGTTTACTACATGCTCTCAAACGACTGTAGGCATGGCGCCATTCATCTCTGCCACCGTGTGCATGTGCATATGCATTTTGTACGTGTGTGTTCGTATGCAGCCGTTCAGGTACCCTCCCTGTCTTCTCCTTCTCTGCAGATACACAGGTGACACTGGAGACATTACAGACACACCAAGAGAGGGGAAAAAGTCAACCTGCGGTCAGCCTCCAGAACTATATGACCCCAGAGGTTCAAAGGTCAAAACAAAGAGCTCCTGAGGGCAGGAGATGAGATGCTCAAAGATGTAACATCATTATGGTTGCGATAGGAGCAAAACCTTGAACTGAGAGTGAACTCTGAGTTGACCCGTGACCCCATAAACCATGCATTATGCTCAAGTTTTAAATGTTATTAAGGATATATAATGATTGATTCTGTTGTGGCAAATTAGGCAGTAAAATGTTCATTTATACTCAGATTCATGATTAACATTGGAGGTTGAGGTTGCAAAACTAATTTCCATCAGTCAACTGTACTCTGCAAGGAAAAACAAGATTCCTCGTGTTGTATTTTATGGTTCAAGTCGCTGAAACCTTCCCTCTTTGTTTATGAGAGGCACTTGTGCACACAAGTTATTGAGAAATGCACTGAAAACCAAATGTGCTCTCCATTATCTCGGTTGTTTCACCGTTGCAGCTTCACAGCCCAAATGCAGCTGAACTCAAAGATGCAGAATTAAGCAGAATCGAAAGACTATTAAAGAGGACGGGACACATGCTGTGCTTTCAGACAGTGAGCAAGCATGTGTTTGAACAGTCTCTTTGAAGCTAAATGTGAAATGATTAAGTCCGCTTAGAAGTCTGGTGTGGCTCTTCAGTGTGTGTTTGTGTGTGCGTGCACGGACCTCTTTGAAGATGTTACTCTTGTATGAGTTCAGGAAGACCTTTACAGCAGCGCTAAGTGGAGGGTGAAGCACACCATAAAGATCCAAGATAAGTGTGCAAATGTGTGTGTGTGTGTGTGTGTGTGTGTGTGTGTGTGTGTGTGTGTGTGTAGTTCAGTGCAGGACCTGACATGACTTGCGGGCCTGGTTGAGCTGACGCCAACCACCTGAATGACAGCCCAGAGGCAGCGCATGTGTGTGTGGTTAGGTGGGAAAAGAAACGTTTCATGTTTGACGGGAACCATCAATAAAACAGCAACCATGAAATCACCTCAAAACCACCTGAACCTGGTCTGAGAAAAGTGTGTGGGAATGTGTGTAAGAGTCTGTGTGTGTGTGTGTGTGTGTGTGTGTGTGTGAGAGAGAGAGAGAGAGAGAGCAAAAAAGAGACTGATGGAGGGATGTGTATTAACCTGCATTCTTTTCATTTGTCTGTTTCTCCATCCACCGTGCCCTGATTGATGACCATGAAGAGCAGAATTTGTGTGTGTGCAGAGTTAGTGTGTAAGTATGTGATCATATTGGCATAAGTATAAGAGTAAATGCACAGATGATCTAACTGATTTATGCTCATGTCACAAACTCGGACATTTTCAGACAAATCTGGGCGTGCTTTGCTTTTCTGTGTGGAATAAATTAACAATTTGTTGCGCGACAATTAGCATGAAAAAGCAAGCAGCTTTTTTCCAGTCAATTTAACATCAAGCCATCTCTCAGTGCTTTTCTTAACCCCCTCTCCTCTTCTGCTCCTTCAGCCCCTGAATTTTATGGCAGGCATTGTAGTAAGGTGAAATGCAATGAGTGGGAGGGGCTGTAGTTAACCAGGAACATAGCATGAATAGTGTGTGTGTGTGTGTGTGTGTGTGTGTGTGTGTGTGTGTGTGTGTGTGTGTGTGTGTGTGTGTGTGTGTGTGTGTGTGTGTCTGTGTGTCTGTGTGTGTGTGTCTGTGTGTCTGTGTGTCTGTGTGTCTGTGTCTGCACGCATATGTATCGCGCATGGAGTGTTGTTTCACAGGGTTGTGTTGAAAAGTAAAGATCAATAAAACACAAAGCTAACTATAAATTGTTGAATTTACTGGAAGAAATGTATGTGGACTCATGGTGAAAACATTATACTATAATACTATATTATACTGCTATGCAATATACTATATTACTGTATTGTATAATATACATAAGAAGTTAAGAAGCACTTAAGAGTGTCAATTGAGCACTGAAAGGAGTTGAAGTGTTAGTGATGGAATGTTCAAAAGTCCGTTATATATGTTAATCATGAAGGGAAAGCACTTAAAAGACTGTAGAATGTAACTCTTGAACTGTAATTTAAATTGACAATTTGAAATGAAATGTAAGCACTGAAAGTAGTTGAAGTGTAATCTGTGAACGTAGTCAATTTTAGCTGAAGTGGAAGTGCTGGAGATAATTGGGTTAATTGTGTATTAAAGGCAGGCACTGACAGCAATAAGAGCAGTTGGACTGTAAAAGCAGCAGCTGTGGGGATTTCCAGAGGGCTACCTCTTCCATTTACATTCAGGTGGATAGATGACAAATGTTTGGGATGATTTCTGTTGGATTTAAGTCTTTTGGGAAAACAGTCTATGTTGTTCTTGCCAGAAACAGCTTTTCACAAATCTGATGAATAAAATATCATGACCAATAATCATAACAGATAAAAATATTAGAATAAAACTCTGGCTGACAAATACCAGATTTTCCCTTGAAAAATCACACTTGACAGCTGGCTGCCATGGCTGGTTGTCCTCCGGGTATAGATAGGAGGAGAGACCCCACATACAGGCCTTCTGGTGGGGATGGGGGCATCTACTCAATCACTACTTGCCTCAGACAGAGAGATGGACTGCTGGCCAATGAGACACATAAGCACACAAACAAACACACACACACACACCTCAAGGATGACCTAGACCCCCCATGCTGAGGAAGCAGTGATCAAGTGCATCAAGTTCATCCATCAAGACTGAAAGTGAAAAATGACGTCTGGAAGTGTATGATTATGCTCCTGGGCTTCCACGCATCAATCAGTGGACACAGACACACACACACACACATACACACACACGTTCGACCACACATTAAACACAGAGAAGACGCAGAACTTGAAAAATGAACAAGAGTAAATTAATCTCCTTGTCTGAGAAGTGTGTGTGTGTGTGTGTATTTTGGTGAAGAGCAGAAAGAGGGATGAACGCTGTTATTGGTGACGAGAACAGAGATCACGGTCAGAGCAGGATTTAATCAAGGAAAGAGAGTGAGAGCAAGTTTGTGTGTGAGAGGGAGAGTAGTGAGGTTTATCTGAGTTCTCTTCATGGGCTGATACCGAGGAACATTACCGACTTCAGAAGAAGAAAAAAATCTTGGAGAAGCTTTAAAAAAGCTTAGGGACATCAAAACCTGTGTGACGTGTAGAATAATCAGACTCCCTGTTCTTATCTTCATCCCCTGCTCCTCACCGTCTTCTCTCCCTCTCATCACCCTTCTTCATTGGTGTGTCAAACATGGCACTGCTGGAGTGTGTGTAACTCAGAAATGGTGGTGTGTGTGTGTGTGCGTGTATATGTGTGTCATGTGCCTCAATTTGTGTGTCAGAGCCAGCTGTGGAAAATAGGCCATAATAACAGACTTTAGATGCTGCATCCGCTCTTCTTTATCATGTTAACCATTACAGCAGATGCCAGATGCTAGGCTATATAAAAAGTGCTCCTACATAATGCTTCCTCTGTTTATTTATGTAGCATGGAACACAGCGGAAACAGCTGGCCTTGCTTGGTATATGTCTCATTCATACATACAAAAATCAAAGTGTAAAAATGACAGTTTGTAGTTTTGCAGGGGTTTTGTGTTGGGATTTTTCTACTCTGTCTTCACTTCACACAAGACATTTTAACTTCTTAATAACAAATCATATGTACTTTTTTTGTGGACCATTGTAAAATGCACACTTTAAGAGTTTAGGATGTTTTTTTTTTTACCACTATGTGCAATCAGTGGTTTCCATTCCCTTCTGTTGAGCATAAAAACCCAGTTAACAGAAACTTTCTTGAGTTGTTTAACCTGTCTCACTTCACATCAAGTCTGCATTCATATTTGCCAGTGTTATATTATCATTACTTGGTAATGATTTGAAAAACCTACATTATCTCACAAACAACTTCATACAATTTAAAAAATGTCATCAGTCTATTAATTAAAGTTTAAATTATAAATAATATAAAACCATAGAAGTCTACCATTCCTCTGTGGAAAGGTAGAAATTTTAATTCAAAGTTTTAATTCAGATTAAAACACAACAACATGGCTTGCAACACTAGTTAGCTGTGATTTAACATATATATGACCTGTAGTAAATATGACCTTGAGACATGTTTTTGTTTTCGTGGATCACAGCAAATAATAATGATAGATAACTGATGGTAAAAACACAAGAAAGGTGAGTTGAGACGGGAGAAGGGAGATGTGTGAGATCAGAAAATTTGTGATGTTCTGCAAACCAACCTGTCACCATAATGTGAAAAATGAAATTAATGGGTGCTGACAGAGTGAACGTCGAATAAAGCACTGAGACAGACTTTAGCAGTGGGATTCCCATGTTTTAATGTCAAAAGGCAGAGACGAATTGATATAATTCCACAGACTGCAGGTTACGTAAGATAATGTCACATTCACTGCCTTACACGAAGATTTTTATGATTTTTATGATTTAAATGTGTCTATCTATTTAAATAAAAGTAGAATATTCCTCATGTGAAGGCCTCATGTTAGCTGTGGTTTAATGAGAAGACAAGATAACACACACAGTCTAAGAGTTGGCTATGCTAAGTAAACAGGGCACAGCATGAGTGGATAAAAAGCAATTGATCTACAATCAACACACACATGCTTCCTTTGAGACAGAGCTACCTCACAAATGTCAGCAGCATTTGAAGCAATCAATGAAGACCGCTCCTTCAGAAGCAGCTCATTAATATCTTGGAGTGTAGAACGTCTCGGCGACATAAATCAGCAACTTTATTGTCAGTAGTTAACAGACAAGAAGAAAGTTGATGGAGGAGAAGAGAAACTCATAACGCAAGCAGCTTCAGTGAGGATGCTTGTTAAAAAGATACCACTTTGCGGCACAATGTGTGTGTGTGTGTGTGTGTGAGGCAGAATACGAGCTTTTCATCCCCTCCGGTTACTAATCACGGTCTCATTCTCTCTCACCCTGCATAATTCTCCCCCTCGCCTTTATAAATCTTTCTTCTCTCCCCACCTCTTCCTCTCTTTCTCAAGCCAGAGACAGCAGATGTGTTGGCAGGTTAAATGACCTCCGTGATGTATGACTTAGCAAACCCCAGGCATCCATCAACCCTAACCTAAGTGTGTGTGTGTGTGTTTGTGTGTGTGTGTGTGTGTGTGGAACAAAGAGAGAAAGAGATGCTACTCATAAAGTGCAATTTCAATTCACCTTCAGCCCAGACTTGTTCCTCACAAACACACAGCGGAGGCCTCTCCACTTTTTTTCCCCTCATTTCATGAATGAGTGTGTCTACTGGCGTATGTAGATCTGCTGTATACATGAATGTGAATGAAGCGCTTCTACAGAGTAATTACATTGGCCAGGATTCCCTCAGCCAGATAGACTGACGAGAGATGCCCTTTCTGACCCAGGCGTGTGTGTGTTTGTGTGTGGGATGGAGAAACACACAAAAATGTGGTAAGCCTCCATAGATTTTGAGCTGTCTCGTGTCTGCGTTTAACAACATAGGAGGAAAACCATGAGACTACTCATTTGTTCTGCTTTGTTTTACTATTAGTCTGCTGCACATATGATTGTACTGTTTAAGATGTCTATTTCTGATTTGACTTGAGAGAATAACACAACTTCCAACTCACTTGTGCACAATATATATATATATATATAACAGGAGACAAGAAAAGAGGCAGAGATAGACAAAGACAGTGAGTTTATATGTGTGTGCCTGTTTGACAAAAAAAAGCAGTTTCAGTACTTATTGATCCTTTATCGTAAGTGCAAATGAAAGGGGATCTTGTAAAATCGCTTATGTGAATGTTTCCATCACATCAGCGTGAAGAACGTTTTCCTGACTCCGCTGCCACAGTCGTCCATCAGCCCCGCGCTGACAGACGGCGGACGTGCCCTCTCCTCGCAGTAATTACAGGAAGGCAAGGAGGAGCTGCTCCAGGCACATCCTGGCACACAGCTCACCTGGATGACTTTTTCCCTCCCCTGTAAAACAAGTTCAGTTTGTTCTAAGGGTTGAGTTTAGAGGGCATCAAAGAAAAATTCAGGTCATGTAGTCATGAACAATCTGGCACTTGTTGTTTTAAGGTATTCTGTTCTCTAATCTACTGTGTTTTGTGCTGTTCCATGTGTATTTTATTGTTGGATTTTGACGTATTTTAAAGGCTCATCAAGAAACGGGCATTGCAAACTAGATGAAGCTCTAAAGGTCGTGGGGTGTGGCATTAGTTCATGTGATATATTTGTCTCTACAAATAAGAATTAAATACAGAAATAAAAGAAATACGACAAAGAAGACAATGGGGTTTTTTTCAGTCATTTGCAAAGCAGTTCACTATTGAAGTTTGAGCAGTGTCAAACTAGTAAGAAGTAACTTTAACATGCATCTTATATTTAGCAGCAGATCATTGTCACAAACGCATACAACTGTGCAGAATGTGCAACCTATTTGCTTTCTTCTTTCTTTTTCGCAAATTGATTGGCTAACCCCCTGGTTGTAATGAATATTTTTTGTGTCATGTTTAGCAGCTTGTCTTTTGACTCTGTGATTCTCCCGCTAATTGTCTCAGCAGGGCAGCTGACCAAGATGGCCGCCCTGCCCTCTGGATCACTGTGACTATACCCTACCAACAAAAGAGGAGATGAGGAAAACAGCAAGGAGAAATAAAGTACTTCACCCACCCCTCTCCGAGAGAAGTGCCAGATCTTTAGTTCACTCCTTTCTTTAGACTTTTTCTGTCTCAGTGCCCACAAAGTGATTGGAAAGCACACGACAATCTTTTTTTGTTGACGTTCAATGGCGCGTAATAATGTGGTCATTATCATCGCTAAAGGAACAGGTTGGGGCTCAGACAGGGTTTCATTGGGGGCCTTTAAGACACACACACACACACACACACACACACACTCTTTCAGTGTGGGAAAAGAATGCTTCTAAAAGAGGGACAGCTGTTTGGGTGGCTCGTGAGGATGGCGATCAGGTTAAAGGAATGATGGCCTACTGTAAACTCCACCTGTGCATTCGGCCACGCCTGAGGCTGTGGGGGAAAACAGGGGCCAGTGTGGGAGCCTGTGATTTTGCCCGGTCCACTGGGAGGTGTGTATTAGTGATGGGGGTATTTTGATACCAAAATAGTCCATAGATTCATAATAGTGTGATTTTATCATTGTGAAGTCTCATCACTTACTTTTAAAAGTATTTTCAAAACCCCCAAACTCAAATTTACCGATAGAATAATACCTACAGTGGTACAACAATAATAACTACACAACATTTAAGTTGAATGGAAGGGGTTTTAAGTTTTCAGACTGGCTGGCACACTGAGTAGAAGATTGAAAGGTTGTAAAGATGTTTATTTCACAGATTTTTAACTCAAAGAAATGTATATACTGCATACTGCCTTCGGATAATCTTCACTGAATGTTTTTATTTGTTTGTTTGTTGAATTAAAAGTAAGAGATTGTGCAGGAGGAGTAGGAAACTAAAATTTTTGTCCGTTTAAACCAGTTTGTTTAAGAAAATAGACTATAGCCTATTTGGATTATATATAATCCATGGCTTTATTTAACATAATTAAACGTATCTTTGTTTTGCTAGGTGTCTGTCTGTCCATCTACCATTAATATCTGTATTCAAATCAATATTAATTCAAACCTTAATACATGTAATTATGGGATTCAAAGGTGGATTAATTACACCAAATTGCAAAAACTCGATAGCTTTAGGAGGTATTCTTTTTAGCAACTGCCTTACTTAGTTATGTGGAATCAAAGACTGAGTCACCCTGATGGCGGCTCATTAAACTGGATATTTTTCATTTACAACAGGCCTACAGACAATAGCTGGAGAAAAATACAAAAAAACTGATATCGATTTACTTTTAGCTTTCACTAAGTCCAGCCTCGCCGTGGTATACAGCTTTCATTTGACATTGTCATTACTCAATTTGTGCTGGTGCCCAATCCATGTCCACATGTGCAAGGGGGTCAATACCAAGCCTAACCCAACCTCTAACCCTAACCATAACCAGTAGCCACATTTTCACACATACGTAGAGCAAATTAGGTTTCCAACATGGCTCGGTTAGCTCTCTTGTTTTAGCTGTGTAGTTGGCTAGCTGTCTAGCAAAGCAGGGATAGAGGCATCTAAATCTCACAGATTAAGATCAACAATATCATAACCTAATAAAACATATTTCACTGAAATACACACTTCCTGGCCTGGGCTCTGTTTAAAACAGACACATGGTCTACATACTGTTCCCCATCTTCATGAATTTTGAAAAATATCATATTTAATCAAACATTTTTAAAGAACAGAAGAAGAAATTCGAGCTCTCTGATGAAATGAACTGTTTGTCTTTGCACAGCATCACCAAAATTAATGTTGCGCACTATCAATCACATGGCGTAAATGGTGGTTTGGTGTGTGTCTGTGTGTGTGTGTGTGTGTGTGTGTGTGTGTGTGTGTGTGTGTGTGTGAGGGATTTGAGTGGATGAGGAATGTGATTAACTTTTCTGTCTGTGTGTGTCTAGCTGACTTCATTCTGGCTGCTCATAGAACAAGAGAAATGAAGAAAGGAAAGGGAAGCAGTTAATACCAAACAAATGAAGGAAACTGATTAAATCTTGCTGTTTTATTACATTTGAAATTAAAATAAAATGTTCCCTCTGTGGTTTTGCTTATCGGCTATATAAAGATCATTCTGGGTTATTTACAGGGTGTGCGTCATCATGTTGGCTAACCACCCATGATTACCCCTTCACATTCAGGTTATAACAGCTTTTCCTTACAGAAAAAAAAAACAGTCTGAGCTTGGTGATTTACAAAACTGAGAAAAGCACAGGGGGACGTGTTTTTTTTTTGTTTTTTTTTTTAAAGACAACATTTGTTTTCAGTTGAATGACATGAAATTGTAGAGGTAGTGGTGGTGTCCTCCCTTTTCCTCCCCCAGGCCTGACTGGGTACGCCCCAGGGACAGGATGGGACGGACTGGGCCAGCCTCTCATTCATCAGCCTCTCCCTTTGCATGGCTTCACAACATCAGTAAAAACAATAGGCTTCGGGCTATAGTTGAAACAAAGCGTTTCTGTCCGACGCATCAGGCCACGTTGTTTTAAACTTTCAAATCAGTAGTTTAACTCATATTGTCACACACATTTAATTTCACGATTTTATTCTATTTTACCACAGTGACCAGGGTCTTTGAGGTCCCCTTTAACTCTGCAAATAAGTAAATACATTGTAATGGCCTAAAACCTGGAGCATTAACAAATAAATAACTGATAGTTGCCAATAAAACTGCTAACCTATTTATTAACCAGATGCTGAAATAAGTACACCTGCTCAGCCACATACTGTTTGAATGTAAGACAGAAAACATATAAAACAACATAACCAACACTGCTCCGAGTTTTTTTTTTTTTTTTGTTTTGTTTTTGTTTTTTCTCTCTTTGAAGCGCGCCTCTCGCGAGACTTCACTTTTAAAAATTTACGACGACCTCGAGCGCAAATGTTCAGAGATAGCTCGTGCTGGCCTCTGATTGGTCCGCAGCGGTCATCAGCGGCACTTCAAAGCCACGAAGAAGCAACAACTACTGCAGCAGTCAGAGAGGAAACACACACTCATCACGGTCTGTCACGGCGACACACACACACAGACACACACACACACACACACACATCCTAAGCCGCAGAGCATGGCTGCTACACTTCTTGGGGTAAGTTTACATTACATTACATTCTTTTTCTTTCTTTTTTTTTTTTTTTTTTAAGTAAGAAACTACTAAAATATTCGTTTGCTATGGTTGTAAAGCCCTTACAGGCACTCACTGTGGCAGTGAACGTAACACTTGGAGGTATTTTACCTCCTGTAAGGTTGCTGTAATAACCAATAGGGTTGGGCTAACATTCATATAGTAGCCTATATGAATATATACTAATAATAAAGTAATAAACTAACAATATCCGTGTCTGCGGATTAGAGTTTTTCTGTCATTCTTGAAAACGATAGCAGTTGTTTCCACAAGTTTTCTTTCCTCCGTTGTTTTCATTGATCCTCTCAGAATTAGTGCTTTAAGTGAAAGGAAGGCGCATGTTTTTTTTTTTTTTTTAAACCTGACGTGGTTAGATTTATTTATCCATTTTAGTTTCTATTAACAATATGAAAAAGTTTACCTGCTGCAGTGTTGGTGCCTCGGTACGGATGCCCCATTGTCTCTGCTTGTTCCGAGTTATAGGCATTGTTTGTAAAACTCAAACCATATCACATTACTAACATTGCTGGCTTGAATTTAATCTTTTAAGGTTCAAGGTTTTGCGCGGTGTGTGAGTTACACACTACATTTACGGGATATGTGGCATTTTTGCGCGTATTTACGCACACCATGTTTAGAGAAGACTCCGGAGTGACAGGTCAACATGTCTGTGTCCCCCCCTCACAGGAGGAGCCCCGGCTGGGCAGCACCCCGCTGGCCATGCTGGCCGCCACCTGCAGCAGAATCGGTGAGCCCAACCCCTCGTACTCCCCTGCTCTTTCAGATGGAGCTCCAGGACTCGTCAAGGGCTTTCACCCTTGGAGGGGGGGCACCCCGGGCACCAGCGGCTTGGGTGTCTGCCTCACCTCGCTCGGGGTTCCCTCTGGGACCTCCAGGGTCAGCGGGACCGGACTGACGGAGAACTCCAGCGCTTTCTCGGTGACCTCTGTCAACTCTCCTTTTGGAAATGATATTTCGATGTACCAGAGCGCTGTGTCACCAGACAACCATGGTTCCGACCCAACACAAGCACAGCGGTCTCTGTTTCTGGCCAAATTTCCCTCTTCGATGGAAGGCATTGCGGGGATATATCCCAGGATGCACTCGCATCCCTATGACTCATGGTTTAAACCCGTGGGAGAGGTCGGCAACGGGTCTTCTTCGTGGTGGGACATGGGTACCAGCTGGGTGGACGCACAAACCTCTGCCGGGTTACCCTCTCCTTTAAACGGCTACAGCACCGACTACAGCTCCGCCTTCAGTCCCGGTGCTTCCCAGCACCTGCTCCCCGCCGCACAGCACCTGTTTGAAGGCTTCAGGCCACCTGTCCCGGCTCCCTACACAGAGTCTACGACGACGGGGCCACCTGCACTGACGGGCACCCCCGTCGTCTCTCTGACGGCACCTTCCCGTTCCTCCTCACGGCGTTACTCCGGCAGAGCCACATGTGACTGTCCAAACTGCCAGGAGGCGGAGAGTCTCGGGCAGGGGGGCGCCAGCCCCCGTCGGAGAGGCCTGCACAACTGTCACATCCCGGGCTGTGGTAAAGTCTACGGCAAGACCTCTCACCTGAAGGCCCACCTGCGCTGGCACACCGGCGAGAGGCCGTTTGTCTGCAACTGGCTCTTCTGCGGGAAACGCTTCACACGCTCCGACGAGCTCCAGCGGCACCTGCGGACGCACACCGGGGAGAAGAGGTTCGAGTGCGCGATTTGCCGCAAACGGTTCATGCGCTCAGACCACCTCAGCAAGCACGTCAGGACGCACAGCGCGGAGGGCGCAGAGGATGGCGGGGAACCGGGACTCGGTAAAGGGAACAGCGACACGGACAACAGCCTGTCCGGGAGCCCGAGCCAGTCTCCCGGGCTGCATGTGCGTGAGACTGTCCAAACCAGCGAGGCACAGAGAGCGGCGGAGTAATTCACAAATATGAACAAAACAACACCTGGACATTTGATTACACTGCACCAGCCTGTATGGAGAGTGATTTCCTGGACGCTCCAAAACTGAAATGGCACTTTATCATGAACTTCAGCTGTGGATGAACACTGTGTTCTTACCTGATATAGCCTATGTTATTTGTATCCCTCTTCAAAAAATAAATTTGTACTCTACAGTTTATCAAACTTGTGTTATTTGAAGATATGTTACATGCGCCTTATTTATTCTACAAACACTAATTTTTATTTTGAGTTAAACAAGTAGCCTGTAATTCAGTTGTTGTTTTTTTTCCATTACATCGCACTCATTTTGTTTTATTTGAGTTCATGCCATTTGTCCTTACAGGTTATTTAAAATATATTTCGTTGAAACAAATGGAATTGATCTCCTCTTGTTAATCATGGTTATAACTGGTATTAATCAAGCAGGATAATTTTGCTATATTTTTCTTTTCTCGTTGGGCCTGCCCGGGCTTATGATTTAGCCAAAGCATTTTCTTTGTGTGTTTTTTGCATATATTAATTTTAGTCTTTTTTTGTGCAAATTACACATATGAAATACAGTATAATTAATATCTTATGTCCATTTTGACTATTCTAAGACTACTTGCCCACTACTACCATTAATCATACTCTATATGAACTTTTATCTCAGGCACCTGAAGTTTATTTATTCAGCCTTTTTTTAAATGGGCTGTTAGGATTTAATGAATTGATCCTATTAAATCTGGTAAATTACAACTTGAAGTAACAATTCTACTGAGTGGCTGTGTATCTAAGGCCTGTAGCTGGTTTATTAAAACTTAAATGTACCAGATCAAGGTATTGAAATTGTTTTAGTTCTGTCCTGCATTACGAATGATATCAGGCTCATTTATCACTGCATTTTGCTCAGTTACTGTAAAAGCAGCAGAGTTGTCAACTGCTGCAAATGTTTTCAGTGATCAGTAACACTTATCTCAGTTGCCTTAGTGTGCATCTCCACCTAGTGTTCAGTTTATACAGTAACCTGTTTTCTGGAGTACATGAGTTCTAAATGCTACAGCTGAGCAAAACTTGGTCATACTCTGATCTTTTGTGCATTTTGTTGCAACACAAAATATATAAGAAAGAGCATTTCCCAGATGTACACAAAACCTTAAATTCATCTGAAATGAAAACATTCACTGTCTTTTCAATAAAAATACAGGCTAGCTAAACAGGCTAAAAGGTTTTTCATATGTTTAAGCACACTAATATGAATCAGACCGAAACTTTTTGTGATAAAAAATACATGGCATGGAAAAGCTACAGAACTCAAGAAATGATTAAAAAAATCTTGTACATTTTTATTGTGATGAAATCATTCATGCTACACAACTAATCACATTAATTGACAACAAGACTACACAAAGTGCTGTTGTTATACCGAACCAAGTGCCCGGTAAAATGAGATGATTTTTGCCTTATTGCTGATTTATTCTCCAGGTTAAGGGTATAGCCCACTCTTTATAACCACAAACAATACATAATACCTATTACTCAAGTAGCCTTATCATAAAATTGTATAATTAACATATCAGTAAAAGAAAAAATAATAAAATCACAATAAATAATAATTAGTGTTCCTGACTTACAGAAAAATAGAGCAGCTATTGCTGTAAACAATGTCGCGTTAAAGGCAAAAATAAACAAAACAAAAAAAAAACAAAACAAAAAAGAACAGGTTTGGGCTAGCAAAAGACTCACAAGATGCCATGCAACTGGCAATCTGGATCTAGTGCATGAGGAGTGTGAGGAGGGTAAGTCCATCTCCAGTCTTAGTACCTTTAGAGCTGATTCATACCTTAGCCCAGGAGTTGCTCTCGGAGTCTAAATATATGAGTTTATCTACAGTTCTGGATAGTAATGGTTCTGTGATGATCAGCAGATGCATGCACACACAGCTCAGTCTCTGTAACAGAGGTCACATGTTCAGGCGATTGATGATTCAGTTGCCATTAATTATCAGTGTGTCTGTATTTTACATATGGATTTTCAGTCCATTGTTATTCCAGTGTTGTGGTTTTGTTACATTAGCTTCAAATGCACTTAGATGCTCTCTAATGCCCAACATATAGCAAACAAATCATCTCAGACCCACCATTACAGCTCTGTTGCTCCAGAGACCCCAGTTTCAGTAGTATAATGCAAAACAATTGTTCTAGTGCAAGTCTAACAAGATTATTAACAACTGACAATCATATGAAACTATATGCTTAGGAAGAAAAATGCAAAACAGAAAGCAACAAAAAAGAACAGATACTTCAAAAATGATTGAAAATCTAATCAAAGTAAAAAGTAAAAAGGAATTAAGAGTCACTGATGTGTTTCATGAATTAAATCCCAACACAAGACAGCTGAGGTCAGTAATGTGTAGTCAGTATTATTTGAGAGTAAGTGTCGTACCTCTAGCTGGCCACAAGGGGGCAGACTAAAACAGGGAGACATTACAGTTGGAGTGTCACACAGTCACATGAACCTATAACATGTAGTGTTTTTACTATAAAATTATAAATAGAAAGCTTAGATGGAGCATAAATGCACCTGCACCCCACACACATACTCACACACACACGCACACATGTGTCCATAAGTTAGAGCAGTAATTGCTGCATGGCTAAAAAGCAAGGAATGATAACCCTTTACGAGGCGGGGGACCTGTGCTCTTTGTTTCATATTGATTTCCACTGGCCACATTAGTCACACAGTCTATGAGCATCTGGTCAGTTCGTTTTTTCAAATGTAATTCCACAGAGGTTTCATAGTTTAGTTTACCGTTCTCAGTCTCTACATACTGCTGGTTGAAGTTTTCTGAAGATTTAGAGACAGAAAAGAAGCCTTTAGTCCTGCTCTTCTTCTTTATGTCTCTACTGCCTTTCTTCTGACCATGACCTCTGGCCTCTGCCTAGTACTGCCAGGGGTCACCAAGGGGCATCTTGGGAACCTGAATGTGCATCTCCATGGGGCGGTCAGGTGGATGATCCCTCCTGTAGGTAACTGTCTTCTCATTGGTTGTAGGAATGTACGACAGGTCCTAAAGGATGACAGAAACATGCAGTCAGTGAGACACACACACATACGCACACACACACACACGCTTGTCCTACTATATTTGTGGGGACCCTACATTGACATGACGCATTCCCCGGCCCCTTACCCTAACCTTAACGATCACAACTGAATGCCTAACTCCCTAACCCTAACCTAACAATAATTCTAACCCTAATTGTAAAACCAAATCTTAACCCTCAAGCCATTTAAACTGTTGGGACCCCACAAGTATAGTGGACTCTCAGTTTTTTGACCACATTGATATAGTAAAATAAGGTACACACACAATTTTCAAGTCAACAACTTGTGAGTGTTCACATCACCTGACAGCTCCAGATGGTTGACTAGATGGATGACTGTAGAGTTGGTCATGCAATGAAAATAATAAGCCTCTGCATTTTCTGTTAAAATTGTTGCCCAAGCCAGGATTATGCAATTGATGTCATTTTTAAACTTGACAAAACTCAACTGTCTTCACAAGCTGCGTAGTTATCCTGGTTAGTAGTAAATTGAATCTGACATAAAAGCAGTGCAGTGCTCCTTTAATATTAGGGAAATTTCATAAATGCTCAACCTAAGAAGTGGCTAGCAACAATTTGTTACATTGAGGAAGTAGATACAGCTTTTCAACACTTGCAAAACTCCCAGTTAATGTAAAATATGCACTACATTTCCCTTAGGGGTGTCATGTTACATGTGACCAATCCATAATCTGTAGTGTCATTATGATGAACAATAAATGAGGGGTTTCCCAATGCTTGTAAACAATTTGAACTGGTTTAGGCACACATATCTCCAGATAGCCACCCCACCCCTCCCCACCCCATATTTCCATCTCTTCCTTCTCCTCAAAGGTGCTGTACATCACTGTAAGGTCACAAATCTGGATGCTGTACATGGTGAGCTGGGAGTTGAGAGGAAATGTAAAATACAGCTGTACCTCTAACAGCAATCTCAAATTTCTCACTCCTGGTTCTAGCAGACAGTTCACATTAACAAAAGTATCCTAAGGAATTAAGGAGTCCCTAAAGCTTTAATGGGCTCCAGGGCCACTTCAGCCACCCCTCAGTTAACAGATCCCTGCAGTGCTGATGACCACCTCCTGTGTACAAGACTTTTAAAAACTAACCTTTCCAGTGCAGTGATAAACTCCATCCTCAGCAGTGCCCCCTGGTGACCAGCCCTTTTTCTGTAGAACCAACCGGGACATGGCGACCACCACCAGCCCACACAGCACCGTCAGAGCACACACACTGAGGAACTTTCCCACCAGCCAGCTACTGCTGGCACACTCTGTGGATGCACACATAAACACACACACACACAAACATATGAGGTTTCACTGTGGAGAACTGGAGCACTGCAAATAGGTCATATGGAATTTTAACACACACTGAAATGTGCAAAAGAAATATAATTTTATAGTTGCAAAGTGCAGAGATTCCTTTCCCCTTGCATTCCCTATCCTCCAACACTAACCTCAACCATCACACACTACATGCCTAACCCCAGTACTTGTCTTAAACCCAATCCTAACTCACAACTTTAAAACCAAGTTTAAATCTTCAACCAACCCTTTGAAGCACAAACCAAACTGTCATGAATTTCCTCACTCTCAAGGTCTTAAAACGTAAACTGGTCCTCACAAAGATAGAAGTGCAAGAGCAGCAGAGGTAGAAGTATTCTGATCCTTTACTTAGGTAAAAGTACCAACACTTTGATTTGAAAATAATCCATTACAGGTCAACTACATGTCCTACATTCAAAATCCTACTTAAGTAAAAGCACAGAAAATCACCCAAAGTAAAAGTACTTTTTTATATAATAAAATGGCCCCTTTCACAGATATATTGCTATATATGACATTATTACATTGTTAATAGTAATGCAACAATGCAACAATGCAGCATTTACTGTCATGGCTGGACATGTTTAACTTCTGGTTGTTTAGGTGAATGGTTCTCCTGACCCTTAGGAAGGGTCAGGAGATAAATCTGAGGGGTCATGAAAAGATTAATATGGTACAAAAGAAGAATAAACTAAATTCTACTGTGTTTGTAATAATTTTTCTGACTTTTTTAAAATCTACTATCAGACACCTGTTTGGTTTTTGGAACTGGTTGCAACCCAAAAAAGTCAGGAGCCACTGATTTAATCTTTAACTATTAATTTATTTTAAAAGCATATATTTTCAAATAACATAAAATACTACTAGTACCTCACAACTGTACTTCAGTACAGTACTTGAGTAAATATACTTAGTTACTTTCCATAGACACACACACACAGAGCTTGGTTGGTGGCTGCTGTGCCAGTGGTGCTGTACTGAATAGTTAGGACGCTGTGTATCTGCTGGGGAGCATGTGTGGATGACGGGTTCATCGCTCAACACAAAGAGCCCAAAGACCGCTCTGACATTTTGTAACAGGGTTACCATGGTGACCTGGCTCCTGCTGCACCCAGGAGGGGTGGGCGTGAGCAGGAAGAGAGTGTCCCGTTGGGTTGAGGGGGGGTGTGGGGACAGGGGGAGAGAAGGGGGACAGCACAATGAGCAGTGCTGTTCCAAAAAATTGGGAAGGCGGGGATGACTGTTACACTTGGATGTGCAATTATGTGTGTATGTGTAACCCAGGGCATGTGTGAACTAGTGGGTTTTAAATTGTGTGTGTGTGTGTGTGTGTGTGTGTGTGTGTGTGTGTGTGTGTGTGTGTGTGTGTGCGCGTGTGTGCGCGTGTGTGCATACGGCTGTGAAAATCAAGAAATTGACCTGGGAACTGAAGGGAAATGTAAAATACAGCTGTAACACTGACAGCAGACTTGCTGACTCAAACACACCAGGGTGCAGTAGTGCAGCAATGGTAGCAACGGAAGTGACCTCGAATGAAAACACGTGTGTGTGTGTGTGTGTGTGTGTGTGTGTGTGTGTGTGCGTGTGTTTGTGTATTGACATACCTGGTCTTGTGCTAATGTGAAGCTGGGTCTGACCAGACTGTGAGCTGGTTTGAAAGCGATAGCGACAGCTGTTATTACTGATGTACATACACTGAATCCACACCTCCCCTGTTTGACCTATAAATGGAAAAAAAGGGTGAGAGAGAGAGAGAGAGAGAGAGAGAGAGCGACGGAGAGAGAGGAGATGATTTTCAGTCAGGAAGGCTCTAAGCTCAATGACAATCTTAATACAAGAGTTAAACATCGCTTCACTTATCACCTTAGCTGCACTACCAATTGATCACATTCCTATGTGTAATGTGAAAGGTGTAACTGGTAGTGACAAATCTGCAAAATTATCACCTGACTCTGAAAAGGCCTAAAGGCAGCTGTAAGGCAGCAAGAAGACACTCTGATGAACATATTGTATATTCCCTGCTCAACACCAAAAGGCAGACAGACAAGGTTAAGCCCTGTTTGAGCTGGTCAGAAAACCCACTAACATCTGGCTTTTATCAGCAGTGTGAATTGACATTCACTCCTGGGTCAAATGACTGCACTGTTCACGGGCATCTATTGGCTCCAGCTCCAGCTGGCAGTGATATAAACATGGCACCCTGGGGAACATTAGTTTTTGCTGGTTCTCTGTGCTGTGACGTATTTCAGGGTAAATAAACACAGTAAACAGACAGACACAACTGTGTGCCAGACATGCCTCACAGGAGTTGGTGGAGACCAAATTAGAGCAAAATATACTACCAAATCCATGCTACTGTTGCTCTGTGTCTGCTGCTAATTTGTTTCTTAGTAACTTTATAAGGTGATAAAAATACAGTACAGTATATCAATGTTGTGTTTACGGCTTGTTATGCTGGCTGCGAGCTGCCAAAAATAACCAGTTAATACAGCTACAGAGATCAACTTAACACCAGTTGAGAATCTTGCTTTTGCTGACAGGCAGCAGTTTAACTTCTTCACTTTGCTGCAGCGATGCAGAGGTGTACTCCAGGGTGTGTGAGCACCCATCGTTGACATTGGGTGTGGTTTTAAACACAAACTTTCAACCAAATAGGGTAGAGACACTGCTGGTGCTGACCACCTGGTGTTTGCTTACCCTGTAGGTTCTTAGTTCAAACTAAGGGTGAAGCTCAGGTGGAGCCCATGATTTGAATTAAACACATATACAGCCCATCATATTATATTATATTGTTAGTAAAATCAGCTCTCATCATAGCCACAAAAAACACAAATGGTCCCATGTGCAAATTTGTGCTCAGAGCAGATTCTATTGGCTAAACTGGGTTTACCTGATACATCATCCATGTAACCCACCAATGGTGCACAGGTGCTGTTACAGTGTCCCGCCTCTTTTTGTGTGAGACCATGAGACAGGTGGCAGTCCACACACTTCCTAGATGGAAGAGACAGAATAGTGTGTTATAGTGTTTCAACTAAAAATAGTTGTAGAGGGGTTCCCATCATGCTTTGTGGTAGTGAAACAGGAACTGACAAGTACCAGTACGATTGGCAGGTGCTTTGGCAAGCAGGACATCTCTCACAGAAGTCTCCAGAGTATCGGGGGTCATCACACACACACTTGCCACACACACACCTTCCCCGCCCGCTGCATAACAAGCCGCTGGCTGATTGGCAGGTTGCTCTGGAGACAGGACAAGCGCAGCTATCGCCCATCCAGCCATCCTCACACACACATTCACCTGACACACATGCACCCCGTCCTGAGGTGGACAAACAGTCAAACAAGAGGAAAAGTGTTACAGACGTGAACTAAGACTGCGTATGTTTTGCATCAAAATTGACCATGTTAATACTTTTAAATTTCTTTTCATCTCTAATTAAAGGTACATAATACTTTGAATTTTTAAAGTGTGTCCCCCTTACCCCCACACAGCAGTCCCCCTTCATATGGGCAGGAGAAGTCGTCTCTCTCGCAGTATTTCCCGTACACGATCCCAAGCCTGCTCTGGTCACACACACACTTGCCGCACTCACACACTCCCCGACCACTGCAGTCCACATCAGAACCATCGGCTCTGCATTTCCAGTTTGAATCTCTGTTAGAGTCGTTAATCAGTCCATGCTCTGGCCTCTGTTGCTGATTGGTGCCATCTTGGGTCCCTGTACATGGTGACTGGCTGTCGTCATGACAGCGCTTTGTTGATCCACAACTGCAGCGACATTTAGAGTGAATCTTAATGACAGTGGATTCGTTGTAACCCACAGGCCGAACCATCACTTGTATGTCTTCATCTTCACCATCATCAGGACAAGAGTGCATGCCGATTGTGATATTGAAGAAAACCTGCATGAGAAGACAGAGATGTTGGTAACAACTACTGTGAGAGATTCATAAGTAATTTTAATGTTGGTTTGTTTAGTTGGTCCACTGAGAGAATAAGATGGTGAACGTGGTAAACAGGTAAAAGCTGCTAATCATCTGCATGTTAGCATTGTTATTGCGAGCATGTTAGCATGCCTGACGTTAGCATTAAGCTCAAAGTGGCACTGTGCCTGTACAGCCTCACAGAACTGCTAGCATGGTTGTAATAAGCAGAAATATTTGACGATATTAAAGATAAATACAAGACTGAATCACATAGTCCTTACGTAGAGTGAAAATAAAATAGCTGCTGCTAAAAGACATGATACATTTGAAAGCTCATTTCCATTGCTCCCTGTTAGAAGTGGAGTGACAGATCTTCACATAAGGCAACATACCAGCGGAACAAATTAATGACTGACTATTAACATATATTTCAACTGTTGCAGAAATCCCAGAGCAGTTAAAGTAGACTCAAGAACATTTTTCCCCTTTTAACTCCTGCTGTTAATCTAAAACGAATGACATTAAATTAGCTACTTCTTATTGCATAATTATGACAATTTCTGATAAGGCTTAAATTGTTGGATAAGGAACTGGATTCTAACTTAATTTGAATAATTATTCTGTTCATGTGGTTTATGCAGAACATTGTGCACGGCAAAGGTTTGAATCAACAATCAGGCTGTTTGCTTGATTTTTATCACCATTCTGGTAAGCGTGGGTACTTTCCATAATTCACTTTAATCCACCCGTGGATTAAATTGCTGAACTTCCCTTGCTTTGTACAATGGGACTATGTGATTAAGCAGCTTTGTGTTTGAAAAAGCCCCAAAAGGTTAAGGAGGAGAGGAGTCTCGTAGGCAGTTTAGGGAGTGAACAGAAAGAAAATTTCCAAATGGAGTCAAAATGCTCCAATTAGTACCAAATGAGCTCCCGTGTAGTGTTGAGAAGTACCAAAAAAAGCTCTTTGCAGTGGTGCTGACTATGTAGGACTTTTGTTTTGGTTTGTAAATGGTTCAGGTATGAAAGCAGTGGATGTCCTGTGATCTATTTCTAAATATAAATGTTCTAATTGTTTGCATAAATGTTCTCATGTTAGCAAAGGTAGGGATTTTAGGGTGAAAAGGTCTTGAAATCACATGGAAATGTTTTCCTGTTAAATACAGCCTATAATCCGCTCATCTTGGATTATTCACTAAATCGTTTCTGTCACGTAAAGCTCTCAGTGATGTCTTATGTGTGTTTGTATGTGTCAGAGTAATCCAATCCAACCAATAAATGTCCTCTGACAATGCTAGGACCTTAATTCAAAGATATATGGCTAAATCTGAGAAACAATTAGCTAAATTATTACTCATTGTGTGTGTGCACTCTGATACTTCTGTGTACTGAAATTACGTTTGTGTGTTTACCATCTGGTCGGGCTGCACCCCTGAGCAGCTCTGGTCCTTTGCAGTGGACCCATCAGGACAGAGAGGGGACACGGACACCCAGTACCTGCTGACTGCCTTGTCCTCCACTGACACCACCACCGCCACCTCTGACAACAACCTCTGGGTGGAGAGAGGGAGGAAAGAGATGAAAAAGCGACATCAAATGTACTACCTACCTACCTTCTTTACTACCTGATATCAAGAAATTCTTTAAAGCCAACGTTACTGGTGAGCAGGGGAACATGGGTTAAGATAAAATGGAGCGAGGAGAACAGTGGCAATTTAAATTTTAATGAACATAATCTGTGAGAGTGAAAAGTAATGAAGTACGAAGGAGAAAGAGAGACAGAAAGAGAACTGTGATTAATTAAAGTTGTCACATGTACCCAGAAAGCCCTCATTGTCTTCCTGTCTTTCTTTCTGGCATACAGGGGGGTTTATGGGAACAAGGAGGTGGGGCCAAAAATAGCATCTTTGTATTCGTCCATGATTAGGACACATGGTTTCCGCGGGGATCTGATTGCTATAATAATGCCAGCTTCTGTTGGGGCTCTGCTGCTTATTTATGCATATGTGTGTGTGTGTGTGTGTGTGTGTGTGTGTGTGTGTGTGTGTGTGTCAGTGTGTATGTAAGTATGTGTGGCTGTGCACCCAGATCTGTGGATTCGGCAGATTCACGAAGCAAACAATGGAGCGCTGTGCCTGAGGCTAGATTATAGCCTAGACTGCTGCCAACTGAACAAACGCGTCGACTCACACACACACACACACACACACACACATACACACACACCCATGCACAGAAGGCCTTACCCCTCCGTAACCTCCTGTTCTTGTCTGTGTTTTTCTGTATCATTAGACCTTCAGCAACCAAAAACATCTCCCATCATCTGTTTTCCCAACTTCAGAATTTCCAAGTTTGTCTTTCAAACCTAAATTTCCTGGATACGGACAGTATAAGCTGCAGGCACTTTCAGAAACATACTATAGTATCACTGATTCACAAAACTTTTCTGCAAACAGGAATGTGCTCTTGTTCAGCTCGCAGGATCAAACAAGGCCAAAAAGAAAACCAAGCTCATGTTGATTCAGCAGATCAGCGGACTAATTCCTCAAAACCTTTTGAACCCGGACTGCGTGGGCTCATGTATTCAGCTCATGCTGTGCTTCTGTACTCCTCCCTCCAACCCTTTACTTGTCCCAGTTGTCTTAAGGACTGATAATATATTGTGGGAAAACAAAGGGATCTGAAAGCAAGAAAGACCTTATACTCTGAAGCTGCAGACGAAGGAGGTGCAGCGCTCTGTACCTTGTATGTGTCCACCACCAGCTCTATTAGGTTTGGAGCCTGGAAGAGGCCTAACTTTCCCAGGTAGGAACCAGGCAGCAAGCGCACCAACTCCTAGAGAAGAAAAGGAAGTGAGAGTAAAGAAATACCTTGATTCCTTTTAAATTCATTTCCAGATAATATTGGAAAAAACTATACAAGAGCACCACAAGTCAGACGTGTCAATACCAATACGTGTGGGAGAGATTACCTCGTACCACTGGTACTGCTGCTTCTCCACGGCAAAGATGGAGTAGATATGGTTTTCAAGCAACTTATCAGACAACTGGCCCACACTGGGATGGTCCTGAGAAAGAGAAACCAACAAACTGAATTACAAATTGTTTCTTTTTTTCCCCAGAAAATCTTAAGTATAGATCTGTTATCTCCTCTGTTAAAGGAGATAACAGCTCTAAACCACTGTCCATATTATTGTGTGACCATGTGAGCTTTAAGATGCACTGTATGTCTAGCTGAAGCTTCCTCACTGATTGTGATTTCTGATCTCAGTGTAGCTATTCTGACCCTGACTTTCTCTCCTCTCACCATCCTCGTGCTCCCTGTGTAGACGTTGTTCTCCAGGTGACAAAGGCCATCGTGCGGGGTGACAATCCCGGCCAGCCGGCTGTCCAGGGCGAGGTGAGATGGCTGGTCAGTCATCAGGAGCAGCAGACGTTTGGCATGTGGTCGCCAACCCACTGCCCCCTAAAAGAGAGACAGAGAGAAAATCAAGATGTCATATTTTGCTTAGCTGTAGATCTAAAAACACAACTTATCTAAATTGAACCAGACGTCACCACAGATCTATGTCTCTTTTCTCATTTTGGAGAGGAGTTTCACAAATGACGTCATTTTTATTCCCTTGTATCAGCTACACTCACACAAGTCGATGTGGCAAATATTGTTTGTGCGTGCTTCATATTTTAGAAGTTTACAACATGTGGTAAGAAACTGCACATTCAGACACGTTACTCATCTGAACTATATTAGTTCCCCTGGTGATCAGCTCTTTCTGTAATGCCCAATTATAAGAAAAGCAGCAGAGTCTCCGTGTTTATGTCTGTGACTCGCCACAGACACTGTGAGAAAAATCGGCCCAGTGTGCACGTGTGTGTATTTAAGGAAACCCAGTGAGCTTATAAGTAGGCCTGACATAATGGAGAGTCTATTTCCAGACTCATGACCACCACAGTGTTTCCCCGCAGCCTGGTTACTCAGTGCCCCCCCTGCATGGCGTGAATCACAGCCCTCCTGCAGCCATAGTATAAGCAACTGTGACTCTGTGTGTGTTCATCTGCCATACCCCAGCAGCAGTGTCATTACATAGTGGGATTCCAGGGGAACTATCCAATGCTGAGTCAGGCCGCCACTATTCTTCCAGAATAAATGCCTCATTTAACAGCATGAAACTTACCACCAAATTTGGGCTTAACTCACATTTCTGTGAATATATTCAAAAAGCACAAGGGAACTGAGTTGAATTCGTCTCAAAGTGTTTTGGTATGTCCTTCTCTCTTTGTTTCACACATGTAGCCTGAGTTTCCAGCATCTTTATACAAACACCTGGCAGACAGCAGCTTGCAGCATAGCATCAAGCCCTCCCTCAGGTGTGTCCATGTTTCCGGAGATGCGCTGGCGTTTGATCACCCGTGTGAACTCGCTCATGTTTCCTGTCATACTCAAGACGTGGTGGAAGCCGTGGGCTGGACGACAGCGGATCTCATAATCACTGGTGAGTAGGAGAGACAGTGCAACAACAGAAAAAGATTTTAATTACAACATTTAGGAATGCAGAGCTCCAAAACAACCACCAGAATAAACAAAGGCCAAAAGCCTGTCTGTTGTTTCAGTCTCCCAGCACAGCTCATCATCAAAACAACGTTGCCACCAACAACTGATGAGTCTCCCCCTGAGTCACACAAAATTAGGAGCACATAATGGGAGTAGTTTGCTGGGATATTTTTCTTTTGTAATAATCACCACCACACTCTTTCTGTTTCATTAAAAGAAGAAAAAGTTAGCTGAAGAATATGATACGCTGAAGGTTTTAAAGATCTATCCTATCTAAAGCAAGACCATTAACTAAATGAGCTCTAAACACTTTTTTCATGAATCAATAACCCAACAAGCAAATTCTGGGTCTCACCTGCAGGGGTTGTTGATCTTGGAGGGGTGGACGTTGATGTAAGGGGAGACAGGTTTGTCCACGAATGAGCCGAAACCCAGCCAGAGGTCTGAGGAGTGCTCCGTCATACGTAGAGACAGAGCCACACCCACTGTCTTCAGCTGGACCACAGACAGCAAACAGAGTATGGGAAAGCCATAAATGCGTGAAGAAAGGTACATAGTGGGATAAGAACAAAAAACTAAAACTAAATCAGATATAATGTTAGAGAATAAAAGAAAAACTGACTTTATGTTTGACAGATTCTTCATTTAAAGAAGGTAAACTACAGAGATGTCAGCTCTGACATTTCTGCAGTTTATTCCATATAAAATGTGAAGTAGCCATCTCATACATGCCAGTGATCTAATACTAAGCCATTATCTGTGTTTAGAGGTACAGGTTTTTTTTAAATAAGGTACTTTTTCCTTATAAAAAACAGTGAAATGTTTCAGCACTGACTCACTGAAAGGAACAGTGGCTGAGTGTTTTAACACGTACATGATCCAGGTTTTCTTGCATAGAAGCTGATACATCCACCAGGTAGTACAGATCCACAGGGTAACGCTCCAGCTGCTTCACAGCCACTATGACGCTGGCTTCTGCACCTAGGAACACACACACACACATACACACACACACATGTATAACATATATAAACTGTTAAATATAAGTTTTACCTCTGTAGCTTTAAGAAAATGTCATCGGTCGTCTACCTGGTCTGAGGGTGACACTGATGTCTTGTGGGGACACTTGTGTGCTGCTGATGGTGGCATTGACCTCCACCTTGATCTCTGTCTGCTCCATAAACTCCGGTCCACAGCCTCTTCTGAGCAGGTTCACTGCCAGGTCGCAGCGCCGACTTGGCCACAACCCATCCTGAAAGTCCTATAGAGGTCATACAAGGTCAAGAGGGGAGACAGCAATTTTCTTTCGTAATATATTTTATTTGCACTTTCTCAATTTTACAATTACAATATCATGGAAATGAGAGAAAGCAACACAAGAGAAAATAGCAAGCTAGACACACAACAAAGTAGCAGGCAGACAGTTGTGAAGATGATACAGATAATCTGTCTTTTAAGATGTTATCACTGTAATCGTGTCTCAGGAATGAGAACGAGTGATAAGAAAACAAGTAGGTCAAGTTGAGTGCCACGTTGTCCCATGTATTCTCATAAGTCAGAGCCACTGAATCTGAGAAATATATGACCATCTGAATGGATTTTTTGGTGTTTAAACAGTTTTAATCTCTCCATTTGTACAATAATCGCATCTGGTTGAAGCACTGTTTCAAGCACGGTAAACATCCCTGTACTCCTCTTCCAGTAATGGATGTATTCTTTCACCCACTGGTTTTATTGTGTGATCTTTGCCCTCTGTACTGAGTGGCAAAACACTGGTTCACTTCGCACAAAAAAACACTGCAAATCGAAACTGGTTTCACATTTACTCACTTTGGTTTCATTTTTCATTTCTGTCATTTCGTTGACATTTGCATCCATTTGCAATGATCAAAGAGCCATTATATTTTAATTATGTGAAATCCTGTTTGTGTTTACTTATCCACGTCCTCATGTACCCTCTGTGTATCTGATCACTGAGGAGAGAGAAGTTAAATCTAAGACAGAGATCTGACAGAGATGACATTTGATCATCCACTTGGCTTTTTCTTATTTAGTATGGTAGTATATAATTTGATCAGCACTGTGTTGAATGAAACTTGATACACCGTAGATAACCTCTCCACTGCCTAATAAGAAGCAGCTGAAATAATACAGTACAAAAGTGTCATGCTTTGCAGCTTACGGGTGGATTACCAACCTTTGGTATTTGCGTTTGCGAGAACCACACTAACAAATACACTAGAATCAACCAGAAACATAAAAGTAGACAATTAAATCTGTGTATTTCCAACATGTCACGGGCCTGATTGGTATAAGTCCATTAAAAGAGTGTGGCATGACCAACAAGATCACACAGATAAGGACTAAAAATAGCACAGGCCACAGTAAGAGCTGGATATGTAGCTGAATATGCGACCACGGGCTGAACGTGAAAGCTCGAATGACTTTGGTGTATTTATGGCTGTGCCTGTGGCTATAATTTGTCCTGTAACAACTCTGAATCTCAGAAAGTTTCGCAGAGACTTCCCGGGACTTCCCTTACACAGCTTGCCTCTTCAGCTGGCATTAAATAAAAGTGCCAGAACGTGAACGTGCACATTGATAAGCTCTTTACTTGCTTGTGATACAGAGTACGTGGCTCTGTGAGTTTGTGTGTGTGTGTAGGAGGGTGGAGGCGGAGAGGTTTGAATGCTTTCATACAGCAGCAAGCAGGGCCCCACTTAATGATGTCAGATAAGGTCAGGGTTCACAGGGTGGGAAACCACCTGAAGTCTGTAAACACACACATGTTGACAGTGTAGTCTAGCCACAGTGTGTGTGTGTGTGTGTGTGTGTGTGTGTGTGTGTGTTGTGTCTGGTGTGGGGCTGGAAGGTTTTACAGCTTCTCAAGGCTAATTCAGGATGGGCTCTTTACGAGACAGACTGACACCAAAACAGCAAAGACAGATAAAGACAAACACACATGGAAACATTCACTCACACACACACACCCACACAGACACACAGACATATTCACACAGGTCAAGCTCAGACATACACATTATATCCCCATCTGCAGACACCATGAAAGCTTTGGTGTGTGTCATCTGTTGAACGCTGCCAAGTTCCCTTTTTTTTTGTTCACCCTGCCACACAGACAGACACACACACTTCCCTACCTCCTTGAAGCACCAGGCGCACTGTGGTCCATGTCTGAGACACTCTGAGCAAGAAGTGATACTGGGAGACTGACACACACTGTCACCTACAGAGAGGGAAATACGAAGGGAAGAGAAGAGAAGAGAGCAATCTCTCATTAGCATATGAAAGAATGTGTGTGTCAACACTCATTAACCACGCAGTCGAGGCCCCTGTGGATATTTCCAGATCTCATACACATTTTCGCTGATCAAGGCACCACTTACCATCTCATATGAGGCTATTCAGTACAGATATGTAGTGGAAAAACATCTGGGAGTGTGGGAACAGGTGCTTGAGTTGTTGGAGTGGTGCAATGGATCATTTCCCACATCCCCTGCCCCCCCCCCCCCCCCCCCCACACACACACACACACACACACACACACACAGGGCTTCTAATCATGAGTCAATCGGTGAAGGCTATATGCGAACACGTATTATTGGAGTGGCAAATCTGCGACCAATCAGTCATGCTACAGGATACTTTTCTGCAACATTAGCAGATTATGATGTTGACTGAACATTTCAGGGGGTGACAAAAGGCACAAAAAGGACCTCAGGCTTAATGTATTGGGATGAATGATTGAAGTGAGTAATCTCCTGAAATCCAATTTTCCAGAGCCACTTCAGTGAGATACAGAGCTGGAATATAGGACAGAGGAAGGCTGCAGGTCCTAGCATCACTAACAGGCAGCTGTGACCCAATTAGGTCTCCAGCAAACCCCTGGATAGGTGAGGCATTTAACTTCTATTTATAACCGATCAATACATGCTGAAACAAGAGGATGTGGGCTAGACTGTTGCCCAGATAGAGTGTGGGTTTTTAGAGGTTTCCCTTCAAACAAGATTTGTGGTTTGTTACTGTTAAATGAAACAATTTATAAGCCATTTGTTCAAAGGTTCATACTCTCCTTAAAACATGTGATATTGTGAGGAAATCTTATCCTAAAATGCTCATAAAGAGGCTCCTTAGATAGAATAGGGAGTCTGTTAAGCATCTGGGAAAGCCATCGACCCCCTGCAGAGAGCACAGATGATGCGGGATGGGAGCTGATGTTGCGCAGTCATTTCTTGACACGATACAAGATGCAGGCTAATTGCTGGAAATGATGTAATTGGCCCTAATGAGCCTCCACTCACCGGCGCTGGGGGCTTCTGCGCAGACAGGGACCACCACGCAGCAGAGCAGGACACACAGAAGGACGCTGCCGTATGTGCGGAGCCAGGAAGTCATATTATCCTATCCACACCGGGAGGGCGAGCGGAGCGAAGCGGCGAGGAGGCACAGGAGCAGGGGCTGTAGGCTACAGCTACAGGAGATGAACCGGGGGAGACCGGGTACCGTGCGTCCGCCGCCGCACGAACAATAGCCGGGAGTGCTGTACCGAGCCGCGGGGCATTGTCGTTCACCCAATAACCTTCTAATCCCGGAGAGGTATTCACATCCCCGGGTCAAATCAGCTTACAAGCGCGCTCCCCGGTGGACCAGGAGCGGTGGTGAAGCAGTCGGTAGAGAGCAGCGTCAACAGCGGCCGCGGCGCAAGTCGCTCCATGTATTTCCATCCAGCCGCAGGTGAGCGACGCGTCCCCGCGTACTTCCACGATGGACCTCCTCTCACAGCTGATTGTGAGGTCTCATCCCGGGACAGAGCAGAGCTGAGCTACACACACACATACACACACACACACACACACACACACACACATATGAGTAGCCTACAAACCAGCTCTGCGTTCAGCCGGGGCGCGCCAACATGCTGACTGAACATCCCACACCAAAACCAGGAGAGTGACCGTGTTTTAACCGCTGCACTGACTCAGGCAGGCGGTGCCATGGCAACGACGCTGTATCAGAGAGAGAGAGAGAGAGAGAGACTGTGAGTTAAAGAGGGAGGGAAGAGAGACAAATAAGGAGAGAGAGAGGAAGAGAGACATAAAGTGCTTACTACGAGGAGTTGTGGTGGGGTGCATTCCAAGTGAAGCATGGCCTTGATTTGGACACTGATGTTTATATTGCTTCTTCAGGGAGGCGTTTAACAGCTCCTGTGTGTGTGTGTGTGTGTGTGTGTGTGTGTGTGTGTGTGTGTGTGGATGCATGATGGGGTGCAGGAGAAGAGGCGGTGGGAAGTCTTGCAGAGGGGCTCACAAGCTGGTGCTAAAGGAGGATGAGGAGGAGGGGGATTTGGGTCCATTGTGCACAGATTCCAATGACATGGAGTAACCTCGCCTCGCCGGCTGCTCCGCTGAGCAGGAGCCAAAGACTTACTAAACAACCCAACATTTTAAGCCGGAGGAAAACACAGACAAAGCAAGGACAAAAGGCACAATAGCCTACCATCTTTGGCATGATTGGATGGTTGTCTTTTCGGTAAAGGTCTTACCAGATAAAACAGACATGTTTTGCTTGGCACGTAGCCTAAACAGTGAGACTGCCAACAGTCAGGACCAGTGCACAGCAAGTAAGTTCACACACTCACACAGGTCCCTTATCTACTCTCTTTGACCTCATCAGGAGCCTGAAGCCAGGCCAGCTACGCCTCTCCTCTCATTCATTCACATAATTTGTCAAAAGGGAATTTTGCAGGGGGTGGGGGTGTGCCAACACCTCCCCAACCCCTCCTCATCCCTCTTAGCAGTCACACTCAATTATGGTAATGAAGCAAACACACACCACACTGTTTTCTAAGTGTAAATCCAGATTCCATAGACCCTCTCTACCCGGGCTAAGTCTCTCCTCTGGGGGCTGAGGGTAGCAGGAAGGTAGCTGAGGGTGTCTGGAGGACAAAATATGGATCTGTTCCCTGCCGAGTAAACTTGATAATGGACTCTTGTATAAACACTCCCTCGAGCCTGTCAATACTGGTCAGCATCAGCATCTTAATGACAGTTGTCATACTTGTAAAGCTGACACAAAACACTCTTCTCCTCTCATCATTCCTCCCCCACCTTTCTAACCTCCCTGCCCTTGATCCTCCTTTCTCTTTCTCTCCCAACAGTGTGTTTGTGTTAGCAGTCTGCTGGGCTTTCCATCACGCTGGTCTGGTCGCATCACTCTCCAACCACACACACAGACACACACACGCACGCACACCATCCTAGTTCATGTCCCCTATTGAACCATCATTCCCTCGCAAACACCTTCCCAGCTTTCTTTTCCGAATTGCCGTTCAAAGTTGACTCACTGAATTTCTCCCACACCCTCCTTTCAGTCACTCATTCTTTCGCCAAGTTGTTGTGAGGATAAAGTAGGGGACAAAGTTGAGATGGGACCCAAATGGGGATTCCCATGAACAGACCCAAACCAGCCACCACAAACACAAAGAAGTATGACATTTGGAGAAATCTGGTACCAGGGAAATTTCTTTGTCTTTCTTTGTCTGAATGTCAGCATTTGTGTCATTTAGAGAAGGCTGGAGCCAAACAATCGCACAATTATAAAACATTGAACATTTACTCTCATTAAGGAATACATTTCATCATTATTCAGTTATAAAAACACACAATCTGAATTCCCCTCTCATACTGTATGTCAACATTTGGCATTTAGTGAACTGAATTCCCCCTTATCAGAGTACCATCACCATCCTACACCTACTCGACAACTTATACACATACCGCACATTCACATACATACATAAATGCAGACACACACACACGCACACACACACAGACTGAAAAGTCTTGTTTCCTATCAAATTAAGTGCAGGTTAATGTCAAATTTCTGCTTCTGTCAAAACTGCACATCACACATCAAGGAACAAATCAGTCGTGATTTATATTTGGCTACTGCTATTTCACTTTGTGACAACATGAAAGTCTAAAAATAGTACTGAGGAACATATGTGTTCCTGTTTCTATGTGTGTGAGTATTTATGTATTTCTATGCAGTAAAAGAGTCCCTGCTATGGAAACTCAAGGTAGAACTGAAATTTCTGAGGTGATAATAACAAATAGTCATCAGTCACATTATCTGGTCAGAGCCTTTGTGTTTCTATTGTCACCACTTCAGTATTTTGAATGTCACGATAGGAACAATCTTCAAGTTGTTATGTGAAATGGATCTCAGTTGTTTGACTACAGGGGCGCCCACTGAAGTGCTAATCTGGTTTTGAATCTGATCCTGATACAAATGATGTTCTCATGAAATGCGTGTGATTACAGTGTGTTTACAGATGTGGTCTATTTTTCATTAATGAAAATGTCACTTTGGGATAAATAGCAATTTTATGTGATGACCAAACTTGATCTCCTTACAATTAGCTGTGGGTTTTCTGATTTGGTGGAGAAATCAACAACAATGAAGTTTCTCAGCACAAGTGAGATTCATGCTCCTTGCTTGAAATACATGTTGTGCGGCTGCGCCGTTTATTTGTCTTTTGGGAATATAAATGTGCATCTGCTTTTCATGAATAATGTATTTGTTGACTGTCACTGCAGAATGGTCAGTCCATAGAAAATCATAAACACAGAGAATAAATGTACAAAGTACTACAAAGTGCCTGCTTTAGCAAAGAAGGCTATAATATAGGTACTTTTTAACTACAGTACATAAACAATATCATGTACTATCATATTTATGGAAAGTTGTTCATTGACCTTAAATTGTGACAGCTACACAGTAATGCTCAATAATTAATAACAATCGTTGTTGTGATTCAATGTTACCTGTTTGATTGCAGCCAGAAAATCTTCAATATTCTCTGTAAATCACTCCAATAAGGCAAAGAAAATAACTATATATTACTGAATGGATCAAAGTTCTTGAAATAACAGCTGATACCAAAACTTATAGAACCACTGGGAACTGACTCCAGTCTCCTCTGTCAATATTGAATTTAATTGCATTTGTTTAATGAAAAGCATTCAGTCATTATAGCAGCAGTAGTGGCAGTGTGAGCAGTGGAACAACAATAAATATCCCCCTACAGTATGATGCAGTTTCTGTTTAAGTACCATCTCTAAATAGCTGCATAAAATGTCAGCGATACTTTGATAAAATCAGAATAAAACCCCTGATACACTTTCTTTTACCAGTGGTGCTGTTTGCTGTTTTTCCATACTGAGACCACAATACCCATAAGCCCTGTTTCTTACTCTTGCAGAATGGTTGATGTTTTACCGATGAATTTCATTTGTACCACTCTCTGACATTATGAGGTACCTGGTAACCTGAAGTTGTGCACTTGAAGAAAATAGTTTTGTGTATGGCAGTAAAACTTAAAGATGTTTAAATTGAGATGTACAGCATATCTCAGTTCATTTCAGTTTATTGTCATTATACAAAGCAGAGCCAGTACATGAAATTACAATGTCAATCAAGGCAGCATCATGATAAAGTTGGTAAAAGACAATACAATAAATAATAATACATTAACATATAACATAGGACAAGGTAAAAAACATGGTATATCTATTATCATAAATAAAGTGACTGTGCACAAAGTGACAGTGACAGTGCATTTGAAGTGCAATAAGTACAGTACTTGAGAATGTATGGGCATGTTATAGTTCAGCAGAGTTATGGTATTTGGAAAAAAGCTGTTCCTGAGTCTTGTGGTATGAGCCTGGAGGCACTGGTACCTTTTTCCACTTGGCAGGAGCTGGAACAGTGGATCGCAGGGATGAGTGGGGTCACGGGTGATGTTCTACCCATGCCATACCACACTGTGATGCAGGATGTTATGATGCTTTCTACAGAGCAGCGGTAGAAGTTGGCAAGATGCTTTTGTGACAGCTGGGCTCCTTTGAACCTCCTCAGGAGATGGAGGTGTTGTTGGGCCTTCTTGAGCAGAGAGGAGGTGTTGAGAGATCATGTCAGGTCCTCAGTGATGTGAATACCAAGAAACTTGAAGCTTGTCACACACTCAACCTCAACACCATTGATGAAGATGGGGTTGTGTTTGGATTTACTATGAGTTCTTTAGCCTTTTTGACATTGAGGTCCAGGTTGTTGTCAGAGCACCATGTCACCAGATGTTGGATCTCCTCCCTATACCGTTTCTCACAGTGGGAACAAACAGGAGAATTTATTTCCTTTGCGGTTTCCTGGTTGGAATGATAGCACGCAGTTAGATTTCAGAAAAATCCATTTGCCACCTCCTGCACATAACCGAGGAAACCCCGTGGTTCTTACCATGACAATACTGACATTTACTTACATTTACATCAGTGGCCATGTGGTCAATGCATACACGCACAGATAGGCTGCCACCTACGCTTCAGTCAACCACCAGCATGACTGTGAGCAAATAACAGATACGTCTAGACCACAGTAACCCATGTTTTTCTGCTTTTTACTGCCTTATAGTCCTGATTCAACTGCAGTAAGTGATTACAAAACTAACTCTCCCAAATGAGTCAGTTCTTTTTAAGATCTGATAAAATGACAAACAAAACCTCAAGTGGTTCCACACTATTTGTGAATTAATTCAGGATAGATATACAGATGGTTTTATGTTGGATTGTGACACATTTTAGATTAAAAAAGTCTCTGAAATTTAACTTTCATCAGACTAATATTGGAGTCAGTTAGACTTTGAAGTTCATTATTGACCTTAGAAATAGTAGTTTGACAAAATAGTCTTACAGCCAGGTCATTGTGTGTCTGCACTTACTTTAAACTGTTTGAGGCTTTACACTGTGTGATAGTACACCCAAAGCTGGAGAAAGATCAGGGAGGATGTTCACATCTGATGCTAGAATCCATCTTTGAAAAGACAGAAAAGACATGATAGAGGCAAGAGTTAACATTGGCGTTGCTTTCCACCACTGGAGACTGCTCTTGGTGACTAAAGGAATGAAGTCAAATGCTGAACTCGCAAAGTTTTTTCTGGACTGGGAAGTAAACAGGTGTTAATGCTAACATTGGCTATGTAGCAATAGCAAAAATGTACAAATAGCTCCTTTAAACATTTATTCGGTATCCTCTCAGTGAAACCACCTGAAAGCACTTTTCCTTGAAATGTGAAAGCGAAATGTAAGAAGACGGTGCCTGGGGGGGGGGGGACATACTTATCTATCTCGTCATCGTGTCCTTTTTCCGCTCCCCAGGGAGTCTTGGAGAGTCCCTGATTCTCTCACCCATATCCTGGGTGCCAGCAGCTGTGCACTCTGCAACTGTAATTCTCTCAAGGCCAACAGGGCTGCTCGGCTTGGTGCCAGCCTCACCATGAAAAAGAAAGGGATAGAGTGAGGGTGAGGGAGGCAGGGAGGGAGAGAGGTCACTGGTCTCAAGGACTTTCAGCCACAGGCCCTATACTCAGGGGAATAACACATTTTGGACTGCAGGGTTGGCACAGGGAGGATTAACAATGATAGACTATCCTGTGGTTTAGTTGAAATCCTGTCCCTACATACACACCCACACTCACCACTAGTTCCTCTGAATCTCCACCTAGGTTAGATTTCCCTTACACAACTGTCCAGCTGTGCTACCCAGCACTCATACTGAAATCGACTCTGATTTCCAGGTAATACACCCACTTTCTGTTTCAGTCCAGACAAAGCACCACTTCAGATGACTAATGTTGCCGGTGTTGACATTATGTCCATTTCCCAGTCAAGGTGAGGGAGTCACAGGTTGTATTCCCAGTTTGGGCCCAACATAAGGAAAGATTAGCCATGCAAAAATACTTGCTGTCAGTGTGGGCTAATTTAGATACTTTCAAAATTGTGTAAAAAGTGTAAAAAAAATTCAATGTTCAATGTTTTATTTGAAATAAATAAAAGGGCAGAAAGGCGGCTTTATAACTCTCTAAAACCTCTACCGTTCTGGGATGCCACTACATTTCCTGTGAGATAAAAGTCAGGACAAAAGAGTCAAATCACGATGTTGCAGGCAGTATTAGATGGCTCTAGTATTAGAGGGATCATGTTCTACCTTAGGGGCAGCAGTTTGACCTACAAAAGAAGAGACAAAGACAGACACTTGGAGAGCAGTGACAGCCAAAAAGAAAAACAGAGGAACATTTTTGTGGCCTTATAGTGGTAGTAATAGTGGTCAAAGGATTTTGGCTCACTACTAATGAAGCTAAAAATGATTTATAATGAATCAATAATATCTGATCATCAGATGTGAAGGGTGGTACTAGATTTTTAGTAGGATCACTGTCAGGGAAATTCTATGGGAAAATCCCTCAAATTTTAAACTACATTAGTTTTCTGCTTCACTTCCCAGCACTTTTCCATAACATAATTGCAAGCAAGTAAGCTTTGCTGCTGATTTGACCCAGTGACCAACTATGGCACCACAACAGTGAGCTCAAGAAACTGCACCTTAAGAATAACACTTGCAAACTGACAACACAAGCAAATAAAGAGAACATCCTCACCAATTTGACAACATATTTGCAGTATTAAAAATAATTGGACTTGAACGCGACATAAAGAAATGCTGTAGTTGCAGTGTATTTTTAAACCACATAAGTATTTCCTAATTATTCTATGGCTCAAGCAGGCGGCTCTTGGGGGGCCAGGAGAGGAGATGCTAGTCGTGCTGTCCAGAAATTAATGAACAAATACTTTCTACTAGTATTTTTGATGATTTTACATGAATCAAATTTACATGAGTAAATACTGGTTCCAGCAATTAGCTATAAAAGCCTACTCTGCTTTAATATGTTAACAAACTAACTGCTAGCAAGCCCAGCAGTAAAGGGGCTTTGGCAGGTTTAGCCACATTTAAAAAGTCTGTCTATACCTGCTAATTTTGGTGTAAAAAGGTTATAGTTTACTAGTGTGGTGGAAGCAAAGAGAGAAAACTGTCTTGAGTTATTCACTATTGCCCCTTTTCCACTGGTGGAAAAACCAGCTAGGATCCGTTAACATCAGGCTTTTGTCGGCAGTAGAACAGGGTACAATCTGCATTCGCACCCACATCAAATGACTCTTCAGTAGATGGAGATATTTACCAACTCTGGCTCTGATCAGTGGTGACGTAAACACAAGACCCACGTGAACATACTAATTTTCACCCCTTTTCTGTCACAGATGTGTCCCCTGCCCAGCACGATGCTGCTAAACCAGAAACACCAAAGCCACACCACACTCAAGCCTGCAAGAGCAAGCTGCAGCCCCAAAATAAGTTTCAAAAACACACAATCACAGATCGAAGTGTCTCATATCGGGGCTCCATTATAGGTGCTCCAAACTGGGCATGAGAGTCTGCACAGCAGCTAATGGTTCTCTCTTTCTCCCCAGCGTCTCTTTGTGTTTGCTGTGGATCCTCATGTAATGACATTGCTCCCTCTAGTTGTGTGTTTGGTGTAAAGTGGTGGGTATTTGTGTGCAACTTTCATGATAACAAATTAGTGCGTGTATGGATCTCATACCATATCCCTGCTTTACAGTGGCCTGTTGTTGTAGGCATAGAGGAAGAAATAACTCTTTGATTACGGAAGTGTAACAGGAGTGAACAGTATTTCTGGGAAGGGTGGACTAGATTTTATGTAAAATGATAGCTGATGTGAGATCAAGATAATAAGGAAACATGCTAAGTGTTTACATTTGTTCCTAATTTACTTTGAGAAACAGGTGTTATCTGGTAATCAAGCATTCAGGTAAAAGGGGTGGATCTGATGATGATGATCTAAGGAGCAGACTGTTTGATGTATAATGTAATGAATAATCGAATACTTGGAGTGGTGTGAATTGGTTTTTGTGTCTTTTGTTGCTCTGTATCCACTGTACGTGCTCTCCTACAGCTGGCTGAGTTCTGAAACACTCACTTATTCACTCTGGGAAACCAGCAACTCCTGGAAGCTATTACATCACCTCTACAATTGTGTGTGGGTGAGTGAGTGTGTGTGTGTGACAATCCATAAATGTATTTGTTCAAGCAGGCTGGATGGTGTGAGGTTGTGTGTGTTTATGTGTGTTCCTCCCCTTTCCTGTGCGTCATTCATGAATATGTCATCCTTAAACGGAAGTACTCATGATACAGCAGTTCTCTGATCTCGACCAGCAGCAGACCTGCAAATACCAAAGAAGCCTGTGAGAGGAAGAGAGACGGACTGTTTTTATGAAAACAAACTGCTGCAAGAATCGGTATGAATCTCAGCCTTTGATGTTTTGCAGTACACTTGGGGGAGTCTCAGCTAATGTGTGTATATTGACACAGCCCCTCCTTCTCTCTTATAAACACATACACACAAACACGCACAGCTGCTAGACTTTGGACTGACGTCCTTTGGGAAAGCAGGGAGTTTTCTTGTCATTCAGTGGGCTGCTCCTGTGGTCAGGGCTTGGCCAGCAGAGAGGTGGAGAATGAAAACATCAAGGCAAACTTTTCACCTTCAGAGTGGACGCACATACTCAAGACTTTGACCAAAGACTAATCTCTTCCTGGAGCACATCCTCTCTCAGGTCAGCCAAATGAGTAAAATGTAGATTGTACTGTTAAAAAAAGACCAATTTAACAATCTAAAACTACTCCAATTCAAGAAAACTCCCAAGCATTTAAACTCCCACTTTAGTAAAACTATTATCAGCTAAATGGAGGTGTATTAAAAGGGCTAGTTAGTTAGCTAGTTAGGGCTGTTAGATTGTTAATACTGATGTGTCAGTGTGTAAGCAGCATATTACTGTTGTAGCTGGTGGAGCTAAATGTTACTATCCAATAAAAAGGTCAGTATTTTAGCTTGGTGGTTCCAAACCTAGGGTCTTGCCCCTTCAAAGATTCACAAATCAAAAATTAGAAAGATGTTAAAAATAACAATAAATAGATTCCATGCCTTAAAATAACATATACATTGTTTTAGAAACACCCATACACACGTACTCATACACTGATGGGTCAGCCATCAGGGGAAATGTGGGGTATCTTGCCCAAGGACAATTTGACACATGGCCTGGGGATCAAACCATTGACCTTCTAATTAGTGGATGGCCCATGCTTCCTCCTGAGCCACAGCCACTGTGTGACAGGGCCCTCTTGTGGTGTAGCACTGTAAACAGTAATACAGTAATTAGGGGTGATATAGGACAATGATATCCTGGGTCTTGCAGTCTGGTCTTGATTCTGTGTTCTCTCAAAGCTGACAGATGAAAAAAGGTTTGAGATGACATCAGGAACAGGGAGAGGTGGAGGGGCATTTTTGCCTCAGGTACAAATGTGATTATAATTTTTCTGACTTTTACAGATGCAGGTTAAAGGTCAGAATGCAGTGTTTTTTTCTGACTTGTGAAAACCTGAGATTCAGGTTTTTGAACACTCTTTAATTTATTTAAAAGATGATTTATGTACCTGCATACATGTTCATACATTACACACTAGCAAGAGCATGTTTCAAAGTCTGCAGTGGAGCTGAATTAGGTTGGCTTGCACCCTGCTTACTAAGTCATTCATCTGTCCGTCCATTAAAGGCCAAGAGGGACATGGGCTGGCTGGTGTTTAAGTGTACAACCTCCTTACAGAGGATGGAGAGAGAGAGATCCAATTTCACTGTGACTGAAGGAAAAAGAGGCCACTGACTCTGCACTGGGACTCTCACACACTCTTTGAATGTACTTGCATATGTACATCTTCGTGTTAATGTGTGCATGCGTGCGCGCTCTGAAGTGTTTAATAGTTAATAAGAGCCTTGTTTATTTGGCAGGGCTGCTGCCCACACAGCAGATGCTGCTCAAATGCTGAGAGATACAACTTAGGAAATACAGGAAATAGATCCAAAACATACTTTGGGTATTTTGCCAGTGTCAACAGAAAATGTAGCACATGGCAACCAACACCCATTCGCTGAGAATTTGGAACATCTTAGAGCATTTTGGTGTTGTTTCTAAAACTGTAGAAAGATCTGTGTATCCATCTCCGATGTTAACTTTTTAAGTTAACTTTTTAAGTTAACATTGGAGAATTTTGACAATACATCATAATTTAAACCCACATGGACATATTACACATAGTGGCTTTCAAAACAAAGCTCACACAGACACCATGGGTTGGTGAAAAGAATAACAGCTACAGTACATATGCACTCAAACAAGACACCAAGAAACAAATCCTCGTAATCAATTGGCCTCTTGATCAATATGTCTTCCTCAGGAATATCCTCTAGAGTAATAGCACATTGCAGCTGTCTGACTTTAGCACACACACACACACACACACACACACACACACACACACACACACAATACAAAATAAAGTTTGAATTAGTAAAAGCACTCAGCCATACAAAACCGCCGGCCTCCTGTGTGTTTGTGCTTCACAGTGATGGATAATGCATGAATGGCTGTTTAAAATTTAAGGGTGACAGTGTAACCACAACAAAACAGTCACCTTGCTGACAGGTGACATCAGGTCATATCAGGAGAGAGAGCGGAGGACAGAGAGCTATATAAACGGATGCAGTTTGAGGAACAAAAACACACAGACAGACACACAAAGAGACAGACTGACAGGCTAACAGGCTAACAGGCAGGTGTAGAGTTGTGTTTTTACTTTATGTAGATAAACAGTATATTAATATCATTCTCATCATTCTCTGACCACTAATTACTATAGTTTCTTTTAATTACAATATGTGATTATGAAGATGTCAATGAATGTTAGGTTTGCAGAAAAGAAATCATTTATTCTACGTGCACTAATGTGTTAAAGAGGACACAAACTGGAGAACATGCGGGTGGGTGCTCCCCTCGTCACTTGGGTTGATGACTATCTGACGGGCAGACCGCAGTTTGTGAGATTACGGAACCGTGTGTCTGGCCGTCTGATCAGTAACATCGGGGCCCCCCAGGGAACTGTGCTGTCTCCCTTCCTCTTCACCACATACACGTCAGACTTTAAGTACTGCACTGAGTCGTGTCATCTGCAGAAATTCACTGATGACACGGCCATTGTGGGGTGTGTGGAGGGAGGGAGGGAGGCTGAGTACAGGGACCTGGTCGAGCGCTTTGTGAAGTGGTGTGGTGAGAACCACCTGCAACTGAACGTGGCGAAGACGAAGGAGATGGTGGTGGACTTCAGGAGGAACAAGCCCCTGCCCTCTCCTGGGTAGGGGGCCCTCTCCTCTGTCTGCACTGAAACATTGAGTGTCGTAAGAAGAGTATCGACCACAGCAGAACGCCCACAAGTGCAGCTGCATCATTAAAGCTCCACCTTTGACTTTTGAACACACATTTGACTGCTAACAAGCATCTTTTCTCTCTGACTAATGACCTTAATAAGTGGGACAGTACAATGATGAAAGACACTGCATTGATTTCTGCTATAACGACCATGTGATGCCTCTATGTATTATTAGCTGCTGTGTCTAAAGTGTGTATGTCCACAGGGAGGAAAAAGGTTATCGTCAAATTTCCATTGTCTGTGAGGCAATCTACACACACACACACACACATACACACACACCATATATCAAAGAAAGCAAGACATAAAATGTTTGGACATAAATAATTTCAGTCTCCATGCTCTCTGGAACTAGTTCTAGGGACTAACCTCACAGAACACTGATATCACTCTCGCATCAATCTTCTCATCTAATTTTTGGCAAGGCAGCGTCCAAAATGTTGAAGTATTGAGTTTTAGACACATTTGTAGGCAGATGTTTTAACTTTGGAGAGAGCCATGCTCCAAATGCCCCTCTGCTTCCAGTCTTTATGCTATGCTAACCACCTCTTGGCTACAGCTCCACAGTGCTAAGCTTTCCTCTAGCATCTCATTTCCTGTACTTTCTTTCTTTCTTTCTTTCTTTCTTTCTTTCTTTTTTTCTTCTGCTAACTTTCTAGTGTTATTTTGCTTCCTTGACCTCACTCTGTTTCTGTTTATGTCTTGTTTATGCCTCACTTTCTTTCTGCCTCACTCCGCCAAGTCTTTGGTCACTAACAGGAAACAAGCTGCACAAGTTCTTAACTTTTGGCAACAACAAAATTCCCATTTGTTTACCTATGTTGTAAGAGTGAATGTCGAGTGGCATTAAGAGGCTTTCTCCCTCTCTCTCAGTTTTTCTTGTGTTTGTGTGTGTGTGTTGTTTTTGTCCTCAGTTTGAGGGCATTCTCCCACCACTCTCCTGGCACTGACTACAGCAACATGTGCAGAGGTTGGACGAAATGTAGAAATATATCTTATACAGTGGAGGCATGAAATGCTCGACTTTTAGTCTCCTAGATGCACCTGGAAATAGACACATGCACTGATTAGCCGCTTTATACACTGTGTGGCCTCACCTTTTCTTACAAGCAAGTAGGTCCTTTGTGTTAACATTTGTCTCAGGAAAGGCATTAATTAAGCAAGCCAGCCATGTGACCTTTGACCTTCTGTGACCAACACTGTCTCATCATGCGCTTAGCAAGTTCGACGTCCTGTCAGGAGCTGACAGAGAGAGTGCTGGTTACAGCTCTGAGTCAAAAGGTGAAAGAAGAGCAATGTGGAGATTCAAGCTGGGGTGTGAGTGTGTGCTACCACTGTATAGTTTAAAGAAGATGGGCAAAACAGAGAGAGAGAGACAGACAGAGAAAGAAGTGCCTGCTTGCTGTGAGTCCCAGAGGGTGGATTGATTTTAGAATTGGTTGTCTTTGTCAAAGCACATACCCAGTAACAATCTATTGACTGATTGCATCTCCCTTCATCTCCTCCTCCCTCCCTCCTCTTTCATCCCTCAGTGTCTCTTGCCTTCATTCCTCCACTGTAACCAGTGGAGGAATGAAGGAATGTAACCAGTGTCAGCCCACCCTATACACTAAATATGCAATTGCATTTTTCTTTTAATGAAGAAAGTTGCTGGGAGACATAAAACCAATCAGTGGCTCTGATCCAGTGCAGTGGACCCCCTCCTCTATGGATAGATCATGTCAAACCAATCAACATCTCCCCATGTCAGTGGGTAGTTTTGATTGGCATAGGTACTGCAGGAACTGTCCAATCAATCAGTCAATCATGCTGCTATGATGTACGACATGTTGATGCCTCCAAAACACAAACACTGCTCTGCAAAAAAGAAAAATTAAAAAAACAAAGACAGAGAGCAGAGGTTGAGATTCAGGTATGTGTCATGGAGTCATTCGCTGCAGATGAAGGATCTAATACAGAAATTCTTTAGCAATTCACAGGTGAATATTAGCTGTTCAGAAGCAATAAAGCTGCTGAAAACACACAGCAAACTGCTTCCAAAGCCTTCAAATTCACAGTTGCTGTGTGCTTAGTTAGTGCAAGAGAAGGAAAGAAAATGCGTTTTTGTTTGTGTGTGCCTGTGCGTGCAAGTGTTGGGGCAACAGAGCTTTTTGAAGTTTACTTTGCAAATCAAAATACAAGGAAATGTGTATCAGATGTAATTCTTGTTTTGTGCTTTGATGTGGGTTCTTTTTGTAAAAGCACTGTTATCATTATTAGGAGGAAATAATGAGTGCTTGCAACTGAGCATATCCTATGAGAGACATTTATGTCTCTCTCTCTCTCTCTCTCTCTCTCTCTTTCACATACACAAACACACACAAACAGTCAAATAGAAAAATATTTTCCTCGTCTTATCTTTTGCCCAGTTAAACTTTTGGCCACAGAAGTTGTAGATTATGGTTTGGATTTAATTTATCATCACACAGTCGAGGTGATGCAACTTTTTGTGTAGGTCCTGTTCTGCCACTTGTTGAACTGGGAGCATTGCATCTAATTTAGTATCAAACTGGAATCTGATTTTACTGTTTGTTACATTTGGCCACATGTTTCTCTTGTATTTGGGTATTTACAGGATGTTATCACGGGTGGTTGATAAAAGCCCCCTCAGGCTGTCCCCTGGTCACCCCCTTTTCTTCCTTTTCCTGCAAACCCAGCCCTACTCCATACACACACAGACACACACTGATACACACCATCCTCTCAGGTTCCTTCAGTTTCCCCAAGTCATCAGTAGGAGGTGAAATAAAAACCTCTCCTGTCTTACTCTCACTTGCTATCCTAAGAAAGGATGCTGTTTTTTGTTTTTTTTAATATGCAACAGGAAATAAGCAATAAATAATCCCCACAGTTGTTTGACAGAAAATCAGTTACAGTGTACATGTGTGTGTGTGTGTGTCTCTCTCTGTGTGTGTGTGTGTGTGTGTGGCAACATCTGGAGCTCAGGCCTGCAATGGATGACCAGTTTACCATTTCCCCTCCAACCATTTTGGAGTGGAACCAAAAGAGGTGTGGCCACACACCATCTGGACTCTTTGGATGGACTGAACTTGAACTCAAGCACTTAAATTTTACACATAAATTTTTTCTGTGTGTGTGTGTGTTTTGTGTATGTGTTTTCTTTTGCTGCACTGATAATGTGCCCCAAATACACAGCTAGTAATGCTTGAAAATCACTCAATGTGGTGATGAGTGTGTGTGTATTTTAAACTGAGTTAATGATGTGTGTGTAATATGGTCCTCTTACATGACTGTTCATGCTGTGTTTTAACATCCCAAGTTGGAACTGCTCAGACTGGACTTTATCCATCCGTTGAAGGTCCTGGAGTCACAGCAGTGCCACACTTTCATCTCTGGACCAATCCCCGTTAACAGAGTTTCATACAGTTTAGCAACTTGCATCCAGTCAGCCACTGGTAATCTACAACTCATCTAATTCTCTAGAGGATGAGGTTTTGTGGTGTTCAGTTTCTCTCCCTCTAGTGCACAGCAAGGAAAATGGGTGTGATCCACAAACAGATTGAAAGATATAACGATCCAGCATCAGAAAACATGTTCTCAAAGCACTTCAATTATTCCTCACATACATCAGTGTATCTCTATAGTTCCTGAATCCTTAAGGAGACAATATGAGAGCACAGTCACTAAGTCACTGTCTACCCTGATGCCATCACACCAACAGTGAAGCATCTGTGATACAAAGCTAGCTTCCAAGTGGCCCCTGGCGCCTTCGACCTCCCGCATCCTCTCGTCTCCCAGGAGCAATGACAGATTGACGTTTGCCCAATGCTACACTCATTATGGACCAGCACACATAGACCTCCTAATGATTCAGAGCCACACTGAGAGTGGATGGCACCACTGAGAAGCTTATAATGGTCCTCTGGGTGATACCACAGTTCCAAGCACCTCCAGCTAACTAGTCTCTTTATCCATTTAGCTGGTTAGAAGTCTATATATCTTATCCTATATAACTCCACTTTACTACTGTCCTAGGCCAATACAAAGGATTTTCAGCTTTCTTACTGTAATAATACAGAACAAAAGTAAAGTGCAGGAATGATTATCCACAGTTTCAGATTTGCATCCTTTCTGTTGACCTCACCAAGCTTTCAAGGCCAACAGGAAGAAGACAACAGCCAAACTTCATGCAACATGCTGCACTCTTGCCAGTGATTTTAATAGGAATTAATTTACCCAAATTATCTCTAGTGAAGGATGAAACCACTAATGAGAATCTATCTATCTATCTATCTATCTATCTATCTATCTATCTATCTATCTATCTATCTATCTATCTATCTATCTATCTATCTATCTATCTATCTATCTATCAGTATAAGAGGAAAGTATGAGAGTTGACTTTGATGGATTGAACCTGACATGTTTTGGACGTGCCCTTTTTCTCCATCATGTAGTCTGCTGGATGAGGACATACCAACAGATTCTGCCTTGATAACACTGTGGTGCGTACTGTTCTTCTCTTATTCTTCACTTATTGCTATTAAAAGCCATGAAAAAGCCATCTGAAAGCCATCTGAAAGATGGACGGATAACGACCATGTTGTTCAGCCATCTGCACATTTATGAACACAACAGACTTCAGCTTTCTTCTCTGTCTTTACTACAAATGTGCAGAAACAGTGCTGGAATAAAGTCTGGAAACAGCTGGAGGAGCTCTGTTTGAGGGTAATAAAATGTGTCTACTAATACCTCTAAAGCTCATCAATAAACACTTTACATCTTGGGTGTTTCATTCCTTTAAAAGCCGAAGTGTAAAAAGGTCAAGCTAGCCGTTTCGAGTCTCTGTGCTAAGCTAAGCTAGCTCTTCTTGCTGTAGCTTCATATTTAACAAATATGAGAGGGGTATTGATCTTCTTATCTATTTCGAGGTTTGAAAATTTCCAGAAAGTGTTTCCAGTGTTTTGTTCTGTGTGCGCACATTAAGATGCACTTTATGCTGAACCATTCCTTTAACCTGCAGTAACCCAAACCTTAGTGCCTGTGGCTCATTGACAGGAGTCATTACCTACACCAACACACACAAATTTGCATGCACTGTAAAAACAGAAGCAGTGACAAAGTGTTTTGTGCCATGTGCCTTGTAATGAAATTTAAGACCAACTCGGAACTAAATACAAATGTGTCTGAGTAGCAGGGTGTAAAAAGGCAACATTTTCAGTTTTATTGAAACAGACCCCCCTATTTTTGTTGTTAATTATGAAGTTTTATATCATTTTCATGTACTGTCAAAGATTGATGTAATACACCATTCAGTCAGTAGATGGTGCCATAGCTGTTGTGGATCAGCTAAAGGGATAATAGCTACAGGCTCTGCACATGTGGAGCTCAGAAATAAACGAGCTCTGGCCTGTGTATGATGTCAAATTTGGCCCTCTCTGTAAATCCATGCAACACAGTATGCAGTAGTAGTTGTTTTGTACTGTGTAAGATGTGTTTTTTGTAGTAGAAGTATCATTGTAGTATCAGTGTTTGCCATGTGTCACGGCGGTAGTAGTTCGCAGCAACGTCCGCAAGTGCAGTAGTTTTACAAGGGTATGTATTTGACAATAGTAATCAGTAACTTGATTATTGAGATGTAGCCAGCCAGTAGTAAGTAAATGTTTTGAGGAGAGAACCCACATTTCAATTAGTTTCACCTTCCCGGTTGTTCACCGCCATATTGTAATTAAGCTGTTTTCCTCACCGCCGCCATAGCATACAGTGTTGTATGAGTGTATCTAAGAGTGTATGTGCCAGTATGTTGCCAGTATGAAATGTGTAAATGGAATAACAGAATGAGTTTATTTATATTGTTCTTATTTTGGTTTTGTAAAATTATTTTGAATTCATCTGTATTTATTTTCCTTTTTGTCATAATGTTTTATGTCACTTATGGTCATTTTGGTTGTACCATTGTTTGTTTAATTTACAGAGTGTTTTAGTATTATTTAATAATTAATTTGGTGATTGTGTAATGAAGAACTGAATGAAATGGTGCTCTGGCCTGCGTAATATGTTAATTTTGGTTGTCTTTCTGTCAGTCCACAGCCACAGTTTCTCTATTTTGGCTACACAGTGTTCCCTAGCCTGTGCGCCGCTTGCTTCTGGTCCAGATTCCCCCTAGGTCTGGTGCCAGTAACATCAGCAATTTTAGATTCTGGAGACCGAGTTTGAAACACCTCCTGCACAAAATATCCTGCACCTTGTTCTGCTAAGGGGCCCTCCTACCTGACCAGAGAGCCATGTGTACCTTGTGCCTTTACCACACCGTCACATCTGACACTCCAATGCCCCAACGCTCCCACTGTAAGCCTTCGGAAGGTGGTTACACTATATGTGGGTTGGAAGGGCAAAGTTGCAGCATGCTGAATCTGAGAGAAAAAGAGGAACTAAATAAGGGACCAAAATCACTGCTAAGTTTGGTTTAAAAAAAAAAACAAAACAATTTTCTATTGTAAGTATTATTTATATTTTGCCTTGACTGTTTTATGTTTTGAATAGTTTGGATTTTCCATGTTTTATTCTGAAATATGCTGGTTTCAACTAAAGTGAGCTGTATTGTATTGTGAAAGGTAAGTAAGCATGATTTATCTATTTATTTATGTTATGAAAGTCTTCCCTGTAACACTTGTGATCTTACTATATTGTATATACAGTATATATATTACATTATATACATGTATTCATAACTTGGGAATAGCAGGCTGAGAATCACAGGACTTTACTGTAATGTATCAGCCGTCTGAATTTGACAGTCTTATAGACAAACATTTTAAGTTGCAATATCAGAATAAAACAATTGACAAAAAATCCTACTTTTGCAAGATTGATTCAAGACATTTTGATATCAATCAAGGCCTTTTTAGGTAAATAAATTCATTGCATTAAAACTAAGGATCCGTGGATACCCTGGTATTTTAATTCAACCAAACTCCCAATAAAGGTGTTCTCATTTACATGTTTTTCTGTTTCTCTTCCAAGCCATGTCTAAGATGCTCTGCTGCTAAGATAATTCAGATTTTATCACTGTGATGTTGTCTGACAAAATCAATAATCACATAAGTTAAAGACAAAGCGAATCAGAAAGAGCTATACTTGACATTGTTTTGACAGTTAGATAAAGCGTTGAAAATATTCTAAATGATGCTTACATTTAAACATATCATTTGTGAGTGTCTAAGTGTCTAAAACACGTTTTTTCTGCTGACCCCGTCCACAGCAGCACATCACTCAGATTCTGTGCCCATGTGCTGCAACAAATTTCCCTATGAGGACAATAATGGCGGCGTGCTGATCCGAATCTACTGCAGGTAACACCCTGACTATGCATGACTACCTCACAAAAGCCCATATCAAATGACCTGAACTAATCTTAAGTGCTCTAGAGGCAGTTCTTCCTGTTCTGTTGTTGGTAGATGTACAAACATTCCTGTGACAGTAAAACTTGAAATACAGTCTGATAACAACCGCTTACATCTATCACCCTCATCTTATCAACTGTTTAAATCATTTTTGACAATGATCTCACAGCATGTCCGGGGGGATACGTGCTCACCACAGTGACTATTGAAGAGTAACCGGACAGGCAGGTTTTTAAAGGCAGGGTTTGCTTGCTACTAAAAGACCAGTTACTGCTCTTGTATTGTCTCCAACCACAACGCACAAATTTGACTTTCACATGTCCACAACCAGATGAACATGTTCTCCTTTCATTTGCATGCACACAACTGCAGGTTTGACTTATGGTAGTCTGTGGTGGTTGCTTTTGTAAGAGGCAGGTTTTTAAAGGCAGGGCTATCTACAATGACTAATGAATAAAAAGGTCAGTATTTTAGTCCTGTAGTTCCCAACCTAGCACCATTGTAAACAGTAATACGGTAATTAGGGGTGATACAGGACAAAGATAACCTAGGTTTCACAGTCTGGTCTTGTTTCTGCGTTCTCTTGGTGCTGACAGATGAAAAAAGGTTTGAGAAGAGAACAGGAACAAGGTGGAGGTGAAAAAGATAAAAATGTGATTATAATTTTTCTGACTTTTAGATGCCAGATTTGTTTGGGCTGTGGAGATTCAGGTTCTTGAACACTGACACATTAAAAGATGATTTATGTACCTGCGTACATGTTCATACACACTAACAAGAGCATGTTTCAAAGTCTCAGCTCTCTGCAGTGGAGCTGAATTAGGTTGGCTTGCACCCTGCTTACTAAGTCATTCATCTGTCCGTCCATTAAAGGCCAAGAGGGACATGGGCTGGCTGGTGTTTAAGTGTACAACCTCCTTACAGAGGATGGAGAGAGAGAGATCCAATTTCACTGTGACTGAAGGAAAAAGAGGCCACTGACTCTGCACTGGGACTCTCACACACTCTTTGAATGTACTTGCATTTGTGCATCTTTGTGTTAATGTGTGTGTGTGTGTGTGTGCGTACTGTGAAGTGTTTAATAGTTAATAAGAGCCTTGTTTATTTGGCAGGGCTGCTGCCCACACAGCAGATGCTGCTCAAATGCTGAGAGATACAACTTAGGAAATACAGGAAACAGTTTGGATATTTAGTCAACACAAAGTGTAGCATATGGCAACCAACCCCCGTTCATTGAGAATTTGGAACATCTTAGAGCATTTTGGTGTTGTTTTTAAAACTGCAGAAAGATCTGTGTATCCATCACTGGTGTTAACTTTTTAATAGAATGGAAGATGACTTTTTCCAACGGATAATAATTTATAATCACATGAACATATGGGGCGCCAACTGTAAAGTGTAAAACAAATTAACAGTGTTCAGCACTGAAAGTGCCAAAACTTGCCAGAAATCTTTGGAGAGTATAGGTGGTCAAGGTTTAGAACATAGACTGTAAATAAAAATGGATGTAGGCTTCAGGTCTGAAAAGTGAAGCCAATGAGGAAGTGCAATATGACCAAGAACTGCTGGGGGCTGGCTTCAAAAAACTCTAATAAACTCCCATTCAAAAAAGGTCAACTTCTCTCATGAAATACTAAGTCAGTAAATTTTTTCCACAACTCATTGTAGTGCCATTGGCTAAATTCATTCATCCTGATCAGTGTTCTGTTGATCCATCTGAAATTTTCTCTAATTAATAAGTTATTAGATATTAAAGATTGGTATTTCTGGGGGCGTGACTGTTTGATTGACATGCCTGGTCTGGAGGGATTAACAAGTTGATGGAGCAGGCCTGGGAGGGGGGGTCACTGTAGACTGAGCCACCAGAGGAGAGCTCAAGTGGTATGCCCTTCGTTTTGACACAGTTGTGTTAAATTACAGTTATTTTCTAGTTATTTGAAGGTGGAGAAGCAATTTTCTACTGACAGTTTTGCTGTTAGTTATTTAATCATAATTGTTTTTTGGTCCACTGTAATTATGTTTTTTTTTTGCCATCAACCTGCCAGAGACTGCTAGAAGCACAGGTTGAAAATGAGGGGAAATTACTGGAGCCCATATAAGACAACAATCTGTGCAGTTTGAGGAGGATCGGTTCCTCACAGATAAGAGGGTAGGCAGATACATTTTTATCCTCTAACATGCTCTAGACAATTAAGTTTATAAATGTACTAATATTAGTGGTGGAAGTGACTGAAGTATAAACCTAACAAGGGGAATCGTTTATGTTGTAATTTATCTGAATGTGTGAGAGCAACATTTAACATCATGCTCAACCAGCCTTTGAACCCATTCATCTGGTTGTGGAGGAAGGAGACTGCATGGACAGCTCTAGTTCTCAAATGGGTTGTGATGATGATGCCACAAAACCACCTCTAGTTCGGCTTCCTCTGATGAGAGGACAGAGACCAACTGTTTAGAAGTTTGTGTATTGTTTTCTGTCTTTAGTATTGACAGTTTCAGTTTCTTGCTTTTGAATTCATTTCTGTTGTTGTTCATAGTCATATTTTTAAAAACAGATTTTTTTTAAATTAAACTGTGATTAAGTGATGGGTCAACTCCAGCAACCAGTTCACCCAGGACCAAAATGAGACTCTTAATAGATGGATACTGTTGTTACCTTTTTATACTTATGTATTAACCTTAACAAACTCTAGTGTGTATTGAAGATTTGACAGAGTTTGAAGCAGTTGTCACTCATGTAGATTAGTTTTATTCATAGCTCAGTTATTGTCATTGAGAAGTGTTAAATAAACCTGCTGTGGTTTGATTGCACTGAGCATGTTTTTACAAATTTACCATCTGCCTCACAGGCCACTTCGAACTAGTGCTTTCAGTGTTAATAAAACTGATAAGTACACAAGACACATAGAGAAACCACAAACTCGGATGTCTCTCTCAAAGTCCTTAATTGTCAATGTTGTAGGACAGTAACATTTAAACATTTCTGTTATTTATGTTGTTGATTAAAACTCACATAGAGATAGTCTTGTAATTACAAATTCTGGAAAAACTTACAGCAATGTCTTCTTGTTAGAGTATAATACTGTGGATGTTGGTAATTACAAAATTCATACCAGATATGCTCCATAAAAACTACAAACTTACAGCAAGGGCTTCATTAATAACTTCATTTCACATTTAAAAAAACGTTTAAAAAATGTACAACACTGGAAAGTTGTGTAAAAGAATGTAATAAATGGATGAATTAAATAATGTACACAATTTCCAATCAACTGTGACAAAAACTTAAAACAAAATAAAGGTGTGGATCAAGGCAAAGATGAACTTCACTGTCACAAGATAAGTTTATAAAATAAAAAGAGACAGCTGAATCTCCAGTGTAACATATTTTTAGTAATAAATGTTGGACATTAGAAATAACAATATAAAGATAATACTTTCTGGCTTACAGTGCTTCGTGCTGTAATCTTTATGAGTCAAAAGCCTTTACAATTAAAGTGAGCAAAGTGCAACAGTCTGTCGGTTGAATATAATGTATTGCTGACTGTTAGGTAATGGAGGCAAGGTGCAAAAAGTCCAGGAGCCGTTATTGATCATCAATCTTCGTGTGTGACACAGTTTACATGATGCAGACTCACAGTTTGAAGGGAGAAGCTGCTCTGAAGTCTGTTCATATTCTGCAGAACCAAAACACATAATGTTAGATCATGTTCTACAGTTTTACGTTAGCTTACAAACAGTAACTTAAGATACAGTACAAGTTTCTTCTCATGTATGCGACATTTACCAGATGTGGACGTGTGTGGAGTTGGCTTCTAAAATTAGTTTAACAGTTAGCTTATAAAGTTTACCTTATTACGTGTTACGAGTAATGGAAGTTAACTGTAGCCCTGAGCTTGATGCAGTCAGGTAGCCGGTGTAGGTGGATGTGCTCAGCGTGTTTAGTGTCCTCGGTCAGATCAACCCCCCAACTCCTTCCCCAGCTCCACCCTCTCATCCAAATATGGTTTCCTCCGGCTCTAAAAAAAACAATGGGTGACATCATGGGAGGGTTGTCACGTATAGGTTTAGAAGCCAGCACCATTTGAGGCAAAAATTAAAGATGATGAACAGAGATGCAGCGTCCAAATAGGCTGCTCCAGTGGAAAGGGCATGCTTTTATTTCGATGCACATTTGTTCCACTGTAGGTAGAGAGCTTCTGTTTTTGATGTGCATTATCTATGTTCCAACCTCAGAGAAAGTGTTATCTCTGCCGCTGTTGAGGAAATACACACACACACACACACACACACACACACACACACACACACACACACACACACTGTTCTGTTGACACCAGACACCAGGCCATGTAACACTCAAGTCTAACTGGTTTTGGGATTTATATGTTAACTGATGCATATTTCAGTCACCCTCTGCCTTACGCCATTGGTCAGGACAAAGAGTAGGTGTGCCATCAGTCAGGTGACACAACTGTTGCTCGCTAACAAAAGGGTGAGAGTAAAGTCAACAGTTTTCCTGGGCTGTATTTCACTTGTCTAACCGCCTGTTTCAGTCATTTTCTGTCTGGGTCCTGCAGTATATCTACACACTCATCTTCCAAGCAGCAACAGCATTTCCGGCCCCACGGGACCAGCAGGTATTTCACCGTAGCCTATTCTCCATCTGTTTTACACTTTGCTGTTTTGAAAATGAACATTGATAATACTTTTTGAAGGAGGAACAATTTCAGTGCAGAAATTTGGACCCAAACAAACACTGTATGACGATCAATTTGGCTTTTCATGCCACATTTAGTTACAGATTGAAATTATGAATTTTTAAATGACTTACCCCTGCTGCCTCTGATTTCACTGTTAGTTTAAACGATCAAACTCAGTGTGGTAATTTCTATGATATTTTAATATTGACATCATACTAATAAGTTGATGGTGAAATGTGTTGCCAATGATCATGATAAGATATTCTTCTTTCCTTGCAGTTTTAATATGGCTTCCTCTCCCAGTTTTTCTGGTTTACGAGCCATTCTGATAGTGACTCTCGTGCTGGCTGGAGCCATAGTCCTGCTTTTAATGTACTATACGCCACTTTTATCTGCCATATGTCGTCCTCCCCTGGTTAATTCAAGATGGCAGTTAAAGCAGCCAAACAGCAGTGCAGTGACCGACAAACCTGTCGTGCTGCTGTGGTTCTGGCCTGAAAAAAAAAGTTTTGATTTGCAAGACTGTAAGAAGCTTTTCAACATCGACAGCTGCCACCTCACAGATGATAGGTCTATGTACTCCAGGGCTGAGGCAGTTTTGATATTTCACAGAGCTATCTCCGATGACCTCTCCAACCTTCCTACCTCACCAAGACCCAGATTTCAAAGGTGGATCTGGTTTAACATGGACCCACCCACCAACACACGCAAGATAGAAGGCATTCAAGGCCTTTTTAATTTAACCTTGAGCTACAGGAAGGATGCAGACATCCACATTCGTTGGAAACTGACTGCCAAGAAGAAACCAGCTGAGGATTTTGTGCTACCAAAGAAAGAACGATTGCTTTGTTGGATTGTGGATAACAATGATGTCAACACAACAGCTGTGGGGAAATACAGCTATTACAAAGAGCTCATAAAATACATAAAGGTGGATGTCCTTTACAACTCCTCTGCAGAATCCTTTAAGGGTGAAGACTATTTCCAGATGATTAGCAGCTGCAAATTCTTCCTTTCCTTTGAGAACTCAATTCACAAAGATTACATTACAGAAACATTCAGTGGTCCTCTCGCAGTTGGCACCGTGCCGATAGTGTTGGGCCCACCGAGACACAACTATGAGGATTTTGTGCCAGGTACTTCCTTCATACATGTAAATGACTTTCCTGACGCCATGAAGCTGGCTGACCTCATCATTAGGCTGGATGAAGATAACGAGGCTTATATGCAATACTTTAATTGGCGACGTTTCTATACTGTCAGACGCCATCTTACAGAGAATTATGAGTTTGCACTTCCTATCTGTCAGGCCTGTCACTATGTACACATGAACAAGGAATACAGAGCTGTACCTGATCTGTACAAGTGGTTCTTATAGTGCCACTAATTTATATACTGTACCTCTGTGACGATGATGCCAAGAGAAGTACTCGCTACTGTATTGCTCATAGATAATCATTCAACTTTCTTCCCCAACACAGAGGAAATGGTGGATTTGGTGAAACATCATGGGGAACCATATCGACATTGTCCTGTAAAACCCTCATGTCTCCAAACCTTTTCTTGACCATAGGAAAACAGGCCTGTTTTTAGTTTTCTGACAACATTTTTCAGATATTCCAATTAGGTTCTAAATTATTTATCTAGCTTGAAAAGAAGGAGAATTTCCTCAGTCCAATATGCAACAACTATTTTTTTAGTTGTTTCTTTTTTAATCTAAAACACCAAATACAGGGATAGCCTATATGGTTTTCCACTGGAAAGCAACAATCAGGTTTTTGAATTATCCCAGTTATATTTTTCAGTTATGTTTCAACCCAGATATCCTTACTCAAGTACCCAAGTAGAAACCAGCACAACGTGGCATGTAAACACCTCAGACAGGTTTCTCAACATTCTTGTCAACGTTGCTGCCTCACTCCAGCACTGACTTACAGGAGTTGTAATTTAGAGCCCATTATATTATTGAGCTCCGTCTCCTTCAACATCATATCACACTTTTTTTTTATCTCTCAGAAAATGTAATAGTGTATTAGGGCTTGGGTTTTTAAAGTGAAATGTACTGAAATGAGTGGTCTTCAGACACTCAAACTAATATTATCAGGTGATCAAAATGAACATCAAAGGCTTATTTTCTGGTTAATATGTATGTGTATATATCTATAGTATGTCACCTTACAGATAGTTTTGTTTTTTATTTGTCAAATGGATTAATGGATTAATCAGAACAATGAGGAACTGTTTGTGAAAAAGAAAAACTTGTTTTTTTTAATGTAAGTTTTCAATGTTGTAAACTCCTTGACTGCCATTGTATTGTGTCACTTAGCTCCTACTATGTAAGAAAGTGTATTTTTGTTATTTGGTTGAAAGAGCTCTTTAATACCCCTTAATCTGTGAACATCTAAATTATGAAATTAAAAAGTCTGCATGGTTTAAACATCAGGATGGCTCCATCATCAATGTGAGAGTGATTGTGGGCATGATGATGAACACAGTGGAAAAAATCTAAAAAAATGTTTGAAAACTCACAATGATTCATGAAAACAATTAAGTTTATGAAAACAAATAGACAATGCCTCACACTAGTTCCTTCCATGATATTACATATATAGGCTATGCAGATCCACACAGGCATTTAATTATCATTTTCGCAAATGAACAGATTTCATTTCAGATATCAGTAATTGTGATTTTGGATATTTTGTCACATTTGAGTGTAATCTACAGATACACAGCACATTCCTGAGTAATCTGCTTCCTATTCTACCTGAGACTAGAGTAATGACTCATGAAGTCCCAGCTGGCTTGATTACTGAGGTGATATAGAAAGAACACTGATCATGGTCTATTATAGTTTTCAGTATCATTAAGTTAAAATAATTACATCTAAATTTCCTTTCAGGTGAGGCTGGGAAAGGGAGACAAGGGGAGCAAAAAAACAAAAATGATGTCAATGTGTGGGTTCATCTGTAATTATTGAGCCTGAAACAAGAACATGAAGGAAAACATAGATGACATATGTGCTTGTTGGAAGAGCAAAGGCTGGATGTAAGGATGCATTGTTTAGCCATAAAAAGGTGAGGACACGGAGATCTTATTGCCCTTCCAGTTATTTGAACTTAATATGGTTTTATTGGATTTGTCTTGAGAAGACTCTCATAAGCTGAATGTGTTGCTGCTCTGAAAGGTGCAGTTTACAGTTTACAGTTGAATTGGGATCACATGTCTAAATCGCAGTAATCATAACAGCACTCTTGTATAGTGAGTTGTATTGTAAATACACTATTTCTTTTCCCTCCTTTTATCATGTTTTATTCCATATAACGATAATTTTCTGTCCTCTGTTTCATTGTAGAATTTTTATATTGTAAATATGTAAAGACATTCAATTCTGTATTTCTTTTATAACTTGTCTTAAGCGCTTTTCTGCATCATATAAAGCACTTTTTGTTGAAGGGTGCTGTTGATTTGTTGTCGGTAACTCTATTCAGCCGATCCAGTGAAGGTCCATTTAATTCCAACCGGCCGTGTCAGCTGTCCTGAGTGATTATTTACGCTCTCATTTTATACCAGCTTGAGTCTGGAGCGCAAGCTGCGAGTCATGATCTCAGGATGGTCAAGTCCTGGCTAAGGCCCTGGGTGATGCACTTGTGAGCGTGTGCGCGTATTCGTATATTGTGCGTGTGCGTGCCTGTGTGTGTGTGTGTGTGTGTGTGTGTGTGTGTGATTGCGGTGCTTGCTCAGTAGCTTAACCAGCGCCGAGCAGCACACACTCACTCTTGCAAGCGGATGAACTTCACCAGAGCGCTTCCTCCTGACAGACAATAGGCTCTCCGACCGCAAAGACGGCCGTTTCCCTCCGCCAGTTTTGAATACTTTGCTTCCCTCTAACCTTTCTACTCGACTTGGATATACTTATTCTTTTCCAGCCGGGCATGAAGCAATAGAAACGCACCGCCCTCGGTCCACCGAGAAGCGGACTCCTCTCTCCTCTCTCACCCCTCATCCTGCCGGAGCTGGAGAGATGCCCGGGGTAGGATGTGCTCCAGCCGCAAGATCCTGTGGAGCCTGCTCCTGCTGTCCTTGGTGGAGGTGGGCCTGGGTGTGGCGAGCATCGTCCTGGGAGCCGTGGGCATCAGCTGGGTTCGGGGCGAACACAAGCCGCAGCAGGGCGACGCATCCCCGGTCTGGAGCGGACTCTGTGTACGTCCTAGGAACAACTCAGACCCTTGTTCTTTAGCTTGTTTACTTCCACAGAGGATAAGTAATTCCAAGGATGTATATTAAACTCTTTCTATGTACCCGCCTTTGTGAGGAATGCTTTTTAAATACAGTTTTAGTAGCTGTTGATGTCTGTAAGTAGGCTACCTATTCAAATAAGACATTGAGGCTATATATTAATGGACGACTAACGACGAACTGAGCTTTTGAATGAATTAAATAACATTGACAAACACTTAAAATCTGAAAACAAATCACCGTTTTAAAATTAAAGTCAGTCCATCTTTCTATTTAAGGGCTTTTTCATGGTGCCAGACTCAGAAACAGCTTTTTGTGTGATTGGGGGATTTAAATGATTTTTGTTCATGCTGGCTATTTATCTAATATTAATCACTAAGAAGTTCTGGCCCTTCCCCCTTTCCCCTCCCGGTATTAATAGCCTGGTCATAGCAAAGAGTAAATATTTTGGCAGTGTTTGTCAATTAGATGTTTGAGATATACTCAGCCCCACTAGATGCCTCTGTGCTGGAGCTAAAGATTGGTTTCATTAATTCATGCTTGAAAGTGCTTAGGAGGGTCAAAGCTTTTACATACAATCATCCTCTCACTCTACTGCATATGTTTCCTAGTGTTACAGTGTTGCTCTCAACCTCATTGTCTTGATTTTGCTGCTGCAGTGAAAAGATGAGTTTCTGACATTTTTGGCAGCCATAATTACCCTCAAATCAGCGATGTTACTACTCCAGCAGGGGAAACGCAGTCTCTGTTTCAGTAGCTATTGCTAAGAATAACTCGAAGTTCCTGAAGCTCAGGCACCATGAATCATAATATTTGTATTAGATCTTTGCAAAGTTTGGAGTATCTAAAAGACTTCTGAAGTGTGTTTGCATATGTAGGTGTGCAGTGAACCGAATGGGGGAGACAGCTATTAGTGATGTGACACATACATTGTACATTTGAGTGTGCTCCCACAGTGCCGTGTGTGAAGTTGCTGCAAAGCTGTTATGCAATGTGATGCCTGTGTGTTCAGCCTCACAGCTGTTGAGCGCTGTCTGCTGAGTCAGCCATCCGTGTCTCATGATTACCCAAAGGTTTAGATGGCATGAGAGTCATTACGACTCATTGGCCACTGTCCCAAAAATGAATTGAGTAATCTTTTTTTTTTTAGTGTCCTGCTGAAGGAAAAGTGATTGTCATTAACTTCTGTTATGTTGCAGTGCATTTCCATGAATTTGGCCAAAGCTTTGCAGGAATTTCTTCAAACATGACAAAGCCTCAATAGGTATTTTAAATTTGTGGCCAGCAAAAATCCATTAGAGTGTGTAATTTCTAAAACAAAAGACCCAATCTTCTTTAAAATCAGTCAGTTCTTGTATCATATTATATCTTCAGATGTCCCTGATGTAAATGAAAGGATTAGGATTTTTTTTATTTTTCAAAATTAAACTGAGAAACTCAGTGTTGTTTCATGTCTTACAATAAAAATAGGAAAAGTAGCTGGACAAAAAAATCTTAATTTCAAATGTCCACTTACTGATGAAGGCAGAGTCAAATGTTGAGTTCCCATTTTTTGAGTCTGAGTCCAAGTATGAGTCTCCAAAGCAGAGTGAGTAGAGTCCATGTCAAGTCTGAGTCGAGTCCCCATTACCTGAGTCCCAGTCATGTTCCAAGATGGGCTCCAGTGCCACGCCCTGGCACAGTCAAAGAGCTGACATACAAATAAAAATGTCGACATTAAATACAAATGACACAGCTGTCACCATTTGAAAGGGAGTTTATTTACTGTGTGTGGCACAATAGCCATACAAATACACTTGCAAACACATACATACAGTAAAACTCCTTGTCTCCAACATCCAAGTTTAGACTCCAGTTTGAGTCAAAGCCAAATCCTACAAGTACTACGATACTGCATCACACACATACACACACAAACACACACACACACACACACACACAGCTCTTCCAGTTCAGTTGGAATTGCTGACATCCAGGACAATATGGCTTCCTGCTAGAAGCCCACAATGACACTCTATTTTTAGCGGGAGAAAATTGCATCTGAGTAACTGAGTGTAAAGAATACATTCACCCTTTCTATTGTCAAGACAGGGAGGAGGTGTTAGAAATATTTTAAAGGTTCATATCACTTCTTAACTGGTTGTTTTCTCAAAGACAAACTAACTAGAACTTTTGGAACTGTTTATTCATTTGTTGTTGTTCTCTATTTCCAGTTTCTGGTCTGTGGGATGTGTGGAGTGCTGTGTGCACGAAAGAGGACAGGTCTTATTGTAAGTACTCGTATATATTTAGTTGTTTTGTTTAGGACCGAGCATCCTCTTTTGTCGTCCTGTCTTCTTCGTCTATTAGACGGTGGTCTTGCTCTATAAACAGCATATTCCTGTATACGGTGTGTTTCAATGTGGTATTGGTTAATTAATGGTTATTGGATGTGGTTAATCACTTTCTTGGTGAGAGTTATACAAGAAAATCGAAACCACTCTCGTATTTGTTCAGTAAATATAAGGATAGAGCCAGACAATATTTAGCTTAGCTTAGTGTAAGGGCTGGAAACAGGAGGATAGCAGATAGTCTGGCTCTGTCCGAAAGTAACAAAATCCACCTACCCGCACCCCTGAAGTTCACAGATTAATATATTATATCTTGTTTATTTAGTCTGCAAAAAAGCCAACGAGTAAAAATGACAGTTCACTTTATGCGACGGAGCTAAGCTAAGCTAAGCTAACTGTCTGCAGGCTGTAGATTCATTTTAACAGAAAATATTATGTGTTTGCCACCCAATAGTCAAAACAATATTAATCCACTCTGGAGTGCACATACTGTATATCCATAAGGATGCAATCTGAAGGATGCAGCCTAATATTGATAACAGATACAGGTCTGCATAATCTACCCCTGTTTACAAGAAAAGACTGTTCAATCCTGTCAATAACCCAAAGTTGCGTTTGCGAGTGTGTGTGCGCGTGTGTGTGTTGTCCTCTCAGCTTGTGCAAACAGTGTGCTCTGAAAGAGACATCTGAGGAAACCAGAGGAGACAAGCAGTCACCTCTCCTCTTCTCTTTCTGTCGCTCTCTCCATCTTTGTTGCTCAGTGATCACCTCACAGTGTCTCAGTCACTCAGAGTCCTTGTGTTTCTCTCTGACTGTCTCTGTCTCCTTTGGGGAGGGCATCAATGATGGATTAGTGTCAGCACAGTCTGCTGTAACAGAGACATCCCTCAACCTTTCTCTCTCATCTGCCTCACCCTATCCATCTGTCTTTGTCGTCATCTTTCTACTCATGCCTCTCCCGTTTCTTCATCTCTCATCCATTTGTCTATACCTTCTCTGTTCAATCTCATTCTCCCAGTCGTTTTGATGTTCTGACTCGCTCCATCTTCCTCTCCTCATCTCCTTCCATCCTCTTCTTTCTTGTCTGCCTTTGGGGTGATGATTGAATTAGGTTGGCTTGGCTCCGGACTCCTGCCAGCCACTTTCCACACTTCACCGGGTAATGACTGAAATTGGAGATGCCTTTTTCCATGCAGTTAAAGGCACTAAAGGCATCTTTACTGGGAGCAATGAAAAAGAACCTGTGCCCCAGACACAATATGTGCATACACAATGAATGGAGAGTAGAACTGAATCGATTGAATTTTATTATTCTCATTGCAAAGTAAAGGAACTGCAATCAGTTTCCCATCAGATCCTGCAGATTCTCATACTGGGTTTGAGTTTTCCAGATAATGATAATAATAAGAAAGTAATCCCTAAAATGTGTTTGATTAAATACTGAAAGTAATATCTCATCACACAAATCACACACATACAAGCACAAATACAGCAAGTGAGTGATACAAGCATTATTTAAAAGCTGTGCAATATTTCTGAAAGAGATGGTGTGCTTTCAGAGCAATCCAATTTTCTAATAGGAAATGAGATTTATTTTGACTGATACACATAACTCATTACAGCAGCCGTCGTCCAAACAGCAGAATGATGGAGACGGAAGCTGAACAGTAGTTTGTGTATCTCCCATCTCATCACATTTTGTCAGTTAGTTTACAGTTTTGGTGATAGGATATCAATTCTGCCGTTTGCATTACCATAAACCATTCTCTATCTCTGCCTCTCTGTGTTCCTTAGATGATCCTGTTTTCAGCGTGCTGCATCTGTGGTCTGATTGGTGGGATCCTCAACTTCCAGTTTGTTCGGGCGCTGAACAAACGACCGGACTCGATGCACTCCATCCACCTGGCTGCCATGACTCTGGCCTGTCTGGGTAAACAAAAAAAAAAAAATTACACAACACAACAAAACTATTGTGCAATGCAACACAGCATAGAAAAAAAGTTTGTATTCATGAATGTGACATGCATATGCGATCAAAATGTCTCGTCCAGGGATCTCATCCTGTACCTTATCTACATGGCTGACCTGTCGCTTGGCTAGCTCTGAGCAGCAGAGGATGTTCCTGGAGAGGGAACACTCGTTGCACCACTCACACGAGATGACTGAGAAGGTGGGAGAACATAGCAGCAACAGTGGCAACAATGGCCTGTAGCTCCAACATATATTGAATATTGCATGGATATTGCATTTTAAGTTATCAAGTGTGCTTGCATGTCCTCTTAACAGGAGGTCCTGGATAACTCCAGTAACGGCATTCCTCAGATCTCCTACAACGGACACAGTGCAGCGTCACCATGATGATGTATCACCAAAGGCGAAATGCACACACTGAAACCGAAACTTTGGCAATGAATCGAATGCTGTCAGAAGACAAATGTAGCATGTACTTTCTTCTACATATCCTGCGACATACACAGTAACCATACTCTGAGAAAAGGGTGTGAATCCAAGTGTCTCGTCTTGGAACCCTTTTGTCTGCCACAAGAGTGAGAAAGACATCTTGACAGCAAGAAGGAGACATTTGTGCGTCTGAATAATTATGCAAACATGGGTTCAAACCCCCTTTGTTCAACTGAAACCAAAGCCAGGATGGTGTGACAATTCAGGTGACAAACATTGGCGTGACATCGTCTGACCTTTAAGCTAATGAGCAGGAAGGATAGATTTTATCCAATCAGATGCCTCAAAGTGATGAGCACAAACCAAGCATGCAGCTGATTCACTTGTTTTGAAGAGCTACTGCTATTTCAGTCCCAATGTCCTTATTCTCTCTCTCGCTGTGTCTTGTTATGGAATGTAAATGTCGAGATAGCAAACAGTAAACTGTATATATCGTCTGATAATGGAATGCTTTGACATGAAAATACAGTGATTCCTAATGTACTGTACTGTATATCCATGCTTGTATATCAGGAAACTAATCGTATCTATAAATCAGGCATATTTTTATAAATGCTTCTTATAAAAGGGAATTAAATTAAAGTCTGAGTGATGGTTTATCTAGCACAGATTATTTCAATGGAATCGTGTGTGACTTTTTTATATAATGGTTTAATTTACATGTTATTCGACTAGGCACACCTAGTCTCACTGAACTGAACAGACTCCTTTCAGAAAATAAAGTTTTAAAAGTCAGTCTTGTTTGGGTGGACTAACCTGTTAGCTAAGAGGGTGTGTGAGGGAGGTGATCTAGATTTACCATGCAGATATATGAAACCATACTACACTGAAAACCTCACAGACAAAAGGTTTTACACACACTACTGAAGCCCTACCACACAAACAGGTGAAACATTATACTCTCACACACCCAACTGAAAAACTCTCATAAAATCTAGTGTACAATAACTGTACACACTACTGAAACCCTCTCACACAAACAACTGAAAAAGTAAGTGCTCACATACACAACTGAAAAGCTTGCATAAAAACTAGTGAAACTTTTTACATATAATACTAAAAACCTTTCACACATAGTAGTAAACATTTCTCATATACACAGCTAAAAAAGTTCCTCACACATATAAGTGAAAAGCTTTTACATACACAACTGAAAACCTCTCATATATGCAAATGTAGCAGTTGACACTGAGTAGAAGGAGGGGAGGGGCGCTGGTTGGTGAGATAGAGGGCCGCAGACAGAACGCAGGTTGTGAAGTTGTATCCGGCCAGTGGACATGTTCCACACTGGCATCCCGGGGAGACACAAGGGGTTTTGGGTAAAATCCTTTTTGTACACAGTCTATGGTAAAATCGATTCACCATCAGAATTACGAGCTACATCCTATTTCCACCCTGATTTTATTGCGAAATTTAAACGCTTTTACATACACAACTGAAAACCTACCACATATAAAAGTAAAAAGTTTACACACATACTAGTAGATTTCAGTTAAAACAGAAGGCGTTGAACTGGAAGCTGGTCCATGTGGGTCTGTGTCATAGACTGTATATAAAAAGGTCTGTGTACAGTTACTTTTTTGTTTTAAACAAGGAATGAAGAAACAAGAAGATTAAACTATGGTCCAAATTACGGTTGAATTGAAGTATGAGGAAAGGTATTCAGGTGGCACGGAGGGTAATTATTTCAAAATCAAGACTAGACGATAGAATGGCCATTGTATAAAATGTCAAATTATGCAACCGCAGATAGACATACAGTTTGTTTATTATTTGTCTATTTGAAGAACCCATTAATTTTTTGTTCTAAATCTTAAATATCTCTGACCGGTCTGAAACTAATGTGACTAACAATGTGAGTTAATGTCAAACTCATTTAATGGAAGCATACAACACTCCTATAAAATCTACTGTTAAATACTTGGGCATACATATATCTAAAGGCCCATCTGTAAATGAAAATATGAATGTGTGGAAAATAACAGATGAATGCCAAACTAGACTTAAAAATTTTCTTAACTGAAATGGAAAGTATTTCAATGTGTATCCACATGCAATGTTACCTTCTTGGTTGAAGTCCGTGTAGACTGCTCTCCACTGATGCTCCAAAGTCAAAGAAGCTCCAAAGAAATAGCAAGACGCAATTAACTTGTCACTTAAAAATTGGTTGTATTAGAAGTTTGATTAATTTAAAAAATGTTACCATGAAACCAGAAACATTAGTCTACAATAATCAGTACGACGATGATGGAAACTGAGTGGAGTTACAAAGGGATGAAAGCGTGTGTTTCCAAATTTTAAAAACACTGTTTCGTGTTGATAAATTATTGGTTGGTAATTGGTTTACCCACCACAATAACTGTTACTTTACATGTGCTGGATGAATATTTTACAGTATTTTTCAATTATGATGAAATACAGTTTTATACTGTTGTAAATCCACCCTAATTTTATTTGTTACATGCAACTTGAGCATTTTGTGAGGGAAAACAATCCCCATTTTGAGTCCACTTGAGGTAGGAATACCCTTCTCTCTTTCATCAGAGAACAAAAAGTTCAGCATTAAATTTGTGAATTTCTTTTCTAATGATTCTATTTCTGAGAAAGGGTAATTAATGCTGTGTTGCCTGATAAATGCCTGATAAAATATGGAGGACTGCACTTTACCATATTCATAGTAGCTAATGAGTCGTCATTTTCATCACTCTAAGGTCATGTTTCATAAATCTTACCCCTCTGTGTCTCCAATCTGTGACAAATGTAAATTAAATTATGGTCTATTCTTGCATTTATTTTGGGACTGTCCACTAATTCATCCATTCTGGTTTAAAAAAAAACTTTATTTTTTATGGCGTTCACCAGAGGATGCTCAGTGGACTCTTTTTTTCCCCTTCACATATTCAAATAGCATTGTCGACAGCAAAATAACTTGCAGTTACTGGTTGCATGAACCCATTTTTTATTCACCCGGAGAGAAATTGCGATTTATTCAAATTAAATAAATTGAATTTATGTGTATGTTTAGTTGATTTTTGGGGTATTGGTTATTGTTTAGTTTATATACTGATATAAAATAATGTATAAGATAATTAGAATAAAAGTAATACTTTAAAATAAATAAATAAATAAAAACTAGTAAATTCCGACAGATAGAGGATGTTTCATAGACAACACAGGACAAAACTGATTCCACTAGATCCCTTTTGGGTTGTTTAATCATATAAAGACTTGCTGCTGGAGTTCTGGTCCATGTATCACCAACTAGACAAGTCCAATTTTAAACAGCAATATTTGTAAAGATTCAGGCCATTAGCTTGGACTGAAAATAAATCTAAGGTGCTGGACAAACTCTTCCAATAAAAATCTATATAGAAGTATGTTCCAAAGTTCAACAGTGAACAACTTCTTTGTTCCTGGTTCATTTTTAGCCAAACACTCCTCATGTATGCTTCTCATTAGACTATGAGGTTTTTGTATCAATTGGTAATAATACTTTTACATTGTACTTTATTTAAGAAAGGCCTATACATTTTTCTGTGCCAAATGGTACGTTGAATGTTTGCTGCATAGATTTACTGTAGAACTTTGGTGAAGACCCACTTTTGAACAGAGCATCAGTGTTATGAGCAGCTTCCTGCTGTCTGTAAAACATTAACCCTTAAAGACAAACTCTAGTCCCATGTTGTCACCAACACTTGCCCAAACAAAAAGAGTATATCAGTGAACTATTAATGCCTGGTACTTCTACTAGGCTCCTCAGGTCCTCTGAGCAAAGCCTACTCGTTGTACCTCACTCAAGACTGAAACTCTGTGACTGTGTGTTTGCTCTCCTGGGTCCCAGGCTGAGTTATTATGTATATTTCTTGCTATACACTTTCTTTTTTTATTCTGCTATTTTATTCTTTTATTCTTTTGTTAAGCACTCCATAAACCTAGGGTCTAAAAGGTGCCATATAAATAAAAATGCACTTGAAAGCCTAAGGCCTACTTACTTCATATTGTGAGGATGAAAATTCTCAAGGTTAAGAGCTTGATTTTTTTGTACAGGGAGTATTGCTTGAAGCTACAATGTATTCTTATGATTATGGCTTTTCAGGATTTTTGTTTGTTTGTTTTGTTTTTATGTTTTTTTTTTGTTTGTTTTTTTTTTACAGATTCATAGATTATGAGAGAGTATTTCTCCTTTAAAGTCAGACTATTGTACTGCTGGTTGCTCGTAGCCTACAAAGCCTACAAAGAAATCAAGGGTGCTCAAGACAGAAAGTCTTCTGGCAGTCTTCACCGAAGCTGAAACCACTCCGGACGATGCCTCCAGGAGGATCAGCTCAGAGTACAAGATTACCAACTGCCAGCTTTGGGTTCCAGCCAAGAATCTCCAGCTACAGCGTAACTCACAGTAGGAAAAAACTTCTGCTCATGACTGGGTTGATATCAAGATAAAATAATATTAAATCATCAGATTTCATTCATAGATATGGTATCATTACTAGCATTTAGTAGTATAGCCATATTGTAAATAGCCACATCATATTCTCTCCCACCATTGCCTAATTCAATCTACAGTTAATTTTATCAGCTGCTTAAACCTGTTCTTCTGCTCCATTTTTATCCTGCTGATTAGTAGATATTGCATTTACCCTGTAGTTCGTAGTATAGTTAATAAACATCTTTATTTAAACTCAGTGGTTGTCCTGTTTCGTTCCTTTGAAGTAGAGACTGCAGATCTATTGAAATGGGAAGTCACAGCTTCTGATATTAGACTGATTATTTTGAAATTATTTCCTCTTTGGAAGATGGTGATGAGGATTTAAATTTTTTTTTGTCGCCTCGCTGTACTGCATGGTAGTGACACTGATAGAGCTGGCAAAAACAGTGACTGGGTCTGTCAAAACTTCAAAAACCTTATGGATGTTTTGACAGTCCACTTGAAAAACCAGGATTTGAGCCAGTAGTACCCATGGCCAGTCCACCTGTGCTCTGGTCTTATCTCTTTCTTTTTTGGAGTCTGAAAACACGGTTTCTTCAGTGTAGGAAATTCTGGTAAGTCACATTCACCTGAATGCCGCAAACTGCACTGTGCTGTCTCAGTTATGGGAGGTGTCTGAGTGTTTATGGAGGGACTCACATGCACTAATGTACACACAATAACATGCACATGCTACCAGACCGGATACCAAAACAAAGAACTCTACTGTATCAGTTGCTGAAATGGAGAGTAGTGATAAAGTCAGCAAACTGACTGTCTGTTACACAGCTATATTTACCTAAAGTTTGCTAAGCTCACATTAACTATTGGTCATACCAGACAGAATGCGGCTGTACCAGCAAAACCCCTGAGTGACTTAGTTCAGAGAGTGAAAGCAAAAGTGGATTGAAAGGTTACTGGCATTTCTCTGGGACAGATATCAGTCACTGATTTACCTGTATAATCATTGATAGTTAGTGTATAATGCCAGAGTTCAACAACTGCTAAGAAATAGTAAACAGTTTCTTCATTGTCAATTTCCTTGTTTTCATTTTCAGATAAAGGATCCCCCTTCTACAAACAGACCAGCTTTTAGCAGGTCACATGTACAACATATACAGCCAGACCATGGGTCAAAGGGTCATCTCCAGATTCACACAAGATTGGAGTAAAAAAAAACAGATTCCACATTTTCCTCAAAGATTGGTCTTTGATTGTTACTGTTAACACCAAAAAGGGCTGTGATCAACACTAAGATGTGAACCCTGGATTCTCCTTCACACACATGCAGACACACACACACACACACACACACACACCCAAACAAAGGTTTCCTGCTCTTCCTCTGTCCCTATTTAGATAACAGAATCATAGATAAGGCTATAAGTCACATTCCAATCCTGACTATGAACCACCACTTGACTCTTCACAGACACAGATCTGAGCAAAATTATAAAATCAATTATCTGAGTATTCTTTATTATTATTACTATTATAATCAAAGGACTACTGTGTAGGTCATATGCATTATTAGCTTTAGGAAACATTGATTGTGTTGTTTGATCTGTTAACCACTTGTATTATAATTACTTTAAGGTTTTGAAGGATGTAGTAAAAATATGAAATCCCCATTTGTATTGTTGCTTCCTGTCATTAGTGATATTAGGTTTATATGTTGTATCCTTTAATATTTTATAATCATGGTGGAAAATTGATGTGCAAGTTTTTTGAAAAACTTTAGATTAAACAATAAAAAGTTCTCTAGAAAATTACTTGCTCCACTAGTTGAAACAAAAGGAGAAAACAGGTAAGGCCCCTGAAACATGCACCAGCCCCCAGCAGATAAAACTGTTGTGACCATTCCAGACGATGCTTTTTGCCACCTGTTTTTAGCCATGTTTTTAGCCTTGTATGGCATCCATACCACACAAACTTCACATCTGCCTTCAACAAGTCAGTGAGAGGAGCAAAAACAGAAGAAAAGTTTCTGCAGAATCTGCAAATTTGAGTAGTGATAAAGTCAGCAAACTGACTGTCTGTTTCACAGCTATATTTACCTAAAGTTTGCTAAGCTCACATTAACTATTGGTCATACCAGACAGAATGCGGCTGTACCAGCAAAACCCCTGAGTGACTTAGTTCAGAGAGTGAAAGCAAAAGTGGATTGAAAGGTTACTGGCATTTCTCTGGAACAGATATCAGTCACTGATTTACCTGTATAATCATTGATAGTTAGTGTATAATGCCAGAGTTCAACAACTGCTAAGAAATAGTAAACAGTTTCTTCATTGTCAATTTCCTTGTTTTCATTTTCAGATAAAGGATCCCCCTTCTACAAACAGACCAGCTTTTAGCAGGTCACATGTACAACATATACAGCCAGACCATGGGTCAAAGGGTCATCTCCAGATTCACACAAGATTGGAGTAAAAAAAAACAGATTCCACATTTTCCTCAAAGATTGGTCTTTGATTGTTACTGTTAACACCAAAAGGGCTGTGATCAACACTAAGATGTGAACCCTGGATTCTCCTTCACACACATGCAGACACACACACACACACACACACACACCCAAACAAAGGTTTCCTGCTCTTCCTCTGTCCCTATTTAGATAACAGAATCATAGATAAGGCTATAAGTCACATTCCAATCCTGACTATGAACCACCACTTGACTCTTCACAGACACAGATCTGAGCAAAATTATAAAATCAATTATCTGAGTATTCTTTATTATTATTACTATTATAATCAAAGGACTACTGTGTAGGTCATATGCATTATTAGCTTTAGGAAACATTGATTGTGTTGTTTGATCTGTTAACCACTTGTATTATAATTACTTTAAGGTTTTGAAGGATGTAGTAAAAATATGAAATCCCCATTTGTATTGTTGCTTCCTGTCATTAGTGATATTAGGTTTATATGTTGTATCCTTTAATATTTTATAATCATGGTGGAAAATTGATGTGCAAGTTTTTTGAAAAACTTTAGATTAAACAATAAAAAGTTCTCTAGAAAATTACTTGCTCCACTAGTTGAAACAAAAGGAGAAAACAGGTAAGGCCCCTGAAACATGCACCAGCCCCCAGCAGATAAAGCTGTTGTGACCATTCCAGACGATGCTTTTTGCCACCTGTTTTTAGCCATGTTTTTAGCCTTGTATGGCATCCATACCACACAAACTTCACATCTGCCTTCAACAAGTCAGTGAGAGGAGCAAAAACAGAAGAAAAGTTTCTGCAGAATCTGCAGTAGTACACCATCATCCCCAGAAACCGCATCAACTCCTTTTCTGTTGCTGGTGGAGTCAGCATCTTTGCTTGCACTGGTTGTACTTGGCCCTGTCCCACCACATGTCCAAGATACCTCACAGTTGCACAAGCAAACTCACATTTTGCCAAGTTAACTGTCAGTCGTGCAGCTGCCAAATGTTCAAACAACTCACGAATACGCAAAATGTGACTGTCCCAACTGTCACTATAGACCACAACGTTGTCCAAATACACAGCACAACCATCCAAATCACCAACTACCATATTCATCAAGCGTTGGAATGTTGCTGGTGCATTCTGCAAACCAAAGTTACAAATGCAGATACCTCTTGGGCCCTTTTTGACAATGGCCCCCGCCAGTATCCCTTATGTAGATCAAATTTGCTTACAAACCTCACAGATCCAACCTGATCAATGCAGTCATCCATTCGTGGAAGTGGATACGCATCTGGCTTGGTGACACTATTGACCTTACGAAAGTCAGAGCAAAATCTGGGAGTATTCTCAGACTTAGGGACAAGCAGACAAAGTTTTTTTAAAGCATATACTTCACCTTTGCATCCAAATACTTGCATTTATCAGCCGACACTCAGTAGAAACGTTGCTTGATCGGCCTTGCAGCACAAACATCTATATCATGTTCAATAAGTGATGTGAAATATGTGTTTGAGAAGGTGTATCACAAAACAAGCTTGGGAAACTGAGCAACAACTCAGCACGTTTGGAATCTTGCAAGTGGTCTAACAAGTAATTCAAGCTACTCAGAACCTCAGTGTTCTTTAGGCAACCACACAGCCATGCATGATCAATAATATGAGGATCCCCACTCTCCTTAACTGCCCCCGACTCAGAGGAAGAACCCACCACAGTGTTAACAAGAGCCACAGGACAGAGACACTCCGACCTATTGACCTTTGTTACCCCTGGCTAAGCCAGCCGAGAGTAGTGTGGCTTTAACAGGTTGACATGACATAGCTGTTTCCTTCCTTCATCCAGGAGTAGAAATTAGATACAGCCGTCCTCAAAATTATTCATACCCTTGTTAATTTTGTGATTTTTTATTTTTGCGATGAAACTAATGCATTTTTGTCAAGTTTGTTTATGAATTATATGTGACCAACAAGTGAAAGAACGACAACAATACACAATTCAAGAAACTCTTAAATTCATTGGTATTTTATTGTCGGATTACCAAAAAATGCCATGTTCAAAATTATTCATACCCCTGGCAATATCTCAACAAAAATGTCCCAAATGTGTTCATCTTTGTCCCAAAGTTATTTCATGATGTCTCATTGGAATGAATACCTTTTTTGTTGACCAAATGTTAAACAAGGTTAAAAAAATAGCATCTTTCCAGAAGAGTATAAATAGTGGGAAAGTGTTCAGGTCATTGTTAATCTCTGGTCATCATGGTAAAGAAGAAGGAGCTCAGTGAGGACCTGCGTCAGCGTCTTGTGCAGGCCCACAGTGAAGGAAAGGGTTACAAGGCCATTTCCAAGCAGTATGGTGTCCCTGTCTCAACCGTCCAGAGCATCATCAACAAGCACAAGAGGTTCAACACTGTCAAAAACCTCAGTGGGCGTGGCCGAAAGTGTAAGGTGTCCCCCAAACTTGCCAGGAGAATCTGCCGAGAGGTCAACACCAACCCACGGACCACAACCAAGGCCCTAATTCAAACCCTTGAGCAGACCGGGACAAAGGTGTCACGGTCCACCATTGAGCGAGTTTTGCACAGAGGAGGTCTCCATGGACGTAAACCTCGGAAGACGCCGCTGCTCAGGAAAAAACATCTGGTAGCTCGCCTGGCCTTTTGTAGAGGTCATCTGAAGCAAGATCCCAGCTTTTGGTCAACCATCCTGTGGTCTGATGAGACAAAACTGGAGTTATTTGGCCATATGGATACCCAGTATGTCTGGAGGAAGAAAGGAGAAGCCTATAGACCAAAGAACACTGTGCCCACTGTCAAGTATGGTGGTGGAAGCATAATGCTGTGGGGATGTTTCTCTTCCAGTGGCACAGGCAATCTCGTCAAGGTCCAAGGTATCATGAAAAAGGAGGATTATATCAGGATACTTGATGAAAATGTCAAGGAATCTGCTGAAAAACTCAAGCTTGGCCAAAACTGGATGTACCAGCAAGACAATGATCCTAAACACACCGCCAAGGTAGTCAAGAAATGGTTCAAGGACAATGACATCAGTGTCCTGGAATGGCCAAGTCAAAGTCCTGACCTCAATCCAATTGAGAATTTGTGGCATCACTTGAAGACCAGAGTGATGGCGAGGAAACCAACCAACCTGACCCAGCTTGAGGCATTCGCCAAGGAAGAGTGGGCCAACATCCCACAGGAGACGTGCAAGAAGCTTGTGGACACGTACAAGAATCGTCTGGAAGCAGTCATAAAGAATAAAGGCTATGCCATTGACTATTAAATAAAGACGATGGACTAGGGTATGAATAATTTTGAACATGGCATTTTTTTTGGACTCCGTTAATAAAATACCCCAGAAATGATTTTTAAAAATTATTTTATATTGTTGTCATTCTTTCAATTGTTGGTCACATGGAGCTAAAACACAAATTTGAAAACAAGCATTTATTTCATCACTAAATGAAAAAAATCACAAGAATCAGCAAGGGTATGAATAATTTTGAGGACGACTGTAGTTCTCTTCTGAGGTCTGCTTCACCACCAGGTGAGGACCTGTGAACCTGGCTTGGAAGGGGGACCCAACAATTGGCAACAGAGCCAGAACCTGATTGCCAGAACTGAACTGTCGCCGCTCAGCCTGTTTATCATAGCGACGCTTCATTTTCTCTTGAGATGTCATTAATTTCTTCCTTACCAACTCCCTTGCAACATACAACCTATGCCTGAATCTGTAGTCAAGCAAGTTCCTTGGAGGGTTACTGCTCTTTGAACAACCCTGGGGATACCAAAGACAGAAATGAACTGGGAGAGGGCTTTAACCACAGATCTAGTTTTTATTAACTGCAGAGGGTGTGCAGCAGGATATCTGGTAGCCTGACACATAACTGTTAAGAGGTACTTTGCTCCTGATCTAGATGAAGATGAAGACAAGCAGCATTTTCCCAGACTTTGACCCAGCTATCACTATTCACCCCCCCCTCCTCTTCCCCCTCTCTACCTCTAACAAGGTGTGTGTGTGTGTGTGTGTGTGAGAGAGAGCAACAGAGAGAAAATTACTTGAAATTGTATGTACTTTGCCCTGGTCCAGCATTTATGACCAAAACCAGGAATAACTTACAGTGGTGTCAAAACCTGCACTGAAATAAAAACTGTCTCTTGCCTTCTTGGTGCCTCCCTAGCCTTGTTAGAAATGTTATAAATTCAGGTAAGTTTTGCAAAAAATATTATAAAACAGAAGCAGTGAACTCCAAATGCAAATGAAAGATATATAACCAAGGGTGAGCACATTTTTCTGTCCATTACTTGAATGCCAGCTGTTGCCTATAGCCTATACTGTACTGTATATCATTGGTCAGCTGAATGCCATGTGACATGAGTCATGAAGTTAACCATTTGTTCCCTGAGTGTTGGACTGCTGCGCTTTCAAAATGATGAAAGCGCAGTTTAACAGTTTCTATTATGTTGTCGATGGCATTCACCGTGAATCCATAACAATTTTCAACTACTGTATGTCACCAGGGCTTGTATTTACTTCATTTGCAGTAGGTGAGGTTAAGTAAAGGCCAGAATCAATCAATCAATCAACATTTATTTCTATCGTACAACCAAAGGTGACCAAAGTCAAAGAGATAAATAAAATCAACAGAATAAGAACACAATATAGAATAAAATCATAAAAAGCATAAAAGTACATAAAAGGACAAAGGTAAAATGTCACAGCACTACTAGATATTAAAGGCTATTCTAAATAAATATGTTTTGAGCTTAGATTTAAAAAGTGTTGGGTCAGTAATAGTGCGTATGTCAGGGGGCAACAAAGTTTAGGTCCAGCAATAGCAAAAGTACGGTCACCCAACAGCTAATATCTTGACCTTGAGAAGGTGTTAACCAGATGACCGCAATGCCTTACTGTGGTTGTAGAAAGTTAAAATCTCAGATAAATAAGTTAGGGCAAGGCTTTAAAAACAAACATTAAAACCTTGAAATCAATTCTAAAATTAACTGGAAGCCAATGAAGTGAATAGAGTATGGTACAATGTGTAAGGTGCTTCCTTCTTTGCATGAAAGATCCTGCCTGCAGGTGTTGCATTTTTTCATCATTTTTTCTAGTGAATCTAAGCCAAACTTTAGAGCATTTGTCACGGTCAGCCATGGTCCATTTTGTAAACAAAAGTGTCTCTTCTGACATGCTTTGTTGGCGTACTGCGAATCAAGAGCAGATCCTGATAGATAATACCAATGTTTATGAGCAGTTAATCGATCATTGCAGTTTATTTGGGATTGCATGTGTGTTTGAGATTTCACTTAAAAGAAATGATTTTCATAAGAATGTTTGTGAGGCGTTTTGAAAATTCAATATGCAAAATCAGTTTCAAAATGAAGTACACCTACAACTTACCAAGCGCTAAGAAAAAGGCAGACAATAGAAAACATGCACCCTCAACGTTCCCTTGTAGTCTTTGTTTATTGACAGATATGTTGATTTGTACATTCATCCCCAATGGGAAAAAAACCCAAATAAAAAAATGGTAAAATTTACTGTAAAATTACCAAAATTACTGGCATAACCACATTAGAGGTTATAAACAAAGCATAATGATTATATCTGCAAAGTGACACCATAATTGAAAATTAAGTACCACTGATATTATGAGTTTATAAACAAAGCAGGGGGTTATATTGGCGAAGTGAAACAAATGTAAAATAATCAAAGTTATAAAATTCATCAAAGATATTGGTATTAGCAGCCAGAATCAGAAATCATCTGAGAAATACACAGACCACAAGTGAAAGGACAGAAGCCAAAACCAGAGGTATTAATTTTCAGTCTTCTACTTGCCTCTATCAAATGAGGTCCTCACTTGGGTTCTCCTGAAAAGTACCACCCATAAAGGTCATGAACTACGCTGTAATCCCTGTCTTTTGACATGTGGTCACAGGCGAGGCAGATGGGCTGAATGAATTCATTTGCGGTTGACAGAAGATGAGGAGTGGCCATGTAAGATTTTCTCCACTCAAAGTAACGCATGTACGCTTCATCATTTGTGTCCAAGTGGTTCAGAAACTCTGCCAGCGATTTATGATCAGGGAAATCATTGATGTGAATGAAGGATTCAGAGGGCATGAACTGCTCGTAGTTTTCTCTTGGTGGACCTAAAACGATAGGCACTGTCCCTGCCACAAGGGGCCCGTTTACCTTCTCAGTGATGTAGTCTCTGTGGACTGAGTTCTCAAATGAGAGGTAAAACTTACAACTAGCAACTGTTGAGTAATATTCTTCATAACTCAATGGTTGCCCTGTAAAAGCTGTACCAAAAAGGTGGATCTTTATGTGTTTGGACAGTTCCTGGTAATATAGCTCCCTTGTAGCTGTTCCAGTAGCATGATTTCTGTTACTGACAATCCAACACGCCAGTTTATCTTTCTTGGGCAGAACAAAGTCATCTTTCATCTCGGTTTTCCTGATTATCAGCTCATTCCTTGCCGTGATGCCAGCATCTCGTCTGTAGCTCAGTGTTAAGTTGAATAAGTTATCCAAACCCGGAATCCTTGCTGTGTTCGTTGGAGATTCCACATGGTACCAAATCCACTTCTGGAAATATGGACGTGGCTCCTGAGGCATGTTTTGCAGGTGCCAGTTTATATCTTTATGGTAGAAAATGACTCCCTGCGCTTTACTGTACATGGATCTGTCATCTGTCAGTACACAGCTATCAATTTTGAAGTGGGTTAAGCAGGCTTTGAAATCAAACCTCACACCAATAGGCCAGAACCACAGCAGGACTATGGGTTTATCAGAGGGATCCATGGGTTCATAAATTTCTTCATCAGCTAATGTAGACGGAGTTGGACAAACAGGTAATGCTGGCTCAAAATTCGGGAAGAACAGAAGAAAAGAGCTGATGAGGACAAGAGCAGCAATCACTGCTAAGCACAAAGTTTTCCTGGAAACTGCTGTCATTATCTGTGGAAGAGGAAAAAGAAACTGATGTGATCTCTTTGATGACTGCATCATGAATTGTAGTAATCCAACTGGCCATATGTTAAATCTAAACAGTGATTTTCCAATCATAATTTTGCAACTGTAACTAGGCACAGCAATTCTGACAAGCTTTGACTTTCTCCACACGTTGAGGTAGGGTGCATATAGGTTAGCAGATCTAGTCTCAATGATTTAGAATAAATGCATTTAATCTAATTGTCAGTTTAATTAATCAGACAAAGAGGAACAAGTGATATTAATAACCAATAACTCATGAAATTGGTTGGAAAATGTAAACATTCTGGTGCTTTTTATTCAGAAAAACCACCACTCCTCCATTCACATATATTTATTTACAGGCCAGTCTTCCCAGGTCCAATATGGCGATGACGTTAACATGCACTCTAGCGGCCAATGCGGCATCTGGTGTGGAAAGTGACCAATCAAGGGAATGGAGACATCAAAAAATCAAGTCTAAAAAATCAGCTTGACAAGCGAGCGAGCACTGACGTGTTGTGTGTGCATAGGGAGGGTCGAGCAAACGCTCTATCAAGCACTTCCTGTGCTAGTGCAACCCCAGTTGTACATGCTGAGCAGAAATATGGAAGAGTGACTGGTCCAAAATGTCTAGTTTGGCATCTGCATTAATATGCTAAATCTGAATGACTTAAAAATACAGAAACTGCAGTGTTAACATGCTAATTTTGAACGTCATAAGGTGTTTAAGTTTGAGTGCTACAACTTCATCAACACAGATGAAAGTCATCTTGACAGGCACTTATATGTTGTGTTGTAAAAACAATTTTGGAATTTTTCAACAGCTGAAAAACAAGTCAGGTAAAAATGCCCTAAAACAATGCCAAGCCTTGACTAGTGACGGCTTGCAACAGTCGAAGAGGTTGGTGTGTTTACCAGGAAAGCTACCGCTCACAACGCTATACCAGCACTGCCACTTGTTTTTTTACAACCCAACCACCAAGAAAGTCAGACACAACTGGAGCTACACATAGCCTTCTATAACCTCCATGCTTGAGTCAAATGGTCATAGTCCTTAAAAAAAAAAAAAAAATTGAATTCAATTTAACACATACATTTGTACATCTTCATTAAAAATCTTATTCTCTGCATGAGCAAGAATAAAACTTAATACAAATAGACAGAAATAAAAAATAGCTATCTCAAGGCTGAATATATCCAGTAAGGAAAACAACTGAAGAGCTTCTTGTCACAGGACGCACATTGAGACCAATATGGTGTGCGACAGGTGACAACTATGGGGTGTGCTCTCAAAGATGTGTGGCAGTGATACAGCTGAGAAATTGATGTTTGACTTTGCTTCTGAAATACATCTGTGTGGATAAGCACATGGATACCATGTACGAATAGAAAACTTCTGAACAAGTTTTGTGTTGACCTTCAGTGTAATTCAGTGAAAAAAAAATATTAAAATAAATCAAATTTAAATAAATAAAAATTAAATTAAAAAAATATGTATATAAAATAAAACTGAATATCTGTATGTTAGCCTTTGTATCACCTGAGAGTATGTACTGAACATGACCTCTGGCTGTGTCTGTGGTGTTGGTGCCTTTGAGAGGATTTTTTTAAAGCAAATATCAGACAAACAAACTTGCGGTTAATTGATGAATGGAAGGTGAGAAAGTCTGTGCTTCTGATTTTTGAGGTGTTAGAAATTCTGCTGTTATTTTATTCATATGTTAGCTCCAGCTAACACATATCAGTAACTGCGCTCACCCTATATGGCTTGTTAACTAGCATATTAGCCAGCAAATCTTGGGTTAAAGCAAGAGGCCCAGACCTTTAGCTGTGCTAATGATGCTAACAGGAGAGCATGTTTGCCACAGTTATTAAGGGTTTTCAAGGAGCCTGATTCATGTGCTGAAGTATCAATTAACATGCAACTTTAAAGTTTCTTTATTATTAAAGAATAAGAAAGAGTAGTCTGATTTCTTATTTGAAATGGTTATAGCCTACTTATTATCCCCCTTCTCTGAACATATTACGTTTTTGAACAAAGTATCAATATTGTATTGGCATCTGCGATACCATCTTGGGTATTACTTCGATCAGAAAGGAAATCAGTGGTATAAATAGCCTATATATATATACCTGAGTCTGTATATACGGACAGTCTGTACACTCTGTACATGCAGAGCCAGAGAAATGCGTCCTGGGTGTATTCACACGTCTACTTAGAGCTGTCCAACATTAATTTAACGTATTAAAAATGCACCATTGACGATAATAACAAGTGAATAAGTGTTAATTCGATTTGGTTTCAATCGACCTCGATGTAGATTCAATTGGCTACTTCTTCCTGAAGTCATTTAAATGTTGTTTTTAATCTAATTTAGCTGTCATCTACTCTGTCTACTGAATACACTCCAGTCCGTTAAGAAAGTTGCTGCTAGAATCACATTGTGCAAATATTCATACCTCTTAAAATGATCCGACCGCAAGAAGTTGAATTTGCTGATGAACAATAAGTTCCTGAGAATGATGATCCCGTTCAAAATGGTGAGAGCCGACGCTACTACGAGTTTGGTGAAGTGTCTGCCAGCAGACACTGGAGCACAGGTTTAACCGGACTGGCGAGTGTAACGTTATCCCACCAGTGTCCCAAAGAGCATGTCCCTCATTGACCGCTGTAAAACTGCAAACAGGATACCCCCAGTTATAAAAAAAAAAGTCAATTATTAATCTTTATATTGTGTGTGTGTGTGTGTGTGTGTGTAAAGCGTGTGATATTGGCGCATGGAATGAAGACGCGCAATTCAACTGAGCAGTTCAGCAAACCAAAGCCTCGGTTTGTTCCATTATCCAAATTTTACAAAAGTTGAACAATGGAAAAATCTGAGAATAGAACAAGGAAGCTGAGATAAGGAAGTTGCGCGTTTTGAAAAAGGTATTTCAGATGCTGGCCAGCCCCCCCCCCACAAAGAGGTTTCCCTTGGAACAGGTAGGACGAGGAGAGCCGTTCAGCGTGTGGGAGGAGCAGCCTGTGCCTCCTCCTACACCTTCAAACAAAGATCCAGGCTGTTCCCCCATACAGTGTCCCCCCCCCCCCCCCCCCCCCCCCCCCCATGCAGCAGGGCGGTGGCCACTGTCAGGTAGCACTGTGGAGGAGTAGACGGAAGAAATGAAGGGGAGACAGGAGGACAACTTTTTCTATCTTCGTTTATAATTATTCTATTATATATATATATATATATATATATATATATATATATATATATATGGGCTCTGTTTTTGATCACCTGAAGGAAGCTGCTTAATGCTCCATCGTGTTCACCAGCTGCTCTCTGACTGTGTCTATCTGCTGGTAGAAGATAGTGGCCTTTTACAGGTATTTCTCTGAAGCCGCCTGCAACAGCTTAAACTGTTATATTAAATTATAATGTGTTTCTAAATAAAATAATTATTCAACAATCTGTACTTTTTTTTTGAAACCTTTATTATAATTATTAATGATACATGTGAGGGCCATAACATGCAATTGCAACTCTAATCAATAAAACACCATGTGGACTATTTGTGCTGGTTACCATTTCAGAATTAAAAGTTCAAAACAATAGAAATTAATGTTAATGACAGAATTCAGTTGACAGCCAGCTCATGTGAATTACACCAAAAGTATGCAATTCAGTGGGTGAAGCTTGTATAAGAGCAGTGGAGATTTTGATTAGTGCTGTAATTAGGAGATGTTTGACACATGGTGCGTTGCTGGTGTGGATCACTCAGCTCGGGGTGTCCAGCACTGCTAAATATCAGATGACAACATATAATCTACACCGTGAGAGCTGTTGCCGGACCAGTCTGAGAGGACAATGACAGCTCCATCAGCTGATCACATGTGCATCATACAACAGCTCAGAATCATCATTAAACATCTTGTTGTTGTTTACAGACTTCACACACATTAAATTTACCAATATGCATAGAGTTAACAGCAATGACAGTGACAGTTTATCCCTGACCTTGGAAACAGAACATAGGTGAATATACAGAGTGTGACAAATTAAAGGGAAAAAAATGTACAAGGATTGGAAAAACAGGATGACAGTGTCTCCATCGAAAGGACCTGAGGGCTCACTGAATGGTTCAGTGAATATGAAAATGATGTGAATCATATACTACGGAAGCTGTTTTAGCTTTTTGATTTTTTCAACCATCTGGTCGGCTATATAATACATTAATGAGATGTTTTACTAATCTACATTTATTGGACTGCAACATTATTTACCCCAGTCATTTTGGTTGGCATAAGCTGTGCAACACCCCAATACCTTTTATCCAGTATATTATTCATTGTTCATTGTTTATTGAACCAATCCCCGTCACCTCTCTTTCTTCCCACCATCTTTATAGAGAAGAATGAACGGTAGCCTGTGCACAGCAATCAGAGTCATCACAGGTCGCAACACAGGCTTGCTTGCTTATGTGCGAGCTCTTTTACTCACCACTTGTCTGAGACATTACATATTTCTAGTACACATTACAACAGACTTCCCTATTTTCTAGGTGTTCAGTTGACTTTGAATTACCATTGCTTTTGTAACATTGCTTCACTTACTATCCCAGGTTTGTTTGTGTTAGTAGTATGTCGCAGTTCACATCAAGCACAGGAGTAGACTTGAGTAAACACACAGTCACAAGTTAGTTTCAGTTACTTTTATAATGTTAGAGCTCTGAGCATTGTTTCTTCCTTTGTTCCTACTTACCATTGTGTATTCTTTTGTTCTGACCCACCATGAAGGACTAGTGTTTGGGAGGGGGCTGCCCAGCATTTCCTGGCTTTATAGTCTTGGTGATGTCATGGTGACATCATTGGGAGAAACCAAGAGGAGGGTTTTCTTTTCTATTAAATAGTTTCTTTTGATTGGTTGGTGTTGTGTTTGGGATTATCTACCACAGGAAAAGCCATTAAGTGATATCATTATGTTAGAGAGTAGTCCAGCCTGAGGCAGGTTAGGTGTGAATTGATCTATCTCTATAAGCAGTTCAATTTTACTCCAGCGAGAGGAGGAGAGGTTGTGCTGCAAGAAACATATGCCCTTTTTTATTTCTGAGTCTTTTTTTGTTTGTTTATTTGTTTGTTGTTTTGGGTGCCTTTAAGCTTGAGTTGCATGTGTGAGGAGAGCAGTGTAAATAAAAAAAATTCTCCTCTGAGAAACCACAACATCTGCTGAATATGTATATATATATATATATATATATATATATATTCAGCAGATGTTGTGGTTTCTCAGAGGAGAATTTTATATATATATATATATACTGTATATATATAATTATTATATCACATATTAATCAAATTAATACGTTGATGCATATAAATAAGTCAATATTATAAAATATTAAAAATGATGACAGTTGATGATCAATGAAAAGGAATTAAAAATTAACCGTTCATTGGCAATTTATTCCTAATTAGGTGTGCGCTAGCGGAAAATGAATTATGTTCATTAATTTGACAATTTATGCATTTAGCTTAGCCCTCCTTAAATTGACTGCTTCAGCTAGCATGTTGTTTCAAAACACACAACTTTTACTTCAAAGGCAAGCTGTCTCTGTTTCTGGTTTTTGACTTCCTTGTACAAGCTGCATAATGAAACAACCTGACACTTTGGTGCGCTGAATTGAATTGCACATTCACATTCAATGCGACAACAACACACGCCTAGTGTTAACAACGTTTAGGCAGCACGGCTAATGAAAAACAAGCTCACACATGTCAATGTATATTTGCACTAGTACAACAAGGACAATGAAATGTGGCAATACCCCCTAAACTGGTATTTTCTTTTGTACAACCAGAACAACTGCGAAAGAATTATACTTCATGCATGGACCGGTGGGTTATCTTTCTTTTTCACTCATCAAGATATCTTGATTTTGTGATTTTGCATCGCAGTTATTGGTCACTTGTTAGCCTTTTTTGTCTAACTTAGGCCTAATTGTTTTTTAATCAATATATGATGACAGGATTCACTGACACAGCGGATCAGTGGTTGGCAACTAATGGCCCATGTTCCAAAACTGGTCCACCAGCAGTAATATCTGGTCTGAATTTTGTATGTGCCCCCCGTTTCTGTGTGGGTTCCCTCTGGGTACTCCGGCTTCCTCCCACAATCCAAAGACATGCACATTAGGTTAATTGGTGACTCTAAATTGCCTGAAGGTGTGACTGTGAGTGTCAGTGGTTGTTTGTCTCTATGCATCATAGACTGGATAGAGACTGTGACAGACTGGCGTCCTGTCTAGGATGTACCCTGCCCTTGTCCAGTGTCAGCTAGGATTTGCTCCAGCCCCCCCATGACCCAGTTCAGATAAGCAGTATAGAAAATGGACCAATGGACAGCCCCACATTTAGTTAATGTTCAAATAGAAAGTCTAACTTCGCCTGAACAATGCTTAATATACCTTTATCCATGTTGAGAGGGAATGATACACACAGTCAAGCATCAGGACCCCGATATTGTGGATTTATGGTCCGCCAGTAGGACCAGAGACCCAAGGAAACAGGAAGCAGGACAAGCAAAAAATGTGATTGGCTGTAACACAATTTGTACACAGAAGACAGCCTTGTGGGTGAACAACACTGAACAGACAAATGTCCAAAAAAACACATTAAAGTGACAGAAAGATGCGAATCACAACTTCCGGTCAGGAATTTTGTGAAAAAAAAAGGGGGGGGGGGGGGGGGGGCAGAATTCAGTTGCATTATCATCAGTGAGTTTCTAGAATTAGCTTTTGATGCCTGGTGTATATAAAAGTGTGAGGCCCTACACATAGTGCATGTTCTTCATTTAGGTAAAGGCAACCCTGAGTCTACTGTTTTTGAATGGTCAATAGGTTGTTAAACCACTTTTATTTGTCAAGTGTGCAAACAACCCAAAAAATAGTAATAATATGGCAGATGTTTCTCGATATCAGTTTCCTAAGGTCCCATTGAAATTCCAAATCTCATTTCCAAGACAGACCTGACCAAGACAGCAGGAAATCCATGCATCTGAGGATATCATTGTAAGTGGGAGTGATTAGTTTGATAAATGTTTCTGACCCTGAAATGTTTTCTTTTCCTTTATACTTCCACATGCTATGTCATCTCTTTTTCTTTTGTCCTTTAATCATAAAAACATTGCTCAGAAACTAGTTGATCAGTTAGATAAATAAAGGTGCAATTGAAACTTACAGTAACCATAGCATCTTCACTATTGTATTCCATCTTGAATAAAGATCCCCACTGACAGCATGTGTTTCCAAGCCATCTGAAAGAAAAGCTAAACATTCAATAATCCCACATACATTAGCTTTCTATCCTTCCCAAATAAAATCAAAGCATCTAAACTGAGCCTGTAGGAAACACAACCCAATAAACATAGATCAGCTGGTTCAGGCCTTTTCTGTGTATGTACATGTAGAGGTTTTTTAACTGATCAATAATCAATCGACTTACTGCTACAAAACAAAAGCAGTAAAAATAACTATTACAGGACACTGAATCATTGAGCTGTGTGTTACTGTAAGCTGCACTGTTTCAGAGGTGTCTCTGCATTTGAAGCTCGTGTTTTCAGTCCCAGTTCCAGGGTTCTTAAAGCAGGTCAAACATTTTTGCTGAAGCAGGAAATAGATGACATACCAGATTAACTTTTTCACAACTCTTCACACAGTCAACTGTTAAATCCACATTCAAAAGCCAACATCACACAAAATGGACATAAATGCTAACCTTAAATTACATGTGTCATAGTTATCAAGCATAAATTTTAGGTGCTGTGATGCAGAATGTGAAATGTATGTGCTGCTAATGGACAGCAAAGGGTTTTTTAAGCAACTTAAGAAAAAGGCACGAGTTACACTGGTGGTGTTTTCATCTGTATATTTTTTTTATAATATGTAATGGCAGATGGATTAAGACACATTAGCAGGAAGACTGTGAGAATTTTTCACTGAAGGACTTTGCCTCTGTCTCCATTGAATGTAAAAAGGTCAAGCGGACAGATGTGGACAAAGGAAAGTTCTCATTTTCTCTAATTAATGCCAGTAGATTGATTTTCTATGGTCCATGTTTGTCTTTGTTATGCAGCTGATCAATTATTAAAATCCCCTGATTGGGTTTTATACTGACTTCTTTTTGCTGCCAGTGGAGTTGCTGCCTGATGGTCATTAGATAGAATGCAGGTTTAAGGCATTTTTTCATTGGCTTCACTTAACACACCTGGAGTCTACAGGCTATGGTTAAAATTTGGAATATGCACTGTCTTGCCTTGAATTAAATAAGAAGATGGCTACACCATTAACATAAAACTACCATACACTACAGATATGGAAGTAAAATAAAATACTATACTTAAATGCACTGACTGTCATGTACAATCTAAAACGAAACAGCAGCAAAAACAAAACAAAACAAACAAAGAGTTACACAAAACAATTAACAATACAATGCAATTAGCTAGACAGAGAGCTAGAGAGTTTTTGAGTAATACTGGAATAATATTAAATATTTAATTAATAGAACAGTTTACTTGTTTGAGTTTCTGTTGTTTTCCAGCACTGCTTCTGTATACTCATAATGAAGACAGAGAAGAAAGCTGAAGTCTGTTGTGTTCATAAATGTGCAGATGGCAGAACAACATGGTCACTATCTGTCCATCTTTCAGACGGCTTTCAGATGGCTTTTTTGTGGCTTTTAATAGCAATATGTGAAGAATAAGAGAAGAACAGTACGTAGTTGTAGTAGTAGTTGCCAATCCCTGGTCTGCCTGCCTCGCCCTGATGTCTGTCTCTAGAGTGTCCTGGTATTTTCACACAAAACAAACCAGTTTGAACCATCATGTTGCACATCATATTGTAGTTTAGCAGCATGGTTGATTAAGTGAACAGGTCCTGCAGCACCTTTTGCAGATCAAATCTACCCACTGCATGATCTATCCACGGAGGAGGGGGTTCATTGTACTGGATCAGAGCCTGATTGGTTTTATGTCTCCCATTTTCTTCATTAAAAGAAAAATTCAGTTGCATATTCAGTGTATCGGGTGGGCCGACACTGCAAGTTCGGCATCCTGTCAGTGCATGTAGAATAAAAGATTTATTTTCTGTTACATTCCACCCTTAAGCGAGAGGAGCTTAAGGGTGAAAGAGGAGGGAGAGAGGAGAAGATGAAGAGAGATTATGCAATCAGTCAATAGATTGTTACTGGGTATGTACTCTGATAAAGACAACCAATTCTAAAATCAACCTCCACTGTATAATGTACATTTCTACATTTCTTCCAACCTCTGCACATGTTGCTGTAGTCAGTGCCAGGAGAGTGGTGGGGGAATGCCCTTGAACTGAGGACAAAAACAACACACACACACAAACACACACAAACACAAGAAAAACTGAGAGAGAGGGAGAAAGCCTCTTAATGCCACTTGACATTCACTCTTACAACATAGGTAAACAAATGGGAATTTTGTTGTTGCCAAAAGTTAAGAACTTGTGCAGCTTGTTTCCTGTTAGTGACCAAAGATTTGGCGGAATGAGGCAGAACACACACACACACACACACATATATATATATATGTGTGTGTGTGTGTGTGTGTGTGTGTGTCTGTGTGTGTCTGTGTGTCTGTGTGGAGGCTGGATTTCTCAATTCCAAGGAGGGAGGCTGGAGGTGTGGCCAATAAAGCATTGGCTTTGGTTCATGGTTAGTGCAACATCTAGAGACAGTGAGAATCATTTACAGAACCTTTAACTTTTTCTTCTGCTAACTTTCTGTGTTATTTTGCTTCCTTGGCCTCACTCTGTCTTGTTTATGCCTCACACTCACACTGTGTGTGTGAGGCATAAACAAGACAGAAACAGAGTGAGGTGTGTGTGTATGTGAGTGTGAGGGAGGAAAAATGTTGTTGTCAAAGATTTCCATTGTTTGTGAGGCAATCCACGTGTGTGTATATATATATATATATATATATATATATATACATGTGTGTGTGTGTGTGTGTGTGTGCCCTCCCTGTGGACATACACACTTTAGACACAGCAGCTAATAATACATAGAGGCATCACATGGTCGTTATAGCAGAAATCAATGCAGTGTCTTTCATCATTGTACTGTCCCACTTATTAAGGTCATTAGTCAGAGAGAAAAGATGCTTGTTAGCAGTCAAATGTGTGTTCAAAAGTCAAAGGTGGAGCTTTAATGATGCAGCTGCACTTGTGGGCGTTCTGCTGTGGTCGATACTCTTCTTACGACACTCAATGTTTCAGTGCAGACAGTGCAGTAAGTGGAGGGTCACTGACAAAAAGGAAGTGGATACAGTGAGATACATTTGTAAAGATAAACCAAATGAAGTATTTTGACAACATGATTTCAAAGCTTCAGAAATGAATAGAAAGTAGCATAGCCCTAATTTAAATCTTACAAGCTATGATGGTCTTGAAGGGGAACTCCACCAATTTCCAAGTTCGGTTTACAGATTTGAGTCAGTGTCAGTTTGGGCTGAAAACTGCAAGTTTTAAAATGAAAAATAAAATCTGGGGTCAAAAAGAAGTGAGCTTGCCAGACCTCAGCAGGCCACTCCTCACCTCTGCTATGACACTGAAGCCATCTCAGTCACTGATTTACTGTCTGATATTAAATTTATTCTTGGACCTATTCAGTGATGAAGCAAGTTGACTTTTCTGTACACTCACCTTCTCTCAGCTTGCCCTGTCTAGCTCCACTTCACTGAAATGCTTTCCTGTGTTTACCAGGATGCCAGCTCAATAGAATGAAGTGATTTGTTTTTTCCTTTATGCCCAGTTGAATAAAAGTGAAATCTTCAACCTTAAACTCTCACTTTCATTGGAGTTCTGCAGCCCTCCAGTGCTTCTATCAAATATTCAACGTTAAACTTTTAATCAAACCCTTAATCCTCAACAAATTATAAATCACTTTCAATCCAGGTGCAAAGAGAGAAATAATCAACTGCAGCAGTAACTTGCTTTTTCATATAGAACCCAATGAAACATAGTGTCCTCTTTAACACATGATTTCTTTTCTGCAAACCTACCATTCATTGACATCTTCATAATCACATATTGTAATTAAAAGAAACTATAGTAATTAGTGGTCAGAGAATGATGAGAATGATATTAATATACTGCTTATCTACATAAAGTAAAAACACAACTCTACACCTGCCTGTTAGCCTGTTAGCCTGTCAGTCTGTCTCTTTGTGTGTCTGTCTGTGTGTTTTTGTTCCTCAAACTGCATCCGTTTATATAGCTCTCTGTCCTCCGCTCTCTCTCCTGATATGACCTGATGTCACCTGTCAGCAAGGTGACTGTTTTGTTGTGGTTACACTGTCAGCCTTAAATTTTAAACAGCCATTCATGCATTATCCATCACTGTGAAGCACAAACACACAGGAGGCTGCTCCTCCCACCTTTGCCCTGAATGACCAGACCGGGCGGTTTTTGTATGGCTGACTGCTTTTACTAACTGTATTAGTAAAATGTACTACTAACTGTGTGTGTGTGCACGTGTGTATGTATGTGTTTGTCATTTTTGTGAGTAAACGAAACCTGCAAAACAACGATTTAAGCAACCAAACTTTAGGTTTCAATTGTGTGTGTGTCTGTGTCCTTGTTAATGAAACAGTGAGAACAGATAAAAGTATTTTCCTAACAGAGGGAGGACAGTTTGGCTGGGGTCTCACAAATTCATCTGCACTGCCTGTGTGTGTGTGTGTGTGTGTGTGTGTGTGTGTGTGTGTGTGTGTGTGTGTGTGTGTGTGTGTGTTAAGGGTCCACAGCAGCAGAAGCCACTGGGAGCTCTTGCTGACTAAGAAACCACGTCATTATTAATCACCAGATCTGCACTGCATCTGCACTGCCTGTGTACGTGTGTGTGTGTGTGTGTGTGTGTGTGTGTGTGTGTGTGTGCATGTGAAATGCTGAATCATGTGACCTCCTGTGGCGCTGCACTGTCAGAAAACAGTAACACTAGATTAGACCCTGTGTGTATGTGAGTGTGTTTTTCTATGCATGTGCGTATGTGTGGGTCCACGCACCCTGTAGTTGCACTAATTGACACCTCAGGTCACCTTAATGATCTTAATGTGCCATTGCAGGTAAGAACCAGATACAGAATCAATGACGTCTCTTATCAGATGAATAGCTTCACAGAACTCTAAGCAAACAAGTTAGTCAGTGCACAACTTGCAGTTTATGTAACAAAGGGCATGTTGTCAAGGAAATGCAAGAAAAGATTCATATAGATTGTTAAAATACCGACCAAACATTTTACTTTAAAACCATTTTGAAACCATTTGGTAAAACTTGAGAAGCATAAAGAGCTTTTCGTTGGCCAATGTGGTGTTTTACAGAAGTACATGACTGTCTGAACTGTGAGCCATAGGATCATAACCAGATTATGATTAAAGAATAATTTACAAATTTGCATGTGTAGCATGTTATGGCCTTAAATCTAGATTTTATCACAAGGCCCCTTTTCAAGACTGGACCTAAAATCAGATGATAAAGCAGGACCCACCTTAAAATCCCTTATCAAGCTGATAATTACATCTTTGCCCTGAAGGAAAAGTGGTTGTGTATGTACCTATGAACAAAACATTTATCTTCATATACAGTGGGGTCCACTTTCACATTCATACTTTGGGAGACTTTTACCCCATTTAAAATCATAGGAAATCATTTACTTTACTTCTATCTGTAACGCAGATTAACATGCTTTCTGCCAAACTGAACAAAAATGTGTTTAAGTGCATTGTTTCATATAGAAAAGTAACCTGGATACATACAACAACACAACTTTATGGGAAAAGAAAAGAAAGAAAAAAGGAGGGTAAAACAGATGCATTTGTTCAACGCAGGACTCAAAGTTGATTTTATTTTTCTCGTCTGTACTTCCACCTCCTGACCAGCAGGCGTCAACATAAACTAATGTTTTCTAATGTTTCACATCCTCAAAGCGGAAGTCGCCCGTTGTTGGTCTTCCGGTCTTCCAAAGCAGCATGGCGAACCTGGAGCATGCAGAAGACAACCCAAAACATGTGAACATGTCTGGTGAAATCCCCGCCGCTAGCGCCCAACTCAAACCGAGCGAACCGTCCTCCGCACCGGGCGGAGACGCGGGGGCGGCTCCGTGCTCGGTCCCGTCGTTCGCCGCCGCCTCGGAGCTGCTGTCAGCGCCGTACTCGTGTCTGGTCATGAACACGCACCGGAGACACATCGCCTTACCGCCCTTATACCTGAACAAGAAGAGGACAGGTATACGGGGGGAACTGGAGGCCGAGCTGCTCAAGTTCTCCCCGAGGTATTTACCACAACACTGGACGTGCCAAACATCGGAGTAGATCCATTATCGGACAGATATTAAAGCGGCCTCCTGCCACATGCTCCACTACAAGTCTTTCTATGCAAAACTTGTATCTTTAAACTGACAAGTAACCATACTGCTATACCCAGAGGTGTCTAAAAAGTACAGTCTGAAATGAAGGTGCATTTAAGTGCAGTCCACCACCATCAGGGCATCAGAAGCATTCAAGTAGTACAGTGGCCTCAGGCCTGCTTCCACCCCTAAAGAATAATAAATAAATCCTGGTTGAGCAGGGAGAGATGGAAGACCTACAGTACATAGGCAGGAGCAGGACTTTTTGCTAGTTACAGACCAACACAGTTGTCATTTTCCCATACAGAGCCGACATTCTTTAAATAAGAAATACACTTGTGCCATGCATCATGGATGTGTCTTGGACATGAATGAAGCTCTGCAGAGTTCTTTCCTACTACCTGGTGAACTCTGCCACAGTGTTTCCCATTCATCACTTAACAAAATTTTTCCCACCACATTGCTAAATGGCTTGTTTTGTCCCACCAATTGTCCAAAACCCTAAGATATTCTATTTTATTCTATTTTTTTCTCAGTAAATGACCATTGATTGATACATTTCTGTGTCTGTTAACTTCCTGTCATCTTCATTCAGCACTGACTGGCTCAGCACTAGATGACACACCTGCATTCAGTTGTAATTAAGTGCAAAAAAGGTGGTATTTAGCAGGCTTGGTGTCAGATGGAGCTGTTTATATCCAACAACTTGTCGTGTTTGTCTCTTGCAGTCTGAAAGGAGTACCTTTAGCTTATGACAACATCAGGATAGCTGGCCAGCACGGAGACATCTATGATGACAACGGCTACATCCACATGGACATAGAGGCCAACTTTATTGTGTTTCAGCCCAAGAAAGGACAGAAACTTCTGGTGAGATTTACATTTACAGCGTTTGGCAGATGTTGTCATCCAGAGAAAATGCATAGTACTTCTCAGTACTGGCACAGGTTCATGCAGCAGTGTATTTGATTTAGGATCAAATAAACAGGCCTCGGGGTAAGACTCTTACAATGCCTTGGAAACAAAAATCAGACCCATAATTACTATAATAAACTGTGCATGAGTTATTAGAGCTTATTATGGCGAGGGTGTTTGGGTTGAAAAAAAAAGAAAATGTTTTAAATTAAAACTTTTTATCTTATCGGTATGGTTGGTAAAAGACAACACAACCCCACAAAAACATAAACAACATACTCTACCTCTTTCCTGTCTGTGATGTGTGTGATGTAAGTTCTTTCTGCTTCCAGGGTAAAGTGAATAAACTAGGAGCAAGCCATGTGGGCTGCCTGGTGCACGGCTGTTTCAACGCCAGCATCCCCAAACCAAACCTGGTCTCTATGGAAACCTGGAGGGATGCAGGGCCAAGAATTGGAGCAGACCTGGAGTTTGAGGTGACAGCACTCGACGCTGATACTGTCGGGGTGTTGCTCATTAGAGGACGGCTGGACAGGACCAGGCAAGTGTGCAGCATTGGTGGTTGGAGGACGGGTCGGGACAAAAGTAATCTGGGTTCTTGACTGATTTTTGTGTTGTCGTCTTTGTGTGTCTCAGGGTCCAAGAGCTGATGGCTATGGGTGAGAGCTCAGAGTCGGGCGTCCCTGCAGAGCAGCCAGACACAGCCGACGCACAAGTGAACCCAGAAACCACAGAAGAGTCTCCTGACGACACCCCGAAGAAAAAGAAGAAAAAGAAGAAAGACAAAGTCAAAGAGGAGGAGAGAGAAGAGGAGGTGACACCCTCCTGCCAACTGGACAGCAGCACAACACCAGAGCTGAACGGAACAATTGAGGAGGCAAACGGCAACGAAGCTGGTGAGAAAAAGAAGAAGAAAAAGAAGAAGGAGAAATGTCCGAAAGAGGAGGAGGAGGAGGTTGAGCTCTCTCCCATAGAGGTCCACGGGAGCGACTCTAGTGGCTACATCAGCGACAAGCCAAGCAAAAAGAGGAAACGTGAAACTGGTAGTGATGTCACATCTGGTTTAGGTGAAGCTCCTGAACCACCGAAATCTAAGAAGAAGAAGAGGAAAAGCGACGTTGAACAATTTGCATGAAAAACCGATTGTTTTCTGTTTGGAAATCAGGTTAATTGTGTAGAATATCTGAGGTGAACCATGTTAATGACAGTGGAATATACTGACGTGCCTTAAATACAATTTTTAGGAAGCAAGGTTTCTGCTCCGGGTTGGGTTCTCCTGAACTCCTCTAAAGCCACTGATAGCAGCGGGTCAGGGATGCAGTAGGAGCCTCTCTGCTGTCTCTTTTTGTAAGTCATGCAAAAAGCTCATGAGAGAACAGATGCAGACTTGACAGATCAGTCCTTGTTGGATTGCTATTCCCTTTTAGTACCTGATGGGGGCGCAAAACCGCTGCATTCAACCACATTGGGAAACAAAAATACAGGAGGGACACCTTATCAGCTTCATCTGATAAACATGGCCATGAGTGTAACAGGGGCAGGTTTTAGACAAAAGAAACTGAGAATGCCAAACTCAATTCAAGAAATTTGCTCTTTTGCCTCTTGTGCCTTTTGTGAAGTCTTTGATAGGACTGTCTGTATGAACCCTGCAAGGAAAGGAGATCATTTAAGTATTCAACAGTATTCACACAGATTCGCGGTACATATCATACACCGCAATGATGAATTGTTTCCAGTGTTATATTGACTTCTTTTATTGTTGCACGGACAGTTAAATGAAGATGTGTCGTTATATTTTGACCGTGAACCAAAAGAAATGGAAATTAGATTTTCATCCCAATTAAAGAGCCCTATATTGTTTGCACCGCTTCAGTTTCTTAATGCAATGATTTGAAATGCTCATCAATAACAGCACAGCTTTAATTTTTGCAAAGACGCTTCCTTGTACAGATTGTTCACAACAAAATGTCTTGTTTTCATGGCAGATTCCCTCCCATAACACACTCTTTTATGCTGCCAGTGGGTGTCAAGTGATAAAGTGTGGAGAGACGGCCTAAAGATCTTTGTGTTTTCTTTACCCCCACCTTCACACATGGACACACAGACACACACAAATCCCCCTTGCCTTTCAGTGGGGTGTCTCATTAGCTGTGAGGTGCTAAGAGTTGGAGCTTATCAGGAGCTGCCTAAAGAGGACAGATAAAGGAGCTGCAATTAACGTGGCTCATCCTCATCTGTCACATCTGATGGTAAATTTCTGTCATCAACATAAGCTGCACAGCAGACTTTCTGTGTCTTTTTTTTTTTGTTTGTTTGTCTTTTAAATTTGCATTTCCATATCCCAACATACAGAGAGCAATTGCCGTTGCCAAGTTTTTAAAAAAAAAAAAGAAGTAATAATCATTGTGGTATTTATATCTAATTACACTTGCCGTTTGCCAGAACAGGTTGCAGCCAGACCAGCCTGTTTTGTCTGTTAAGAAATAACAGCATTCCATTTTAATAATGCACCCATTACTTGTGGCTTTATCAGGCGTTAATTATTTGCTAATACTTTATGCATTAGTTAAAACCCATCACCAATATAAATATGAAAAATGAATTTGACACATAGGACTGTTTGGAAAAGGCCTTGAGACAATCTGGGCCAAAATCCATTTATTACAAACTATTTTTTTTTAACATTAATAAAACTGTATTTATGGGATGATATGTACTGGAGTAGTTTTCAGCCTGGATCAGTAACTGGAGTGTCTGCTGGTTGCCAAGCAACTGATCCAACCAAGAAATATTGTATATTTTACTTTATTAAGACGTGAGCAATATCGACCTTCTCACTTGAAAATAAGCAGATTTCCCAAAATGCTAAATTATTCCTTTGATGGATTACCAACAGAAACTGTATATCTGCATTATTACAAACAGATTTTTTTTTACAACTCGACAGCCTGAAGTTTGTTCTAGATTATGGCTCATAACCAACATTTAAATCATTAGTAAGTGATATATTAAGATTTATTAACCACTGATGAAGACTTTCGAAGTTATAAATTAGACCTTAATCAAATAAGTCACTGAAATGTTACCAGGCTAATCCTGCTTCCAGCTGAACTAAACAGTGAAACAAAATGCACACACACACACACACACACACACACACAAATAAACATAAAAGCTCATGTTACACATACTTAAGCCTTCAGCAGAGCAACATTAGCTCCATTTAAAACTTTTTTTTTTTTTTACAGTCCAATGTAAACACAGTCATTACAAATCACTCAGTGTTGCCAGAATGCTCTGAATGATCTCAAATTATGCAGCCCCCTCTGTTTGAACTGTGCAAATACACAAAACTCAAAACACTTAACACTTTTGATTTTCAGACAAAGAGATTTAGAAACAATGATTCGAAAAGTTCAAGTGACCGTTCGCTGTCATTTGTCCTGCCATGACTTGCGTCCACCTTCATCACTTTCATTTGGATTCATCCCCAGCCCTCGTGCACCTCTCTTGCACCTGTGCCCCCTCCCTCCATCACCACTCATTTATCTTGTCATTCCTCCTATCACTGACTCCTCCTCTTCCACCCATCCTGCTTTCCCTCTCCTCCTCCTCCTCCTCCTCCTTGTCTCCCTGATTTATAGGAGGCGGTGTGCAGTTCACACACATTCCACTACTGACAACACCCCCCCCACCCACCCAACCCCTCCTGCCACTGGACTCTCATATCTAGGCATGGTCGTTTATCTTCATGATCCTCCGATGGAGAGAAGACGAGGGAGGGTTAGAGAGATGAGACAATAGGAGGAGTGTTGTTTGTGTTGAGCAGGCCAGACAATTTTTTCATACACCTCTGTCTGCCTCTTGTTGCCTCGATAGGAGTGATCTTTCAAATGTGTGTGTGTGTGTGTGTGTGTGTGTGTGCGTGTGTGTGAGTGTGTGTGTGTGTGTGTGTGCGTGTGTGGGCTGGCTGTGGAGTCCCTATCTCCTGTGTTAAAGTTTCCAGGCCTGACGGCTCCTACATGAAAGAACCTGTGGAGTCTTTATGGAGAACAAACGGCGCCCTGACGCAATGCTCAAGGTTCAGGACACACACACACACACACACACACACACACACACACACACACACACACACACATACACAACAACAACCCATGCCACACACTCACTGGCTCGCTCACTCATTCACTCATTCAGACACACCGCATCCACAACCCACAATCCACAAATCCCCGTCCTTGCACACACCCGTTGGCCAGGCCTAATTAGTTATGTGGTCGGCACTCTGCTCTATCCCAGAGCCCCAAATGGCAGCAGGTCATAAAACCTTAAGTGTTCCACCAGTCAGAGCCGTGCAACTCTGGCCATATATCCTCCAACACAGTCCAGGCTAGACTGAGTTGTATCAAAGCCCATTGCTCACAGACCCACTGACATCCACGAAATCCCTTTATGGTATTTTCAAAGGCATTTCTGAGAGATTTTTGGCACTTCAGTTTTGCATCTCTGTTTTTTATGCTCCCTCAGGTAGGCAAATAGCCCTTGCTCACACAGACACAGACTGACTCAAGCATTAAACTCTTTCCCAAGGGAACAATGTCAACAATGCGCACACACACATATACAAGGGCACATGCACACACACTATTAACCCCAAAAGTAAACATTGCTTTTGGTTGGTGAGCTGGATTCCCATAGTTAGTTTGTCTCCTTGGCGCCCAACACCCACCGTCCAGTCCTCAGTAGCCCGGGCGTTGACAGGTGGGTGTTTCCTCTGACACCATTTTGCCCAAGGGAACTGTGTTTGGGTCTATATGTGTGGATGTGTGTCTCTGTCCAATTTCACACACTCATTATTTTGTGGATTCCCCAGGGAGACATCAGTGAATGTGTTAATTAAACAAGACTAAATAAGATCAGATAATAGCAGATCATGTGACCTCTAAAAAGTCCAGTGATCACCAACAGATCTGATTATCTGACCTTCTCTTCTCAGCATGTGTGTCTGTGGACAGAGGTAGAAAATGAGAATGACAAGAATGGATGAACTATTCCTTTAAATTTGAAATTGTTTCCATAAAACCATAAGTTTTCTCTAGCAATCAGGGATATGATTGTCAGAAATGATCATTTCATTTTTCCTCAAATTAAACTATAGGCCTACTTTATAAACTTTAAACTATTTCTTTAATCAAAAGAAAATAATTTTTACAAAATAAAAAATATGCCCCTATTATCTATAGAACCATATAACTGAATTATTTATGCTCTCACTTGCATCATTCAACAGCACTTTAACCTCAGCAGATTTTACTACTTGTTCTACTAAATGTTTTTAAAAGAGTCACTAGTGCCTTTACTAGCACGTACTAGTGACAATATACAGTATGTCTTTCTGAATGTGAAACACATTTAACACATTTATCACCTTATGTTATTTTCTGCATAATTACGTGTCATGTATTTATTTGACATATTTTCGAAAATGCTCAAATGTAACATTGCAACTTTTTTTCCACATAATTTTATTTGCACTTTATCATACAGCTTGAAATATTTTATTTTCTTGTGGATCTGCCTGCTTGTATTTGCATGTTTGTGTGTGTGTGTGTGTGTGTGTGTGTGTGTGTGTGTGTGTGTGCTCTGCCCTGGTCAGCCAGCACAGTGAGATTAATAGGGCTCAGTGTAATCAGGAGGTAATGGGAGGCTCATAGGCGTCTAGACAGTGTTCAGACCAAACCATAACTCCTACACCCAAAACACTGGGGAATTATAGCAGTGAAAGGACAAAGGGTAAAATGAAAAAAAAAGGTTATTTAGTTTTAATCTTAACTGTAAGCAATTGTTGTTACAGTAACATCATCTACAGAGACAACACTAATAAAGAATGAGGCCAATCATATGAACATAGACATGAATGTGAAAGTGAGCACAGTGATTTACTGTGGAACAACAAGCAAATGTAAAAAATGTATCTTTATCATTCCCTATACCTTCTGCATATAAATCGAGAGGAAAGTAGAAAAGTGGAGAGGAGTGTTGAGGGGTGGGGTAAGGAGAGGAACACACACAGCATATCATCAGGCTTTCAGCCACAACCTCCCAAAACCACAGAAAAATAAATAAGCCAAGAGGGAAAAAAATCTTCTGGGTCTGGAAAAAATGATCTCATGTTTAGTCATGTAGCTTTACGGGACAATGCCCAGGACACAACTAAATATTTTATTATTATAATTTTATGACAAACTGTTCAAACTGCAGCGCAGGGCTGAAGGTATCCATGTAAGAAAGAGGGCAAGATATAGAGAGAAAGAAGGAGAGGGAGAGATGAAAAGAAAGTGAAACCTGGGTGGCCAATACTGGCAATGATGTGTGCATTAGAGATGATTGCTGGGAAAGCACTTATGAAGTCTCTGACAAGAAGATGAAAAAAACTCCCCTGATAAGTGAATCATCCATTGACTCTGGCAAGCAGGCTCATTTTGATTAGCAAAGACTATGTATGACAAATATGTTTAACATAAAAAGAGAGACACAACCATTTTCCAGTAGTGAGTTTAGAAACACATGCTAAAGACGGCAGCTTTCACTGAAGGCAATGTTTTCATCTTGAATTATTAGAGTTAGAAAGATGCCGCACTTGTCAAGAATCAAATTTCTTGAGTTGAGGGTGTAATTTTGAAATTATGGCCACTGGTTTTTGAGGTAATCAGTGGAGCATGTGGAATAAATTGTGCCACAGGTGCACCATGACCAACTATAAAGCACCTACATTTTGTACTAACAACTATAAATGCTATAGCAATTCTACACGTCAGGGTCATGTGCTGTAGAAGGGGTTTTCCAAGTCTTGTAATTTTCCAAAACACCACCTCTGTAACTTTTCCTTCACTTTCATTCTGAAGCTGTATGTCAGATGCACATTCTTTAACCCTATAATGCCAAATGCATCAAATATGATACAAGCACTTCTGAGACCTATTGCATCACCTTATGGTAAAAACTTCACTCAAAACCCTCTTGTATCCAATCTGATACTTGTCTTCCAACCCCTGGTGGATACCTTTATCACTACAACAATTCAAACACAGTACATGGGACAATCCAAGTTGGCCACCTTCAGATAGTTCCCAACTCACTGGATCAAGGTAAAGAAAATTGCGATTTTTACGATTTTCCAGTGACATTTTCTTTGAAATTTTTAGTAATATTCTAACATGAACACTTAGTCTGTTGAAGCAAGTTATAATTACATATTTTTTTGCATTTTAGTATGTAGTAAAATCGTGTATAAAATTTGGAAAAACCTATATGCAAATAATTTTTTGTAATTTTTTTTTTCAAATTTTGTGAAAGGGTCAAATAAAGGTTCCAGATTCAAGAAATCAGAATTTTCTGTCCATTATTTCTGGGGTCAGGCATTACAGGGTTAAAGATGATATGCAAAGATGTCTGTTCCAAGAACTTGCAAAGAATTTGGAAACCCCTGGAAATGATCAAGTACCATTTCTGTTTACTGGCTTCTACGATATTGGCTGTGAAGAAAGTTTAGTGCTATCAATAGTTTACAGTGTAGTCAACTTAATGATGGAGAAAGATATGACTGAGCTTTTAAGCAGTTCATAAAATTTACAAAGCTTTTAACTCTCTTCTGCAGATGGTTTAGTTGTTATTCAGGTGAACTGAGTATGGAATTTCGTGGTCTTACATGGAGAGGGATCTTGACCCCATCTCAATGGGAATCTATAGTGGAAGGCCACAAGATATGATTGCAAGCTTTGCAAATAGCAAATAAAATGGACTTGTGCTGAGTTTTTTTTTTCTTTTTGTCAATCAGAAGAATTGTTTTCTGCATCAGGTCATTGCCCTTCCGAGAGTTGAAAGGCATGAAGACGGATGCGGAGGTTGCTCTGTTTCTGCTTCACAGCTAGGTGACTTTAGTTATAGTAGCAGGAGTGTTGTTAGTATTGCTGTCTGCAGCTGGTGTTCTGGCTATGGGAAACTGTCTCGCTCTCTCTGTGTTTTAGCTTCGCAGCAGCAACTTAGTGACAGTTTGTTAATCAACAACTGACATTACTTGCTGTGTTGTTGTTTGCTCTGTATCGTGTGGTATTTGTCTGTACAATTTGTGAAGGGTTTTATAGCCACTAAGACCTAGAACCACACAGTTTTGCGAGCACAGTGTGATTATTTTAAAGCTATGCGAAGGTAACACTACCTTCCTTGTTAGCTTAGCTACAAAACCATGGTCCTCTCTTCTGTCACAATAGATTTTTTTAAAACAGTTGAAACAACTGAGTCTTGTGATGCTTTGTTTGTTTGATGATGTTTTATATCATAATGTTTGTTTTGCTTCAGCTATCAGAAAGAGTGTCCACCTCTTCACTGTATATGACACTCCCCATATTTCTCTTTTGGTCAGCTAGCCCAGTTGTTTCTGTCATGGCTTGGTTATGCATTTCCACGAATTTGGGGGGGGCTTCTGAAAGAGCACTAGAGGGAGGAGTTTATTTCTTTTGCTGTTGAGTTCAAATATCAACAGTCTTTCTCCAGAATCATGCACAGGTCTATGAGTGATCATTTTAATCCACACCAAGAGTAACAGTGGGGTGCAAGATTACAATTTAAGAGGAAGAGGAAATTCACTGGGATAGTATTAGGTGCTGCAACTACTTGGCTGCTGATGCAAGGCTCCTCCCAGCACATTAGCCATCCAGCTGGGGAGCTAAACATTCAGTCATTACAAAGTTTTGCGTTGTGTTATTTTTTTTTTTGAGAGAATTAGCAAAGTTTTTCTTCAGCGCTGTCCATATTTTCCAACTTTGTTCCGAAGCAGTTCTGGCACCACGGTGAGAAGAAAAAAAAAGCTGATCACTCTGGAACAGTCGTGTAAACATATTTTACATAAATTATCTCAGTGTAAAGAGGAAAAAACACTGACTTAATAGATTATGACTTACCCAAACAAACCGAAACAAACACACTTACAGTCAAATGGCATGAGGCCCACCGCGCTGAAGTGCTTAAAGCATGCCACTCCTGTCTTCATCATCATTATCATCATCATCAAAGAGTTGTTGTCGGGCATCTCAACATACACTGCAGTTGAGAATATGACACTTTAAACAAATGAAACATGGCACCTTTAAAATACACAGTAAAGAGTGGGTGACCTTTCAAAAAATAAACACAGACATTACTCAGACAGAATGGGGGCTGGAGGTGGGTTGAGGCAAGGTGCTGACATGCGGGTAAGGTTGGGTGGGGGACCCATGCCATGCAATGAGATTTTTAGTGTGGCGGTGGAGAGTGGGAGCTCAGAGGTTGGATTAAGAGAAGGAGGGTAATTCGGAAAGGAGACGCTGAGGGCACGCAGCGGTTTAGCCGGTGGGAGTTGTAGGTCTAGAGGAAGAGAGGGGGAGATGTATGATGTGGTATTGGGGTTTATCCAACTTCCACATGCACACACATGCACACACGCATGAACCCTACCTTTCACTGGCCACCCAGCTGTGTAAACAGCCCATGACAGAGTGTTAGCTAAAGTGCCAAGCCAATCAGTGGGCGAGATGTTGAGGGAGGTGGGACAAGTGAACCAGTGAGTCAGCTTCTGGGTGTGGAGAGAAACACAGTGTCAGAATGACACAATGAAGAAGAGGCAGATAGGTCAGGAGTTAAACTCATCTCCCCTACTCCCACTGTCTCCCACTCTCTGCCTGTGTCTCCCTCCTTCTCTCAAATTTTCAAATTCATACAGTTCAAACTATACATATATATATATATATATATATATATATACACACACACACGTATATATACACACATACATATATATATTTATATATATTTATAAGTGTGTGTGTGTGTAAAATATAATACAGAAGTTTTCTCTCATGCATACTCTATCTGTGCAGTCAGTTTACAATGACATCAACTTTCTGTCTCTACTTTGAGCTGAGCAAAGTAAACAAAGCTTTACTTTCATAATTTGCAAAACAGAGGAAGTGACGGATATATCATGTCTGATCAGTGAGTGGAGAAAACAAGCAATAGAAAATGAGGGAGGGGAAGAGGAGGAGACAGATTCAAGGAGAGAGAAAGAAGCTGAGAAAGAAACAGAACAAGGGAAAAGTGTCCAGTGTCAGATTTACAGTGGTAGTGGGAGAGATTTGGCCGTGTTCTTATAGCACACTGAGGACAGAGCCAGAGGAGGAGTAGGAAGACAGATTTACATGGTGAGAACAGCTCTGGCTGCTCTGGAGTAGCACACTGGACACATAGTGTTCTCTTGTGATCTCTATATTTAAAAACTGCTTCAGTGCAACAACAAAATACTTACATATTAATCCATCCTTTTTTTTCCACACTCAGTCCTCATGGGAAATTAATGAAATCATGATACCCAAAACACATGACTCAAGGTCTATCCTTCGCAGGCCATCTGTTCAGGTTTTACTGTGGTATTACGGTGATATATGGACCCAATATCCAAGAGGGATTCAATGTCAAGACGGTCTTTGTGCTATGTGCTGGAAGATAATAAGTCAATTTATGAACTGAAGTGTCAGGCTGCATTTGGGTATTTTAGGTATATTCACTCAACAGAAATTTTAACCTGAAGCGTAGTTTTTTTTTTTTTTTTTTTTTTTACTTTTCTCTGTTATCAACAACCTTGTTAAAAATCAAAATTACAATCATTATTAGCCACATTGTCTGCATGACTCTTTGGATGCCATTGTCAGCCTGTTGGTCCATCACTTTGGTCTAGACTGACGTATCTCACCAGTTGGGATTCCAATAAAATTTCTCGGTCCCCAGAGGATGAAAAATGATTTTGGTGGGTGAGCCCCCAACTTTTCTTCTAGTGCCACTGGGAGGTCAATATTTTAACTTTTCCAGGGAAAAAGCTCAAGACTGACAACATGGATTAGCACTTTTTTTTTTTTTTTTTAACTGAAATTCATGGTTCCCAGAAGATGACCTTCTCTGACTTTGGTGATCGTCCGACTTTTCCTTTTACACCACCATGAGGTTGACATGTGTTGTTTTAAGTGAAATGTCTCTATAAATGTGGGATTTTGGCACAAAATTGTAATAACATGGTGATCCCCTTTATTTCTATCTAGCACCATCATCAGATAAAAGGTTAAATTTCTCCAATGCCACAATCAAATACCTGTAAAACTAATAACTATCCTATCAGCTTCACTACACGGTATTTAGGCTAAATAGCAAATGTTAGTGTGCTAACACTCAAGTAAGACTGTGACCAAGGTAAACATTCTGCCTGCTAAACATCAGCATGGCTTTGTAATTGTGAGCATGGTGATGTTAGCATTTAGCCAGAAGCGCTGTTCACAGGTCTTGGTCTCAAAGGACGAAAATCCACTTGACTGATTTGAACATCCAGACTTCTTGAAAAGGTTTGGGTTTAACGCTGAGGTTGTATCTGTCAGACATGCACTGTTTACTTCCATAAACATTTAGTCACACCACAAGCTATCATTAATTTCACTCTATGTAACCAGTAATAACAGAGCAGAGCAGGAAATGTGCCATTATGAGTGTCTGTGTGAAGGTCCGTCCTGTGTGTTTCCACTCAGAAAAAACTGGGATAAACCCCTGTAGGTGTGTGTGTGTGTGCGTGCGTGTGTGTGTCTGTGTGTGTTTGTGTGCCTCTTTCGGGGTTTTACTCCTTATTTAAGACCAATATTTACCCAGCAGCCCCAGGGTGAGATTACCTCATATTCTCCCGCCCAGCTGTGCTTTCTCAGCGTTTCCACGGCAACTGGCGGAATGTCCCATCATGTTTATCTGCCCGCCAGGGAAACACAGAAGAGAGGAGGAAGAAGCAGCAGACGGAGATGGAGAAGGTACACTTAAGTTGTAGTGTGTGTAGAAGACAGACACTCACACACTTGTATATATGAAATCACACAGGAATGCAAAAGGAACTTCAATAGGATAAAAAGACACAGGCTCACTGTTGGTTACTGACGTGTTCACACAGATGGGAGCGCAATCAACAGGCTACAGGAAGTTGATCAACACTTCCACTAGGCAACTGTCAGGAAGCTGAGTAACAGTAACAAGAGTGATATCTTGACAATAACAATATTATTAGCTCTGATGCAGTTTTCTTGAGTTTCTGTTTACTTTCTATGGATGATGACTAATTAGAACTTGTGGTAACAGTTTATTTCAAAAGCCCATATTCAGCATTTATAAGCAGTAAGCAAACACTACAGTGTTGTAAGCAAACACAATGTCAGGGTAAGTTATAAGTTTATTAATATCTCCTATGTAGTTTTCATTACCATTTAACCAAAAAAAGTTAATGAATGCTTGACACCATAGCTGTCAAATCAAATATGATGATATATTATTACACACACAACCATTATAGCCATTTCATAGTAAAGCATGTATTAACTGTTTCACTCACTGCTGGCTTAAAACTGTTTACACATGTTTTAAAAACACATGAAGAAATATCATCATATATGATTAATATTATTATATTATCAAGCATTCATAATTTGTTCACACACTTATAGCTGCTTCACATGAGGAGCTGTAGTTGCTTTCAGCAATAAACACTTTAACATACTGTGATATCTGCTTTTGGCAACATCATATTGTTATGCTATTGTTATCCTGTGCTTTTCCTACTGCGGGAATTCAAAATATAAACTGTTTGTATAATATAAACAGTTTTTAGCTCAAATCTGCTAAAGCTAAATATGGAGCATTAGAATTAAGTGTTTCCAAACTTGGTACTGATGTTAAAACAATCTAACATTATAATAGATAACCAAAGCAACAACAAGTATTCAATATGACTATTCAACCCTAATGCATAGACCCCCCTTAAGGATGTATTCAGACTTTCACTGTGATGAAATATAGTGACCTGTCAACCAAGTTGATCACAGTATGACCAGCAACTTCATTCAAACAGCAAATCTCTGAAAAGCTCCAGAGTGGCTGTTCTGGGATTGAATTTAGCCTCGGACCTCCTAGAGGGGACAAACCAAAGGAGAACTGATCCTCTGGGATCAGCCACTTACTGTACCTAGTTTTAGTTCAGTAAAGCTGAAAGTTTGAATTTTTCATGGTATTTGGAACAATTCGTCATCATGAGTGGGCTTTAAAACCACCAACTAATTCTGGCTGAATTCAGCAACTTTTAAAGCAGAACACTCTCTCCTCCTTTAACCACAAAAGTTGAGTTGCCCTTGAGTAAACTGTTTGACTCGAAAACACCTAAAACACAGGAGAAAATCTTCTGCTCTGAATTTTTGTATGAAATATAACCATTTCTGATGCCTACTCAATCATTGATTAGCCTAAATCAGTGTTTGTGTTCTTACTCAAACTGCTTGATTAAAGTATTATTAGGTTAAATCTGAAACACTCTACTGGGTAAAAAAAAAAAAAAAAGGAGGAACTTCTATTTGGCAAGTCAAATGTGGAATTAGTGTCTGTCCACAAAACCTCAACAACAGATGAAACATTTCAAATAACCTTTGTGACTGAGAGGACTACCCACACTGTTGACTTCCCCCAGTGTGTTTGGGCACAGCACCTGGGCAAAATAGATCTGCATTGTTAAGTCAGAGCCAGTTGGAGCAGGTTAGCTAAGGAAAAATGTGCAGTATACTGCTCATACCAGCTGAGATGGACACAGTTTTCATCTAAAATGAGCTCTAATGCAAACAAAGCTTGTAAAGTGGTGGGGATGGTTTCCCCCAGATTGGGGGAATTTTTTGATTTTTCCCCAATTTTTGTCATTGATGGTTTTCAGAAAAGACTGAACAATGAGAATGGGTGAGTTCATAAAGTCTCAGTAAAACTTGAACCTAGAAAGCAAATTATAAATTATTAGACTCATAATCATCTGATTTTCACATCGTTGTCATCATCACTATCATCATCAGCAACGATAAGAAAAATGTTACAGATGCAGAACACTTTATAATGACCAAGCAATGTCCAAGAATCAAAGCCCACAGTTACACCAGTGGCCGTCTCGGTAGTCCCTGCAATGTGGACACTGTCTTTCCATGGGAACGGACAGTTAGGCTATTTGCTTTAATTTGCAACAGAAAAGCTTGTGGTGTATAGTGACTGTTAGGGAATGTTCTATTTGGTCTTCCCCTGGCCTGTTTAAGTGATAAAAGTGTCATTATTTAGCCTCTGAAGCAGAGGGGAGAGTGCAAATAAGACTGTGTGACCCTCTGTCAAGAGCCTCCGTTCTTCAGAAGCTCATTAAGGGCCTCCAGGACAGCACATCAATTGGCGGGGCCCTCCAGTTTCCTCTCGGCCTTTTTAAGCCTCTCTCCTCGGATTCAACCCACTCTTCGGGCGACTAACGGCAGAAATGGACTCGGTTTAGAGCTAGAAGGGACATGAAAGGAAAGATGTCGCGCTGTGAAGTGGTATAAGCGACTTATTAAAACAGCGGGGAAAAGGCCTTGGATTTGAGCCAAATAGGATCTCACCCTGTCGGGCTCTGACCGGATTTGGGGAAGTTTGGGTTCACTTCTTGAGATGCTCTCCTTCTTTGGTCTCTGTGCCTGGTGAATGATTTTAGACAGTCCTGAAAGCTTTGATTGGCGTCAGTTGTTGCGCTTGACTGAGCAGCAGACCCATAAAAGTGACATAGGCTATTCTCTATGAGACTGCAGTTGGGGAGCGAATATGGAGCTGCAAGGCCGCTTCGTGGACTCCACGTTAATAAATTTTGTCAATGACATGAACCTGATAGAGTTTCCGCAAAAGTACACTTTGGGACCGAAACAGCAGGTGGATAATACCCCACCAAGTCCGAGCAACCAGACGCGGCTGAACGACTCATCCTGGAACAGGGGCCTGGGAAACGCCGTGCGCACCGCGGAGCATCTGGTGATGGGCCCATCACGGTACTACACCCGGGGGGCACACGGCCACACCAAGTCCAAACGTAGGAGGATCATCACCGTGGTCCAGCGACAGGCGGCCAACGTGCGGGAGAGAAAGCGGATGTTTAGCCTGAATGAGGCGTTTGATGAATTGAGAGGGAAAGTTCCTACTTTCGCCTACGAGAAGAGGCTGTCCCGTATCGAGACGTTGCGCCTGGCCATCGTCTACATCTCCTTCATGACGGACCTGCTGGAGAACACCTGAGATAGAACAGAACAATATGAACTGCACTCCATGGAGACTGGATTAGATCTGATTGCCAGTCTTTAGTAATCTTATAACCACAGCAAACGTTAAAACTATCTCAGTATAGCCTACAGATTTTTATTGCAACAATTCCAAAGAGCATTTTCTGAGAAGTAAACTATAACAGTGGCAAAATAATGTTATTAAATTATTAGACTGACATAAGCAAACCGAGAATACTTTCTGCAGATATTTCATTTCATTTAGTAGTATGTGACTTATTGTTTCTTAAAAATAAACGTACAACCTGTGGTAATGTAGCCCCTTGCGCTCCGATACAATGATAAAGAAAGGAACATCAAACCTAATTCAGACTCATTTTCCCCAAATTTACAGGATTACAAAGTCCGACCGTGCACCTGAGAGACGTAATAAGCAATTACAACGTTTTTAATGGGTGTGCTACGCATGAGTGAACTTTCAGGTGCATTTTTCAGCACCTTGGAGAGCGACACAGCAGCTCGCCTCACCTGGTCCGTCACAGACGATGAACAGGTGAGACCGCTTCTGGCTTTCCTCAAACAAAACACGAGAGCAAATACGGGGTATTTATTGGCCCCTGAGGGCCTTAAAATGAAGCGGATTTGAAAAACAAATCCAGGGCTCACGGCATGACGCTGGGTATTATCTTTGGCACTGAGGTGTAAATTGGTTGAGTGATATGATGAGAGAGGTGGGGCAGGGTCCGGAGAGATAAAGTGAGGGACAGAACCCAAAAGGCTGGGCCTGCTATGGACTGTGTCACCCCGGCCATTAGATGCAAGGCCTTTCGGTATTACACGGTGCGTAATTCACACCGCAGAGCACCTTCATAAGTTGCCTGATCTAGTTTCAGCCACACGTAGAGGTATTTCTGCTGGGTTTTCATATCAGGTCTAGGCTATATTTCGGTAGGCCCCAGAGTTGGGTGGTCATGTGTGCGTGTTTAGGCTCTGTGCGGCTCTTTCCCTCTCCCCCTCCCAGTGCATCTTCATCACCTCCAGTGTTTGCCTTGTGCGCTCCAGCCGTACACCGCCTTTAGCGACCCGCTGTGAGCACGGATCCGCCCTGAGAGCTCCCTGGGACGGCCTGCCTTTTAAACCTGAGCCGCAGTGTCGAGATCCCTGCGGGAGTCAGAGCCATTTAAGCGCATACCTCAACGCGGGGCCGCTGACGGGAAAATAAACACCTCGCTCTGCTTATACGAGCAGAGGCCTCCTGCTGTGACAACCTCCTGTGTTTCAGTGGGTCTGATATTTTTCACCGCCGTCACTGCTCCCAACTCTGGCAGTGTCCAGACCTGGACGAGGAGCGTTGAGGCCCAGTACTGACAACAGGCTTGTGGAGACATTTCTGTTAGTGTCTTTGATTTGTTTGCAATAGGAAGTCCATGTATGTTTATATATGGTAGGACTACAGCAACTTTTAAAAAGGACTTGCTTGGCAAATGACACAAAAATGGCAAAATGAGTCTGAACATGTTCTAATTTATTGTCAAGGTTTTATAGATATTCAAAAGGCACTCCCATTGTTCTGTTTAATTTACTGTAATTTAATGTTTTAGTGAGTGCGTGCTAGAAAAAAAAAATGGGTCAGAAATAAATTGCTGTGGGAGGAAAGAATTCATCTCTAAAAGTGGGACCGTTGAGCCCAAATCTACACCCATAATTCAATAACACCGCCCCAATACTACACCCCCTTTCACAATCATGTGTAAAAAGGAGCCTGCATGTCTTATTCTCTATTCCTAATATTATAGCTAGTCCTCTCCTTCTCCTGCAGTATTATATTACACCCCTCCTCACCCAATCACAGCGCTCCCCAAAATCCTCCTGCCCGCTCCTATAAGAGCCCCGGTCGTCCCAGTCTGGCAGCCACCTCTCCCTATCCGTGGCGCAAGAGATTTACCGTAATCCCAGCCCACACCCCACTACAGGCCACGGTGCTCGCTACCTGTCCTGTTTGTTGATGTTGTAACCGGTTCAGGGGATTCGGGTCAGGGGTTATAACGGTCCTTCAGACCACAGAAAAAGTTCTGGAAAAAGACTATGCGGGAAGAGGACTCCTCCCCAGCGGACAGTGCGGGGAACAGCGAGGAGGAGACCGACCGGCAGCTGCGGCGGAGAGGAGCGAGGAAGCGGCGGGCGGCGCGGAGGAGCGCGGACCCGGAGGAGGAGGAGGAGGAGGAAGGAGACGCGGGGAGTCCGAGCCCCGGCCAGAAGAAGAGACGTAGAAAGAACTGCGGCGGCGGTGGGAGTGCGGGGAGCGCGGGGAGCGCGGGGAGCGGCGGGAGCGAGGCCAGCAGCAGCCCCGCGCGCTCCTTCGACGACCCGCAGACGCAGCGCGTGATGGCCAACATCCGCGAGCGGCAGCGGACGCAGTCCCTCAACGAGGCTTTCACGTCGTTACGTAAGATCATCCCCACCCTGCCGTCGGACAAGCTGAGCAAGATCCAGACGCTGAAGCTGGCGGCCCGGTACATCGACTTCCTGTGCCAGGTGCTGCAGAGCGACGAGCTGGACGCGCGAGGGGCCAGCTGCAGCTACGTGGCGCACGAGCGCCTGAGCTACGCGTTCTCGGTGTGGAGGATGGGGGGCTCGTGGTCCCTGTCCACTGCGTCCCACTAGCAGGTGGGGGGGGGGGGGGGGGGGTCCTGCCGCGGGTTGGGCAGCACGGTAGGCTCTGAGCTCCTTTCACTCTTCATCCTGCAGGGAAGACGGGCTGTGCCCAAAGGTGCGGTTTACGCACCACACACAGATGAAAAATATCAGAGCAATATAGTTTTAATGCTCCGATAGTTATAGTTTGTATGACACCCCCCCCAACCCCCCCCCAAAAAAAAACTCCAATAGAAGTTATCAAGCTTGTTTTATTTTTGTTATGAAATGGGTGAAGGTCCCAGTAGAGGGTGGCCAACTTACGCACGCAAATTACGCACGTAAATTGTAAAAGCCCACAAGATCTGTCTTAACATCACGCACCACGCTATGTAGTTATTGACAACTGTGTGTAAAGTGGGGTTTTACAGAAGAAATGTCCTGTTTTTTCTGAAAATATACATTAAGCCTATGTTTATATTGCTTTCCCCATAGGTCACATCCAGGTTACATCCCTGCACTTACACAAATGCTTTAAGAGATAGGTCTAAAGCGGATTTTTCTTAATCAAATTAATAATTTTTTCACAGGTTATCCAGACTGAGGAACCAGTGGATCAGGCCAACCCTTCAGATAGACTGAGACAGGCCAAACACAGCTGAGGCCCACACACAGCCACTGTGCAACAGGCCTGAGAGGAGAGCAGGCTTTTCATATTTCCCTCTTCCCTTTGCATGGACTGTAATGTTTGCAAGGGAGCACTTAGGACAGACAGGAAGGATATGAAGAAAGAGAGACCACTGCGACAATGAATGTTGTAAAAACAAAAATGAGCTCTGAGGGACTGCTCTGTTTTGAAATATGAGTGAAAAATGACAATTCATTCCACATTCCCTGTGAAAATGTTTCACAGCAAATGACATGTTATGTATTTATTTTTATACACAGAAATTCCTTTTTCCCCTCTCAAATAAAAGTTATTTATTTTTGGGATATCACAGAATGCTGAATGGATCTGGAGTTGAATGTTGTAAATATTTGGCAATATCTTGAATAAAAAAATGAAGGTATCTTTCATTCCTCCCAGTTGTGTGGATCATTAGACTTCAATATAAGTTCTAAAACAAGAACCTGAGGGCATGAGGGTAGAATTGTTTTTAATACCTGATATTTTTTTTTGAAACACTCTCTTCCCATAGTCTCAGTGCTTTAAGTCCACGCAGAGAGTTTATTTTCATTTGTTGTTGCTGAATCCCCAGTCAACTAAACCACAGTGGAGGGGGACAAAAGAAAACATCTCATACCCGTGGCTTACACCGTAGTGATTTCTAGAGCTCAGGGATTTGGGAAAGCCATAATTAGTTGGTGGTCTGTTTGAACAGGGTGAATGTGGAGCTGTGGGAGGCATGCATGATATTCCCAGATGTCCTCCGAACCACAGGTCAGCATGGGAGTCTCCTGCAGGTGCTACAGCAGCTACACCATGAGCTTTGACAGATAACAGTAGTGGATATGGGTCATAATGCAGGTTAAATTGAGTGATTACATATATAGCTGTAATTCTGATTTAAAAAAGAACCAGTTATCAACATAAAGAAACATCACAGAATAGCAAAACAGAACTTATAATGTTACAAAGCCATGAGGAAACCAAATTAATGTTAGAAAGTACAAATGATGTTTAACTCCAAACTGTCTCTGCACAGTGGAATTTTAATGCAATTCTCGTGTAAAACCTTTTATCATCAAATATTTTTTGGTTTTTCCCACAGATTTAGTTTCAGTGAAATGAAGACACATTCAGGTGGTCCTACAAAAGCTCACCTTTTCACAGAAACACTAAGAAGTATTGATAAAGATGACAAAAATAAAATTTCATCTTAATTGGGGACATTGATGGTCGTGTAGACAGCAATGCTCTGTTTATTAGAGGCCAATGAATCAGTAAAAATATCAATTACATATCTGTTAAGATATACTATTACATGTGCACAGGCAAAGTAGGACCGTTTACCCCAGGATAGATGGGACCTATATTGCTTTTAATTGCCTAAATCCAAAAGTCCTCATTTCTTAAATATTTGTACATATCATTAAGACAATGTAAAGATCCTGGAGGAATAGTGTTTTTACTGTGTAACTATAGTAAAAGCAGTTGGACAATCGGATATGAGAGACACTGAGTTCAACACAAACTCACTGTAGTGCGTTCCAGTGTTCTCCATAGGCTTGTTGAGGGATGATTATAGGAGCATTACTGTGTTTTTGCATCACAGGTTGCGTGCGGAAGGTAAAGCCATCAGCTCTGACCCCGAGACCCCTCACCAGCCACCGGGGGGAATCGATTCCCACCCTTAGATCACCGTGGCCGTGTTATCTTAAACTTGAGGCTGTTGCTCTGACACGGAGGAATGTCACCTCTGAGGCTCTGAGACACACACACACACATATATATAGGCTGTACACACAGAAGGAGATTTCTCACGCCTACCAAACAGAGAAATACATTCCACAGAGAGAGAAAGAAAGGGGGGTGCAACTCAGCTCCTACCATGCTTTGATGTCTGAAGGTAACGGGATGGTCGCTTGTTATCAGTGTGAAGGCATCTGGCTCTGTGGATTTAAGTGTGCTATGATTTATAGACTCTTTGATGACTGACACTCACACTCAAACTCTCTCCTGCTCATTAATCACAGCTTCTATCTGTCTGCTTTGAGCTTTTAGAGTCCTTCAACATATCTAAATGTCAAAGGTGCAGGCCTGTGTGTTTTAATAATGCCAGGACAAGTAAATTTCTCATCCTTCTACATCAACAGTAGGCCCAGATTGTAGTTTGTCTGGTTGGTTAAAGATCCCAGTAAATGTCTACCTGTATCTTTTTTTACTTCTTTCAGCTTTGTGTCTCCCTCACTTCCATCTCTGTCTGAAGTTCCCCATTACAGGGTAACAGGCCCTGGTTTATATTAACCCTCAACACCACAAAAAGACAAGGGGGGAGAGGAAGTCGGGCTGAGACAGACAGACACACACACACACAAACACAGAGAGCAAGAGAGACTAGATTTACAGGTCTGGTTTTCATTAGTGCTAATTATCTGTGTTTCATCTCAACCTGAGGCAGTTACTGAGTGTGTGTATGTGCAAACGTGTATGTGTGTGTTGATCATGATTGTGTTTACCTGTGTTTCTGTGTGTGCACTGTTATTTGTGGTCGGCTGCTTTGGACCCACGGATAACGAATCAAGACCACCACACCTGAGAACGTTCTCTGAACTGAAATGAAATCTGCTCTCAAAACTCCCCGCCCTCCACCAATCACTAGTGGAATAAACTTTAATAGTGAACAGGCTGTAGACACATCTTTTCATTTTATTTATATTGTCACACATCATCTTGAATGTCTTTGAACACTGTATAGGTGTCAGGGTGAGAAGTTAGGGTGGGGTTGAGGGTTGAGTTCACCTGATCAGTTTGATGTGATGCTGTATAGAAGCAATTAGTACACGAACAATGTGGACAATATCTTGACTTAGAGCACTGTCAGATGCTTCTGGTATTATTTCGTATTTACTGAACAGTATATCTATCAAGAAACATTTTGAAGCCGGAGAGTTCATGTAACTCATTGTATAACATTTTGTGTGGCAGTGGAGGGAACTTTCCAAAGTCAGAGAAATAACCCTGATGACAGTTATCTCAGTTTGGGCTTGAGACACATTTCTTAACAGTAAGTCACTGTAAACTGTGGAGACCAGTTTGAAAGAGTTAGACATTTGGGAGGCAGTGGGGTCTAGTGAAAGACCAGAGTTGAGCTCAGTTGAGTTGTATTATGGAAATTGTAGGATCCAGCCCATATCTGGGACAAGACGTCAGAATATCTTGGCCTCTGCAGTATCAATTTTGACAAACTGAGTAAAAACGGAAATCCCTGCATTACCCCTCCAGTGATACATCTGAATGTATTTCATTCCCCTATACCTGAAGAAACACCTGTTTGGTCTCCCTCTCTGCAGTAATAATTATTAGTATGATGGGTAGTAATGCTTTATAAAGTCAGGTCAGGCAGGAAACATTGTGAAAGAGAACTGCAGCCTACTAACATAATGAACACACAAACACACACACACACACACACACACACACACACACGTTCCCCGAGGTCGGTGCCAACTGCACCCATCATTCTTGACCTGTGACCTCTCAAACTGACCCACTGACTGCAGCGACCCCCAGCTGGACCAAAAACCACCATGTTCACCTCCACAAAATGACCACTCAGTTCACTAACACTTCTCAGATGCATGGGCAGAGGAGTGCAGAGACATTAGGATATGGATTATGGAGAACAATGGCGGCGTATAGCAAGAAAAAATGTTAGCTTTGGTAAGGATGAGTTTGAAAATGAACAAGCTGAGAAAGCAGTGAGAGAAAGAGGACGAGAACTCAAGAGAAGGAGGCAGGAAGAAGGGAACAAACTTATACGAATCCTCTCATTGCTCCTGCCCAGGGCTGTTTATCTTGCAGATTGAGTTAAGCACAAGCCTCTTATGACTCTCCACATACCAGACAATATCACAGTGGCCCTGCTTTACGAATATAAACATAGGCGCTTTATCAAAGACCAGCACAGTTCATTCAAACACATAGGCTCTTTCTCCTAACTTAATTTACTGCACCCTATATAAAGTTCCCTTATTAGATTTAAGCTGTTTGAATGTCCGATTCTGGCTGAAAATGGGGAACTTTAGGGGGTCTATTGATGAATGTTAAAGGGGTTTCTTCATGTTTACCTTATAAAAACCACACTGGTCTCTTATCATGCATAAATCTATGGACTATCAGTATGGAAAAGCCCTGGGTCACGCAGAACACAGAGTGTGTTATTTCCACAGAGAGAAGGCATTGTTTAACTTAACATAGGAGCATTCACAATGATAGGAGTGTGGCTTGATGGGGAAATGTGTGCTTCCTTTTTGTGTTAACAGTAGATGGGATTGTCTTAACTCTGCTCATAGTAACTGTGAGTTGTCTGACACACACATACATGCACAAACACACACATAGTGTTGCATCATCCTGTATTATATAAAGTTTTTGAGCTTTTCTTAGTTGAAAGCAATAACCAGAGCACAGCCATAGTTTACTGGCATTCCGAGGGCCCCTGTCACAGGCGAGTATGCACACACACAAGGGTGAAGTGAGGGATGACTTGGCAGTAAGAGCGACTCAGGCCTCAGAGTTGGTCTAAGGGGAGCTATGCTGGGAGAGAAATAGACGTTGAAATCTGCAGCCTTCCCTCTGGTGTTCACTGTGGGGTGGTCTCTGTTTCTTTCTCCCCTTTCTTTATTTCTCCCTCCTCAGTTCTTCCCTCATTACTTTGAGGTGGTCTGTTTCTGTCTTTTTGCCTTGCTCTTTCCCATCCTAAATCTCTTCTCCCTCTCCTCCTCTTCATCAAATTCTCTCCTTTTATCTGTCGTATAATCTCCCTCGTTCCGTTTAATATTTTCCCCTGTCTCATTTCCTCCTCCTCTTCAAACTCCCTCCATTTCGCCCCTTTTTCGCCCCTTTTTGTTTACCTCGACATGCACATACAAAAACGCTCATCGTGCCTCACTAATTGCTCAGTGCCGCTCGCCAGGAGTGTGTGTGCACAACACTGGAGAGTGTGAGTGCACTTTAAGAAAGGAAGAAAACCAAAGCGAGACAAAGAGAAAGATGCTGGGACTGTAAGAAAACAAAGTATTGCTGATGCAGTGATTATTGCTGGCCAGCATTTTTTTAGCCAGTGCTCTGTGTGTGTGTGTGTGTGTGTGCGTGTATGTGTGTGTTTTACTTTACTTTACTTTAGTTTAATATTTGAACATTATATTTCCTTTCCTGAGTTATTTTTCTGCCTGCGCCTCCCTTTCTTCTCTCCCTCTCAGAAGGTGTTGGTTGTGTGATTTTATAAGCCTGCCATTTGGTGTCATACGAACCACTGCAAGTTTTTTTCAGGTCCTGTAAAACAGGCCTAAATGCCCCATAATTCTCTTCCCCTGGCTGCCTGGTAAGGGTTAGTGCCAACTTTCAGAATCACAAATGCATACACACACACAAACTGGAATTGAGTCATGGCACAAGAGGAAAAGTGTAAAATAACACCACCTATTTAAAAAAAAGAGGCAAAAGGTCAGATGGAGACAAAAAGCACATATAAATGCAAGGAAGGATGCATTAACATACACATACAGAGAGAGTTTGCGTGTCTCAACATATAATAGCACAGTAAAAAGCCAGGCACCAGGATTACAACAGGGTAGAGGAGTGTGAGTGTGTGTGTGTGTGTGTGTGTGTGTGTGTGTACTTGTACTTGCTACATAGTAAGGACCAAAAAAAGTATTTTACTAACAGAGTGAGGACATTTTGGGAAAGTGAGGAAATTTTGGCCGGTCCTCACTTCACACCTTCAAATCACATTTTGAGGGTTAAGACTTGGTTTTAGAGTTATGGTTAGAATTAGGTTTAGGTTAAGGTTAGGGTAAGGGGCTAGGGAATGCATTATGTCAATGCGTGTCCTCACAAAGATGGAAGTACAAGTATGTGTGTGTGTGTGTGTGTGTGAGCACATGCATGTGGGAGAGTTATAAATAGTTGGATCATCTGGAGCACATTAATGGTACAGTGTTTAAGTGAACAGGTCCGCTACCTGCAGCCACAGAAACCTCAGAACAGACACTGCCAAGCCCCAAGCTGGAGGGACACACACACAAACACACACACACACACACACACACACACACACACACACACACACACACACACACGCACACACACACACACACAGCAAGGCATAAAGACAAGAAACAGAGAGAAAAATCAATCAATAATGGCAAAGCAATTTTAGCAAAACTAAGCTAAAACAAATCACTGAACAAACAGACAGGGTAGGCGTCTGAGAGGAAGTGCCTCACACAATAACACAACCTGACTGTGGTAAATTGTGCTGCTCCGCAGCTTTAAGACAAACAAGGGTTATTAGCAAAGGCACCAGAGGGATACCAACTCTGCTATTAAATGGTGAGCTTGACATAAATTTTAATGGAGGGGAAACATAATGTCTGAACAAGGCTGCTTAGGTTTGAGCTGACCATACACCACTTCCCAAGGCCACACACATGAAAAGCACCTGTATGCACTAATGTAGAAATCCTCATTCTGTCTCACTCAGACACAAATATGTGTGAAAGTGTGTGAACTTGAATAATACAAGGTTCATTTCACAAAGTGAGTAAAAACACACGTTTTTCTGTAACAACCCTCTATAACCTTTATTATTTAAACTTTTATTAATCAGGTCATCCAGTTACACTACATACTGTTACACTGTAAGTATGACCTGTATTTGTTTAAGAAGGGTTGTTTACACAGACGGATTTTCATCTCCCAAATACAAGTGTAACACTCACTACTCTCACATACAAATCTCGAAAGCCAATAGTTGTGTGTTTTTTATTCTTTTAAGAATAAAGTTAAGTTAAGTTTAAGTCCTGCTTTCACTGCATCTTCTTTCCAAGTTTGCCTCAAATCTAAGGCCCCCAAAACTGGTGAAGGAAGTGGGCCCTCCCCCTCCAACAGCACATTTACACTCACACACACACTGAAACCTGAGCCACAGGAAGTGGTCCTGCATGTCAGGGTAGACAAATTATTCACCGTTTGAAAAATGCACCTTTTTCCTCCTCTCCTATATTTTCCTCCTCCTCCTGACTCCCTACTTGCCTTCTTCTCCGCATTTATTGTTTTCATTTCAGGGCCTCCAGAGAGGAGCAGTAAAAGAGACAAAAAGCTCTGCTACCTGTGTTATCTCAAAATGAGTTGCGTTCAGACTCAAAACGAGCTGCTGCTGTGGTTGCACAGGCCCCAGAATTCTGGGAAATATTCTCTTGCGGTGTTCCCTGAAGACTTGTGGTATTCCTGCCCATAGTATCCCAACCACGCTTTTGTGGAATTTCCTAAATGGATGAAAAGCAGGTTTATTTGCACTCTTTTGAAAAGTGAAACATAGATCTTCCTTATCTCTATGCGGCTGTATTATTTTACTGTGTAAACCAAACTGTGAACAGGCTGAGGGAGAGAATAAAAAGAGCAATTTTGTGCTGGTTTTAAGAAAAGTAGAATGAACAAACAATAGAACCAGCGAGTTTAACATATAATGTGGGCGATTAACACTGTAAAACCTCTGTCCTCACCAGCAGATTTGCGTTGTGTAAGTGAATCCTTAATTTTAAAAATGTGTGTAACAATTTGTGATCTATGAATTAATGGGATTAGGACTGCAAGTCCACACAAATTAATTAGCTTGTTTTGCCCATAAACTGAAGCAAGACCAATCTGATAAAAACACACCATGATATAAACCACATCATGATCTAGTTTCTAACTCACTTTAGGTACACCCTGTGCACTTGAAGCCCATAGTCTTTGTTTTTTAACAGTAAATATGATTCAGTCCACGGTTAAACTTTGATTGGACTGACAACAAACCAGATGCACAACAGTCTTTTAGTCTAAAAGTGACTAACATATAGAAACCTTTTTGATTACATTGCTTTTAGTATGTATTTTTCTAGTTTTGTTGACCATAAATCATACCATAAAATAATAAAGTGAGTTTGATGAAATAGTGAATAATAGTAATCATAATAATATAAAAAGACCATGAAAAGACATAAATAGTCATTGCAAACACTGCAACAAAGCTGCAAGGGTCATATCTGGGTTAATGTATCTCAGCAGTATTTTTAAGTCCCCTGTAGACATAACCCTGTTATGACTGTCATTTCTCTTGGTCATTACAGCACAGTTGAAAAGTGCTACATACTGTAAATGCAGTTAACTTATCTTTTGTTGCTTTGAAACCTCACATATCAGAGTGACGATAGCCAGACCTCTTTCATAGCAGATGACATGACTGGTGAAGCTATTTGTCATTCAACCTAATATAACCCACCTTAGTAGCAATGTTTGAATCACTTTATAATACATTGTTGTTATACACATATACAGCAATCTTGGGACATCTGTGCAGAGCTGCGTTGTAGCTTTGGGGTTATCTGTGCCCATCAGGTGACTTGTTATTCTGTCTTTTTAGGCGCCATTCCAAATGTCATTCATTGACAAATATGTTCCCCACAAGGACAGTAAACTATCCAACTTATTTTGTGTGACTTATGCTGTGTGACAGCGGTTACAATCAGACCACGGGAATGTGCACACAGCACTAGAATGACACTGTTGTTGTGCACCAGGAAGTGTCCACTCTCCTCCTGCCAGGACTGTGTGGATTAGGCTGAGGTCAGGGGGGAGAAGGTTGTGTTAAGTGGAGTTTGGAAGAGCGGCTGCCAAACACACTTTCCCCTCAGGCAAATGGTCAAGGGACAACTGAGGGCGCACACACACACACACACACACAGACAGAAAAATGGTTGATTCAGAAGTAAACATCTTGCCCCATCAGTACCCACAGTGCCTTGGGCTAGTTGGCCCACTGGCCCACCCTGGTGACCCTTGTTACCGTGGTGATTAGATATTTGGAGGCCTCATCTGCAAACATTTAGCCAGTGTCACCCCTAATCTGCCTTGTGTCACCCTGCCACCATGGATTCAGTAGCAACACGCGCACAAACATGAAACTGAGGACATAATTAAAACAATGAATACATCTTCCCCGCGTTACTGCACCAGGTAAAAAATGTGCAACTCTGATCTAATTGTATTATTTTTATGACGAAATGTGATGCTAAACCTAAAACCTATCTTTTGACTATCAAACACTGGCCCAAGGTGGCTGTAAGTTTAGTTTCCTCCTTGACAGAAAACAGTAGCTGAGGTTAACCTGAACTCTCAAACTACTCCAGCAACATCCATCCAACACACACACTATTTTCTGCCAAAACATGGCTATAGACACACCTTCTTTTGGAATTGAGGTATTTAGCAAAACAATGCTGCTACATAAAAGTAGTGTATTAAGCCCTATCCAATTTTTTAAACGATTTATAACGGCGGTTCCCAACCTTTTCCATCTCATGACCCACTTGAAAATCTCAAAAATGTTGGCGACCCACATCTGACCCAAGTAATGAGACACCAAATAATGCGTTCTTAGAGCATTTTTTATTTTAATAATAATGACCACTAACTAACATTCAAGACTGAACACAAAGCAGGGGAAACATGTAGGAAGCACCAGTCTCCACAATGGCTTATCACAGTGATAACCTTAATATGTACATATGAACATTCTTAATGATTTTAAAGATCATTTCATTTTAAAACATTTAAAAACATAATATTTATTTATTTATTTTATATATATAATTACATTTTTTCACCAAAATTTTATTGTTTGGCAAATGATTTGTTGGCCATCTTGCAATACCTTTGTGACCCACCAGGGGGTTGCTGATCACTGATCTATAATTTATGATGCTTGTTTATCTATATATCTATCTGGTTATCAAGAGAAAAGCTACATTTTCATTATAAATTTGGCCTCAGCTGAAGGACTTCACACTCCTGGTAAAATCCTCACAGAATCCAAATCTGCAGTGCATCAGGCAGACAGTAAGGCTGTTTTTCTTGTGGTCTAAGAGGCAGCTTTTTGGAAATGTGAGGTTTCAAGCCAACAACAAAAATATGTACCTATAAAATGCATTTCCTTCATCATTAAATTACCAGTTGCTGTCACATTCCACCTTCTGACCTATGAACTATGACACACCGGTCCTCCTCCTCCAGGGCAGACCATTGTGGACGTCATGCCTCAGGTCACTCATTGGCTTAAACAGAGCAGGAGACTGTGTTACCTCTGGAATAAGTTAAGGACTCCTTTAAATGACAAATGAACTTTGAGTTGTTAAGCAACTTGCTCAACATATGGTCACCCAACAAATGTAAATACGTCTATATATATATAAATATGTCTGTATGTCTATCACATCAAGTAGAAATTCATATTAAACCACCCTTATTACTTACCTTGAGTGGCTTCTGCATTATCTATTATTTAATCAAACATGTTTCAGCTCTCTGCTTCTAATCTTATCAATTTGCCTGCAAGACTTTTGACTGCTTATTTACCTTTTACAGTTTTGTGTGGCTTATTATGGTTTGTGAAACTATGTATGGTATGCACAAAGTGATTTATTTGAGACACGCATCTAATAGTTCTTCTTAAACTATCCACTTATCCAAACAGGAGTTTCAGATGGATCGGCAGTGACCTCTAGTGATACAGATCCAACACTGCAGGTTAGAAACCGCCCAGTGCAGTCTTCAGCTGCCAGTACTGGGGACTTTTTCAAAAGGAAACAAATTGTTAAAAAGATCAGCAAGCCTGCAAAGCAGGTTGATTAATGAGCCACTATTTTCTAATTTACGCCACAAAAGAAATGCCTCACACTTAAACTTGATGTACACACAAAACTGGAGGGAAAAATACCATTTAGCTTGTCACATGTTTTGCTCATGTCAGGCTTGTACAGTAACTCAAAGTGTGGGTATAAAGTCTACTGTTGTAACTTGCCTGTGTGTTTCATTGGGGTGTGCGACAAAGGCAGGGCAGAGTAAGGTATAGCTCAGGTTAATGAATGTGCCTTAGAAAAATAGTTTTGCTCTGAAAAAAACTTTTACTGCGTCATTTGTTCAGTGTTTGTGGTAAGGACTCAGAAGTTTGGGACAGGCGTATTTAGATGGAAAAAAAATGAATGAGAAATAAAAAAGACTTAAGTCGTAAAGTAATATTTATATAAAACAATTTCATTTGAAATGTCATATGTCATATTCTTATTGAATTTGTGCTTTTCATGTATCTCAACACTGAGAGAACACAGTTGTGGGATATGAACAAAAGCAGTGTTTCAACCCATAAAATAGTTCATATATTTCATTAAATCACATTTCTTAGTAATTATTTTACATAACATGTGCAGTAACCATAGGTAATAACACTGTATATACTTTTAAAGCACTATGACAAATTATAAAACAAATCCCAAATTTCACCCTTGAGACTTGCCGTAGTTACATATACATTTTTATTTTTAGATCAACATTATGGAGTTTTTCTGACTGATGGAAGATAAAATGGAGATAAAACAAATGCATAATGAACGTTGCTGTAGATAATTTCATACCAAATTATTTAAGCACAGTTTGTCTGAGTAAGAGATGTTAGAAATTGGTGAAATATGATCGTATTTAGGTCAGCCAATTATCACCGCATTTGTGTCTGCCAATCGTCACGGGTGTGTTCTGCGTCATCGCCTCCCAGCCAATCGCACGGCGACGCCCAGAAACGGGGCACCCAAGACGTAAACCTGGCAAACATGGCGACTCTCCGAAGAGAGTACGGAGATTGGAAATACGACCGTTTTTAACCGAGAAAATAACCTCCTCTTCGCATGCTACAATGTGGCGGGGTTAGCCAGAGCCATCGCACGCACAGCCTTTTAGATGATGTTTGCAGAGGTAAGTTAGCGCCGGTGAAATCGACGCTTGTATCGTTACAGTAGTTTGTTTTCCAGTGATAGACATGGCTAGTTAGCTTGTAGCAGCTAGCGCCTTAGCGTTAGCCCCGCAGGTAAACACACAGCCTGACAGGGGAGAGGACGGCACACAGCCGCGGCGTTTTTCCGAAAGCGCGTCTGCTATAAGTGGCAGTCAGCCCGGGATTACACGGTTAACGCTAAGTTAATACATTGAGCTCAGGATATCCGCGCTGTCAACACCGTGCTGGAAATTAGCTCGACATAGGCGATGTCGGTAGTATGCGTTTAGATTATGAGTAACGTCCCTCAACAACGAATTTCTACATCACAACAAACACAGGTGAGTTGGGCGTTACCTGTTTGCACTGCGAGTGGGGCCAAAATGTCATGTTAAAGGCAAAAGAAAGTTGATTATTTAGCACCAGCAAGATTGATTAACGGCATAGTTGTGGGCTGTTGGTTATTCCACTAGTTTCTCTATTGTTAGCGAGCGTTCACGTAACGTAAACATAATAGGCGGTGACAGCTTTTTGTCGGAATGATATGGTATGTTGTGGCACTTCCTTCTCCTTTAGCATTAACTTCGGGGAAGGTCTGAGACGTTTCCAGCTGCATTCAGTAGCCAGACTGTCTGTCAGAATAGCTCCCTTCCCCTGTCAGACATAAACAACTGCTGGCCTGACACAGGCCTGTCTTGAAATATTAATAGGGTGTCTTGAGTCCATTGTAGCTGGTCAGTGGTTGCAGGGATTAGCTTCGGCTTTGTGATCATTTGTGACAAGCCGTTTTCAGTGTGACTTGCGATGACATTGTAGTTTTGCTATAGTTGTCACATGATGCAGTTTCTCAACGCACACTGGGCTCCCTGACTTTAAATAGATAGGAACTACTGGTTATGACATCTGCTGAAAGGAAACAAAAAAATAGACTCCAGTGTCCACCTCACCTGAGCGACAGGTGACCCAACCACATCTCGGCACCTATCCAGCAGTTTAAGTACAGGTTTAGCCTCCGTAATGAGGCCGCAGCTGCCACTGCACTACTCTGCATGGCTTACAGGCAGTACTGATTTCTGTGTAAAGTGCTGTCAGGGGTTTCACTTCAACTTGACAGTAGTTCTTTGGAAAATCTTGCTCCCTGCTAACCTTTAGTCTGAATTGAGTGACGGGCATATGTTGGGTTTTTGTGGCCCTTTCTGTTAACACCATTGTTATCATCATCCACGATCTTACACAAGAATGCTGTCCTCTATCAGCTAATAATTAGTCTAGCCTCTTTCTCCTTCACCAACTTGGTTTTGTCTCAGACTTTGATGACTATTGTGTTTCATTTAGGCAGTTGTTTGCTTTCTGGTAGTGTTTGCATTTTTGTGTCATTTAATGCATATTTGCACATTAAACTTGTGGCGCAGCCGTTGCTCTTGTCATTTGTAGTTTTGTTTGCTCATTGAATTGTATGATCACGTTACACTGTAGACAGATTGGCATGAACTTTTGTGATTTACTCCTGTGAGTGAATGGCATACCAACATAGCATGATGAATACACTTTTGTACACAGAGTTGGTTTTCTGTAGCAAGATGTGAGTGCATTGTGTGTTCATCCATGGGCACACAAAGCTATCTCAGTGCTTTTCACCTGTGGCTAAATCTCATTAAGGTGTCTTAATCAAAGCTTGGTGGACATTAAGGACAGCATGCTGTCACATCAGGCCTGCTTGTCATCTAGTATACCTCTCCCTCCTTCCTTCTGTAAATAGAGGTGGTTGCTCTGTCAAACAGGCTGACACCTTTCAAGAATTAAGCCCCGTTCACATCTGTCTTGTATCCAAGTATATCCACAATGAGTATAGGACATGCTGAGATGTGGAATGCAGTTCACATTTGACATCAGAATTTGACTTGTGTCACCAGTTGTGATTGGATTTTGCTATGACTTTATTCTACAACAGCTTCTAAATTAAATTAAATAAATAAATTTAGGGTAGCGCAGGTGATGCAGAAGTTGACTGTTGCAGAGGTCAGGGTTTAATTCCTAGTTCATGCATGTCCTGCAGCTCGTGTGTTCGACTTAGTGGGATGTTGCTGGCCTAGTGATTTGTACTAGCTAGCTGAGATTTTTGGAGAGTAACATAAACCTCCAGATATGCCTTTGTGGAACAACATCTCAACAGAAGGTGAAAATGGGAAACTGGGGACTCAATATGTATCAGAGGAGGCATGTGGCTGACTTCACCCTCCCCAGGGTAGCAGATAACAGCTCAAGAGAGCAGCCCATACCACACTGGACAGAAAAATAGGGGAACAAAATAGTGCTAGGCCATACAGCCAGATAGTAGATGGCTTGCTAGCACCTCACCTTGGCTACAGACTGTGTTTGTGGGGTGTAAGCTTCACAGTTGGTTGACAAATCAAATGAAAAAACAACATTAAGTTTCTTAATAAAGTGCTGAGCCATCTCAAACTGCCAGAAAAAGCATCAGTGCTCGATAGATTGAGATGAGAGATTAAGAAAGAGATAAACTCCATCCTCAAAAATGTATTTACTAATTTTCTGTCTTGATGATGGTGGGGGAGAGCATCTAACATGTCAGACCAAAGCATTCGTGTTTCTCCACTCATTCATTCAGATCTTTTCCTGAATATGTCACTCATACTGAATGTGATCACATGTATCCATGACCACTTCAGAAAGTCAAATACTTATTGTGCAATCAGACCTCATTTTAATGACAGCTGTTCACCTGTGATTAAATCATCCACAATGCATTACAGTCCAAAGTGTCGGCAGGGCCAAAGATTACAATCTGCTGAAGGTCCTGGTCATAAAACTTTCCATTTTCACTCTGTCATTTTTGTCCCCACCATGTAGCTACTATAAATGAATGTTTGTGCTAACTGTGTGCATATACTCACACATACTGCACTTGTTACATTTTCAAATAAATGGAAGGTGAACTGCTCTGCTGATCAAACACCATAGGCTTTACAGAGATTACAAAAGAAGAGCAGTTTACCCAACGTGAGAAGAGCTGCATTCATTATGTTGAAGAGTGGATCATTGTGGCTTTGTCTGTTCACTCTCCTACTGTGCTTGTTACTTTACCTAATGTTAATGTTGTTGAGCTAATGATAGCTGAAGGCTTGTTAGTAGGAGATTGCACAGCACAGGTTTTGAATTAGCGAGCAGCTAGATTGTCCCAGTATCTGCTTTACTGACTGTCATTTGTCAGTGTGGGCTGTCAGTGAAGACAGCGGACGGCTGACCGCCTACAGATGACGGAAGAGTTTAGACACGCTGTTAAATAGGATTTCAGCCAACCTGCAGTACAATACAACTTACCACTGGCCAAATCTTAAGCAATGTTGTGATGCATTTTGTTACTGTGTATGTAAAAGTACCAAAGCCTCTCATTTTTCAGTCAGTAATCTGTATTCAACATTCAGAAATGTATTACTATCACTCTTTCAATGTAAACACAAGGGTAACCCCAGCACCAAAAGTAAAACACACCATTGCACCCTGATGTCACAGGTCTTTTGATGCACAGATTGACCAGGAGACCAAGGAGAACACAACTTTCTAATGCTTTCTGAAAGTATGAAAAGTTTGTTTACAGATTTTTGGATTTGGATCATAATTCACTATTACTAAAACCCTGACAAACTTTGCCTCCTTATACATTTTTCTTTTCCTCTCTGGAAATTAACCATCACTACTGTTGCAATTTTACTAGATCTTTTAATTGCACAGCTTGAGTTTGAGTTTATATACTACTACCTTAGACGATACAAAAAACTATGTAAATTTCTTCTCAAGTTTAATATGGTATCTCTTTTTATAATGGTTGTGCTGGTGGATTAGACCAGCATGACCAGTCAGACATACTTACTTTCTCTTCCTCTCAGGCATTAACAATGGATATCCCGCAGGAGAGCTTTAATGGGCTGAGTTAACCTCTCGCCCAATGACCACACTGATTAGGGTTGCGGCTAAGCACTTGCGGACTTGTGCGTGGGTCCCAAAAATAGAAATATTTACCCTTGAGCAGTTCTTCCCACACGTGTGTGTCTGGGTATGCACAGTGCAGTATGTGTGTAGTTGTGCGTGGATTTATTTTTAAGTTGCGCCAGGAAATCTGGGAAATTATAATCTCCAAGACACTGATAAGAGGCTGTGTACACATTTCTGAATTTGCCTGGAGTCAAGGACGTCCAACAGTAGAACACTCCTCAAAAACCTTACTTCTCTATATAGTAGTGCATTTACACAGTTAGATGATGCATAGTTCGACTTGCTACTAGTCATTGTAAGTGGGGGACATAAATTGATATATTGATTTCATGATATAAGATTAGATCTGGGATTTAGGTTATCATAAAGTTGAGAACTAGTTAATTAATACAGATTTGGGGGTTATCTTACTTTTGCAGTCAAATCAAACGACCATATTTTTCTACTTGATCCTCGGCCATTATATTAACACACATGGATAACCTAATCAAGATTCATTCTTTGTGTATTCTGCCTCTGTTTAGATCACGTCATTAACATAAACTATGGTGTGAAGGCATGTGTATCTGCAGTCTGCCAGTCAGCATCCAAAAATATTGGTTTATTATGATGTACAAGATTTATTTCTCATGAATGCTAAGATTTCATTGGAAGTCTTGTTGTCCAGCTTATACACTTTGGGTCAAATGTCCAATGAAAGTACTTTTGTGTCTGTTTGTATATGCAGACATCTTTTTTAGGGGCTGTCAGAATTGTTATGTTCATGTTTATGTGCATCTCTTCAGTGGGTTGCGTAAGGAATTGCCTAGATGTTAAGATGTGTGTGTCCCCAATGGGCTTTGGTGTTAATCACTGGAACAGATGGTTCATGTTTAAAACCCTGTGTAAGCTGTAATGACTCAAGAGTGTTGGTTATCATCTCTCCTACAGAGCCAAGCCTCCACAGCCTCATCACCTCATCACACAGCCCCACTGATAGCCTCCACATTCCCTTCTGCCGCTCACTGGCACCACTGACGTCAGACCAGACTTACATTACCCATTTGAACTACACGCAAATACTTTCTCAGGGAGTGATTGCATTGAGTTCAAGGGACTTGGACAGGATTTTCTTACGCTATCCCTTTACAGATGGAAAGTTGCATTTGAATGCAAATATCCTAAAAAAAAAAAAAAAGACTCTCTAAATAAAAGCGTTTTTGAACCACAGTTTTCACTGAGTCAGTTAGTACTGACAAACCCACCCCACATCCATGCACTGAATCAGGCTTGAATTAATGACAAAATGACCTAAATATCTGGCAGTGTACAGTTATCAAGGTCTGTCTTGTCAACTGGAGAGGTTTTAAAAAAAATAGCTGCTGCTACAGGTGCATCCAGACAGTTATGAGACTAGTTTATCTCACTGTTATCTTGTGTGTATACAATACAGTCACCCGTTAGCATGTAGCTTAGGCCTGGTGGTAATAAATGTGTCAGTAATGACTGCAGTGGACTACTGAAATCTTCTGAACACTGCCAACAGTGGAGTAACTACCCTCCCTGTGATAACTGTGTGGGTGAAAATTAAACAGAGTAGATGTGTTTCTAAAGGTCAGGCTGTTCGTGGAGGTTTGCATGAAAGTTAGTATCTAGAGAATAATTTGGTCTTCATGTAAACAGTAACAAAATTGTGGCTGATTACTGTGTTACAGCTGTCTTGGAAATGTGAGGACATTTCCATTCATTTAAGATAGTCAAAGTTTGTGGCAGGGTGTAAACTGTCCTATGAATAGAGCCTATGTACCTCTACCACTCCTAGCTCAACTGTAATAGTAGTAATCTTCTACTCTTCTTATAGTCCTAACCCTGCTATTAGTGACTTGTTTCCAGCCAGTTATGACATGTGAAAGAGGGGGTAGTCAAGCCAGTTTGGACACATTCTGCAGCCCAGACACGAATGTGTACACATGCACTGAACACATTTGGTTACTGTCAGCTTTTTGTAATAACTTTCTTGAACTCTGTAAACCTGGTTCCTTAATCACTGTATTAACTAGCCACATCTCTGCTGGGTGACCTGATCTTGGCCATGTAGTGTGTATGTTTAATAGGGGCGTTAGATGAGTGTGTTTGCATGAGAAATATTTCAGACAGGGAAAACTGAAATCAACACAGAGCGATGAAATTAAACATTAGCAGTGCTTCCTTTTATCCAAAGTAATCAAACTGTAAGAATGAAATTGACATGAAAAAGTCTAAACAAGCTAGTAATCAGGTTATTGCAGTGGAATAACATGTACTAATATTTCCTGCCCCAACCCGATTCCTCCTAAATCAGGTTTGTAAATGAAGTGACTGTCTGCTGCGTGTCATATATTCCAAGGTGTGCTCATAGGTGCTGTTGGTCTGTTAGTGTAATGACCTATATGTTTAAAACCAGTTCTGCTGTCATGTTTTAGCGTACACATCTGACAGATCTTAGCCTGTCTAGTAGGCTGTGGGTTTACAGTGAGTAAACAAAGTCAGGGTCAGTAGGCCCAAGTGGCAGCCATCAGAATCAGGTTTTAATTTTTCCATTGTTCTGTGTAATCAGTGGTGATGAAGGATGTCACAAGCTGATTCGCACGATCTTAACTGGAGCCAGTCAAGTCATTTTTTAAATTGACTGTTATCAGCTTTCTGATAACCCGATTGAGGTCCTTTGTTTATTGTAACCTGTCATGCTCTTGTTACACCATGGAACAGCACAGACGATAGTGGCCAGTTTGAATTTTGAATGATGCACCCCTCATACGCAGATGTCAAGATACCTGCCTGTGCAATGCTGTTCAGCCTGCCCGCTGCCATACTCGGAGCTGTTGGTATCCCTACCACTAATCTTTTTGATGCTGATACTTGGTAACAGCACATACTCCATGTTAAATGACGCAGAGTAGGAGTGTAAACTAAAGAGATCTTCAGCAGGACGTACTAGTCATGTGGCATGCATGTGCACTGTGGCAGCAGTTCAGCCTTGTCTGGAGATGTTTAAAATTGATCTGGAACAAAAACTATTGCGCTGAGTTTAGTGAAATGTAGTTCCTATATCTAATCAGACATTAATAATTAGATTAATCAAATAGTGGCAGCCTTATGTAACAACCTGTGTTCAGTGGTCTTTCCTCAGAACATGTCTGAGGTATTTATCTAATAGAAAGTTGTGGATTTGCATGTTGGTAGAGAGTGACAGGTAGCACTCAACCTGCTTTACAAATTTCAAGGAGTGTAACAATTCTGAAATCCTCACAAACATCCACAATCTCATTCCACAATACCGGGAGACCTAATCGCAACCCCCACCCCCACCCTCAGCTCCAACTATGTGACAAATGTAACAAAACTCATTTTTCATTTCAGAGTAAACACTGTAACATATTCAATTATACAATTATTATTCTATTTGAAGTTAGGGCAAGCTGTATATTTTTGTAAATATTGCACATATTTTATTTGTCTTCCAAATGCATGTGTCACGTGACTATTTTGGCCCAATCCTGATCGAGTGATCACGTGAGTGATCAGTAGTCACGCTATACGTAGTAATCCGGGGCTGGACCGTGTTCCCAAATGCAACCGACTTGGCAGGCAGTCTAATGTGTGTCATCCGATTTTCCATAGCGGGCTGTAGCAGTGAGAACAATGTGTCAGTGTCCTGAGGAAGATCTGTCTGTTCCTATCTGGCTCCATCAGTGGATCTGCTTATCTAAGGAACTCTAGTATGAATATAGGGCAGCCGAAGATCATCACTGTTGATCATCACTGTGTCCGTCAGTGACTCTGCTGTGACGGCTCCATGGCTAGAGTGTGGGCATTATACAGTGTGTTACTCTGTGAGAGTTGTGCATATGACCACCATTATGTTGATAACTGCATTTTTTCAAATTAACCTCATGACACTGCTTATGTTATCACACTTTACTTATTCTCTGCATGGCTGGGTTTCATTTGTCCAGCTTGCACCTGCCGGGATGGTTAAGTTTGTGGAGCACTATGTTAGACTCATCCTTCATGTAACAAACCCCAGCATTCATACACATAAACACACACACAAATTACCATATAGCCTTTTCAGGTCAATACTTATATCTAGATTTGGTAGTCTAAAAAGTATAATTTATTTGTAATGTTACATGAACAAACAATGTTGATATGGATTCTTTAGATTTGTCTTAATGCATAGGACAAACTATGCAATGGTGAAACATTCTAAATTACATTAATCAATTATATAAACCTGCTTATCCTTTGCAGGGTTGCAGGAGGCTCCATACATGCACAAAAAAAACACATCTTGTACTTTTTAGATCAAGAATGAGGATGAATGTCCGCAGAGCTGAGGGCAGGAAGTGGAGGTATGGAGTAGAGAGACCATCTTTTATTCAGTGGAGTGGATTCAGTCTCCTGTGTCCACAAAGCATCCAGTCATGTTTTAGTGTACATCATTGAACAAATAACCTGCTTTTGATGTCATGGATAAACATGATCTCAGAAAATGCAATAAGTTCACTTATCCTATGTGATGTGAATCCTATGTGATGTGAAAGCATCAGCAGTCGTGATAGAGATCACTTCCAGTTTAAAAACCCTCAGCCTGCATTGAAATGACCTCCGCTGTTTGTGCCAGTGCTACTTACACAGTGACAGTAGTTTCAGTGTGCCAGCCTGGCCTTGCCTTCCCTGACTCACGTATTGAGCGGCTAAAAGTAACAGTTGCGTTTTCTGGTGTTTTATCATTGCAGTCAATGCATCTGCAGCATTGGCACAGTATGGGACTGAAAATAGAGCTTCTAGACTAACTTATGTGGAAAACTGGGACAGAGAGGTGCTCGCTAGACACAAGAGTTTAGTTTCCTGCGCTGACAATAACAGGAAAACCATAGGATGTGACTCACACATATGCACACTCACACTCCAAGTCTTCATCTGATACTCTCTAACAATACAACACACCACAGTTTGTCTTTTTAAATAATCTTTTCCTGTGCTGACATCTGTAGTGTAGAATAGTGTTTTTACTTGACTGCGGATGACGTCATTGTACAGTATAATAAGTGCTGCTGATTTATTGTTATTTCTCCTTCACAATGGAGTGAGCAGTCATGACCAAACAGTTTTATGTGGGGGATTTATGATAGGGCTGGGAGAGAAGATTAAGCCATTTTTAGACTGTACTTCAAATGGCAATCGATAAATTATTTTCAGCATACAATTACAAGTTTATTCACATTTATAGCCAAAGAGTTTGAAACAAAACAAAGACACAGGGCTGTTACTGCATGCAGTAAATTACCATATGGTAAATGGTAACAACAGTTACAAATGCTACTAATGTAAACAAATCTTAATCAGTGACTTAAAATGTAAATAATGTAAATTTAGTTAGTGTCTGGGCAGTAAATTAAAAGAGCTGTTTGTCAGTGATGGAAGATTTAAATGCTTTGATCAGACAGCAGGCGGGAAACTTTTCTTCTGACCAACTTAAATGATTGTCGGACTAATTCAGATACTGGCAGAGAAGTCTGCACTGGTTAAAGAATAAGCAGTAGAGTATTCAGCCTGTGTTTTGTTTTTGTGTGTGTTTCAGGCCAGTCTGTCCATCTGGGGATGGGGGGGTCTTGGAGTCGTGCTGTTCCTCGTCACCTTTGGACCCTTTGCCATATTCTACCTGGCTTTTTATGTCTTCTGCTTCATTGGAGGGTGAGTGTTAAGACCTGTAAAGCATACATCATGTCTGTTTGTAAGCCTGCTCTTCTACATTAACCACAACACTTTGTATGGCCACCCTGGAGATCAGTTTTTAACTTATCTTGTTCTCACTTCTGTTTTCCAGGGGCTTTGCGGTCATTCTGCTCTATGGAAAGATCAACTCAGAGAAACACCTGGAAAAATGCGAGCATTCTTACCTGCCATCCACACAGATTGGTATACTAAAGGTAAAAAGGCACTCAAACAAACACACACACACATTTAGACCTCACCCACACAAACAAATAAATTAGTTGTTAATCAGCTTTCTTTGTTGATGAAGTTCCCGATACCATGCAGATCTGTAAAGTAAAGTTCTGACATTTCACCACATCTCTCATCATTCTGTACTTCTCTTTCAGACGTTGGATGAGATGAAGCTAGAGATCAAGCCTATAAAGATTGACAGGAGACTGACTGGCTCCAGTTTCATCGATGAACCACTGCAACAGGTGAGTGTGTGTGCGTGTCTTAATATCATGTAATGTGACTTCCTGTGCATTTTACACCTGTGTGAAGTACAAATGTTAAGAACTGTACAGCATTGACTGTAAAAGAGAGTAACAGAGAGAAGTGGTGGTAGAGTAGTAGAGTGATTGGCCTGAAAAAAAGGCACTGCACAGATGAAACTGAGACAACAGCTAAGAAGGGAAGCTAACAGAGGATAACAGGATTATGACTGGATAAAACATGCTAACGCTCCAGACTTTTTGGACTCTGCCCCACTTGGGTCACTGTCTGACCCATCAGCTGGTCTAGGTCAGCAACTTGATGGTCTCAAGCCATAAAGTAGTCATCACTGTCAAAAACTACATGACCTCCTAAAGCCTCTGTGCCTCTCTTTCACAGGAAGTTTGTTCCTAGTGTGTTGTGTGTCATCAGATTAGTCGGGACCAGGATGTCTGTTTTTTTGGGGGGGCGGGGGGGGGGTTCTTGCAAAACAAAATTTCATTCTCCTAAACTCTAAAACACACACACAGGTAACACAGGTATTTCTCTTTCTTAACAGCCTCGACAGAAAGAATCTCAGTTCTGATCGTCACAATTTACTGGCACATCCTCTTCACACATTATTTTTTCGTTTTTTTTATTTTTTATTTTAATAGGGTCTTTTTTTATTTCTTTTTAAAAAATAAATATCACACCTTTCCCTCTAGACCTCAGACAAGCACATTTACTTTCAAAATCTGTTTTAATTCTGAATAAGTACTGGACCACACAGTGACTTAGAGGTTATTTTTCCTTCGCACCCGTATTCTAGATTTGTTGCATCATGTAGGCAGATGCCTAAATGTGATATTTAGGTGCACTTCTGAAATCTTACCAAATTTACTGTCCGGGAAAAAAAGTTGAAAGTGGAACTGAAAGTTTATCTTCTGTTACATTGCTACACTACCAGTGTTGCACCATCAACTGTTGCATGGCAGAAATGTATCCGAGTCTGCTGGAGATTTACTCAGCTTAACACATTGGTAAAAAGATCCTGTAAATGATGGCTCGGTTGTCTGTCAGTATTGCTGACAAGGAACATGAGCTTAGTAGCTGCAGTCTGGTGGTTACAGTTTTTCTTTCCACTCTTTCCTGTAGTTAAAACACTTACAGTAGAAAACAAGCTTTTAGCATGTTGTCCACAGTAAAACAGCGTGGCCGGCAGAGTTAAGTGCAGAGTCGGCGGTTTGACATGGTCAGATGACATGGGCTGCTCCACTGTGGAGTCTCTGTTCTCCCTTCCTCCCTGGGAAAGCACACTAATCATTTCAGCAGCATGTGAACCTCGAGATCCTTCACAGCTAAACCTGACATCATGCAGACCTGTGTCATGCTCTGCCAAAGACTCTTTTCTTCTAGTCTTATTTTTCTCAGATGTGCTTACATAAAAAAAAAAAATCATGAACAAATCCTTCCTCCCACTGCAGCTCACACAGTAGCGGCAGATACTGACAGTTATGCTGATTTTTGCGTTGGCTTGATTTAGTCATACTACTCAACTGCAGTCTCTATTGAATTTAACAGACTTCAGTTAAATGATTGATTTACCCAAGTTTCCTTAGAGCTCAGTAATCTATTCCCTGGGTGTTAGTACTAGACATTGGCAATAAACAGATTTCATTTTCTGTCCAAGATGAGTTATTTACCCATCTTGCTCTCCACTGGGTTGTAGCATTTAATTAACTCTCCCTCTCTCTACTTTTTATTCCCCTCAGTCAAGCTCCAAGATAGTCTTTACTAAATTTCCTTTACTAAATGTCTTTTACTTTCTTGCTCTTACTCCCTCCTCTTCCTCCATATTTCTTTCTCTCTGTAGGTGATACAGTTTGCTCTGAGAGACTATATCCAGTACTGGTACTACACTCTGAGCGAGGATGAGTCCTTCTTATTGGAGATCAGACAGACTCTGCAGAATGCCCTGGTCCAATTCTCCACACGGTACAAGACAGACTCACATTTGCTCTGAACGACATGTTACTTCTTAACATTTTCTGCCTTGATATTGAAGGTTTTACACAAACCAAATCTGTTTTGTATTTCTCTACTGTTTTGTGTGTGTGTGTGTCAAGGTCCAAAGAGGTGGACTGGCAGCCTTACTTCACCACTCGCCTGGTGGACGACTTTGCCACCCATTTACGTGTCTTTAGAAAAGCCCAGGATCGCCTCGCTGACAGAGAGGACAAACAAAGTACAGATGCACATTCACGATTGCTTTCTCACTCGCAGTTGTCATCAGTATGTTTGGCATGGCTTAAACAGTGATTGTGATTGTGTAGTTTGATTTCAATAAGATTTGTTTATAGTTTTGGTGCAGAAAAATAGTTTCAGAGAATTTAGCGCAAATAATGACAAGTAAGAGTTTTGTCTGAACAGGAGACATAACAGAGGAGCTGGTGGACTCGTTCTTCGAGGCCGAGGTGGAGATGGAAAGGAAGATTTGTCGAGACGTTGTGTGCACTTCACATAAAGACGAAGAAGGTAAACGCACATCTGTAATCTTGTTTTACATTTGATACCATCATTCAGAACTTTTCCCACAAATGTGCTACTGTTTGATGTTATAGTGAGGAAAAAATATTCAAAAGCCGTGTGTGTGTGTGCGTGTGTGTGCGCTTGTGTGCGTGCATGGGCGTGCGTGTGTGCGCGTGCGTGTGTGCCAGGTTTCCTTCGAGACTTGTGTGAGTTGCTTCTGTATCTGTTACTACCTCCTGGAGATTTCCACAACAAGAACATGAGATACTTCCTAAGGGTGAGTACACATAAGATACACAAACACAAAATCTCATCCTCACTTACGTAGTATACCGAACAGTCTTAACTTTTGTTACTTCATAGGCTATTGTCGTTTCGGACAATGTGACAGCATATTTGTAGCGTAAATTGTTATGATTGTATCAAGAAAAGCACTGTGATGTTTTTAGGAGGTACTGGCGCGTGGCGTGCTGCTTCCTCTGATCAACCAGCTGAGCGACCCAGACTACATCAACCAGTTTGTCATCTGGATGGTGAGATCTGACACTCACACCCGTCCATAACTCGCATCTATCAGATAGATTACTCTCCAAGAAACAATCCAGAAAATCTGATGAAATAGGACAGAAACAGAATTTTTCAGTGGTTTGTGTGACAAGTGTAAATGTGTGTGTGTGTGTGTGTATATAGATCCGGGACTCCAGCTGTAACTATGAAGCTTTCATGACCATCCTGAAGCTGACAGACAAGCCTGCTGAGCTGGAGGCCGTCAAGGACAAGGTGCTGGAGGAGCTGCAGTACCTCCGCTCCCTGGACACCGCTGGGGATGGTAGGCACTCAATCACATACACACACACACACACACACACACACACACACACACACACACACACTCTCACTCACTCACTCTCTCGCTCATATTCAAGTCACATGAAGCACAAAGGACGTCCGAAAAAATTGGCAAAACAACTGCACTGCATTCCTCTCCACCTCCTGATGTCTTTTTGTTTCCTTGTCCTTTAGACATCAATGTGATCAAGAACCAGATTAACAGTCTTCTATTTGTGAAGAAGGTGTGTGAGACCAGGATCCAAAGGCTGCAGTCTGGCAAGGTGAGAAACTACAACACAGCCTATATAGTGCTTACACTGGAGGATCCAAAAAAATACTGCATTACCAAAAATTTATTTTAAGTGTCATCAGTTTTTTAAATGTATTATTTATATAGTCAAACATTGTCAGCACAAGTGTCAGCTTAATTTTCCCAAAGTCAGTTTGTGAAGTTTTATCTTTTGGAATCAACTAAGCAGAAAAAACAATTTTCTCTGTTCTGTGTGTGCCAGACGTTTCTTATCCTGTGTCTGTGTCTGTGTTGTGTAGGAGGTGGATGCCTTGAAGCTGGCAGCCAACTTTGGCAAGCTGTGCGTTATCCCACTGGATCACATCCTCGTCCACAACATAGCCCTGCAATTCTTCATGGGTAATTCTGGAAATGCATCATCACATATACCACGGATGCCAAACGTCTCTGTAGTCATCCCAAGACATTAATCCTGAACATTTCTGTTAATCATCTTTATAATCCATAACTTATTCCGTTTCCTCACAATTTACAACTCCAACCTGTCTTGTTAGGCACACTGCTTTTCAGTCACACGTGACCTCGTCAGGTATTTTAATGGGTCACTCCATGATACAGATCAAATAACGATTGTGTGTGTGTGTGTGTGTGTGTGTGTGTGTGTGTGTGTGTGTGTGTGTGTGTGTGTGTGTGTCTGCTCACAAACTAAGTTAAGCCAAGTTGCGTCAGTTCTGGTGTGGAAAATGAGCACTAGCTTAAACAACAGCCTAAACCTTGTGGCTGGTCCTGGAATTTTAACATTAATGCTGCTAGTTTTTTTTTTTGTTGTTGTTGTTGTTTTTTTCAATAAAATAAGTTTCCATCAACATAATTCAAAAACTGAGCCAAAGTTACATTTAGTCATTCAAGTGGGACAGTAATCAGAAGTATTTGTTTAATATATATTTGTGTAACCAAAAACAACATACAGACTTCTTTTGGGCCGACTGTTGTGTCTGTTGATTCAGACTTCATGCAGGCAGCGGGGGCCCAGGCGGAGCTGTTTTTCTGGCTCACTGTGGAGGGCTACAGGGTGACGGCACAGCAGCAGCTGGAGGCCATGCAGGGCTGGCAGAAAGATGGCAAGAAGCAGCCCAGCGCCACAAAGGGCCTGCTGAAGGCTGCTGCACTGGGTGTCTACGAACAATACCTCTCTGACAAGGTAGGAGACCTGTTTGGGCACGCACACATTTAGACACGCAAATCTAAAGTCATTTCAGCCATAAAGTAGATTAAGACTAAAGCAAAATGTTTTGGTCGCTCAGATGTTCAGTCACAGAGTTACATGGAAAATTATGCATAAATGTACCTGCTGTTTCCGTTAGCTTGTGTCATCTAATATTGTAAAAAATTATCTACTTATGTCTGTCTGCTTTTGATTCTTCTCCAACAGGCGTCTCCCAGGGTACAAGTGGACGAGGCATCAGTGACAAAACTGGGGGAGAAGCTGCAGAAAGATGATCCAACACCAGAGATATTTGATGAAATCCAGAGACAGGTACATGATGTCATGTTTACTCTGTATGTAAGTGATTTTTATAAAGCATGCTAATACTGTGAGGAATATGACGCTATTTTCATTCTGTGTTTTTTAGCAGACACAAATTTTTCCTCTTTGTTACATTTTCATTTTCTTTTTTGAATGCTCTGCCTCAGTTCTTGTGATTTGCACCTGCTAACAAACTGTTTTACACATATTTTACCACAGGTGTATGACATGATGCTACGTGATGAGCGCTACTACCCCTCCTTCAAGCAGAGCCCTCTCTATGTCCGCATGCTAGCAGAGCTGGACATGTTGAAAGAGCCGAGCTACCGGGGATCTGATGACGGCGATGGAGAATCTTTTAATGGCTCTCCCACAGGAAGCATTAATCTAGTAAGTCAGCTTCGATTCCTGTTGCAGGGCTTAGAAAAATCTTGATGTGGAGACACCTCTGGCGTTGCTTTTGTAGTTCATCCTCCCACTGTTATCTGTGTTTCTTTTTGTGATTTCAGTCTTTGGACGACTTGTCTAACTCCTGCCATGATGAATCTATGCACATACATGCCTTCATCTCCGACACAGGTACAGACACACACACACTCAGTCTAAGTGTGCTCCTTTTTTGAACATGCTGTTCAAGTGTCAGTCTTAAATTAGGGTTATGAAGAAAACTTTAAGGGTTTGTGCTAGATTCTGGCAGCTTGTGTATGCACATCATGTTTAAAAACACTTCCTTGGTGTGGGAATTTGGTGTTGTAACTGCATATGTTGACAGTGTGTGAATTTGTCATGCATATTGGGTACCTTTGAGTCCCTGCTGGCCCCTCCTGCATGTTTTTTCTTTCAACTTTTCACCTCCTAGCTCCATATATCTGCATGTGTCTGCTGTGTCACTTTCATCCTGTTCCAATTTTCTTTATTTCTTTCATTCTGTCACCTTCAATCTTTTTCTGTTCTTCCCTTTTCCTTCCTTCCCCCTCCTCCCTCCTTTACCTTTCCTGTCATTCTGTCGCGTTTTCCTCCCTTTTATCACATTTCCACACCCTTTGCTCTTCATTCTTTCCTTTGATTTCTCTTCTTCCCCCCACACTTTGCTTCTGCACATACTTTCCTTTCTTTCTTCTGCTTTCATCCACCCCCCTCATCCTCCATTCCCCTGTTGGATGTATTGCTGCGCGGGGTAGCTGATGCTTGTCTCCCCGGCTTCTGGGGTGCTGCAGGGGTTTGCAACGACCACGGTAAGACCTACGCGCTGTATGCCATCACTGTGTTCAGACGCAACCAGGATGGCAGTGAGGACTGCTGGAAGACATACCGCCGCTACTCAGACTTCCACGACTTCCATATGAGGATCACTGAACAGGTGTGTGTGAGTCAGGATGATTGTGTACCAGTTGTCCAGAAGCCAGCAGCATTTCTATCAAAAGTTCATATTAGAGTTAAAACATGAGGCAACGAATGCGTTTGTTTTTATTTTGTTTTAGTTTGAGAACCTGGCATCGATCCTCAAGCTGCCAGGAAAAAAGACATTTAACAACATGGACAGAGACTTCTTGGAAAAGAGAAAAAAAGACCTAAATGCTTACCTACAGGTAAAGCATTTATATATTACATCAAATGTTTTATTGTCGGACATCATTTTGTAGAGTGATATCAATAACTTGTGTGTGTTTTCCAGTTGCTGCTGAACCCAGAGATGGTGAAGGCCTGCCCAACTCTGATTCCATATGTATATGACTTCTTAGAAAACAAGGCCTACAGCAAGGGAAAAGGAGAGTTTGCACGAAAGGTCAGTTAATGTTTTTATTATTTACTACCAGATAACTTCAAAACATTGTGTAAGTTAAGCTACTTTCATCTGTAGCTTATATTTAATGTATAGTGAAGTTTTTCACTCTGTACATGTCGTTGACCTTTAACACTTTAAATATAACTGTGTGCCTGAGAGCTCCAGTACTGCAGCAGCTTTGCTTTTGCAAAATGTTAGTCTTACACTAAATGTTAGTCTTACACTAAGCAGTGGAGCTCTGGTGGCACAGATATGGATTTTTAATCAATAAAGCTAATGTTTTTTTTATGGTGGGGTGCAATAACTACTAGGATGTTATTGGAGATACTTTCCCTTTTTGCCATTTTACTTCTAATGAAAAAAAAAGAAACCAAAATGATATTTCGCTGTGATTTACAATAACATACACCATTCTAGCCGCTCCACCATCTTTGCTGTAGTTTGCAGAACAGGTTAAAAGTTACAGATCTCAGCTTTGATCTTTAATTCAGTAGTTATTTGGTAGTGGGTGTAAGTGATTGTGACTCAGGACAAAGGATTATAATTGCTTTTTTAAAATATATTTTCTGCTTTTGTTTCTTTTCCCCATCAGATAGATACATTTGTAAATCCTTTGAGGAGCTCCATGAGGAATGTGTCCAATGCAGTGAAAGCTCTGCCAGACAGTCTGGCTGAAGGGATGACCAAGGTGTCTGACAACATGGGCCGCATGTCAGAAAGACTGGGCCAGGACATTAAACAGTCCATATTGAAGGTAATGCCATGAAATACTGCAAGTACTTTGCATCTGAATAAATATCTGGACCTTTTGGTCATTGCGTTGACATGTTAGTTCATCCAACCTCTGACGGTCTAGTGTCTTTCCCCTGCTCTTCTAGGTGCCTCCACTCCTCCCTAAGTCTGAAATCGACCCTGAGCACTGTCGAGTCTCCGCCCAGCTTGATGACAATGTGAGTCAGGCAGTCGGTTTGGTTGTTAGGTGTTCATGTCTTTTATTATGTTTTTGGTAAAATGGTAAATGTGTGTCTTGTGTGTCCAGGTGGACGATAACATCCCGCTGAGGGTAATGCTGCTGCTGATGGATGAAGTCTTTGACCTGAAGGAGAAAAACCAGTGGTTGCGCAGGAACATTAAGAACCTGCTGCAGCAGCTCATCAGAGCCACGTATGGAGACACCATCAACAGGTCAGAGATGCACAAAGATATTGCTACGTACAGTTTGATCTATGTATATGACATCACTGCTAACTCATACTGGGCTCTACATCCAATTTCTAGTGAGTTTTGCTGATGTGAAAGGGGATGACTGGGTTTGTTAAACACTGAAAAACATGACCTTAGATTTGCAGTTTGTGTATTTCTTGTGTATTTATCCACCTAAGCAAACAGCAAAATAGGATTAAAGTGCTCAGATCACAGAGCGTGTGCAGATACTTAAACTGAACACAAATACAGACATGTTGTTGAGAGCTTCAGAAAATCATCAATTTCACACAGAGCACAATCTGAATAGTCTTACTTTTGTCTCTGCAGGAAAATTGTGGACCATGTGGACTACTTGACCTCACCAGAGCAGGTAGCAGACTACGTCAAGAAGTTCAGGTAACACTTCCACTTTTCTTCCAAATAAATCTGATTGGTCAGAGGAGCTGAGTGTAACCCTGAGTGGTTCTGTCCCCTTACAGAGATTCCTACTGGCCCAATGGTATACTGGCTGAGACCCCTCCCCGTCGGGACAAAAGCATCCGCATGAGGACACGAGTAGCTGCCAAGACCAGCCTGCTGGGGATCATGCCAGGTGAAAACATGTACACACGCTTAATTTAAGCATCATCCAGGCATCAACAACTGTTTGGTACGACTTCATCCACTTACTCCCCATATTTAAGGCCCTCTCTCTTGTAGAGAGAAAAAACAGATACACTAACATCTCTCATCTATGTGGCTTGTTTAAGTAAGTTTCTGAGTGGGCTTGCTGCAGCCCTTAGAGGTCAATAGGAGGATAAAAACACCCACTATGATTGCTGTCTCCTGTTCTCCAGCCAGGTGGCAGTAATGAGCCCATTACAGCTTGGTGCCCTAGAAAAAAGTGAAGAAACAACAAAAGAAAACTAACTTAAACAAATGCAATTTTTTCACATTAAGGGGAAAAATTTCAAGTGTGAAGACGGACTTGTTTAATTCACAAATATACATTTGGTTAATATTTTTACTCCTGGAACTGTCAGACAGATAACAGGGGTTCAACTTCTCTGTTAACAGGCATCTACAGGCATGTAGCTGACTTTCATTCATCTTTCATTTTGTAAAAGTTTTACTTGCATGCTCACTTTACTTCATGTTTTCATGTCTCTCTTATCTAACTAAAGAGTTGCATGCCTCATTCTTGCCCAATCCCACACTCAAGCGGTAACTCTGTGATCCTAAGTGCTCCTCTGGTGGTTCTGGTGTGAGCTCAGGGCAAAAATGAACCCTCAAGGAATAGGTTCTTCTTTTTCATCACTGACTACTCCACTTTATTTCTCTTCCTTCCCCCAGATGAGCTGAAGCACATCATTGGGGCGGACACCACAAGAAAGGGCATCCTGCGTGTCTTTGATATGTTTCAGTACCAACCCATGAATCGTCGGCTAGTCTACGTTTTCCTGGAGGGTTTCCTGGAGACAATGTTCCCCCAGTACAAATTCCCTGAGCTCTTTGTCAAGCTGCACTCCCGCTCGCCACGCATCCACAGATACAGCCAGAAACTCAAATCCTCCTCTCTTAAGAGGTGACAGGAAAGGACAGAGTCGATAGGACCGACGATACACACACAGACTTGAGAGCTAAGAGCGAGAGTGGGGGGCTTGACGTGGACGTGGACGTGAACGTGAACGCGTGTGTGTGTGTGTGTGTGTGCGTGTGTGTGTGCGTGTGTGTGTGTGTGTGTGTGTGTGTGTGTGTGTGTGTGATTTCTGCCATTTCTTCCACTTCCCTCACACACAGTTTTTGATGAAAGCACTCCAAATATCCAGCTGATTATTTCTGTCAAAACAGAACTGAAGGATGAACAACACACACTCTGCCCTTCTCTCGCTCTGAGAGACACACACGCGCAAACACAAGTCCTGAAATTTGCACCAAGACTGAACATGGCAGTCTTTTCTTTTACTTTCTACATTGTCCCCCACCTTTTTGGACTTTTTAAGTTGTGTTTAGCTTTATCCTGGGCCATTTAATGCTGCTTTCATGTGGTCCAGAGAGCAGACCACAGATACTGTATTGTTTTTAAACTGCAGGAGTAGATAGCATAGACCCACACCTTGCCTTACCTTCCCGCTTCTGTCTTTTGGCCGGCTCAGTGTGCCATCTCTGAACCGGCCCCTCAGCTGTAGTCAAAATTACCCTCATGCTGTAGACATTTGATCTGCAAAAATTGCACACACTAAACATGCAACAATATTTTGTTTTCATAGCAACCAAATATGTCAATGGCACTGGGTTAAAGAGGCGCTGTTTTTAAAATGTGACTGAACAAATATGGGTCGAAAGAATGATTTTTATTTTTATTGTCAGCATTTTTTCCAGCCTCAATGCTTTTCTTGAAACATGACTTTTTTTTCCCCTCTTTTTGCTTTTAAGTATTACATTACCTGTGCCGCCCATGATCCTCAAAGAATAGGCCACATCCCTTTTAATGCTACTGTCATAACCTGTGATGACCAAAGCTCATGCTGTTCATACGCGTGTGTGTTGCTGTTTGACGTTGGGTTTACTCTGAACATTACTGTGCTTCATATTGATAATCATGTGAAGAAAGAGAATGCAATGTTGACCTTTACTGACCTAAAAGGTGAGGCGGTGAGGGCACACTGAAGTGTGTTACAGTTGTGGGAAGCTCAGCTCTGGCTGTCCAAGCGCACTATCAAAGAATGTACTCTCTGGTCTAGTCTGTATTTGGCTTGTGTAGAATTTTTTGTGTGTGTGTGTGTGTGTGTGTATGTGTGTATGTGTGTTTAGCACAAAGAAGCAACCATCTTCAGTCAGAAACTGTGCCAGTGTGAGCTAGTGAACCAGCCTTAAAACTACAAACAGTATATACTGACCAAGAGACGCACGCTAGAGGTAGCTCTCCTTCACACGACTGAACGTTACTTTAAGGAAATCAAGATTGAGATATGGAGATGTATCCCTAATCACTTTTATTCAGAGAAAATGTCTTTAATTTTGTGCAATATTTGTTTTTCTTTAATGCATGTGCATTTTGAATCATTGTATACTGAAAAATGTAATTCTTTTTGTTTTAATAGTAGAGAACATGAAAGAAGTTTCCCCAGAAATGTCTTCATATCCCAACAACTTAACATTCCGTTGTTGTAAAAGTACAATGTTTATTTTACAGACTTGTTTTATAAGTCTGAGTTTTTTTTTTTGTTTTTGGGTGTGTGGGGGGTATTTTCCAATTATCCCTCACCCACTTGTGCAGAATCTGTGTTTTGGGTATTGACTGGGCGGTGTTGGGTGGGGGGAATGTGTCACAGCCAGATTATTAGCTCATTGAGCTATAGCTAGCTCGGAGGCGGCCTCAAACAACTGCTTCTTTTTAACTCATAAGTGGTGTTTTATGCATTCAAGGTTTTTTGTTGCGTGTGAACAGATTGTTGTTGTTATGAACTGACAGCTGGAGGGACTGCCCGCCCCACCCTCTCTTCCTGTCCAATAGACTCACAGGAGAGCTGCGTCCTGTGACCAATGGAATCACTGCTAATGAGCACTTACCGTAGCACCTGTGGGAGGGCCTCTCCCATTGGCTGGACGGAGCCCCATTCTGCTGCAGTCATTGGATGGAACTCCTTCGTCTGCTGTGATTTTCTTACACTGAGCAGCCGTGGTGGACTCTGATTGGTTGAGTCGGAGGACATGAACTTAGCCTCTCTTACTGAGAGGTGAATATTTTGTCCCCAAAGTGGAGGAGATGTCACCTTTAACTTTCTGCACACCTCTCCATACAGGAAGGCTTGTTTTTTTTGTTTTTTTTAACCCCAGTATATATGAATCTATGATAATGAAAATTGTGCATATCTGTGTACAGTATGTGTTAATAGTGTGCCTAAATGTACTGTCAACTCTATTTTCATATTTTTCTTTAACCTAAAAAAAAATCAATCAGAATGTCATGATCATTTTACGCGACTGAAAATGACTTTAGGGTGTTTTTTTTGCATCATGCTTATCAAACTCTTCCTTATGAGCAATTGTGCTCAGATCAGTATAACACTAATAAAAGGTAACTCAGACTAACTGACCCAGTGTGTATGGTGTCTTCAGTGTATTTGTTCATCAAATCACCAATAATATGGCTGAAGTTTGAACACATAAAAGGTTATGTCTGGTGCATGGTGCCCACATATTAGACCAACCTTTAACCATTATAAAAGGATTATCTCTGTGCTTCCTGCTACATTATCTACAGTTACACTTTCTCCTGTCTTTCTTCTGTATCAATAGTACAGATACAGTCTCCGAGCACAGAGCCAAAACAACACAAGACATTGATCCACAGATTTTCAGCTGGTACTTTTGTCTTTGCCTTCCACAACAATGGTTATCTTACATTTGTTTAAAACCACAAAAACACTCATTACACTAGTAAAAATTTTCAGTTATTGGTTTGCGTCATTTATTTTAAAAGAAAAAAAAGTATATTTCCTACAAATGATAGATCCCTACTTGTGCAGAGCCAGTAACTAATGTGTGGAGGCTCCAACACAAAATGATCTGTGTTCTGTTTTTCATAGCAGATATTTAATATACACATTTCTGTGGGGATCAGCTACAGAGACAGCACTTCATGAGATTTAATTCATTTAAGTTGTGTTATTTTTTTAAGCCTGTAACCCTTAACAGCTTTGTCCTTTTATGAATAAAGTCGGCTCTTAATTTAGAGTACATTCTCTTAATTTAATGTTATAGATCTTCACTTTCAGTTTTATTTTCTGAGACTGAGTTATTTAATATTTCATTTCATTCAGCCCAGAATCACTGATGAGCAGAATGTGCAAAGTAACATCTGGCATGAAGCATATCAAATTTAAGTAAAAATTATATATATTGGGAATGAAATTGTTTCTTTAAAATCTTAAGAAATAATTTTAATTAATGTTGTTGAAGCAAGCACATTAAACCATTAACAGGGAAGAGCTTTGGGATAAAGGGACATTCTTCAGTTGTGTTTTGTGCTAAAAATCTGAGTCTTGACATGTTGTGTAGGAAAAGCATAGGTCAATTAATTAATTGCTGAATCCACTGTTATTCATGTGCCAGGGCTCTCATACTGTGTATGCAGTCACTGTCATGAGTTATGAGGGATCAGTGCCACTGTCAGTGTCATCAAATGCTGGTCGTGAGATCTATTAATGGATTCATGACAAATCATTATTGGTAGAAGGTTGAAATGTATACCATATATATATCATAATTCAGTTGTTATAGGTACACCATTTTAAAGATGACAAAGAGATATGTATATAATATATGATGTCTTTCCATTTTAATTTAAGCACTCAATAACTTCCAATGCTAAAGCTTTGTCCATCCACACAATGCCAACAAAAACCCTTTCTCATGCTTGAACGTGAGACTAACACACTTTCCTGCAGGTTTTCGGGAACAGCTTCTTTGGGTTGTCACATTAATCCTCTCAGTCCATGTCTGACTTGTTGAAACGCATTTATTTCTGCAGTCTGCGTTTTCCGAGCAGTCCTCACGTCTTCCTCTGTGCTTTTCCTACCGGGTCAGCGATGATAACGATTCCCCACGCGGCCAAACCTGAGAGACAAACACAGGTGCATCACCTCTTTGAAAAGACAACAACAGGTAATGCTCCACCTGGGCAGTCCACAGCGGTGTGCGACTCACTTGCAGCGAATGTAATCTGTGCCACCGTGCCCATGGAGGTAGTTCCGCCTCGTTTCATCACTTTCCGGGCTGCCATAAACACATAAGCTCCCGACAGGATTAGACCACCACCGGAGATGAGCCGACAGCTCCAGCAGCCCTTAAACATCTGACTGGGTTTAGACACGGGGTCACCTGCTCCTCCTGTTGGTGCCTCTGGTACTGCTGACATTGTACCGCAGGGCGGGCGCTAATACTCATACACACCCTGGTTAGATTCCTGCCTTTTAGTAATTGTCCTCAAATGTTTCAAAAATCGTCCACTTGAAGACACAAATCTACTATCAACGATGGACACGGGTTGAGCTCATGCTGGTTGTGAGAAAAGGTCAAATTTTCAAAGTGTTTCCGGGTTATGCGCCTAGTGCTTCCTGTGCAGGATTTTCAAAACAAAAGTTTATTTACGTCTCGATGCCGCCATAGACTGTATATAAAAGTCGATAGTACCGTGAAAGAGCTGTTTGCAGTGCAGTCAAATGAATAAGTTGCTGCAAATGGATAAGTTGCTGCACAAGTTGCTCCACATTTATACATTAAACACTATTTCGCAATGAGAGCTTCTCATCACCGTCAAACCAGAAAGTTGCTCAGCTGAGTCAGCTCTGTCCACTTGGACTTCTGATCTCTCACTACAAGCACTGTGGTGAAGTCAGTCTGGGTTACACCGTTCGTGTCTCTCAGGGAAGAAACAATGCTTTTCTTAGTTGCCTTTTCTCTCAGTCTGTCTGTACCGTCGGTCGTCGGTCAGACCGAGCCTGTTGCGGACTCCTCGTACGTCGCTGCGGTTTACGAGCACCACTCAATCCTGAACCCGCAGCCTCATGTCCCCCTGTCCCGCCCCGCTGCCCTGCAACATGTCCAGAAAAACCTGGATATCTACGAGGAGCAGGCTGCCCGGGCTGCCCAACAGGTATAGACAGTTTAGACAGTCTTAAAAATGTACCTTTGCAGCAATAGTGCTCATTACTTGCTTCAGAAATAAATGATGTTAACCCTGTTCTGTCTGATATATATCCAAAAATACACTAGCACAGTTTGTCAAGTGGAATAAGACTAAATTCAACTAACTTCAAAACAAAGATAAACTCTGACCATATTTTTTTGAGCAGTCAAACAGTATTCAATTTTTGTTAATTTTTAACTCAAACTGTACTGGCCCTTGGACCCATCAAGAGGTAATTTCAGGCCATGATTGCCATTTGTTATAACACTTGCCTGAGCTTGGATCATAACCATTTACTAAATTTAACAGTAAATTTCTGTTATTATTTTTGCAAACCGCAGAGTTCCATCGTAGACATAGGTGTAAGTGTTTTTCCCCCCCGATATGGCCAGTTAAAAGGGTGGGTTTAATGTCACAGAGGAGAGTCACTGTGACAGATTGATGAACCTTTTTCTCTTGTCTCATCTCAATGCTCTGCCCTCATCTTCCCTTGGTCAGGGTGCCCAGATCCTGGTGTTTCCAGAGGATGGTCTTCAAGGTTTCAACTTCAGCCGATCATCCATCTCTGGCTACCTAGAGACTATTCCTGACCCCCAGCAGGAGAGCTGGAATCCCTGCACCGAGCCAGGAAGATACAACAACACTGAGGTGTACAATCATGCATTTAGAGTTGATGTCATTATTGAGCAGGCAAACTGACATGATGCACTGTTGTGGTGAGTGCCTTGACATGGAGATACCTCTAGGCTGCCGAGAGCTTTCACTCTTCACTTGAATGTGGTTGTTTCATGTTGTTTCATAGGTTCTCCAGAGTTTGAGCTGTATGGCACGTCGTCACAACCTCTACCTTGTGGCCAACATGGCTGACCTGCAGCCTTGCCCCTCGAAGACCAGCCCTTCCTCCAACTGTCCCTCTGATGGACACTGGCAGTTCAACACCAATGTGGTTTTCAGGTGTAGTGTAAAAATAGAAATAGTTAAGCTGAAGTCCAGCACAAATATACAATTTCCTAGTCTATGTGAAATATTAACAGTTTCCTCTGTCACACAGGTCTGATGGCCAGCTGGTGGCACGCTACCATAAACAAAACCTGTACTTTGAAGAAGCTTTTGACACACCACCACAACCTGAGATCATAACATTTGATACACCTTTTGCTGGGAGGTTCGGCCTCCTCACCTGCTTTGACATCCTGTTCCATGAGCCCACAATTACCCTGGTGGAGAGGGTACAAAAAATATATACATATAGCAACAACAATCTGTATTAAGCTATACTTTGCTGTGTTTGGTCTTTTTATTCTCTTACCCTCAGCATCTTTTTTGCACCTCTTTCAGGGTGTGCGTCAGCTGATCTTCCCAACAGCCTGGATGAACCAGCTCCCCTTGTTGGACACGATCCAGTTCCAGAGGGCTTTAAGCCTGGGTGCTAATGTCACCCTACTCGCAGCCAACATTCGCAATGACCAACTGATCATGACAGGAAGTGGTATCTACACCCCTTTTTCTGCCACCTACCACCATGCCCACAGAGGAGATCCAGAGGAGGGCAGGCTGCTGGTGGCCAGAGTGCCAGTCTTAGACCCACTGTGGGTGGGACAGAGCATGGCCACTGAAGAGAGAGTAGTTATGGCTGAGTCCACATTATCTATGGCCTCTGGATACTGTCACCAAGAGAGCTGTTCTGATTCTTCTCATCCCAAAACTGCTTCTGCAGTCTCTTCCTCCTCTCCCACCTTTGTCTCATCCATGATGTATGACCCATTCACATTTGTGTTTCTCAATGAGACAGAGGGCAACCTAAATGTGTGTGATGGCACGTTCTGCTGTCACCTGAAATACCGGCAATTACCACAGGGGAGCAGTAAAGAGCTCTATGCATTGGGAGCATTTGCTGGAACTCACACTGTGAATGGACGTTATGCCCTGCAGGTATATAAATATGAAGAACTGTGAAACTTTAAAACTGGTAAATGAGACACTTGTTACATTTATCCCTTCTCTGTCTACAGGTGTGTGCAGTAGTCCGCTGTGCAGGGTTGGAGGCCAGTTCCTGCGGACAGGAAGTAGAAGAGGCTGAGACTAAAATGGACTTCCTGTTGGAGGGGAAGTTTGGGACCAAATATGTGTACCCATCAGTTCTGGCCAGCCATTTGGTCCTGGAGCAGCCAGAGCATCTGCAGAAGACTGTAGATGGCAGAGTGACCATGAAACATTCAAAAATGACTGGTGGCTTGGTTACTGCCTGCCTGTATGGACGAATGTACCACCTGGACAATGAATGAACCACTTTAAAATAGATGTGTGTGTGTCAGGAGAGAAAAAAATGAATACATTAAAAAAAAAAAAAGATTTAAAAATGTAACTGCTCTGACCAAAACTAGTAATGACAGTTCAGCTGTTATGAATTTTTACTTTGTCATAAAAAACTGCAATAAATTAAAAAATGTGTTCCTCTTTCGTCATCAGTCCAGTCACCACCCGTTTCTCTCCACAACATCTCCACATCCCCACAAAAAAGGGCACCATTAATTACGTACAGCTGAGTTTGATTCAGTTGAGAGCATTCAACTAACTGTTCTTGTTCCAAACAAAGGATTGGGGTTTTCACCTGATTTTAGATCTCACGTGTTTGAGATCCTCATTTTTCCTTTGTTTTCACATGCTTAGCACAAGGGAGGTTCTCCAGGCTGTGTCAGGCAGAACACTTATTTCAATGTGCTGGTGGCCCCAAACCAGACACGGTTTCTTTATTTTGCCATCAAGGGACAAAGGTCCTGTTGACATGTACTCAGCCATTCCCAGAATTGTCCCTACCATGTTAATCAGTAATGATTTGAGTCTTAAACTTCTATGTTGGTAGATTTTATACCTTGCCATAACACAAATTGTCTCTATCATTGCTGTATAAAAAAATCACCATAATATTCCTGCAGTTAATAAATACCCTGAGGCTCTGCTGATGGATTTTCAACAGAAAAGTACAACATGTGTGTGTCAGCTTCTAAGATATTTGTCAAAAGTGACCTTTTGGATGTCACAATCATGTATAAACTATGATATCTGATCAATCTGGGGTGTAGCCCCATTTCTTCAATTTTACGTGGAATGATGCTCGTCACATCACTCCATGAATCTGTCCAGTTTAGCTATATAGTTGGTTAATATCAGCCCATCAATTGAGCAGTTTTCCCCTGCAAAATTTGGCAAAGTGTATCCAGCTATCAGCTTGTCCTGTTCAAGCACTGAGGCAGTATACAGTATAGATGTGTCATCTGGGTTCTGAAGTCTGCTGTGTTGTTGTTTGTTATGGAAAGCACTGGAAGGATTGGGTTTTAGGAGTTGCAGGTCCTTGAACTTAAAGGCTTGACGGCGTGCAAGCTTACAGGCTTTGGAGGATAGCCTGCAGGTTGTCCGTGTGAACTGTCATTCAACCGGGAGTGTCTCCACATCTTAGGCCGCTTTGAAGGGCATTGCAAGGAGTGACATCTATACTGCGGCCACTTTGGCCTTTTGTTTACTTAGACTTCTGACCTGTCAGGATCTGTGGTGTAACTAGTCAGTCTGTTTTATATAATAAACAGTGCTATTTCGTAAAAGGGAGCTCTTAATACACGTAGACAGAAAATGATTCAGCTGAGTCAGTCTGTGGGAGTCTGTTTACCGGGACTCCTGGAACCTGGAGGGGGGCGGGGTGATACAACACCAAGATGTACTATCATACAATAAGCTCCTCCTCCATCTCATCAAGTATGGAATCAGAGACCGGCAATGTGCATTGTACCGCTTGCTCCTCACTCAAGTATCTTATCTTGGTCTGATGGATCTTAAGACCTCTTGGGATTTCACTGAAGGATTCCATGTACCATAGTTGAAGGTGCCCCCTCTTGAGAGCTGTAAGTTGAGGTGCTAACCCTTCCTCTCCCAGTTGCCATCTCTCACAACTGTAACTCCGACTACATGAAGCTTAACAAGGCTTTCTCGGATAAGGGTTTCTCTCTCTGCTCAGCACAAACTGGCATTCATCAAAGTTTCGGTTCTACACATGCTTCACCTCTTTGCACATTTCTCAATTAGCCAGAGTCTAGGATCTTACCTGAGGACCACATGACTGATCTGTCTGTGAACTGCAACTAGTCCTGTGAATACTATGGATGTTCCAGACCCTGGTTTCAACAATATGGACTATATACTATATTGTAACCTTGATGCTCCCCATGTGCCCTTAAGCAAGGCGAACAGTAGTGGGAGAAGAAGAAAACAACACACAGCTCTCACCTTTACTCGTCTTTATTGAGTCACATTTGCATGCAAAACATATATATTTCCAATACACTGTCTCAGCAACAGTTACCGTTTCTGATGTATCTTTTATCTTATCTTTTTAGCTTATTGTAATGTTTTTAACTTAACCATTTTAAGTAGACTATGGCATGACGTGAAATATTATATGCAGAACACTTTTAACTTACTTTTGCTGTCACTTGAACTTAGCTCTTACAGCAGTAGAATTATCACATGAATGCTACAGCACATAAGAAAATAATAATAATAATAATAATAAATAAATATAACAATGACTGATAATCTTAAACAATGACTGCATACACAACTGGATTCTGCAGTGAAGCAACCAGGTCTCAGGTTTCTAGCAGTTAGCTATAAGCTAACCTCCTTTATTCCCTTTTTGCATTAAAACTGCATCACATTGAACTCAGAAGCAGAAGACGGCTTGTGTACAAATTGTGTGGTGGAGGATCTGAACTCATCTAGCCCAAGTGAAGATTTCTCCCTCAAAGTCATCCAGAATACTATCACTTGATTTCTGGGATCTGACCAGTTTTGTCCAAAGCACAAGGTATGACACTAAGCTTATGCATGTGGATCCATATAATTAAAAATATATATATATATTTATACAGTACAATTAACACAACCCTATTTCGTAAAACAGAAATGATTCAATTATTCAGCTGAGTCAGCTTTGTTTACTTGGACTTCTGACCTGTCAGGTTCTGTGGTGTAACTAGTCAGTGTTTCATAGTATTCATGTCTCTGAAGGAAGAAATTATGTTTTTGTTTGTTGCCATTTTTGTCAGTTTGTTGTTTATGTCGGCTGTTGGTTGAACAGAACCTGTTGCCGGTTCTTTTTATGTTGCCGCCTTGTACAAGCACCACCTAATCCTGAAGCCAAAGCCTTGTGTCCCCCTGCCCCATCCTGCTGCCCTACAACATCCGCAGAAAAAGCTGGATATACATGCGAAACAGGCTGCCCAAGCAGCCCAACAGGTCTTAGCAAAGGACAAAGTTATAAACTGTGTCATTTTTCTAGTCAAAGTTATGCTTATTGTTGCAAAAAAAAAAAAACTTTCAACTATCAACATTCTTGAATATTATATATTTAAAAATAATGAATCCCATTCTGTCAGGTGTGATAAAAGGTAATGAACTAAACTGGCATCAAAGGCACTGAGAAAGACCGTTCAAAATCAAATACACTATTAGAGATTTTGTACTTCATGTTTTTCAGTTTTTTTCTGGCCATATTTTCTTGCTTAAAGCAGTCAAAAAGTATTCTGTTTTGAGTGGTGGGAAGTAAAAAATTTTGCCATTGCCACGTGCTATTGACTTGAAATTGGATAATAACCCCACAGTTGCATTTTGGTTTATAGTGGATGAGACCAAAATCATCGGCCCAGGCCTTCCTGAATGCTCAAGGCCAGAGCTATTTCATAGGATTTATCTTTTTCTGTCCAGGGATGGAAGTTAGCACATCAGTCAGTCAGACAGACACAAGTCACAGAGCATACAGCAAAGTGATAGGATAATCTGCAATTGACTTCACATGACAATAGTCACAATTTGTAATTTGTTTTGATTCTTTTGATCGGTGGACCCTTATGGACTAAAGAAATATATGTAATAGAAGAATAGACAGACAGTTGGACTTCACAACCACCTTAAAGGTACAGAATCACTACTGTCTCGCTATCATTCTGGTTTTTGATGCTGGTAAATTGGAATGAATCTTTTTTGGTAAAATGAACTGAACAGTTGAATTATGTAAAATCTATCTGAACTAATGATGTGTGACACTTCAATACTGACAAAAATTTAAGCATTTATATCTCAATGCATGTTGCTATGCTGTTTTGCAGGAGCTTTAAACTGGTCATCGGTGATCAGGATGATAAGAGCAAGCTGTTAGCTCCCGTTTTGACAAGAAATCCCCAGGGGACCCCCATCCCTAGGTTGGTCCTCCTGTAAAGTGTCGTAGGCTCCATACAAGGCTTAATGAAAATTTAATGAGCACAGGCTTGAGCACAGTTCACTCTCAGTGGAAAGTGTAGCTGCAGTGTTTCTGGTTTAACAGCACTGTGCTGGCTGGTAACAGTCTGTTTACACTATGTGCTCTGAAAAACACCACAGCATGGAAAAGGGGTGAAAATCAACGTGTTAGCCTGGGTGTCATGTTTACATCACATCGCATGTTGGGGAGGGAGTTGGGGCCGATAAATCTGTCACTACTGCATAGTCATTTGACCTGGGAGTGAATGTTGATTTTACACCTTGACATTGCTGACCAGAGCTAGATGTATCCCGGTGTTAGCAGGTCTAGCTCAAAAGTACAGTAGGGAAAAAACGTTATCACTCCACTAGTCCAATGAGATTATCCTTCTGTTTTCCTCTTAAGGCAACAAAAAGCTGTCCTTTTTCCTGTCCTGTCCTTTTCTTTAGTAGATGCTCTTCCAGTAATAGTGAGAAAAGACTTTAAGGAAACAAACATGGTTTAGAGCAATTTTTATAATTTCATTCGAAGAAGTTACCTGAAAATGATCTGGCTCTATTTTCTCCCTTTCTCCTCTCTTTTTGACCCCGGTCAATTAACTATTAAGGCTCCTGGCTGGCTGACTGAATGTGGAGAATTATGAGACTCTGTCCAATAGTTCTTAGTATGTCTCTGAATCTGAGTTATTCAATTCATTGTCTGCAGAGACAAAGGACAGTGGGCACTCTGGCCTGCAATAGGAGTCACAGTCAGACCACGAAGGGGGTGGGCAAGAAAAGACCACACCTTTGGAGATGTGGTTAGAGGTTAGGTGGTAGTTGATGACTGTTTGAGTGAGAGAACGTGCCAAGCTGCTATGTTGACCATGGAGGGAGGAAGGGAGGGCCAGGCAGTCGGCCAAATCACAGCTGGGAGTGCAGTCCGAAGCTGGAGTGCAACCTAGAAATGAGATGAGCGAGAGGAAGAAAAAAAAGGTTAGAATTTCACTCTAGAATTACATATGTGAATAGTAAGAGTGAGTGTTAAACCAGTGACATAAAAGCTGACCATCTTGCTAGCATACTGGCTCCTTTCCCCAGCAGCTCCTGGACCACCACCATCCAACACTTCTGGCTGCTACATGCAGGGGTCTGCAGAAGGGTAGAGAGAGGGGAGATACACTGTTAAACAGATCCAGTGTGAACGTAGTGTGTTATCATGCAGGCAGAGCAGAGTATACCTGTATCTCATGACCCTAAGAGGAACAGACAGTGATGGACAGTGGAAAATTAAGTATAATCATAGATGTCTTACAAAATTTTAAAGCAATTCCAGTTGTAACTACTCTCAGACTAAACTATGTACATCGTTAAGGCAGAGAAAAATCCACGTTGAGATGTTTATATTAGGCCATAAATCCATAATCTATTACTTTGGTTATACATTTCTTACATGTATAGCTCTAAAGAAATGTACATAATATTCCTGCAATGTCCAAAAACTCTGAGTTTCTGCTGATGGATCCTTGCACAGAAACTTGCAACATGAGTCTGTCAGCTTCTTAGATCTTTGTAAGAAGTGACCTGTCTGATGGCATAACAATATATGAAGTATGATCTTTGATTTGGGGCCTAGCACCATTTCTTCAAATCATAATAATCTAAGAATCTGTCCACCTCAGTTTTATAGCTGTTAATATTGGTGATGCTTGTATCTGTTCCTGTCCTTTTCCAGGGAGTATTTGCATTGGAATTTTGATGGATCTAGGCTTACCATGTGGCCCAACCCTTCATTTCCTCTTAAGGAGCTTTTAATCAGCCCATCAATCTTTGTACACCTTCGCCAAATTCTGTAGGGCCACGTGGCCACCCCTCAAACCGTGGCAACAGCTGTCTTGTCTGCTCCTTTGGTCTGCAACTGTTGCACATTAAGTGTAGATTCCTTGTGGCCTTGAATGTATGGGTCATCCCAATATCAGATACCATGTCTGTCAGAAGAACGCAGTAGAACCAGTGTAGAACTTTCCAGCAGTCATCACTGTTGCTTTATTATTATGAGTGATGCATGTACGGTTTTTCCATTATCTCCTGTGAGGAGCATGTGCAGTTCGCCGCAGGGCACACGTGCCTAGTCTCTTTTTTCTTTCTCATTTGAGTTATTGTCAGGACCAGTACGCCTTGTCGGTGAGTAATAACTGATAAAACTGTGAACGGGAAATAATGTTATATGAGTATCTGTATAATATTAATAGTTAATTCTGTTCTTTGTGCTTGTGTTTACATTACAGGTTTACAACCCAGTCCAACCTGGTTTAATTTAAGACCACGAGTAGTGTAGCTGTAGTAGGCAGGCTAACACGTAGCGAGTGAATACTATTGTGTGTATGTGTGCACACAATAAAAATAAAAAGAGAGACTCGAGTTGTTTCCGCCGTACTTTCCTGACAACCCTGACAGAGGGGAGTTTACTAGAGCAGGCGAGATAGCTTAGTAAAAATCTGGACAACCAGAGTGCCAAATGTATCTAATATTCTATGAACTCTGAGTACATTGCTACTCTTAATCTTGAGGAGAGGATTCTGGAAAGGACAACTGATTGGTGATGGGCTCCTTGTGTCACATAGGTCACACGTGTAACTTTGTCAGCAAAAGGTGCAGGTGCGCAATGCATATGCAGGTATTGCATGTTGTTTTTGACAGTCATCCAGTATGGTAACCCTTGATTTGTGTGATCTGGCCAATGTAGTCCATGTAGATCTGTATTATTGCCATATAAACACAACAGTATTTCGTAAAAAGGGAATTTCTTATCTCTTATCAATTATGGTCAGCTAAGTTTAATTCAGTTGAGTGATTTTCCCCCTTGTTTTAAACAAAGGATTGGGGCTTTCACCTGATTTTAGATCTCAGGTGTTTGAAATCCTCATTTTTCTTTTGTTTTCACATGCTTAGCTCAAGGGATGTTCTCCAGGCTGTGTCAGGCAGAACACTTATTTCCATGTGCTGGTGGCCCCAAACCACAGACAGTTTCTTCATTTTGCCTTCAACAGACAAGGAACCCGTTGACATGTACTCAGCCATTACCAGAATCTATAAACTCACTATTTCGTAAAAAGGGAGTTTCTTATCTCTTGCAAACAGAAAATTATTCAGCTGAATCAGCTCTATTTACCTGGACTTCTGACCTGTCCAGGGCCCTACAGGCCCTTATAAATGGTCAGTCTGTTTTATTGCATTCACGTCTCTCAAAGAAGAAACAATGTATTTCTTTGCTGTTGTTTTTGTCACTTTATCTTTCACATCGGCCATTGGTCGAACAGAACACGTTGCCGGTTCTACTTATGTTGCTGCTGTGTATGAACACCGCATAATTCTGGAGCCGGAGTCTCATGTCCCCCTGTCCCGCCCTGCTGCACTGAAACATATGCAGAAAAACCTGGATATCTACGAGGAGCAGGCTGCCCTTGCTGCCCAACAGGTATACACAGGACAGGAGAGTTATAAAATTGTTTAATTTTAGTCAAAGAAACAATGTTGTTGACTGTGTCATTCAAAAATAGCTGTTCTTTTTATCTAGTATCCATATCGTTCAAAATGATATACTTGAACATAAGGTAGCTCATTCTGTTAGGTGCAACAAAAGATTTCAGAATGAACTAAACTGGCTTCAGAGGTACTGACAAAGATAATTGAAAGTCAAATTCAATACACAATTATAGATTTCTTTTCTTCTGACTATATTTTTTTCCTGAAGACGTCATATGGAACTGACATACGTTAAAAGCTCAGACAATATGATACAATAAAAGGGTTATTCCTTAAAATAGTGACCGTATATTTATGAAGTTGTCCCACTGAAAACTTAGTATTGAGTGTTTTATCATTATGGTCTTGTAAAGAAGGAGATTGAATGTCTTGGCGGTCACAACTACATTAATGAATCTTGTCACACTCTCTCCATCAGGGTGCCCAGATCCTGGTATTTCCCGAGGATGGTCTTCATGGTTTCACCTTCAACCGAACAACCATCTCTGGCTACCTACAAACTATTCCAGACCCCCAGCAGGAGAGCTGGAATCCCTGCACCGAGCCAGGAAAATATGCCAACACTGAGGTGTACAATCATATAATTAGATTTGATGCATGTAGTTGTTCAGGTCTTGCTCAGTGGTATTCACAAACTTCTGTGATGAGGATTGCTTTGACATGAAGACACTTGGCTGCTTGGTGCCTTCCATCGAACAAGGTCACATTCACAATATGAATTACAGTCAAACGTGGTTGATTCATAGGTTATCCAGAAGTTGAGTTGTATGGCACGTCGTCACAACCTCTACCTAGTGGCCAACTTGCCTGACCTGCAGCCTTGCCCCATGAAGTCCAGCCCTTCCTCCACCTGTCCCCCTGATGGACACTGGCAGTTCAACACCAATGTGGTTTTCAGGTGCAGTGTAACTTTAAAATAGAAATAGTTAAGCTGAAGTCCAGCAAGCGATTAAATTCACAGTTTCCTAGTCTATGTAACGTATTGACGGTATCTTCTGTCATACAGGTCTGATGGCCAGCTGGTGGCACGCTACCATAAACAAAACCTGTACTTTGAAGAAGCTTTTGACACACCACCACAGCCTGAGATCATAACATTTGATACACCTTTTGCTGGGAGGTTCGGCCTCCACATCTGCTTTGACATTCTGTTCCATGTGCCCACAATTACCCTGGTGGAGAAGGTACAAAAATATATACACATATAGCAACAACAATCTGTATTCAGCTATACTTTGCTGTGTTTAATCTTTATCTCCTCTTATCCTCAGCCTCTTTCTTTGCACCTCTTTTAGGGCGTGCGTCAGCTGATCTTCCCAACAGCCTGGATGAACGCACTCCCCCTGCTGGACTCAGTCCAATTCCATCGAGCTTTAAGCCTGGGTGCTAATGTCACCCTACTCGCAGCCAACATTCGGTACGACCACAAGAGGATGACAGGAAGTGGTATCTACACCCCTTTTTCTGCCACCTACCACCATGCCCACAAAGGAGATCCAGAGGAGGGCAAGCTGCTGGTGGCCAGAGTGCCAGTCTTAGACCCACTGTGGGGTGGACAGAGTGTGGCCACTGAGGAGGGGGTAGTTACGGCTGAGTCCATGACATCCACGTCATCTCAAGGCAACTGTTGTGATTCTTCTCATCCTGAACTGCTGTCTTCCTCCTCTCCCACCTTTGTCTCACCCATGATGTTTGACCCATTCACATTTGTATTACTAAATGAGACAGAGGGCAACCTAAATGTGTGTAATGGCACGTTCTGCTGTCACCTGCAGTACCGACAATTACCACAGGGAAGCAGTAAAGAGCTCTATGCATTGGGAGCATTTGCTGGAACTCACACTGTGAATGGACGTTATGCCCTGCAGGTATATAAATATGAAGAACTGTGAAACTTTAAAACTGGTAAATGAGACACTTGTTACATTTATCCCATCTCTGTCTACAGGTGTGTGCAGTAGTCCGCTGTGCAGGGTTGGAGGCCAGTTCCTGTGGACAGATAGTAAAAGAGGCTGAGACTAAAATGGACTTCCTGTTGGAGGGGAAGTTTGGGACCAAATATGTGTACCCATCAGTTTTAGCTAGCCATCAGGTCGTGGAGGAGCCAGAGCATCTGGAGAAGACTGCAGGTGGCAGAGTGACCATGAAACATTCAAATATGACTGGTGGCTTGGTCACTGCCTGCCTGTATGGACGAATGTACCACCTGGACAATGAATGAACTAAAGCTGAATTGATTAGTTGATTAATACATTAGTTGATCGACAGACAAACATCTTATTTACACACCATATCCACAGTTTTAGCTACTTTGTCCTGTCTCAGACATAACCATTTTTCGCGATTGTTAACACACTGAAAGTGAATGTTTAGACAAAAGCATCAAACCTTAACCTTAACCTTTGAAATTATGCCTTAAACAAAGGAACCAAAAGTTGAAACACATTTTGTTTTACTTTTTTTTTCAATTTTGTGTTGTGTGAAGCATGTATGACAAAATTAAAAAGATGTACAAAGTTCTACAGACAGCAGTGTTACATGTTAAGTTCATCAATGTCTTGTTGCTGCTTTATGAATAATTTAAGTTGTGTGTGTGTGTGTGTGTGTGTGTGTATCATTTGTTGTAAAATGCCCTATTGAAAAAGGATTGACAGGTTTTGATTGGAGATTTTAATTTTGACATACAAGTGAGGTGTTTAGCTCCAAGTGTTCTGTCTCATTTGGTTTGTGTGTGGAGTTTTCTGCAATTGCAAAAAACTTTCAATAGTTTACATCATTGCAAGTAAAAGTTCCTTAGGGTGCTCCTTTCCACCATCAATCAGCTGATCCCTGAACCAGCAATCCATCTGCAAAAGAGGGAGAGGTAGGGATGGAGCTGGAGGGGGAGGACAAGGACACAGATCACAGCTTTCTGATAAAATCTGGGCAATGTTTGTTGACTATGTTATCAACCATGGGTTGACATTGAGAGAGGCTGGACAGAGGGACCAGCCCAACATGAGCTGATTCACTGTTGCCTTTGTCATCCAGACATTTAGGCTTGAGCATAGCTATGTAACCAAAATTCCATTCACTCTGGATAATTCAAGATTACACCAATCATACTGAGTAGCCTACATCAGTTGTTGTGTGACACCAGTTTACTTCATTAATGACTGCCATGTCATGTATTCTTTAAAAACAAAAAAGGCCAACAAACAATTGTTAGTTGCAGCCCTAGAAGTAATTACTTTGGAAGAGATGTGTGCAAAGAGAGAGATATAAAACACATTTGAAAACTGATTTTAAAAAAAATGAACTGCTCTGACCAAGACCACTTCAGATGTTACACATTTGTGCACTGTCAAATACAAACTGCAATAAATCAAAGACAAATATCTTTATTCATTCGTTACTTTACCTTTACAAACATTGCACCAATTAGTGTTCATCCTCTGCCTGAAAGTTGCTTGCTCCTAAAAAGGCAATTTTATACACTTATGAGCTACCTTATGCTTGAACATGGTGCTTGTTATGGCCAAACTATGGCTAACACAGAAGTCCAATAACAAAGCACCCCTCAAGGTTTCTCCATTGTTGCCCACATAAACGTTAAAGTCCCCCAGCAGAGTTATTGAGTCCCCAGGCCAGACACCAACCAGGACACCGCACAGACACTCCAAGAAGGCCTGATACTCTGAACTGTTATTCGGTGCATAAGCGAACACAACAGTCAGAGCCTTCCTCTTGCAACCCACAGTCGCATAAAGGCAACCCTCTCCTTCCCCAGGCGAGAACTCCAACACAGCAGTGCTAAACCAGGTGCTTGTGAGTATTCCCACACCTGCTCGGTGCCTTTCACCCTGAACAACTCTGGAAAAAGAGAGAGTCCAGCCCCTTTCCAGCAGTTTGGCTCCAGAGCCCATGCGTAGAGGTGAGCCCAACTACATCTAGTTTGTACTGCTCCACCTCCCGTACCAGCTCAAGCTCCTTTCCCACTGGAGAGGTGATGTTCTATGTCCCTAGGACCAGTGTGTGACACCGGGGATCCACACACCCAGGTCACCACCCTTGCCTATCGCCCGGTCTGCAATGCACCCTACCCCAGTGTCCATCCCCATGGGTTGTGGGTTGATGTGGTGGTGCCTGAAAGCTGCCTTGAAGGGTGATGCACTGAGTGACATCTGTACCTCAGCTACTTGGGCTTCTTTGTACACCTTTGACCACTTCTATAGGATAATGTGGCCACCCCTCAAACTGTGGCAACAGCCGTCTTGTCTGCTCCTTTGGTCTGCAACCACTGCACATTAAGTGCAGATTCCTTGTGGCTTTTAAGTTATGGGTCATCCAGGTATCAGATACTTTATCTGTCAGAAGAACACAATAGGACCAGAGTCCCAAATGTATCTAATATTCTATGAATTCTGAGTACATTGCCACTCTGAATCTTGAGGAGAAGATTCTGTAGAGGATGACTGATTTGGTGACGGGCTCCTTGTGTCACATAGGTCACACGTGTGACATTGTCGACATAAGGTCTTGACCTCATGTTCAGGCCCAGGACACATATCCAGGAACTACATACTGTCTCTGACAGTCATCCAGTATAGTAACACATGATTTGTGTGATCTGACCAGTGTAGTCCATATTGATCCATATTATTTCCTTTCCCAGAATTTAACTGCCGTCTTAAAGTCCAGCAAGTGCACAAATACATAGTTTCCTAGTCTATGTGAAGTGTTCACAGTTTCCTCTTTCATGTAGGTCTGGTGGCACGCTACCATACCTTTTAGGGTGTGTCAGCTGATTTTCCCAACAGCCTGGAAGAACCACCTCCCCCTGCTGGACTCACTCCAGTTCCAGAGGGCTTTAAGCCTGGGTGCTCCATCTAGACACTAACAGTCACCCTCGTAGCAGCCAATGTTTGGAACGACCAGCTGATCATGACAGGAAGAGGTATCTATACCCCTTTTTCTGCCACCAACCACCAAATCCAGAGAAGATATCCAGAGAAGAGCAGGCTGCTGGTGGCCAGGGTGCCAGTCTTAGACTGTGGGTGGGATAGAGTGTGGCCACTGAGGAGGAAGTAATTAGTGCTGAGTCCACATCATCTATGGCCTCTGGATACTGAGACTAAGAGAGCTGTTCTGATTCTTCTCATCCCAAAACTGCTTCTGCAGTCTCTTCCTCCTCTGTCACCTTTGTCTCAACCATGATGTATGACCCATTCACCGTTGTGTTCCTCAATGAGACAGAGGGCAAACTAAATGTGTGTGATGGACTAAAACTTCCTGTTGGAGGGGAAGTTTGGGACCAAATATGTGTACCCATCAGTTTTGGCCAGCCATTTGGTCCTGGAGCATCTGCAGAAGACTGTAGATCGCAGAGTGACCATGAAATATTCAAATAGGACTGGTGGCCTGGTTACTGCCTGCCTGTATGGATGAATATACCACCTGGACAATGAATGAACTGCTTTAAAATAGATGTGTGTGTCAGGAGAGACATAATGAAATACATTAAAAAAAAACTGATTTAAAAAATGTCTTGACCAAAACTAGTAATGACAGTTCAGCTGTTATGAATTTGTACTTTGTCATATAAAACAGCAATAAATTTAAAAAATATGTTCATTCCTCTTTCATCATTAGTCCAGTCACCACCCGTTTCTCCCCACAACATCTCCACATCCCCACAAAAAGGGTACCAAATTATGGTCGGCTAAGTTTAATTCAGTTGAGAGCATTCAACTGATTTTTCTCCTTGTTTCAAACAAAGGATTGGGGCTTTCACCTGATTTTAGATCTCAGGTGTTTGAAATCCTCATTTTTCTATTGTTTTCACATGCTTAGCTCAAGGGATGTTCTCCAGGCTGTGTCAGGAAGAACACTTATTTCCATGTGCTGGTGGCCCCAAACCACAGACAGTTTCTTCATTTTGCCTTCAACGGACAAGGAACCCGTTGACATGTACTCAGCCATTACCAGAATCTATAAACTCACTATTTCGTAAAAAGGGAGTTTCTTATCTCTTGCAAACAGAAAATTATTCAGCTGAATCAGCTCTATTTACCTGGACTTCTGACCTGTCCAGGGCCCTACAGGCCCTTATAAATGGTCAGTCTGTTTTATTGCATTCACGTCTCTCAAAGAAGAAACAATGTATTTCTTTGCTGTTGTTTTTGTCACTTTATCTTTCACATCGGCCATTGGTCGAACAGAACACGTTGCCGGTTCTACTTATGTTGCTGCTGTGTACGAGCACCACTTTATTCTAGACCCAGAGCCTCATGTCACCCTGTCCCGCCCTGCTGCACTGCAACATATGCAGAAAAACCTGGATATCTATGAGGAGCAGGCTGCCCTTGCTGCCCAACAGGTATACACAGGACAGGAGAGAGTTATAAAATTGTTTAATTTTAGTCAAAGAAACAATGTTGTTGATTCTGTAATTCAAAAATAACTTCTCTTTTTATCCAGTACCCATATCCTTCAAAATGATATACTTGAACATAAGGTAGCTCATTCTGTCAGGTGCAAGAAAAGACTTCAGAATGAACTAAACTGACTTCAAAGAAATTGACAAAGATAATTCAAAGTCAAATTCAATACACAGTTACAGTTTTTGTTTGTCCGTGTTAAATATTTTTTTCTGACAGTATTCTTTTCTCAAGAAGTAAAACAGAACTGGCATACCTTAAAAGTACTGAAAATAAAATTCAATAAAATGGTTATTCCTTAAAATGATAGTGACGTATATTTATGAAGGAAAGTAATTCTGCAAATTCGTTTCATGTCTCACGTTTCAAACTTAGTCATGAGTGTTTTATTATTATGGTCTTGTAAAGAAGAATATTTAATGTCTTGGCAGTCACAGCTACATTAATGAATCTTGTCACACTCTCTCCATCAGGGTGTCCAGATCCTGGTGTTTCCCGAGTATGGTCTTCAAGGTTTCAACTTCAGCCGATCATCTATCTCTGGCTACCTAGAAACTATTCCAGACCCCCAGCAGGAGAGCTGGAATCCCTGCACCGAGCCAGAAAGATACAACAACACTGAGGTGAACAATCATATAATTAGATTTGATGCATGTGAGCATGTAGTTCCTCAGGTCTTGCTCTATGGTATTCTGACATAACAAACTTCTGTGATGGAGACTGCTTGGACATGGAGACCACACTTGGCTGCCTAGCACCTTCCATCAAGCAATACAACTCTCTCACATTCACAATATTAATTACAGTCAAATGTGACTGTTTCATAGGTTCTCCAGAGGTTGAGTTGCATGGCACGTCGCTACAAGCTCTACGTGGTGGCCAACATGGCTGACCTGCAGCCTTGCCCCCTGAATTCCTCCAACTGTCCCTCTGATGGACACTGGCAGTTCAACACCAATGTGGTTTTCAGGTGCAGTGTAACCTTAAAATAGAAATAGTTAAGCTGAAATCCAGCAAGTGTTCAAATACACAGTTTCCTAGTCTACGTGAAGTGTTCACAGTATCTCCTTTCATATAGCTCCAATGGGCAGCTGGTGGCACGCTACCATAAGCAGAACTTGTATGCTGAGCGGGCTTTTGACACACCACCACAACCTGAGATCATAACATTTGATACACCTTTTGCTGGGAGGTTTGGCCTCATCATCTGCTATGACATCTTGTTTCACGAGCCCACAATTACCCTGGTGGAGATGGTAAAAAGTATACACACATAGCAACAAAAATGTGTGTTCAACTCTAACTTTGCTGTGTTTGGTCTTTATCTCCTCTTTATCTCGTTCAGCCTCTTTCTTTGCACCTCTTTCAGGGTGTGCGTCAGCTGATCTTCCCAACAGCCTGGATGAACAAGCTCCCCCTGCTGGACTCAATCCTCTTCCAGCGAGCTTTAAGCCTGGGTGCTAATGTCACCCTACTAGCAGCCAACATTCGCTATGACAGAATGAGAATGAAAGGAAGTGGTATCTACACCCCTTTTTCTGCCACCTACCACCATGCCCAGAAAGGAGATCCAGAGGAGGGTAGGCTGCTAGTGGCCAGGGTGCCAGTCTTAGACCCACTGTGTGGGTTACAGAGTGTGGCCCTGGGAGAGGGGGTAATTAGGGCCACACCATCTACAGCTACAGACTCTGTTCACTGTCACCAGGGCAACTGTTTTGATTCTTCTCATACTGACAATGACTTTGCTGTCTCTCCCTCTTTCATCTCATCCATGATGAATGACCCATATAAGTTTGCCATCTTAAATGAGACAGAGGGCAAACTAAATGTGTGTGATGGCACATTCTGCTGTCACCTGCAATACCGACAATTACCACAGGGGAGCAGTAAAGAGCTCTATGCATTGGGAGCATTTGCAGGAAGTCATCTTGGTTACAGACGCTATGCCCTGCAGGTATGACTGAGAAAAACTTTAAATATTTAAAACTGGTAAATGAGTCACATTCATCATATTTCTGTCAACAGGTGTGTGCATTAGTCCGCTGTGCAGGTTTGGAGGCCGGTTCCTGTGGACAGGAAGTAGAAGAGGCTGAGACTAAAATGGACTTCCTGTTGGAGGGGAAGTTTGGGACCAGATATGTGTACCCATCAGTTCTGGCCAGCCATTTGGTCCTGGAGCAGCCAGAGCATCTGGAGAAGACTGTAGATGGCACAATGACCATGAAACATTCAAATATGACTGGTGGCCTGGTTGCTGCCTCTCTGTTTGGGCGAATGTACCACCTGGACAATGAATGAACAAGAGCTGCAATGATTAGTTGATTAATAGATCAAGTGATCAACTGTCAGTTTTAAGCAAAAATGACAAAATGTAGTCCTTGCTTTTTCAGTGTGAAGATTTGATGCTTTTCTTTGTCAAGCATGATTGTAAACTTAATATCTTTTAGTTAAACATTGTTGGTAAAATTAAAGACGTGAGGATGTCACCTTTGGCTGTGGGAAATGATGGAGAGTATTTTTCACAATTTTCTGCATTTTATAGAGAAAACAATAAATTTATTAATCTAAAAAAACTAAACAAAAAGAACAATTTATTGATTATGAAAACCATTCTAGTTGCAGCCCTAGAATTACTCACTTTGAAATAGATGTGTGTCAGCAGAGAGATATGGAATTCAATTTACCCAGTCATAACTACTGAGCTGTTACACATTTCTAATCTGTCATATACAAACAATAAATCAAAAACAAATATCTTGGCTGGCTTGACTGGCTGGACAGCCTAGAATTGCGGGGCTTGGTGTGTGCAGGTGAAGAGAAAGTACAGGTAAAGGACCAGGCAGTTGGCTGCATCAAGGTTGGAAGTGCAGACCAATGCTGGAGTGTAACCTAGGAATGAGAGGACCAAGGAAAAAAAAAAGTTTTAATTTTGTGAAGACATTTTTCTCCCTCTGGTCTTCTATCTTTATTTTCTAGGCCTTACTCACACTCCAAGAGATCAGGTCATAACAACCTTGCTTTGTTAGACAATGGTTGAAGCTTCTCTTACGACTGTTAGTGTCTAGTTGGAGCCATCTTTCTCATCCTTATCTAGGGTACCCAAGGTTGTGTTATCCACAAGACTTTGGGTAAATGTAAGATGCAAGGAAAAGCATAACACGTAGAGAGTACAGTCCAAACACAGTTTTAGTCAACAATGAGTGATGTAGGCAAAGGACAAGACACATACAGTGGATATAAAAAATGTGCACACCCCTGTTAAAATGATGGTTTTTCTGATGTAAAAACATTAGACCATGATAAATAATTTCAAAACTTTTCCCACAATAACCTGTACGATTCAATGGAAAAACAAACAAATCTGTCAGGGGGAAAACATAAAAAATTAAAAAAGTATACAATGAGCTGGTTGCATAAGTATGCACACCTTAAACTAATACTTTGATGAAGCACCTTTTGATTTAATTATAGCATTCAGTCTTTTTGGGTACAGACCTGCCATCAATTAAAATGACTCTGATTAACCCCAAATAAAGTTCAGCTGTCCTAATAGGATTTTTCTGACATTTACTCAGTTGCATCCTCCAGCAAAAGCCATGGTTTGCAGAGAGCTTACAAAGCATCAAAGGGATCTCATTGTTGAAAGTTATCAGTCAGGAGAAGGGTACAAAAACATTTCCAAGGCATTAGATATACCATGGAGTACAGTGAAGACAGTCATCAAGAAGTAGAGGAAAATATGGGACAACAGTGACATTACCGAGAACTCAACATCCCTCCACAATTAATGAAAAAACAAGATGTAAACTGGTCAGGGAGGCTGCCTAGAGGCCTACAGGAACACTGAAGGAGCTGCAGGAATTTCTGGCAAGTACTGGTTGTGTACTACATGTGACAACAATCTCCATTATTCTCCATATGTCTGGACTATGGGGTAGGGCCGCAGAAGAAAAACATCCATACCTGGCTAAATTTTGCACAAAAAAAAACATCAACTCCCAAAAGCATGTGGGAAAACATGTTATGGTCTGATGAAACAAAGGTTGAGCTTTTTGTCCACAATTCCAAAGGCAAGGCAAGGCAAGGCAAGGCATCTTTATTTATATAGCACATTTCATACCAAGGCAACTCAATGTGCTTTACATAAAGACAAAAGAGAACAGCATAAAACAGCATAAAAACAAAAGAAAACACAGAGTTAAAAGCAGGGGCAAAAAATTAAAGTAAAAGAAAATAGATAGAGTTTTAAGTTCTTAAAAAGAGCTCAGCTATAAGCACATGAAAAGAGAAATGTTTTTAACCTGGATTTAAAAGTGCTTACAGTTGGGGCTGATCTCAGTTCTGCTGGTAGTTTGTTCCAGTTCTGTGCAGCATAACAACTAAATGCTGCTTCACCATGTCTGGTCTGAACTCTGTGCTCCACTGTCTGACCTGAGTCTGTAGATCTCAGAGCTCTACTGGGTTTATACTCTACTAACATGTCATTCATGTATTCTGGACCTAAACCATTCAGTGATTTGTAGACCAGTAGCAGAACTTTAAAATCTATTATGTAGCTGACTGGGAGCCAATGTAAGGTCTTAAGAACTGGGGTGATGTGATCTGATCTCTTTGTTCTGGTTAAAACTCAAGCTGCAGCGTTCTGAATGAGCTGCAGCTGTTTGATACTTTTTTGGGGGAGTCCAGTCAGAAGACCGTTACAGTAATCAAGTCTACTGGAGATGAAAGCATGAATCAGCTTCTCCTGATCAGTTTGGGACATGAAACCCTTAATTCTGGATATGTTCTTAAGTTGATAAAAGGCTGATTTGGTGACTGATTTGATATGGCTGTTGAAGGTCAGATCTGAGTCTATCAGCACGCCGAGGTTTCGGACTTGGTCTTGGTTTCTATAGACAGTGACTCAAGGTGTTTACTGACAGCAACCCTCTTCTCTTTATTGCCAAAAACAATGACCTCAGTTTTTTCTTTATTTAACTGAAGGAAATTTTGGTTCATCCAATTTTTGACTTGCTCTAAACAGTGACACAATGACTCTATTGGACTGCAGTCATCTGGAGACAGTGCGAGATATATTTGTGTGTCATCTGCATAACTATGATAGTTGACATTAGAATTCTGCAGAATTTGACCCAAAGGCAGCATATACAGGTTGAACAGAAGGAGTCCAAGGACTGACCCCTGAGGAACTCCACATGTCATAGCCACTCGATCAGATTGATAACTACCGACGGTCACAAAATAACTCTGCTCCTCCAAGTAGGACCTGAACCACTTTAGGACTGTCCCGCTGAGTCCTGCCCAGGTTTCCAACCTGTCCAACAGTATACTGTGATCCACAGTGTGAAACGCAGCACTGAGATCCAACAGAACCAGAATTGACACCTTGCCTGAGTCAGTGTTCCACCTTATGTCATTTAACACTCTAATAAGAGCTGTTTCTGTACTGTGGTGAGTTTGGAAGCCTGATTGAAATTTGTCAGAGTCCACTGGAGTTCAAGAAGTTGCTGAGTTGATTAAAAACCACTTTCTCAACAATCTTGGCTATAAAGGGAAGATTTGAGATGGGTCTGTATTTGGTTAAAATGGTAGCATCAAATGTTCTCTTTTTTAAGAGTGGCTTGATGGCAGCTACTTTTAGGGGTTTAGGAAATGTGCCTGATTGAAGTGAGCAATTTATTATTTGCTGCAGATCTGTTTGGACAGAGCTTACAATAGTTTTTAAAAAGTCAGAAGGCATTGTGTCCAGACAACATGTCGATGTTTTAAGATGCTGAACTGTTTCTTCTACGGTTTTTTGGTCAATTGTATTAAACTCTGACATTACAGTTGATTTATTCCTAGGTGATTTTGGGGATTGCATGATTGCATTATTTTGCTGATTTGTGTTGATATTTAGCCTTATAGATTTAATTTTTTCATTGAAAAAGCAAGCAAATTGCTTTTTTCTGTGGAAAAGTGTTCTGAAACTATCTCTTTTGGGGGGGTTGTAAGCTTATCAACCACAGCAAACAGGGCACGAGTGTTGTTGATGTTCTTATTAATCATTTCAGTAAAGTGTTGCTGTCTAGCCTTGAATAACCCATGGTTAAAATTACAAAGACTTTGTTTGTAGAGGTCATGGTGAATTTGAAGTTTAGTTTTTCTCCATTTACGCTCTGATTTCCTGCATTCTGTTTTCAGAGCCTTTACCATCAAAGTGTTCCTCCATGGTGTTTTTTGCCTGGTCAAGGTCATCTTAGATTTAATAGGTGCAATGGTATCAATGACATTTGAGATTTTGCAGTTTAAATTATCCAGGAGTTCATCAACTGTCTTTGCGCTCACAGTTGGCAACATGGCTGCAGCCTCCATAAACTTAACACTGGTATTCTCATTTATGTACCTTTTCCTAACAGACACAGAGAGTAACTGAATGTTCTGAGTTATCTGTAAGTGAAAGAACACACAGAAATGATCAGAAAGAGCCAAGTCCTTGATATCAACAGAAGTAATGTCAACACCTCTAGAGATAACCAAATCCAGAGTGTGGCCTTGGGTGTGTGTGGGCCCTTTCACATGTTGGAAGAGGCCAAAAGTGTCAAGAAGAGAACAAAGTTCTTTGGCATTGGTGTCCATATTATTGGCTATGTGAATGTTAAAATCCCCTGTTATGATAAAAAAAGTTATAGTCAGCGCAGATAACTGACAGCAGTTCAGCAAACTCATCAAAGAATTTTCCTGGGTATCTTGGTGGCCTATAAATAATTAGGAAGAGAACTTTTGGGTCCCCCTTTACTAAAAAACAGATATTCAAAAGAGCTAAAATCACCAAATATAGTTTCCTTGCACTGAAATACAGATTTAAAAATGGCAGCAACTCCCCCGCCTTTCTTACCACTTCAACACTTATTCATAAAACAGAAATTTATTGGTGCTGCCTCATTGAGAATGGTAGCACAGCTACTTTCAGTCAGCCATGTTTCACTAAGAAGTAAGAAATCTAGATTATAGGTCATAATGATGTCATTTACGAATGTGGGGTGGCGAGAGAGGTCGGGTTCTTTTTTTTTTCTTTATTCGGTTGCGACAAATTTCACCCCCAGGAAATTCTAATGTAAGTGTTTTTCTTTTATTAAAGGAGTAAGGCCACACAGGTTCTCAATATACCACGGGGCAAGAGACAGTTTTCAATTAAGGAAAAAGAATTTTATTTTACAAAAGAAACCTATCAAAAACATATAGAAACAAAACTAAAGAGTTGCACACCAGCCCAACACAATAATACGATAAAATTAGCACATAGGCAGGGAATGAGGATGAGGACAGGGCTGGGGTTTACCATGCGGCAAGGGGAAACCAAAAAGGGGGACGGGATCCTAAAACAAATCACCCGTGACACTGCACACTCACACACAGCAAAAGGAAATCGTGAAGAAGACACCGCCACCAGGGATTGGACTGCCGCCTTCAGCCCACAGCACCTGACCAATGACAAAAAGGAGCATTAATAAAAACATGCCATATGGGCCACACAGACTGGTGTGGACAAACAAATATTGAAGTAAAGTAACAAAACAAAACAAAAGAAACCAAATCCAAAGAAATACAAATAACTACATTAATTCCTAACAAACAAAATATAACCTAAATAAATGTTGCCCTTGGCACACATTACGGCAACCAATGAAGACAAATGTACACAAAATTGTTTAAAACAGGTGTCGCCACAGTTGTCCACAAGACGGGAGCCAAAACAGCAGCGAAGATCCAGGGAGTGGTGGCCGATAGCGGGCCAAACAAATTGCCTCCACCTCACCCTGCAATGTAGCGATGAGGCCCCAGGGGAGAGTGAGAGCCCAACAGGCCGCGGCCCAATTACATGGCAGCCTACAAATACACATTACAATAATCAGCTGGGAACTGAGTGACAGACTCGATGGACAGGCAGACAACATCGACCTACCAAACGGACGAGTTAGCGGACCTGGAGGGCTTCCAGCGGAGCAATCCGTCTCCCACGGCCCCAGCAGTCGGCCATGCTACACGCTACAAAGAGCGGAGATTGCATCACCAATATGCCCGTTACGCACCCATGTAAAAAGGAGAAATGGCAGAACGCATTACCTGTATAGAGGATATCGTGCGCCTCGATGGCGGCCACGCCAAACAAACGGGCTCTGCCACGCCAGACCACAGCCACCACAGGAGATTGGAGGAGAAAAGAGAGTCAGGTATACCCACACACCTGTATATAACAGTGTGCACGGCGCCGCCCAGTAATCAGGGTGCCCGGCGAGTTGGCCTAGTGCCATGTAGTGGCCAGGAGGGAAACAACCTCCGGCTACAAAAACAAAGATTTGTTGGCTAGTGATCTGATATTGAGTAGAGCTAACCTTGTGGAGATAACAGGAGACACTGGTGAGTTTTGAGGTTGACAAGCTATACTCACTAGATTGGTAGATTTAATTGAACCCTTTTTATTTCTCACCAGTTTGGTCACTTTTCTGTTACCCGTCACCACAGGGATTGAAAAGGCTGCCTGAAATCCATAGGGCCCTGACTTTTCCTGGGGAAGAACATTGTTGATATCAGTATTGTAGCCTGGACCTGGCACATATCAGTCAGACTCAATGATATGATGATTCAGAGGGGGTGGGGGGGCTTGGTGACTTTTGGTCGAAGGTGGCTTCCGGCGTGGTGGAATGGGAGGGGGTGGGGTGGACGGAAGGGGTGGATGATGTGGGAGATTAATGGGGGAAAATATGGGATCGTGGCGTGGTATTAGTTGGATTCCAACTCCGAAGCTCTTCATCCTGTCAGGGAAATCCAGGAATGGGGAGTCAAGACTAGGTGGAGAGAGTTGGGGGCTGGGTGGGGGCTGGGGGGGGTGAAGGTTGGGAGTCTCCTGTTTGGGCTGGGGGAGACTCCCCTTTTTGGGCTGTTGGGGCTAGGGGAGACTCCTGGTGTTGTGTTGTTGTGGCTGAATCCACTTGTTGGGGAGATGATGGTGACTCTGCAGGTTCTTTCTGAGTCCGCTGTCCTCCGTTGTCAGTCCTTATCTCAGCACCTTCACCAGAGCACTGTCTTATCCGTTGTTTTGGATTGTCTTGTCCCTTGTCCTTGACAAAGACTGCTGGTGCCTGACGCAGATGATAAAAAATGTTGGAGCTTAGCAGTTGTACTCCTGACTTGTTAAGGGAAAATCCATCAGCCTTAAAGAGGTGCCTGCGTTCCCAAAAGATGTTGAAGTTGTCAATAAAGTTCAGTGATTGAGCAGTGCATGTATCTTTCAGCCATCTGTTTAGCATCAGCCTGCTGAATCTCTCATCTCCTCGCCAAACTGTTGGCAGAGGTCCACTGAAAAACACCTCAGTATTTAAACACTGAACTTTGTTTATCAGTTCCATGAAGTCTCGTTTTAATACCTCCGATTGTTGTTTCACAACATCAAGGGCTCCTGTGTGTATGATGAGAGATTTCAGTGTCGGATGCTCAGCAGCAATCTTCAGGATATTTTTCGAGACATCAGACACCATGTCATTAGGAAAGCAAAGTACTTCGGTGTTTTTCTAACTGCAAAAGCATTTTATGTTATTCACAGCTCCATCACCCACTATCAGAGTTTGAGGCCCAGTGGTTAGCTTTCTCTGTAGCCCTTTAGCATTCGATTTAGCCTCATACCTTTCTCTGGTCCTGGGAGATGAGCTTTCTTTGGGGGAGTCTGGGTCCTGTGAAAGTGGAGCAAATCTGTTCTCTAGTAGAATCCCTGCATCTTGGGGCAGTTTGCTCTTAGTTTTTGTTGTCACCTTGGTCCATGGTTGCTTTCTCCGTGGCAGTGGGGTTGAAGAGACATTCCTGTATGATGGCAGTGCAGGCCATTCGGTGTCATACTGAATCTCCGGGTGCTGGGTTCTGCCTGATAGCGATCTTCCCATATTTGAGGGAGGCAATTTGTTGTGCTTTGGCTTTGCACCAAGAGAGCTCCAGGGAGGACTGTTGGATTTACTCTCTGGGCATCTCCTGCAAAGGTGAAGAATGGGCAGCGGACACTGAAGCTCAAGAACATTCAACAGGTCAGTCGGCTACAAAGAAGGGCGATATGAAGTCAAGTTGCCATGGCATCAAGATAAAACAGAGCTTCCAGACAACCTGAGAATTGCCAAGAAAAGATTTGAAAGTCTAAAAAGAAAACTGAAAGCTGATGTAACACTGTTTAAGAGATACAATGATGTAATAGATGACTACCTTCAACAAGGAATATGTGAAGACGTCCCAGAGACCAAAGACAAAGTTTGAGCAGAAAATGACTACATCCAATACTACTTGCCTCACCATGCTGCTATAAAAGAGGACAGAGCAACCACCAAGCTGAGGGTCGTTTTTGATGCTTCTGCACATGAGGATGGCTGCCCATCTCTTAATGACTGTCTGCTCACTGGACCGAACCTGAACCCAGACCTCCTCAACGTCCTTGTGAGGTTCAGGTTGCACCCAGTTGCATTCATGGCAGACATCACAAAGGCTTTCCTACAGATATCCATCGCAGAAGAGGACAAACACGTGTTGAGGTTCCTGTGGCTCACTGGTTGCCCTGATGCTGAGAGCACAAGCCTGCGTGTGCTGAGAATGACTCGTGTGGTGTTTGGTGTGTCATCAAGTCCGTTTTTGCTGGCAGCAACAATCAGAAATCACCTAGAGAAATACCAAACAAGTCACACACAGTTCATTAACACTCTGAAAGACTCTCTGTATGTTGATGACTTTATTGCTAGCTCATGCAGTGTTGAAGAGGCTTACACACTGACAGCAAGTGCAAAGGAAATAATGTCTGACGCCAGCATGAACCTCTGTAAGTGGACTACAAATTCCCCTGAACTGAAGAACATGTGGCAGCAAGGTGACTTTGACTTCGCCATGGATCCCGAGACAAGCGGCTGTGTGTTAAAGGTGCTCGGCCTTGTGTGGAGGCCAGAGACTGATGACTTTGTTTTTAACCTGAAGCACCTTATGGACATTTTCAAAGACAAATAGAACACAAAGACGAGTGTCCTGCGCTCTTCAGCCAGATTGTTCGACCCCATGGGCTTTCTGACACCTATTCTATGATTGTGCTTCAGTGGATTTCCAGCTCACCACACAGATGGAAACAGTTTGTTGCCAACAGAGTTATGGAGATTCAGTTCCTGACCACACCAGAAACCAGGTCCCATTGTAGCGGGAAACTCAACCCAGCAGATCTCACTACAAGGGGCCAGACAGTCACAAGGCTGAGAGAAGAGGAGCTTTGGTGGTCAGGTCCACAGTTCCTGAGTTCAGCAGTGCAACAAGAGTTTCCTGATGAAAGGCTCTGTGAAGAAGAGGTAAAGAATGAGCTTAGGTCAAGTCATGTCACAGTCCAGCTCAACAACATGGAACCAACATCAACAGATCCACTGTTAAAGCTGGAAAACTACAGTAAGTTGACAACAGTTCTCAGAGTCACAGCATGGATTAAAAGATTCACACACAACTTACGCTCAAGTGAAAAGAAGCAAGGAGAGCTGACGGCCGAGGAGTTGGCTGAAGCTGAAAGATACTGGATTCTGGAGGCACAAAGTCAAGGTTTCCAGAGGGAGAAAAGTGAATTAAGAGCAGGAAAAGACATTCACAGAGACTCGAGAATTAGAGACCTGAAGCCGTTTCTTGACAAGCACGGATTGATCTGTCTGGGAGGAAGACTGCAACACTCAGACATGAGTTTCAGTGAGCGGCATCCATACATCCTGCCTTCATACCACAGACTCTCAGAAATGTTGATCCAGCGCTGTCATGACCAAGTGATGCATTCAGGTATGAGAGACACTTTAATGCAACTAAGAGACACATATTGGATTCCACGAGCCCAAGAAATGACAAAGACAATCATCACAGCCTGCACCACTTGTAAAAGATTCAGAGTAAAGGCAATGCAGCAGTCAACAGCACCTCTGCTGAGAGATCGGATCACAGAATCACCTCCATTTGAGACTGTTGGAGTGGACTTTGCAGGCCCTCTGTATGTCAAGGCTAAGAAAGACAAAGTGGAAAAGGCATATATAGCACTTTTCACCTGTGCTGTGACACGTGCGGTCCACCTGGAGCTTGTGTCCAACATGTCGACAGAGACATTCCTCCTGGCATTTAAGAGATTCATATCCAGACGAGGCCTCTGCAGGACTGTGTACTCAGATAATGCCCGAACCTTCAAACGAGCTGATCAAGACCTCAGAGAACTCTGGAAGGCCATCAAGGAGCCTGAGCTCCTAAGGTATTTCACTGAAAAGGGCATCACATGGAAGTACATCGCAGAACGAGCCGCCTGGTGGGGGGGGTTTTGGGAGAGACTGGTTCGATCAGTTAAAACATGTTTAAGGAAAGTGATGGGAAGAGCTTCACTGAGCTTTGAGGAGATTACATCTCTATTGGCAGAGGCAGAAGCAACAATAAACTCACAACCTCTGACCTTTGTCTACAACGAACCTGAAGAGCCTCAGCCCCTCACCCCGGCTCACTTTCTGATTGGAAGGCGAATCTGCTCCTTGCCACCGAAGCCCTTTCATGTTGCCAGTCACACCCCCAGCTCCAGCAGAGAAGAGCTAACACGGAGATGGAAATATCACCAGCGTCTTCTCAATTACTTCTGGACCCGATGGAAAACGGAGTACTTACTGGAGCTGAGATCTGCACACGCCAGTAAGAACTCACACTCTACCCCTCTCAAGGAGGGAGATCTGGTGCTCATTGGAGAGGAGAGGACACCACGCCAGATTTGGAAAGCTGGGATCATCAAGCAGCTTTTCCCAGGAAGAGATGGACTTGTGAAAGCATGTGCTGTACGCACATCAGATGGGACAATATTAAGAAGACCAGTTCAACTGCTGTACCCCCTAGAGCTTTAATGCTGTGAACTGTCTTCATGGGGGGGAGGATGTTGTATCCTTTGTTCATTATTATTTATTTAGAAAACATGATTATTATTTTATGTTTATATTTCATGATTTGCTTTCAGATCCAGTTAAATATTAAATAGACAGTATTAGAATACAGATTAAAAGTAAGGTTAATTTCATACATGATTTCATATAAGGCAACTGATATGTAGCCTAATATTACTCATTTAGTCCACCAGAGGGCGTTTCTATGTTTACACGTCAGTTGAGAAAGGTCAAGGTTCAAACCGTTGAAAAAAAAAAAGCGTCAGTTGGAAAACGGAAGAAGAGCGATTGTTTATGATCTGTTAGTCATCGTCATTTTTTTGTATTGTGACAGTTTTTTCCATCAGTAAAAAACATGAAAAGACAACCAGAAGTCCCGCTTCGTTTTTCATAGAAGCTGCAGCTAAGTTCCCACAGGCAAACTAAATGTGTATGATGGACTAAAACTTCCTGTTGGAGGGGAAGTTTGGGACCAAATATGTGTACCCATCAGTTTTGGCCAGCCATTTGGTTCTGGAGCATCTGCAGAAGACTGTAGATCGCAGAGTGACCATGAAATATTCAAATAGGACTGGTGGCCTGGTTACTGCCTGCCTGTATGGACGAATATACCACCTGGACAATGAATGAACCACTTTAAAATAGATGTGTGTGTCAGGAGAGACATAATGAAATACATTAAAAAAACTGATTTATAAAATGTCTTGACCAAAACTAGTAATGACAGTTCAGCTGTTATGAATTTGTACTTTGTCATATAAAACAGCAATAAATTTAAAAAATATGTTCATTCCTCTTTCATCATTAGTCCAGTCACCACCCGTTTCTCCCCTCAACATCTCCACATCCCCACAAAAAGGGTACCAAATTATGGTCAGCTCAGTTTAATTCAGTTGAGAGCATTCAACTGATTTTAGATCTCAGGTGTTTGAAATCCTCTTTTTTCTTTTGTTTTCACATGCTTAGCTCAAGGGATGTTCTCCAGGCTGTGTCAGGAAGAACACTTATTTCCATGTGCTGGTGGCCCCAAACCACAGACAGTTTCTTCATTTTGCCTTCAACGGACAAGGAACCCGTTGACATGTACTATAACTATAAACTTATCTCTTTCTTATCTCTTGCAAACAGAAAAGTATTCCACTGAATCAGCTCTATTTGCCTGGACTGACCTGTCTGGGGCCCTACAGGCCCTTATAAATGGCCAGTCTGTTTTATTGCATTCACGTCTCTCAAAGAAGCAACAATGTATTTTTTTGCTGTTGTTTTTGTCACTTTATCTTTCACATCGGCCATTGGTCGAACAGAACACGTTGCCGGTTCTACTTATGTTGCCGCCGTGTATGAACACCGCATAATTCTGGAGCCGGAGTCTCATGTCCCCCTGTCCCGCCCTGCTGCACTGAAACATATGCAGAAAAACCTGGATATCTACGAGGAGCAGGCTGCCCTTGCTGCCCGACAGGTATAGACAGGACAGGAGAGTTATAAAAAATTTGATTTTTAGTCAAAGAAACAATGTTGTTGACTGTATCATTCAAAAATAGCTGTTCTTTTTATCTAGTATCCATATCCTTCAAAATGATATATGTGAACATAAGGTAGCTCATTCTGTTAGGTGCAACAAAAGATTTCAGAATGAACTAAACTGGTTTCAAAGGAACTGACAAAGATAATTCAAAGTCAAATTCAATACACAATTATAGATTTCTTTTTTTCTGACTATATTTTTCCTGAAGACATCAGATGGAACTGACATACCTTAAAAGCTCAGACAATATGATACAATAAAAGGGTTATTCCTTAAAATTATAGTGACTGTATATTTATGAAGGGACATTTGTACCATTGAAAACTTAGTCATGAGTGTTTTATCATTATGGTCTTGTAAAGAAGGAGATTGAATGTCTTGGCGGTCACAACTACATTAATGAATCTTGTCATACTCTCCATCAGGGTGCCCAGATCCTGGTGTTTCCCGAGGATGGTCTTCATGGTTTCACCTTCAACCGAACAACCATCTCTGGCTACCTACAAACTATTCCAGACCCCCAGCAGGAGAGCTGGAATCCCTGCACCGAGCCAGGAAAATACAACAACACTGAGGTGAACAATCATATAATTAGATTTGATGCATGTAGTTGTTCAGGTATTCTAAAATGACAAACTTCTGTGATGAGGATTGCTTTGACATGAAGACACTTGGCTGCTTGGTGCCTTCCATCAAACAAGGTCACATTCACAATATGAATTGCAGTCAAACGTGGTTGATTCATAGGTTATCCAGAAGTTGAGTTGTATGGCACGTCGTCACAACCTCTACCTAGTGGCCAACTTGCCTGACCTGCAGCCTTGCCCCATGAAGTCCAGCCCTTCCTCCACCTGTCCCCCTGATGGACACTGGCAGTTCAACACCAATGTGGTTTTCAGGTGCAGTGTAACTTTAAATAGAAATAGTTAAGCTGAAGTCCAGCAAGCGATTAAATTCACAGTTTCCTAGTCTATGTAACGTATTGACGGTATCTTCTGTCATACAGGTCTGATGGCCAGCTGGTGGCACGCTACCATAAACAAAACCTGTTTTTTGAGGCAGCCTTTGACACACCACCACAGCCTGAGATCATAACATTTGATACACCTTTTGCTGGGAGGTTCGGCCTCCACATCTGCTTTGACATTCTGTTCCATGTGCCCACAATTACCCTGGTGGAGAAGGTACAAAAATATATACACATAGCAACATGTATTCAACTATACTTTGCTGTGTTTAGTCTTTATCTCCTCTTATCCTCAGCCTCTTTCTTTGCACCTCTTTTAGGGCGTGCGTCAGCTGATCTTTCCAACAGCCTGGATGAACTCACTCCCCCTGCTGGACTCAGTCCAGTTCCATCGAGCTTTTAGCCTGGGTGCTAATGTCACCCTACTGGCAGCCAACATTCGGTACGACCACATGAACATGACAGGAAGTGGTATCTACACCCCTTTTTCTGCCACCTACCACCATGCCCACAGAGGAGATCCAGAGGAGGGCAGGCTGCTGGTGGCCAGAGTGCCAGTCTTAGACCCACTGTGGGGTGGACAGAGTGTGGCCACTGAGGAGGGGGTAGTTACAGCTGAGTCCACGCCATCCACATCATCTCAAGGCAACTGTTGTGATTCTTCTCATCCTGAACTGCTGTCTTCCTCCTCTCCCACCTTTGTCTCATCCATGATGTTTGACCCATTCACATTTGTATTACTAAATGAGACAGAGGGCAACCTAAATGTGTGTAATGGCACGTTCTGCTGTCACCTGCAATACCGACAATTACCACAGGGGAGCAGTAAAGAGCTCTATGCATTGGGAGCATTTGCTGGACTTCACACTGTGGATGGACGCTATGCCCTGCAGGTATATAAATATGAAGAACTGTGAAACTTTAAAACTGGTAAATGAGACACTTGTTACATTTATCCCATCTCTGTCTACAGGTGTGTGCAGTAGTCCGCTGTGCAGGGTTGGAGGCCAGTTCCTGTGGACAGGTAGTAGAAGAGGCTGAGACTAAAATGGACTTCCTGTTGGAGGGGAAGTTTGGGACCAAATATGTGTACCCATCAGTTTTAGCTAGCCATCAGGTCGTGGAGGAGCCAGAGCATCTGGAGAAGACGGCAGGTGGCAGAGTGACCATGAAACATTCAAATATGACTGGTGGCTTGGTCACTGCCTGCCTGTATGGACGAATGTACCACCTGGACAATGAATGAACTAAAGCTGAATTGATTAGTTGATTAATACATTAGTTGATCGACAGACAAACATCTTATTTACACACCATATCCACAGTTTTAGCTACTTTGTCCTATCTCAGACATAACCATTTTTTGCGATTGTTAACATACTGAAAGTGAATGTTTAGACAAAAGCATCAAACCTTAACCTTAACCTTTGAATTTATGCCTTAAACAAAGGAACCAAAAGTTGAAACACATTTTGTTTTACACTTTTTTTCAATTCAATTTTGTGTTGTGTGAAGCATGTATGACAAAATTAAAAAGATGTACAAAGTTCTACAGACAGCAGTGTTACATGTTAAGTTCATCAATGTCTTGTTGCTGCTTTATGAGTAATTAAAGTAGTGTGTGTGTGTGTGTGTGTGTGTGTGTATCATTTGTTGTAAAATGCCCGATTGAAAAAGGATTGACAGGTTTTGATTGGAGATTTTAATTTTGACGTACAAGTGAGGTGTTTAGCTCCAAGTGATCTGTCTCATTTGGTTTGTGTGTGGAGTTTTCTGCAATTGCAAAAAACTTTCAATAGTTTACATCATTGCAAGTAAAAGTTCCTTAGGGTGCTCCTTTCCACCATCAATCAGCTGATCCCTGAACCAATCATACAGTAAAATGGTCTTACATCCATCTGCAGCAATCCATCTGCAAAAGAGTGAGAGATAGGGATGGAGCTGGAGGGGGAGGACAAGGACACAGATCACAGCTTTCTGATAAAATCTGGGCAATGTTTGTTGACTATGTTATCAACCATGGGTTGACATTGAGGGAGGCTGGACAGAGGGACCAGCCCAACATGAGCTGATTCACTGTTGCCTTTGTCATCCAGACATTTAGGCTTGAGCATAGCTATGTAACCAAAATTCCATTCACTCTGGATAATTCAAGATTACACCAATCATACTGAGTAGCCTACATCAGTTGTTGTGTGACACCAGTTTACTTAATTAATGACTGCCATGTCATGTATTCTTTAAAAACAAAAAAGGCCAACAAACAATTGTTAGTTGCAGCCCTAGAAGTAATTACTTTGGAAGAGATGTGTGCAAAGAGAGAGATATAAAACACATTTGAAAACTGATTTTTTTAAAAATGAACTGCTCTGACCAAGACCACTTCAGATGTTACACATTTGTGCACTGTCAAATACAAACTGCAATAAATCAAAGACAAATATCTTTATTCATTTGTTACTTTACCTTTACAAACATTGCACCAATTAGTGTTCATCCTCTGCCTGAAAGTTGCTTGCTCCTAAAAAGGCAATTTTATACACTTATGAGCTACCTTATGCTTGAACATGGTGCTTGTTATGGCCAAACTATGGCTAACACAGAAGTCCAATAACAAAGCACCCCTCAAGGTTTCTCCATTGTTGCCCACATAAACGTTAAAGTCCCCCAGCAGAGTTATTGAGTCCCCAGGCCAGACACCAACCAGGACACCGCACAGACACTCCAAGAAGGCCTGATACTCTGAACTGTTATTCGGTGCATAAGCGAACACAACAGTCAGAGCCTTCCTCTTGCAACCCACAGTCGCATAAAGGCAACCCTCTCCTTCCCCAGGCGAGAACTCCAACACAGCAGTGCTAAACCAGGTGCTTGTGAGTATTCCCACACCTGCTCGGTGCCTTTCACCCTGAACAACTCTGAAAAAAGAGAGAGTCCAGCCCCTTTCCAGCAGTTTGGCTCCAGAGCCCATGCGTAGAGGTGAGCCCAACTACATCTAGTTTGTACTGCTCCACCTTCCGCACCACCTCAAGCTCCTTTCCCACTGGAGAGGTGATGTTCTATGTCCCTAGGACCAGTGTGTGACACCGGGGATCCACACACCCAGGTCACCACCCTTGCCTATCGCCCGGTCTGCAATGCACCCTACCCCAGTGTCCATCCCCATGGGTTGTGGGTTGATGTGGTGGTGCCTGAAAGCTGCCTTGAAGGGTGATGCACTGAGTGACATCTGTACCTCAGCTACTTGGGCTTCTTTGTACACCTTTGACCACTTCTATAGGATAATGTGGCCACCCCTCAAACTGTGGCAACAGCCGTTTTGTCTGCTCCTTTGGTCTGCAACCACTGCACATTAAGTGCAGATTCCTTGTGGCTTTTAAGTTATGGGTCATCCAGGTATCAGATACTTTATCTGTCAGAAGAACACAATAGGACCAGAGTCCCAAATGTATCTAATATTCTATGAATTCTGAGTACATTGCCACTCTGAATCTTGAGGAGAAGATTCTGTAGAGGATGACTGATTGGTGACGGGCTCCTTGTGTCACATAGGTCACACGTGTGACATTGTCGACATAAGGTCTTGACCTCATGTTCAGGCCCAGGACACATATCCAGGAACTACATACTGTCTCTGAAAGTCATCCAGTATAGTAACACATGACTCCGGTTCCAGAGGGCTTTAAGCCTGGGTGCTAATGTCACCCTCGTAGCAGCCAATGTTTGGAACAACCAGCTGATCATGACAGGAAGAGGTATCTATACCCCTTTTTCTGCTACCTACCACCATGTCCAGAAAGGAAATCCAGCCTCTGGATCCTTTTTAACAAAAAGCTGTTCTGATTCTTCTCATCCAAAAGCTGCTTATTGCAGTCTCTTCCTCCTCTGTCACCTTTGTCTCATCCATGATGTATGCCCCATTCACCTTTGTGTTCCTCAATGAGTCAGAAGGCAAACTAAATGTGTGTGATGGCACGTTCTGCTGTCACCTGGAGTACCAACAGTTACCACGGGGGAGCAGTAAAGAGTATGTAAAGTATGCATTGCAGCATTTGCTGAAACTCAGACTGTGAATGGACACTATGCCCTGCAGGTATGAAGGAGAAGAACTTTAATTACTTAAAAATGGTGAATGTGACACTTGTCACATTTATCCCATCACTGTCCAGGTGTGTGCATTAGTCCGCTGTGCAGGGTTGGAGGCTAGTTTCTGTGGTCAGGAAGTGGAAGAGGCTGAGACTAAAACTTCCTGTGGGAGGGGAAGTTTGGGACCAAATGTGTGTACCTATCAGTTTTGGCCAGCCATTTGGTTCTGGAGCAGCCAGAGCATCTGGAGAAGACTGTAGATGGCAGAGTGACCATGAAACATTCAAATACGACTGGTGGCCTGGACACTGCCTGCTTATATGGACGAATGTACCACCTGGACAATGAATTAACTGCTTTAAAATAGATGTGTGTGTGTGTGTCAGGAGAGAGACACACACACACACACACACACACACACATATTTTAAAAAATTATTTAAAAAATTTAATTGTTCTGACCAAAACTAGTAATGTCAGTTCAGCTGTTATGAATTTGTATTTTGTCATATAAAACAGCAATAAATCAAAAAATGTCTTAATTCCTCTTTCATCGTTAGTCCAGTCACCACCCGTTTCTCCCCATAACATCTCCACATCCCCACAAAAAAGGGTACCAAATTATGGTCAGGTTTGATTTAGTTGAGAGCTTTCAACTAACTTTTGTCCTAACAAAGGATTAGAGATTTCACCTGATTTTAGATCTCAGGTGTTTGAAATCCTCATTTTTTTTGTTTTCACATGCTTAGCACAAGGGATGTTCTTCAGGCTGTGTCAGGAAGAACACTTATTTCCATGTGTTGGTGGCCCCAAACCACAGACAGTTTCTTTATTTTGCCTTCAAGGGACAAGGGACCTGTTGACATGTACTCAGCCATTCCCAGAATCTTTCCTGCCGTCTTAATCAGAGTAATGCTTTAAACATCTCTGTTGGTAGGTATAATACCATGACATAACACAAATTGTCTCTATCATTGCTGTATAAAAAATGAACAGTGATCAAAAACTGTTGATGGATTCTTGCTCACAAAATTGCAACATGAGTGTGTCAGCTTCTTAGATAAACTATATTGCCAAAAGTATTCGCTCACCTGCCTTGACTCACATATGAACTTAAGTGAGAGCCCATTCTTAATCCATAGGGTATAATATGAGGTCGGTCCACCCTTTGCAGCTATAACACCTTCAACTCTTCTGGGAAGGCTGTCCACAAGGTTCAGGAGTGTGTTTATGGGAATATGTGACCATTCTTCAAGAAGCGCATTTGTGAGGTCACACACGGATGTTGGACGAGAAGGCCTGGCTCTCAGTCTCCACTCTAATTCATCCCAAAGGTGTTCTATCGGGTTGAGGTCAGGACTCTGTGCATGCCAGTCAAGTTCATTCACACCAAACTCTCTTATCTATGTCTTTATGAACCTTGCTTTGTGCACTGGTACACAGTCATGTTGGAAGAGGAAGGGGCCATCTCCAAACTGTTCCCACAAAGTTGGGAGCATGGAATTGTCCAAAATCTCTTGGTATGCTGAAGCATTCAGAGTTCCTTTCACTGGAAGTAAGGGGCCAAGCCCAGCTCCTGAAAAACAACCCCACACCATAATCCCCCCTCCACCAAACTTTACACTTGGCACAATGCAGTCAGACAAGTACCGTTCTCCTTGCAACTACCAAATCCAGACTCGTCCATCAGATTGCCAGATGAGAAGCACAATTCGTCACTCCAGAGAACGCATCTCCACTGCTCTACAGTCCAGTGGTGGCGTGCTTTACACCACTGCATCCAACGCTTTGCATTGCACTTGGTGATGTATGGCTTGGATGCAGCTGCTCGGCCATGGAAACCCATTCCATGAAGCTCTCTACGCACTGTTCTTGAGCTAATCTGAAGGCCACATGAAGTTTGGAGGTCTGTAGCGATTGACTCTTCAGAAAGTTGGCGACCTCTGTGCATTATGTGCCTCAGCATCCGCTGATCCCACTCCGTCAGTTTACGTGGCCTACCACTTCGTGGCTGAGTTGCTGTCGTTCCCAGTCGCTTCCACTTTGTTATAATACCACTGACAGTGGACTGTGGAATATTTAGGAGCGAGCAAATTTCACGACTGGACTTTTTGCACAGGTGGCATCCTATCACAGTACCACGCTGGAATTCACTGATCTCCTGAGAGGGACCCATTTTTTCACAAAGGTTTGTAGAAACAGTCTGCATGCCTAGGTGCTTTATTTTATACACCTGTGACCATGGAGGTGATTGGAACACCTGATTTCAATTATTTGGATGGGTGAGTGAATACTTTTGGCAATATAGTGTATTTGTGAGAAGTGATCTATCTGTAGGCATACCAATGTATGATGAATGAACTCTGATTAATTTGGGGCTAAGGAAAAATTTGAAATTACTTCAGATTTCTCCGTGCAGTGCATGTCCAGGTACTACATATGATCTCTGACAGTCATCCAGTATAGCAACATACTGAGACAGTATGTGGGCTGTGTAATGTGGTCACAGCTACATTAATGAATCTTGTCTTGTCTCTGGCTACCTAGAAACTATTCCAGACCCCCAGCAGGAGAGCTCTCTGACAGTCATCCAGTATGTTGAGTGATAATCCATCAACAGTTTTTCTTGGGGGGGGGGGCTTTTTATGCCTTTATTATAGACAAGTGGAGACTGACAGGAAAGGGGGTAGAGAGAGGGGAACGACATGCAGGAAAGAGTCAGATCGATCAGGAGTCGAACCGGCGACTGCCTGCCAAGAGCGTCTTACGCTCAACATGGTACGCGGCCTAACCACTCGACTACCGGGCTGCCCATCACAGTTTTTGATCAATTGGTTTGTGTGAGCTGACCAACGTAGTCCATGTAGATTATGTACATATAAACTCACTATTTCGTAAAAAGGGAGTTTCTTATCTCTTGCAAACAGAAATTATTCAGCTGAATCAGTTCTATTTACCTGGACTTCTGACCTGTCCAGGGCCCTACAGGCGCTTATAACTGGTCAGTCTGTTTTATAGCATTCATGGCTCTCAAGGAAGCAACAATGTATTTCTTTGCTGTCATTTTTGTCACTTTATCTTTCACATCGGCCATTGGTCGAACAGAACACGTTGCCGGTTCTACTTATGTTGCTGCTGTGTATGAACACCGCATAATTCTGGAGCCGGACCCTCACGTCCCCCTGTCCCGTCCTGCCGCACTGAAACATATGCAGAAAAACCTGGATATCTACAAGGAGCAGGCTGAACTGGCTGCCCAACAGGTATAGACAAGACAGGAGAGAGTTATAAAGTTGTTGCTTTTTAGTCAAAGAAACAATGTTGTTGACTGTGTCATTCAAAAATAGCTGTTCTTTTTATCTAGTATCCATATCCTTCAAAATGATATACGTGAACATAAGGTAGCTCATTCTGTTAGGTGCAACAAAAGATTTCAGAATGAACTAAACTGGTTTCAAAGGAATTGACAAAGATAATTCAAAGTCAAATTCAATACACAATTATAGATTTCTTTTTTTCTGACTATATTTTTTGCTCAAGACGTCAGATGGAACTGACATACCTTAAAAGCTCAGACAACACGATACATTAAAAGGGTTATTCCCTAAGATTATAGTGACGTATATTTATGAAGGGAAGTTTGTGTCCCATTGCAAAGTTAGTCATGAGTGTTTTATCATTATGGTCTTGTAAAGAAGGAGATTGAATGTCTTGGCGGTCACAACTACATTAATGAATCTTGTCATACTCTCCATCAGGGTGCCCAGATCCTGGTGTTTCCCGAGGATGGTCTTCAAGGTTTCATCTTCAACCGAACAACCATCTCTGGCTACCTAGAAACTATTCCAGACCCCCAGCAGGAGAGCTGGAATCCCTGCACCGAGCCAGAAAGATACAACAACACTGAGGTGTACAATCATATAATTAGATTTGATACATGTAGTTGTTCAGGTCTTGCTCAGTGGTATTCTAAAATGACAAACTTCTGTGATGAGGATTGCTTTGGTATGAAAACACTTGGCTGCCTGGGGCCTTCCATCAAGCATGGTTACATTCACAATATGAATTGCAGTCAAATGTGGTTGATTCATAGGTTCTCCAGAATTTGAGTTGCATTGCACGTCACAACAAGCTCTACGTGGTGGCCAACATGGCTGATCGGCAGCCTTGCCCCATGAAGTCCAGCCTTCTTTTCATCTGTCCCCCTGATGGACACTGGCAGTTCAACACCAATGTGGTTTTCAGGTGAAGTGTAACCTTAAAATAGAAATGGTTAGGCTGAAGTCCAGCAAGCGATTAAATTCACAGTTTCCTAGTCTATGTAACGTATTGACGGTATCTTCTGTCATACAGGTCTGATGGCCAGCTGGTGGCACGCTACCATAAACAAAACCTGTTTTTTGAGGCAGCCTTTGACACACCACCACAGCCTGAGATCATAACATTTGATACACCTTTTGCTGGGAGGTTCGGCCTCCTCATCTGCTTTGACATCCTGTTCCATGAGCCCACAGTTACCCTGGTGGAGAAGGTACAAAAATATATACATGTAGAGCAACGTGTATTCATATTTACTTTCATATATACTTTGCTGTGTTTAGTCTTTATCTCCTCTTATCCTCAGCCTCTTTCTTTGCACCTCTTTTAGGGTGTGCGTCAGCTGATCTTTCCAACAGCCTGGATGAACTCACTCCCCCTGCTGGACTCAGTCCAATTCCATCGAGCTTTAAGCCTGGGTGCTAATGTCACCCTACTGGCAGCCAACATTCGGTACGACCACATGAACATGACAGGAAGTGGTATCTACACCCCTTTTTCTGCCACCTACCACCATGCCCACAGAGGAGATCCAGAGGAGGGCAGGCTGCTGGTGGCCAGAGTGCCAGTCTTAGACCCACTGTGGGGCGGACAGAGTGTGGCCACTGAGGAGGGGGTAGTTACGGCTGAGTCCACGACATCTACATCATCTCAAGGCAACTGTTGTGATTCTTCTCATCCTGAACTGCTGTCTTCCTCCTCTCCCACCTTTGTCTCACCCATGATGTTTGACCCATTCACATTCGTATTACTAAATGAGACAGAGGGCAACCTAAATGTGTGTAATGGCACGTTCTGCTGTCACCTGCAATACCGACAATTACCACAGGGAAGCAGTAAAGAGCTCTATGCATTGGGAGCATTTGCTGGACTTCACACTGTGGACGGACGCTATGCCCTGCAGGTATATAAATATGAAGAACTGTAAAACTTTAAAACTGGTAAATGAGACACTTGTTACATTTATCCCTTCTCTGTCTACAGGTGTGTGCAGTAGTCCGCTGTGCAGGGTTGGAGGCCAGTTCCTGTGGACAGGTAGTAGAAGAGGCTGAGACTAAAATGGACTTCCTGTTGGAGGGGAAGTTTGGGACCAAATATGTGTACCCATCAGTTTTAGCTAGCCATCAGGTCGTGGAGGAGCCAGAGCATCTGGAGAAGACTGCAGGTGGCAGAGTGACCATGAAACATTCAAATATGACTGGTGGCTTGGTCACTGCCTGCCTGTATGGACGAATGTACCACCTGGACAATGAATGAACTAGAGCTGAATTGATTAGTTGATTAATACATTAGTTGATCGACAGACAAACATCTTATTTACACACCATATCCACAGTTTTAGCTACTTTGTCCTGTCTCAGACATAACCATTTTTTGCGATTGCTTACACACTGAAAGTGAATGTTTAGACAAAAGCATCAAACCTTAACCTTAACCTTTGAATTTATGCCTTAAACAAAGGAACCAAAAGTTGAAACACATTTTGTTTTACTTTTTTTTCCAATTCAATTTTGTGTTGTGTGAAGCAAATATGACAAAATTAAAAAGATTTACAAAGTTCTACAGACAGCAGTGTTACATGTTAAGTTCATCAATGTCTTGTTGCTGCTTTATGAGTAATTAAAGTAGTGTGTGTGTGTGTGTGTGTGCATCTATCATTTGTTGTAAAATGCCCTATTGATTTTTATTTTAACATACAAGTGAGGTGTTTAGCTCCAAGTGTTCTGTCTCATTTGGTTTGTGTGTGGAGTTTTCTGCAATTGCAAAAAACTTTCAATAGTTTACATCATTGCAAGTAAAAGTTCCTTAGGGTGCTCCTTTCCACCATCAATCAGCTGATCCCTGAACCAATCATACAGTAAAATGGTCTTACATCCATCTGCAGCAATCCATCTGCAAAAGAGTGAGAGGTAGGGATGGAGCTGGAGGGGGAGGACAAGGACACAGATCACAGCTTTCTGATAAAATCTGGGCAATGTTTGTTGACTATGTTATCAACCATTGAGAGAGGCTGGACAGAGGGACCAGCCCAACATGAGCTGATTCACTGTTGCCTTTGTCATCCAGACATTTAGGCTTGAGCATAGCTATGTAACCAAAATTCCATTCACTCTGGATAATTCAAGATTACACCAATCATACTGAGTAGCCTACATCAGTTGTTGTGTGACACCAGTTTACTTCATTAATGACTGCCATGTCATGTATTCTTTAAAAACAAAAAAGGCCAACAAACAATTGTTAGTTGCAGCCCTAGAATTAATTACTTTGGAGGAGATGTGTGCAAAGAGATAAATATATAATACATTTGAAAACTGCTTTTAAAAAATTGAACTGCTCTGACCAAGACCACCTCAGATGTTACATATTTGTGCTCTGTCAAATACAAACTGCAATAAATCAAAGACAAATATCTTTATTCATTTGTTACTTTACCTTTACAAACATTGCACCAATTAGTGTTCATCCTCTGCCTGAAAGTTGCTTGTTCCTAAAAAGGCAATATTTATTAATTTCTCTTTTTCTCTTTCACCCACACAAACACACACACACATTATCTCTTACATACATATGCACAGTGTCAGCCACTTTCTCCTGTCTCCAGTACAGTACACAGACATTAAGTAGTTTACAGCATTGCAAGTTAAAAGTTCCTTGGGGTGCTGCTTCGCACTGTCAATAATCTGACTTCTGGACCAATTATACAGTGTGTTGGTCTTACATCCACCTGCTGTCAGAATCCGCTCCCAAGGATTCAGCCTCCACTCTGAATAAATTCATAGGATTCAAAAAATGACTTCCTCTGCTAGGAATCAAAAAGTGGTTCAAAATCAATGACGCAGCATTACCAATGTGCATGAGAGAAAGCCTTCAGTGTCTGCCACAACAGCTTGAAGAAAAACTCTGAGTTAAAACTCAGAAGTGCAGGAGGGACAACATCTCATCAATGGTCCCATAAGATTGTCCCTCCATTTTCTTTCTTAAGATAATCAAGGAAAAAAATCAGCTGTCCTCTGAGCTTTTCTTCAGTAGATGCTCCTCTGGTTATAGTTGAAGGAAAAACTGTGAAAAGGCTTAAAACCACTCCAGGAAGTATCAACAAAGAGAAGGAGCTGCATTAAAAAAGAAAAATAGCATTGCTTTAAATTTAGAAGACACTGACCATGGTACTGACCATACAGTGATGCTGTCTGAGAGAAATGTAGTGTGCATTCACCTTATTCTATACTTTAGTACATTTTTCTCCATCCCATGGGTATGCACCTTAAGGAAATCTGATTTAGAACAATTATTATTACATTTGAAGAGGCTTACCTAAAAATAATAGGGCTCTATTTTCTCCCTCTTCCCACTTTTGACCCTTGTCAGTGAACTATTAAGGCTCCTGAGTGGCTATTTAGTCTACCAGAACTGTGGGGCTCTGTCCAATAGTTCTCAGTATGTCTCTGAATCTGAGTCATTCAGTTCATCGTCTGCAGACGACAGCGGGCGTTCTGGCCTGCAGTAGGAGGCGTGGTCAGGCCTCAGAGGGGGTGGGGTATCAAAGGCCACACCTTTGGAGATGTGGTTGGAGGTGGGATGGTGGTTGATGACTGTTTGAGTGAGAGAAAGTGCAGGTAAAGCTGCTATGGTGACCATGGGGGAGGTGGGCATCATGGAGTTGAGGATGAGGGCCAGGCAGTCGGCTACATCACGGTTGGGGGCGCAGGCCAAAGCTGGAGTGTAACCTAGGAATAATAGAAGCAAGGAGGAAAGAAAAGTTACAATTTCACTCTAAAACTACATGTGTGAATAGTGAGTGCTGAACCATGAACATGACAACTGACCATTCTCATCCACTGCTAACACACTGGCTCCTTTCCCCAGCAGCTCCTGGACCACCACTGTCAAACCCTTCCTGGCTGCTACATGCAGGGGCCTGCAGGAGGGTAGAGAGTGTAGAGTAGAGATACACTGTTAAAACGGAGCCAGTGTGAACTTAGTGGGTTATCCCACTGCACAGCTGAGCATGTGCCTGCACCCTGGGAGTACTACGTACGTCTGGAGACCTGCATTGGTGCAGTTGATAAGGTTCCTGTCGCTGATCTTCTCCAGAATCAACAAGGCACTCGTCTCATGACCCTGAGAGGAACAGACAGTGGGGGATAGTTAAAAATCAAAGTAAGTATAATCATAAATGTCTTGCAAAATGTGAAAGTACAGTTGGTGCCATTGTAACTATTTTCAGATTAGATCTATGATCTATGCATTGATAAGGAAGAAAAAAAATCCACTTTTATATTGTGTATTAAGTCTCTAATTTGTCATTTCTGTTGTATATTTCTCACATATGAACCTGTGGTACCTGTTTTCTTATTCCAACATTGTGACATTTACAATAACAAGCCAATATTATTTTGATGTGTAATTAACCTTTCCACCATTCAGATGATTTTTAATACTGAATAAGTAATTACTTTTTCTTCTCTTTGGTCAGAGATCCAGAGATATGTATCTGGTGACATATTAATATCCTTGACCATGGCCAGTGCAAAAAAAAATTTCCCGTCTCTGTGAATGGTTGTTACCTTGCTGCAAGCCAGATGTAATGCTGTGTCCCTGTTTCTATCCTGGAGTGCCAAGTCTGCTTTAGCGCTGCTCACCAACATCTCTGTAACACAAGAATGGAGAAGATTACAACGTCAGAAGTTTGGAAACCAGTGTCCAACAGAATATCTATGTGTCAGTTACTGTACTGACCCACAGCATTGGTCTGTCCATTTAGAGCTGCCATCATTAGCGGCGTCCTGTGCGTGTGTGTGTCGACTACGTTTGCCTGAGCTCCATGGCTCAGAAGAAGGGAAACACACTCTACGTGGTCGGAAAAAGCTGCGGCGTGAAGGGGGGTCCTGTATTAACACAAATACAGTAACATTATGCTAACAGACCTTGTACTCACCCTGTTTATAGAAACATGATGTAATCTGCATCTCTTACCTGCCCTTAGAGTCAGTGAGGTTGACGATAGTCGTACCCAGGGAGTCAATTAACATCTCAGCCACTCCCTCGTTATCGTTCATACTGTAACACACAATGCACACTGTCACGCACCCTCAGACCAATATCCATCAAAATGAAAACGTAATGGTACGGACATGGTCTTACACAGCACAGTGCAGGGGACTGAATGAGTTGCCTTTAATCTTCCTGAACACCTCTTGGTCTAACAACACCTCCACACACGCATCATATCCTAGAGGGACAGAGAAAGATGACAGAGGTTGAAAGGGAGAAACAGATGTTAATACTACTTTGCTGTGACCTCATAGAGAGCACAGAGGTTGGCAGGTCTCTCAAGTGTTCCCTGCTATGTCCCAGTACCATTGTAGCAGGCCCAGTGCAGTGGTGTGTAGCCATGGTTGTCAGTGAGGTGTGTGTCAATGTGTGAGGCGCTGGTGGTCTGCAGCAGGGCACCCAGGGCACCCACACGGCCGCAAGCCGATGCCAGGTGAAGAGGGGAGCGTCCCCAGATGTCCCTCACACATACACTGGCCCCCCGCTGGAGGAGGGCCTCCACACACTCTTCCTGGCCTGTCACTGCCTGTGTGAAAATGAAAAAGTGAAAAATGTCAGAAATTATAAATAAATATAATAAAATATTATCTTTAAAAAAAGTTCTAATGTTAGTAGGTGTGTGTGAGACTGTCTCACCCCTCGGTGCAGTGCAGTCCTCCCCCAGCGGTCCTGATTCTCTACACTGGCTCCTTGACTGAGCAGAGAGTACACACACTCTGTGTGTCCGTTCAGCACTGCCAACATCAGCGGAGTCCTTTATACAGTGTGGAAATATGACATAAAACAGCTTTTTTTATTTTGTGTTCAGGTGAAACTAGTTAAAGTATTCAACTCAAACAAAACAGTAACATAATTAACTCAATGAAAGCCTCATTCCTAAGCCGTTTCATCTATGCACACACATACACACTCACTGTCCGTTGGTGTCTTGTACATCCACATTTATGTGTTGGTCGTTGCTGCTCATAAGCAGGCGCAGGCACTCTGGGTGGCCATTCATAGCTGCGGCAAGCCAGAAAATAAACCTCATTCATGTCATGTGATGCTGCTTCATCCAAAACAGATTTCTGCACTTGTATATGTTTGCGTGTGTAACTGCTTTTATGTATACCTGCAGCATGTATGGCTGTCTTTTTGTGTGTGTAGTCATGGTTCATTGGTGAGGCTCCATGGTGAAGCAGCAGGGAAACACACTCCTGATGACCCCTGGAGCAGGCCAGGCTAAGGGGGGTCCGGCCCTCTGGGCTGCGAACATCCACATCCAGCAGGGATGACAAGAGGGCCTCTAATGCTCCACAGTGTCCATGGTACGCCTGAATGAATGGACACAGACATCAACACACACTCGCTTTATCTAAAAGCAATGGGAATGTACCTCGTCAAAGATGGACAGAGTGAAATCCTCGAGTGTGAGAGAAACACATGGACAAATCCTTGAACTGACCGCCAGATGCAGTGGACTGACAGGGGCTTGGCTCTCTGAGTCACTCAGGATGTCTGGTCCTGATGTCTCCATTAACTGAAACAGAGAGATGGTTCACATATTACTCATTTCAGATCCAGGTTTGCATGGCAAGTCACTGCCTCATTAGAGCTCCTCAGAAATGAAGGTGTGGTCACAATGATGGATGTGCTACAAATTTACTGAAAAACAAGAGGATGCAGCCGCACAGGAGATGTGCAAATGTGTGTGCCACAAGGAGTTTAAGTTGAAGTATTTTTCTTACTGAAACGCACACAACCTTGACTTGCCAATTGTTATCCAATCAATAACAAGACAGAAGAAGTTTCACAGTAGCTCCATTTGCCCAACAGAGGGAGCTACTTACAAAGAATCAGTGTAGGACTCATTGTCTAACAGTGGGTGAATGAATTTTCTTTCTTACCACATCAAGAGGTGTCTCACTCGCCATCTGAAAGAAAGACAAAAGATTGTTCAGGATACTATAACAAGTATACTAGTATACTTGTGAGTAAGTAGCTGTACACACCAATTCCAGGCAGAGTGTGCGCCCATAGGCTGAGGCATAATGCACAGCGCAGTAACCCTGTTTATCTCTCACTGATGGATCAGCATCATTCCTCAACAGATACTCCACACACCTGACAAAGACAGAAGAGAAGAGAATCGGTTTTTTTTTTCTAAACCAAAGCCTTCATCTGATATGGAGGACTCTTTGATGCTTAATTATAAATTGCATAAAGTAAACAAGAAGAAGAACTTACTTCCCATCAGTGTCAGCAGCAGCAGCATAGTGCAGGGGGCTGCAGCCTCTCTGGTCCAGCTCATTAATGCTTGCCCCGGATCCCACCAAGGCAAACACACACTGGTAGTTACAGTTGGCTGATGCATAGTGTAATGGAGTCCTGGGATGGTCAGAGAACCAACATTATTTATCCCAGTGAGGAGATCATGCTCTCAAATATTTAACAGTGTCTTTAACAATTATTTTATTTCCATTCCCAGCAGTCCTAGAATTAAACTACAAGCTAGGCTCACCTTCCAAAGTTGTCTTTTCTGTTAAAGTCTGCTCCTATATTTAATAGCAGGTTCAGACACTCCAGGTTCCTGGTTGGAGAGACAGCTATAACAGTGATGTTTTGTTCACATACCAATGAATCATAATTAAGAGCATAGATAGAATGAGAATATGAGCTCTCTGTTTGTGAATGCTGTTGAATAAGGCATGTAAAGAAATTAAACAATATGAAGGCAGTAGGCAAGAATAATGACTCACCCTCCAGCTGCAGCAGCATGTAGACAGGTCCTTCCAAAGTCATCAGGGGTGTCTATGTCAAACCCTGAACAAATATGCAATCAGCATCAATTTGGATGTCAACTAGGTGATCTCAATGGCAAGAATGGTGTCAGCGTGAATGTACCTGAGGACAGCAGCTTCCTGCAGCAATCTGAGAAGCCACTGAGAGCTGCCAGGTGTAGAGGGAACATCCCATGAATGCCTCTCCTGAAAAGATAAAAGGCATAGTAGACAAGTCATTACAGGACACGAAGGATAAGGTGTGAGAGTGTAGGTGGATTTTGATGACAGAAAGAAAACAAAAAAGAGGTTGAAAGAAAGTTTAAATGTCTCTATTCATCAAATTGTTCCTTTTTTATTTCTGCATCTTATTACCAAAGCACAGATTCGATTCAGCAAGAAGATAGACAGATGATTGAATGTGAGTTGTTACTAACTTGGCGGCGCTGGCTCCATGTTTGATGAGTGCTGTGATGATGAGCTCATGGCCGTAGCGGGCAGCGATGTGAAGGGCAGTGTTTCTGCTCTTGTCCTCACAATCAATCTCAGCTCCTAGACACACATATATAAATAATTTACATTAAAACAACAGAAAACAATCAGCAAAACAAAATGAATTCAGATAATTTTGCATATTGTGCAACATACAGTATGTACTATGTTTAGAGACATGCAAATCAATTTGAATTCAGGCATGAAGCCGGCAGCACACTGTAGGGGTTCTCACCATTCTGAATGAGGGCCTGAGAGCAGGAGAACCTTCCATGGGTGGCTGCCATGTGGAGGGGAGACTTACCATCCTTACTCTGGACAGAAAAAGGGAGAGACAAGCACAGACAAAGAAGATGAGGATGATTTTCTGATTAAAGCCGGTGTTGCAGGAGACTGAACTGTGAGTCTAAAAACCTTAGAATGAACAGAAGCCATCTCGAACCGCTTGTGGACCACACACACACACACACACACACACACACACACACTCACACTCCCTGAGCAGCTTGCAGCCTCAGGGAGCCACCCCTTCCCTCTCCATCTTCCATATGGCCTTACATCTTGAGGCTGTGGGGACCAAATATCAGTTTCCATCACTGCTACCAAAGTGTTAACAACACTGTCATTTCCACTTTCTAAACACACACACAGAGCAGCATACACACTGCACTGCTAAGAGCTGAGGACACAGACTCTTCATCATTATGTTAAAATGTCTTCTTTTGAACATATATACAGGTGATGTATATACACTCACTTCAGCTGTATCAATATAAAGTAAACACTGTTTCTCAGCTAAACGTCTGTGTTTCAGTGTTTGTGTGAAGGATTATCTGCATATGCACACACCCGCATGTTGATGTAAGCTCCGTGGGCTAATAGCAGCTCCTGGCACAGCGCCCCCTGGCGTGATGAGGAGGCAAAGTGGAGAGCAGAAAACCCTCTCTCATTCACCTGAAGCAAGGTACAAAATTAATACAATTAAACAAACAGTGAAAACAAATGTTCTGTCTTGCAAGGAAAGATGCCCACACACCTGGTTGACATTAGCCCCCGCCTCGATGAGCTCACTGACCACCACATCCTGTCCATTGTAACAGGCCAAATGGAGTGGGGTGTTGCCATAGGCATTCACCTCATTCACCTATGGTAAGAGAGAATCTATGTTGAAGTATGTTTTTTCAGGAACATGGTGTAAGTTGCAATCTATTTTATTTTATTTTTTTACAATTTTTTGACTCAGGAATATAATATCATCATCTTACTATTCTGTCATATAAAATAGCTTATATATTTATAGTTAAAGATTTATTATATACATATCAAGAACAATGCTAGTGTATGTGTACTGACATGGACCCCCAGGCTCAGCAGGTAATGCACTGTGCTGCTCATGCCACTGGAAGCTGCTGCATGGAGCGGGGTGTAGGCCTTCTTGTCCTTACAGTCGACCTCAGCTCCACTGGCTACCAATAACTTCACCACCTCTAGGTGACCTGAAGCAGAGGAGAGATAATGAGATGAGACAAGTTCAACTCAGTTGAGAGAGTCCAGTGCATTCCACCCTGTCCGATTCATTGAACTGACAACTAGAAACCCATATTACTGCAGTCTTACCCATGTAGGCTGCCCAGTGGATGGCTCTCCTGTCCTTCTTGTCAAATGCATTAAGGTTGGCTCCTCTGGACAGCAGCAACTTCACCATCTGACACACAAAATCAATTTAAATATGTGCTGGTGTATGTTTGTGAGTGTGTGTAAATGAGAAAATGAAACCAACCTCTACATGCCCACTGAAGGCAGCGTGGTGCAGGGCAGTGCGTCCCGCCCGGTCGGACACATTGACGTTGCTTAGTAACGGCACCAAAGCCTCGGCGCAGCGTACAGCCTTGTTGCTAGCTGCTACATGAAGTGGCGTCTGCCAGTTCTTGTCCCGAGCATTAACATCTGCACTATGCTTCAGCAACACTGCCACTGCATCCTGGAGGGAGAGGAAGCCTGGGTCAGACTATGCAGACAGAGGGTCTATTTTCTGATATGCCTCAGTGTTCTGACGAATTATAGGCCAGTGTGTGCAGGTGGTTGTGCGTGGGAGGTTTTAAAAATCTTTCGCATGAAACCCCCCTAAGAATAGCAATGCAAGGGGCTGTGTTAGTGTGGGCATGTTGCCCAGAGGAGGTAAACACATTTTGAAGTCTTATTGAACACCAACACACTAGTTACATCCATTTGCCCTTTTAAGTCCAGATTGTTTAAATCTGTAAAACTTATCACACCAACAATAATTTTCTCCTACTTAATTGTGAGACTCAGAGCATTTCATCAGTTGTGACAGAGAAGAAGAGAGTTACAGGATTGCAGAGAGAGTGACCAGGGTACATATTAGTGTGTGTGTTTGTGTAATGTGTTACCTCACTACAAGAGGCGACAGCTCGGTGAAGAGGAGTCAACCACTTGTTGTCTTTGGCGTTAACTCGGGCTCCTTGGATGAGAGGAGAGTGTGTGCGAGAGAGAAACAGGGGGAGATGTCAGAGAGATGTCAACAGTGGCAGACATGTTGAAAATCTGGAAAAATACCTGATCACTGAAAGATACACTGAAGGCCCAAGATACCTAAATGAGTGTGAAGAGTAAAACAACAACCTAAAGGTTTAAAAACTTTTTAACATGGCTTATGGAAAGGGGTTCTTGTGAGCCAATACTGCCTGGAAGATATAAATCTCCCATGAGCCTCTTTGGCACAGCTAGGGGGTTAAAATAGTCCCGAAGCTGCACCTGTTGCTAGCTCTTCAAGTTATTGAAGACACACACACACACACACACACACACACACACACACACACACACACACACACACACACACACACTCTACTCTTGTGTTATGACAGAGTCGGCTCCACCTCCTGACGTGCTCAGCTAACTTTACAGTAAGCCAAGCCACCACAGGCCCTATCAGATGATTGATAAATCACAAGAGATGTCACCAGTGACCTAGAGAGCAGTGAGCAGACACACGAGCATGGAAACTACTGAGGGAATAACGTGAGGATGAGAGATAAAGAGCGGGCAGTGGCTTTGAAGAGTTTAGCAAAAGCACAAAGCTGGATGGGAAGAGGATAAACTGATACCACACATGTGAAGAAATTTAATAAATCTGCTTTGCTACTTCAATGCTCAAAAAAATAGGTAATTATCCTGTTTACAATTTAGTTTTCTTGTTTCAAAAAATTTCTTGAAACACCAACTGCTTTGCTTTGGAAACAGCAAAATGGAAAAATGACATTATTTCAAGATATTCTTACTCAAATTTGATATAAAAAAGGGATTTTAAGACTCAGACTCAGGACTATAATAAATTAATTGCAAACAAAAAACATAAATAAATGTTTAAATGCACAGAGGAATTAATAAACATAAACAAGTTTAGGAGAGGTAATGTGGAGGCACAGATAAAACACACACGCTAGATAAACGTATGCATGAGTAAGCTTTCAAGTAGGACTGATGCTGGAGGTGGACAGATATTAGGTGGAGATGAAATCGAATGGATGGCTGAACAGATTGAATAGAATAGATTGAAGCTACCTGAGAGGATGAGCAGCTCAATGATCTCAGCGTCTCCCAGGTAGGCGGCGGCATGTAGAGGCGTCCGCTTCTCATTGTCCTGACAGGAGACCCCAAACCAAAGAAAACACTAAATAAACTTGTTTCTCCTTTTTATATAAACATGGGCCTTGACACACAAACACACACCATGAATGGGTGAAAGCATACATCACATGCCCCAAACAAAATCCATAGACCTCACACTATTGCAGACCACAAGAAACATGAGACTAGAATCACAAGGGGAAGAATGTCCATCATCTGTTCAGTTGTATTCTTTACTTTCCTCCATCACTCCACTGCACCCTGCTACCGCACCCCCACCTCTCTCTCTTCCAGTGCAGTAGAGAGCAATCAGCAGAGTGGGGCTATAAACAAATGTCATGTGAGTGCAATAGGCCTGGGCCAGTGTTGCTGACTCCAGGAAGACTCAGTGTGATGACCCCAGCACTACAGACCCACAGAAAGACAGCAGCACAATAAAAGAAAGAATAAAAAACAATAGGATGTAAACTGAGGACATATATCCAGAAAGACTAGAAACAGAGAGAGAAAGTGGTGGGGAAAAAAAGAAGTGATATCATGTGTGGGTTGTGTCCTTAAACCATTGTATCCTGTCCTGGTTGACATTATATAAAATGGGGAAGGTAAGAAGCTTCCAGAAAGCACTCTCAGTCAGTCAATTGATCGATAGCTACCCAGATCAACTGTAGCCTGCTGGCTGACTGCTGCTCTCATTGGTGTTGTTTATACGTCCCGGGGTGTGTGTGTGTGTGTGTGTGTTTGTGTGTGTGTGTGTTTGTGTGTGTGTGTGTGTGTAAGTCACAAAAATGTGACTTACCTGAATGTTGACATCCTCTTTCTTGAATATGAGGGAGCGAACTTCATCTGGGTCCACATTGAAGATAGCTCTTAACAGAGACGGCTATAGAGACGGAAAAAAAGACAGTAAATGTTTAATCACACTACTACATTCTTAATTTGCAAGGCAGTAATTTTCTATGCTGACAACTGTGTTATCAGGGAGAGTTATGAGAGTTACAAATGGGAGAGTCTCACACACAGACACTATAATCCTCAGCTGGGAGAAAGCCATAGGTCACAAAAGGCTGTATATCACGCATTTGTTTATGACGGAAGCAGCTGCAGCATACACACATGAACACACACATGCAATGCACACACCGGTGCGTAAATGTTTGTGTCTGTCTGTATATGAGCGGTTGAAGCTGTGCTGATGGTGCAAGGTCACTTGATAAGAATGTAAACAGCAATGTAAAAGACTAGTTGGATATGGATAATGTCAGGTTATATATAAATACAAAAGCATTTCCTCTTCTCAACAACTGTTTCTTAGGAAAATTTAAACAAGGTAGGTATGTCCTTGAGAAGACATGTCAAATTTCCCTTCTTTCTCTTTTACCATCTCCCACTTTAGTTTCATCCATATACATTTGTGTATGTTATTGTAAACAACTGGCATGAGAACATGGTGCTGCCTGATACTGAGTGGGATTTGCAAGCAGTGTTGCTGAGCAGTTAACATAAACCTTCCAGAGGTATTGTTGTGTGAGAGAAGAGCATGGGCCCATTCAAATTAAAGGTTAAGGGAATTCTTCACCTTTTCAGTTTCAGTTCTGCATATTGGGTTCAAATTACAGTTCTCAATTTGTTTTTGTTTTTTTTTGTCTTTGTGACTTAAATTTTATCTTGGATAAAGAGATCTTGATGTGTGTAAATATTTTGTTACATGGCTGATATTTGGGATAATAATATATATGAACTGCACTACCATGATTTGCTAGTTACTGTGACCATCATTATAAATGATCACTTACCAACTTAGCGACTGATTTTTTTTCTGTTTATAATGACACTACTGTCTCTCTACTCTATTACCTTATATTTATAGCTAACCGTTTCCTTATTTCAATGTGTTTTTTAATTTAAGGATGGGAGCAATATTGATCATATACAATTTACTGTAAGCAGCATCTTTGTACTGCATCATTTTTGAGAATGCACTGACAAACTAAACAAATGCTGACATGATGATGCAGATTTAGGGGAGATCCTAATTACCATTCACTATTTTGCAATATACCAAGCATATGATGTCCACTAAAATAGTGTCTGTCTCACTGACAGACTTTTTCACATATTCACCCTTTTACACCGCACGGGCTGCCAAGGTAAAGTAAGACTGAAGTTATGCCATTCAGTACTATATAAGCACTATGATGTGAACCTGCTAGTTACACTCAGCTTCTCTCTCCTCATCCCTCTCTCATTTCATCCCCACTAAAAATAAGTGGGGCTCTAAGGCATGTCGGCATCTGTCTCATTCCTATTACACTGATAAACACTGACACTATGTCAAAGATCGGAGAAGGTAGACACAGACTAAGAGCACAAACCCTGTCATTAGAGCCAGCACATCTTCCCTGACTTTCCCCCTTCTCAGTGCACTTCAAAGAGCAGCCTTCATGGAATGAAATGAGTTATTACCATGTTTCATGGTAGGCTTACCCTTTATCAAGCCAACACTAGAGACTACAAAGGCCTTGGCTTTGCTGATAATCTATACAAACCAACAGTCATCTCTTGTGGCAGTGCTATATTGGTGATTATACTGGTGCTATATTTAGCACTGGGGGACATGTGTTGGCAGTGCATTGTATTTTCATGCACTGGGACACGTAACTATGTATTTCATCATAGGTTTAAACTTCAGAACAGGTATGAGAAGTGCAGTGGCCTGTTTAAAATCCCAGTGAATGTTGTCGTTTACACAGAAACTGTAATAAAACCATAAACGCAAAATCTTTGCTGAAACAAAATTCAAGAAACAATAGAGAACCAAACATAAGAGCCCATCTCACCTTGTCCTCCTGAGCAGCAGCCTTTTGAGAGGCATGATGGGATCTGCGGTCTGGAGATGATTTGGGCCGAGGAGGTGGGGGTGAAGAAGAGGATTCATCCTCCTCCACCTCCTCCAGCACCACGATACACACACGGCTAGCTCTCTCTGACCGCATCAGTAACAAACACTCACACAAACCAACACAATCACTCACACACTCTCTCTCTCACACTCACACACAAATACACAGTGTTCCTTCTTACATATGTGCACAATTCAGGAGAACAAGGGTCAGCAATAAATCCCATCAACAGAGTAATTTCCTCGTAAACAAACACTGCACATCTTCATGTAAAATCCAATGTGAAATCCAGCTCTGTCCTCTATCTGTCAGTGTTGCTTTGCTGCATGTCTCCTCTCTCCTCTCTTTAACCCACACTCGCACTGTCTGTGAGCAGCAGCAGCAGCAGCAGCAGCGGAGACAGCAGGGAATTCCTCTGCGTAATGGTGGCGGTAAGCGGCATGCGGCAGAATGAGCTTGGGCTGCCTAGCAGCAGCACACAGGAAGCTACATATCCTCACTGCTGTGCTGCAGCCAGGAACACACACATACACACACGTTGGACACAAACGCACACACACAGACCCTGTGATTAGCGTGGACGGGGGCCGTAGCACCCAGTGTATGTGTGGGTATGCATCGGTCGTTTCAGGCAGACTGCTGAAGCCAGCTCTTTCAAAAGAAGAGGGAGAGGAGGGGGAGGGGAGGGAGATCTAGAGAGAGAGAGAGAGAGACAGACAAACAGACAGAGAGAGAGAGAGAGAGAGAGAGGGAAGGGGGAGTGTAATTGTAGGCAGGTACCTAGAGCACTACAACACACAAAGAAGACTGAAGATGAATGGAGCAAAGGACAAAGAGAGGGCAGAGGAAAGCAATGGGTGTCAATTGGTTAGGGAAAGTTAGCCAAGATATATATTTATCCAAAAATACAGTATTTAAAGAGACAGACAAAGAGAGGGGAGAGGTCAATACAAAAAAAAGGACAGTTACGGTCCTACTTTGATGCCTAAATGTTATTAAGTCCCTTTTTGGATAGTGCCAATCCACAAGTCCCCTGAGTACAGGGGTAAGAGTGTGCTAATACTGATTAAAGTGTAACAAGAAGAAACGTAGAAGCGGAATGGTGGTTTTACAGTAGAGAATGAGGCGCAGCACTACTAATTATTGAACACCCTCTACATACCAGCGCCATGTTGCATGTTGAAAGATTCAACACTTCCTGAAGGTCTGCATATTTACGACTGTATCATGACTTTCTGATCCTTGTTTTATGGATTAAGGGCCAATCCTCTCAATGAAGCTCTGGAGGTCCCCTTTAATGGCCAAGCTTGAGATAATCTCAAACACTGTAACCCACATAGCATGGTGCAAACAAAACTGCATGCCCTTAAATGTTGTGTTGTTTTTAGAATTTGCTAAACAATATTTTAGTAGTCTGCATCTTCATAAAAGCCAGTGTTAAAACAGAAGTGGCTTTCTCTTCTAAATGTGAGAGAATGAAAATGGATACCAGATCAGTGTGCGTGTATTCTAATATCTCCTGTAGTGTATTGGTGGCAAAGCTTCAAAAGTCCTCTTCTCCTCATTATAAAACTGGAACAAACTGGCTTTGCCAGAGAATGTGAGGGTAGCTAACAAGACCAGTCTGTACGTGAATGTCTGTGTGTGTGTATGTGCCTCCGTCTCCTTCATATTCAACACAGATCCTAAAAAGAGCAATCTTGCCAAGCCACACAACCCCATTAACTCAGAGGGAGGGATGGAGTGATGGAGGACGAATGAGAGAGACAGATTCGTTTGGATGGAACCTTTCTGCAGGCCAAAATTTTCAGTATAATGGACTTACCATTTATAAACTTAATATGAAACACAGCTACAATCTTTCTGTTCCTACAGCAATCGAGTTGAGATTACAGATTTGCATCAAAGGCACAAATAAAGAATGATGTTTGGGAAGCAAAGTATATAAACAAACAACCAATGTTTTGTCTGTCCCACTTGCTAGCACTGAGGGTATACATAGCAGCGCAGCCCAAAGATGTTTACAGAACAACTTTGTTGCCATTTGCCAAACAGAAATGAGTCTTTCTGTGAACTGTTTGTGTACTAATGTGGGTTTAAAGATGTAATCAGGACTCAAAAGCAAAGCCAAGCTAAGAAAGTATGTGGAGTACACTGGAAAACTTTTCCATACAGTATAGAGTGCGCAAACAAGGATGAGCATATTAAGAACGGTAGTCTGACAACAGACACAAAAAACAAATCTGTAATGTGTTGACCATGCTTTCATGAGGCAGGCAGAGATCAAATGCCTGCTCCATTAATGCTGAGCTGGTGTTGGCATAGTAATGGGACCCTAGGAAATACACACAGAAGGCGAACCCAGTCTCACCTCAACGAGAGGATGCAGGCACAGTGTTATCACAAATACCCTCAGACTAAATCACAGTTCAGTCTATTAGCCTTACTTCATGAGAGAGACCCAATGTTACTGCACGTGTGAGTGAAGGTATGTGGGCTAGTGCTGACCTCTGCTTTGATCCTGCAGCAGGATGCACTGTGTGTAATGTAATCCCAGTCCAGAAACACAAAGGCCAGCACGTGTGGGAGTGTGTGTGTCCAGGGACACAGGCTCACACAGAGAGCGGCAATGAAGATGCTGACATCCAGAGATTTCAAAGCTTTCATAGATCAAGACATGGTGATCTGTAGTAAAGCTTTTCTGTCATGACATTACATGCATGGTATGCACACTCTGACCACCACAACATGCTATCCATTAAATGCTCTAACTGTCTGGCAAACAAAGGATGAGTCACTTACATTACATGGATCTGAAGTGATATAAGTATAATATAATAACTGCAGCTTCATCTTCATGTTGACTGTTTTGTGGAAGGTGCTACTTTTAACTAATTTTTTGTCATATCCAAACCATGTATTTACTATATTGTAGTCTATTTATTTAGCTATTGTATGGCATTTGTTCTCACCTTTAACTGACATTTTGAATCAAGTTTAGTAATGTCTAATCACCAAGTGTTGCCTTGGCAGAATGTATTCTAATGGTGGCCTGGCCTATGGAGTCTGTCGACTAGTAAAACCTCAGTTATTATGATTCATTTCATGGATAAACCAGACAATTAAAATGGGGACCTATAGTAATTGCTCTATATGTACACTTTACACATTTCACTTTTGCACAAACACAAACAATGTTATATAGCGGGCAGAGGCTCTTTGGATACCATCCATTAATGGCATACTGCTGACGTATGCATCATGGACACATCTGAAAAACCCTGGGCAAGTAACCACATACAAAACTACAACACTCTCTCTCTTTTATGCTTCTGTTTTCATTGCGTGTTCTCTTAAATGCCTTTTCCATCTCTCTCAGTCCTCATGAAGGACCATAGCCTGGTTAGGCTATAGCCTCCTAAGCAACAGAGTGCCCTCTAGAGGACAAACAGATGCTCCTGCCGAGAGTGACACACACTCGTGTCTCCAGTCCTACCCTCTCAGTGTGACTATTTTTGTCCATTTCTCTGTCAGCAAGCACTACAGAGAACAATGGAGAATAGAGAGGGGGATCTAATCACACACACTCTTCCGCTTGTTGCATGCCTGTTGACTGCACAGAAGACTGGTCAGTCCAGGACAGGACACAGAACTGCAAAATCATTGACCCAATTTGAAGTTTTACCTAACTCCACAAATACAACATAGTATCTTATTATAAACAATTAGGCCAATTTTGAACCAATGCAAAATAGGATTGTAAACACTCACCAGCCACAATTACCTCAATTTATTTCATTTAATTATGACCTTATTATTATATTCAATTACTGATAAATAAGCTAATGTCTAAATGTAATAACTAATGCCAAATCTCAGTAGTATCATTGACAGTCACATAACATTTGCACTCAATATGAAGAGCAGTAGAGAAAGCAAAATATGATGTTTAAAAAGCTGAATATGTATTTTTAATTGATCAGTTGAATGATCAATACTTTTAAATATGTCAAATTTTCTGTTGACTGAAGTACATATGTACACGGATGAACTATCTGAGGGCTGAAGTATTTTGTTAATTGACTTTTAAATGTCATGCAACACACAAACTCACTTCAATGTGACAAGCTACACTTAAAGTGGGCCAAATGGTGCAAAAGAAAAATAAATAAAAGTTTAGTTAACAAAATAACTCGTGTGACTAAAACTACAATGATGAAATCCACTACTTTGTTTTTGATGAGTGGGTGCCCACTACAGTGCCCTCGGTGTGACTGGCTTTAGTTTCTCGCAGAGTTCACAAGAGCTGGTTTGAACCCGTGGATAGTGTCTGATTCATGAACTCAGCTGGAGACATCGGAGCCAGCACCACCTGCTATTTTAGTCTGACAGCCTTTCTTATCTCCAGCAACAGGTGACTGTCCACAGCTGCCCCTCAGAGACCGTGCAGGGGGTTGAAATAAACAGCTGACAAAACAGGCTGCCAGGGTAAAAAAAAAAAAAAAAAAAAATCATCGGCCTGCAGTCAGTTAATTCGTAAATATACAAGCCACTTCAAGACAATACGTTTCACTAACTTTACGTGAGTAACCTAACGATGGAGTGGCAGCATACTTGTCTAACATTAGCAAAGCGAGGGAGTTAGCCACCCTGCTATCCTCGGAGCTATCCAGCTGTGTTCACCAGTCCATCACCACCAGAAACAGAAACCAACACCAACAGTCAGAAAAACACCGGGAAAAAAACCGACAAATAGCCGTGTTACCACTGATTTGACATGGAAGTGGCCGTTTTCATTGAACTAAGTTGGCGTTGGGCAAAGGCTGACATGACGCTAGCACGGTTGTTACGTTAACTGGTTTTTTGTTTACCGGTTACCGCTAGCTAGTTAGCTAACATGTCAGATGTCAGTTGACTACCAGTAACGACGACAGAAAACCTAAGCATCATTACCCTAGCCACAAGACCTGTATTTTTATTATTTTTCATTTTGTTACCAGACTGGTTTGAGTCACAAAATAAAGTTGGTGGTTTTATGTTAGTAAAGTTAAGCTATCACTAAAATGAACAGTCAACATGACATGTTAACACTCAAGCAAACTAGCGTAAATCCGTTTGACTAAAAGTGACACCAGTGAGTTAACTTGACGTTAAATGTTAGCTAGGCAGATAGATACAGTTACCTGGTCTTGTATCTTCAACACAGCCATGTTCCCGGTGTAAGACCAAAAGGAGACAGTAACTCGCTCGGGAGTTACTGTAAATTAACCGGGGGGGGGGGGGGGGGCAGACTCTCCGGAGCGGAGTCAAACGGTGCTGCTTCCCCCTCTTCCTTCCTTCCTGCCATGAACGAACTCACCACATCGTCGGTCAGAGATGACAGGACGGTGAAGTTGGGACGAAAATCAGAGAGCAGCCAACGAACTGTAGTCAGCATAACCCCCCCGCTAACAGGACCGACAGCTCACATGTTGTGCCGCGCTGGAGGGACAGTCCATTCAACAGCAATAATGACGAGCACCTAAATTCCCAACATTTTCATTGACATTTCACCTCCAATCCCATAATGTTCATAAAAATGAGTCCGTCGTGCTTTACGATCATGTCATCATAATTTTATTCCCCATAACATAGTGAAATCTTCCCTATAGGATTGCACAGAAAAAATGATTCACTTAACTGTGACTGGACACACATCCCAACGCTATATCCATAACAATTATCTTACATTTTGTGGCATTTGTACGGTCTCCTGTAAATATTTATCTTGATGTGGAATATTATGGAAAAGTGAAATGCAAAAGAGGGATGTTCCCAGTGCGACAGATACATATTATTCCTTTATAAAACAATGACAAAGACTTGTCATACAGGTCCAGGAAGTTTCAAATACTGAGTTGGGACTCAAGGACCTAATAATGACATAGTGTGGAGACAACAGCCTTTCAAAACGGAGTTATTTTGATCATTTACTATAATTACAAAAACATTAACACTCGAATTTAGACCAGGTTTCATTAGGTCCTGGGGATTATATTTACTGCACTACATTTACATCAAATTGCAAAATCTGTTTGGTGTTGTTGTATCCACCTAAAACCCTTTATGATGGTTTATTTAAATATAAATAAGTAATAAATAAATAATTAAATAATAATAATTAAAAAATACACAGTGAATAAATCTGACTTAAAAGGTTTTTTTAAATTGTAAATCTACAAAACTGTATCATATGACTACAATTATATACAATAAATAAATATTAACACGCTGCCCTGCACTGTGACTGAGGCAAAACACTGGACTGGCATCTCCCACTTAGATTTTACTGTAGTGCATCAGATCCCAGTAATCACAGCAGATTTTGATGCATTTATGGCATCTGTAGGATTTTGCCCATCTGTGGTTTTTAAGCTGATGACATAACATTTAGACCTTTTGGCCTGTGAAATCTCCTATGTCGTTTCAGACGGGAATTATTTGAAAATTGTTTTACACATTTGTTTCTCTTTGTGTGGCTTTGTAGGTGGTGGATTAAACTCTTTGTAGACTCTATACGTTTTCCACAAATTACACAAATATGGATTTTGTCCACTGCGTGTGTTTGTGCATGTGTCCTCAGTGTGTACATGTAATGGAAAATCTTTCCACATGCTTTACAACAATGAGGACCTGTGGGATTCTGACTGGCAGATAACTGTGCTGATTTCTTTATATTTAAACTCACGGGGGGTAAAGATCTTTTCACATGCTTTTTCTTCTTTGCATGGAGAGCTTTTAAACAAGGTGAATGATTCCTCTTCAACTCCTCTGTCTTGCTGCCACTCCCATTCTCAGCAACAGCAGTGGTGTGCTGAGAATCCCCAGGTGGCTGCCACATTTCACCGGTTCCACTATCAGGCTGAGTTTCCAGAGGTGGAGTTGACAATGTCCCTTTCTGCTTTGCACACTGTTGATTTCATCAATATCTTGGATAAAACTGTCCACACAGGCGACGCTGAAGGCAGAGTCTTGGGTATGATTAGCCTCCAGACTTTGTTCTCCCACTTGACTGTTACCTTTTTGCAACAGCTCACCTTTGATCTGTAGCTGCTCTGAATGCTGAAACTCCAAATGACTCACTGAGGATCAAGGTAAAAAATATTCAGTTGTTTGCATCACAAGCTTTTACATAGGTTCTACTAACTAAAGGCAGTGAAGGTGAAGTTTAGTTTACCATACTCTTCCGCTAGACCTTGTCTCCCAATTTCCTCTTCCTGTTCTACTTTGAATAGAAGCAGCACTGAGGCCTGTTGGTTCTCTTGATCCAGGCTGCCATGCTTCGATTGACACCAGGGTTCAGGACGCAGGGGGACCTCCTCTTCAAAGACAGCAACAGAGGGCTGATCGATCTCTGGGGGAATAACAGAACAATGTCCTCTATTATACTGACAGACTGCCAAATACATGTTTCTTGCAGTCAATACTCAATCAAACCATTTATTCAGTCTCAGTAAATGCAAATCTGTGGCAGTTACCACATTTAATGCCTATCAACACAGCACAGTATTTTGTTTACAGATTTCACTGAAAAATTCTTGGGGGGTTTAAGATGATTTTATGCTCCCACACATCCAAAATATATGGGTGTGTGAACAACTGAGGGGGCATCAGATATATTGTTAACTAACCCGCATCTTGGCTTTGCTGTAGTATTACATAATCTATAAAGTAAAAAGACACAAAATACAAAATACACAATACACAGACACAATAATTACTAATACAATTTTATAATTATATTATAATTACTAATAACAATATTACGATCTTTATTAGCAATGGCATTATTAAACAGCAGTTACTTAAAGCAGAACTAAAAACGTGCTTTTAAAACAAAACAAAGCTAATTGTAATAAAAAACAAACACAATAGTCATGGAAGTGCCAAGAAATTGTACAAACCATGTAGTTTCAATACGTGCCCCTCAAAGTTACATTTCCGATGAATAATTTTTTTGCAATATGGGCAGTGCCAGCGACTTCATCCTTGGATTCTGTCTTTGCACATACATGGTACCACAAACTTTTCTGAAAGAGAAAAGATAGCTCACTTACTACTAGCAAACACCTTACATGGATGGACATCTTACAAGAACATTGTTTTAGCACATTTCCATGCAATGGAGATCAGCTAGCATACTTGAAAATTGCTCACCTCAGGTAAACAAGTACAATAACACACATTTAGTTGCCTTTTATCTTTACAGACCAGGTTACAAAATCATGGTTGGTTTTAAAAAGTGTCAAGGATAGTGTAGCTTGGACATCTGATATTTGAGGGGGAAAAGTACTGCATTAATGAGCAATTTTTTCAGAAAACAAAACCAACAACATAAACAATCCTTACACTAGCAAGTAAATACATCAACCTGAAAGACTTGGAATTCTGTGACATTAACGGGAAAATGTGACCTGGAAAGAAAATGCATTTATCAATCTAAAAAGCTGTATGTATGTTTTGGTACTTGTCTGGAAGTGATGTTGAGGGTTCCCACAAAATTTTCAAATCAAATCCAAGGACTTTTCAAGTACTTTCCAGACCTGATTCCCTCAAACTCAAGAAACCAACACTGCATAGTTCAAGGTTAATTACTGTTACATAATTTTTACAAAAACACTTGTATGGTATCCAACAGGATACAATAAAACAGTACCCTCATGTTCAAACACTGTTCATAAAGTTCTCACAGTGAAACTAAACAAGACAAAGGTGAAAACAAACCTCTCTGGTACAGAATTTTAATTCCTGATTCTGTGCTTAAAGGCTCAGGTTAATGTTTTAATTGTGATGCCAGTAAAACTTACCAGAGCCACTCTCAGTAAAATGAACAGCAAATAGATAATGCCTTTTCATCAAATGTGTCTCAGTGGCATCAGTTCTCTTAAGTAGGGACAGTTGTCAGTGGCTGCAAACTTTAAAAACTCAGAGCATGAGGTGAAGACAACCTGCAAGTCTGGGAAAAAAAGATTTTTGTCAACAAGTTGAAGTCAACAGTATCATGTTTTTACAATAGAATGACACGTCACACTGGTGTGACTAATTGTGGTTACTGATGAAACAACTTCACAATCATTCTGTGCAATATGTCTATAATATTTAATAACATTTTGTTGAGCTTCACAGAAGAGCCTAATAAAATGATTATACTGTAGAGGAGAACCAAATGCAAGTCCTACCACTGGAAAGGCAGGATGTTTCTCTGGCTTTGCGAGTTGAACTTAAATCTGATGCTGGCAGAAGCTGGGGTATTTTTTTTGGCATGACCTGCTGCAGAGAAAAAAACAGAGCAAATCAGGTTTAACTAAGGACTGAGAGCATGAATATACTAAGAGAAATAACAACCAAAAAGAAAACAAATAAAAGTCCTTGCCATTCAAGCAGCTAAATGTAATATTACTACTGTGACATGTCAAAATGTCTTCTGTGAAAAAGGCCTATGGAAAGGTGAGACATCCTAGTCATATTTCTATATCTTTATAATTCAATTTTTTTAAACTGACATATACCCATTTAACAGGTGGACAGAGTAACTATTCTAATTGTAGCATAGCTAATGGAAAGTAAACACCATGAAAAATGCCAGTGATTTGTTGAGGCACCGGGCCCTCTAAAAAGTGCAAACTGCTTTGGCTTCACTACATTATAGATCATGAGAAACTAAACAGACAAAAAAGATTTAATTTAGCGAAGTTCAAGTCAACAGTCATGTCAATCATGTTGAATGAAATGACTGGCTTAGCACCAAGCACATCACACTGGAGTGACTAATGGTGGTTTCTGGTGTCCATGTTGGAGGAGACAACTTTACAATCATTGTGTTCAATACCTCTTTTAGATTTCGTTAACATTCAATAGCATTTAATTAAGATTCACAGAGGAGCTTCAGTGAATTGATTTCACTGAGATGAGAGCCTGTTGTTGAATGCAAGTCCTACCTCTGGAGAGGCCGGACGTTTCTCTGGCTTTATGGGTAGAACTTGAATCTGATGCACCTGGGCTGGCAGCAGCAGGGATATTTTCATTAGCATGACCTGCTGACGACAAAAGAACAGAACAAAACAGGTTTGAACTAAGGACAGAGAACTTGAATGTATTAGGAGAAATAACAACAACAAATTCATCCTATCTTCAAATCATTGCCATTTTCTTGCGTTCATTTGTTGTTGGTGATATGTCTGTATGCACTACTTTGAGACAGCACCCGTTGTCCTTTCTGACATGGGAAAACATGCATTCAAAACGTTCAGGTAAGGAAAATGAGTGGTATAATGCATTTTTTGTCAAATGTTAAGTATGTCAACAGACCTTTAAAAAAGAGCTTTTCCCCACACTATTAAACACTTCTAAAATAAAGTTACACACATGTGGCAACAATATAATCACGATTATGTTATACTTAGATCCTCCTATCCACCACAATATACATACCAATAAATACCAATGCTCATTTGCATTGATTCTACCGGCCTCTGAACTCTCTGAGAGGGATGGACACCATCCTTCCTTAACATAGTAGTAACGTAATTAGTTCCAGTTTTAAATACGCAATATGCTAGCAAGCAGGGATGTCAAAAATATTATAAATAGCAGCATATCCCAGCTAACTTGTTTTTATCTTTCATGCATTAACGACAATGTTGTTGTTGTTCCAGCACTTCAGCAACGGTTTCAGCTAATTGGCTAACGCTAAACAAAGAAAACAGAAAAATAATATTTATATTTATAATATTTAATAGTATCTTCAATGTCGTCGGGAAATGTGTCATAATTGATAAATGTGTGAGAATAGTTTGGACTGTGTTTGGAACTAAAGGGTTCAGAAACAAAAAGAAAAACAAAAAACACAAACAAACAAAAAACAGATGGCGGTCTTTAGCAGTGCTATTTGTTGCTAGCTAAAGTGGCCTAAGACAAGTTGTAGGACACAGGGATAAAAGATTTCTTGAATTTCTAGTAACTCGGTTTCTGTCGGTGTGAAGTGGCACATTACCGTGGTGTCCTTCAGTTACACAGACCTTCTTTCTGTGGTAACTTGGATTTGAGGATTATGTCCAGCAGAGAGCGTTGGCGGTCGTTGTCCTCCTTCAAACCGGAAGCTTGCTCCTCGTACTCCGTTATTGTTTTTTCAACAGCACCTATTAATTCAGAGGTAACAGCGTGCAGCCGCTCGGTGACAAACACTTTTAACTCTTCGATTTGACCCATTTCTTCCACCAGTAATGTGCACTCTACCATCACCCGGAACTATTTACGTGTGGAACCAGGGGAATTGAGTCAGTCGGAATGAAAATGAAATTTCCGTTTGTTACCTTCAAAGTAAAAGCCCAGTGATGAGTTTACTTTTTATCGTTAAGTACAGTAGTTAGATTAAGGGCACACGAGACGTCAGAGAAGATGCAAACATTTCTCAAATATTTATTTTTAAATTTGTTTCAAAAATCAATTATCTGCTTTTCAATTAAAGATCATGATAGATGTTAAGCTTGCCAATAGCTGTACAGGCTGTATTAAAAAGAATCATTAGATTAAGTATCTTCAACCATATACACTGCAATAACGGATTTATCTAACAAGATAAATCAGATCTATCTGACATTGTTGCAGGAAATCAGTTACAAAAATACTACAATAAAATTGAAACTGTTGATATGTCATTATTTGTGAGAGCCAAACATACAGTACCATTAACTGAAAGCAGAATAGCCATACATACATACTGTACCAATTATCCAAAACAGAGGAACAACTTTATGAGCAGATTATTGAGCCATTAAGCCTACTGAAAGTAATTCAAAATCTGTCCAGTTTCTATTAATTTGCTTTACTGAGATTACAAAGTACTGTTTTTGTCTGCGATGTGTACCCAAATAATGTACCAAAATGATGACAAAACTGTCACAGTGTACTTTTACAACATGTCCTTAGTCTGTTTTGGCATCTTCCTGTGTTCCTGAGGCAACCTGAGAGTAGAATCTTCTGCATGACAAGGAGGAGGGGTCGCAGTTATATCCATACTGGCAGCAGTGCTTTCCATCTGCACAACACTGGCCCTGAAATCAGTACAAGTCTTGGTGTTAGAACCAAATACTGACAAGGAAATTATTGCATTAAACAGTAATAAGCAAGTGCATTTCAGAACACTGACATTTAAATCTATGTCAGTTGCATCAGTTTGAAATCTTTATAGTTTTTGGATGGACACCACACTAAAACAATCACACATTAATAGGTGCTGATCATTTAATATTTTGTTTAATATTTGATATCCTATCTCACGCCTAATCCTAAATTATTATTCAGTTGCACAAATGCTCAATCCATACCAGTGGGTAAGGGCAGCAGCTCCACTGGCCTGTGGATCCCTTGCAGCAAGTTGATCCTGGTGAGCAGTAAAACTTTGAGTCACAGCGAATGACTCCAGCCTTGGGGGCGCTCTCACTGGTCTCTGTTAGAGCTGTCATAGGTGTCTGTAAATTAAATACAAACTTACTATTATACTTTATTATGTAAACATTTAATCATAATATATATATATATATATATATATATATTATAAGTGAATCATGACATGACACATGAAACTGAAATATTATCATCTCTTAAGTTCATACGGTTAACTTGTTAGCAAACAGGAACTTTTAATGCTAACGTAACAGGAGTAACACTAGCAGTCATTTAGTGTTATGTTTCTGGCCACCTGACTAAAGTAAGTCCAATATTGACTTTAGATCTTTATTAACTCTGTTTTCCACTCCACTCCACTCCTGAGGGAAATGTCTGTTTCATTAGTGATATAAAAACAATTTTAAACTTAGTGGAAAAAACCTTAGATTATGAGTTAATCCCTTAAATTTTAAACAATTCTGATTGCTATGTGTGTGTGACATCGCCTTTTTCCAACTGAGCCCCCTGCTACAAAAAAAAAAAGAAAAGAACAAAAGTTATAAAGAAGAAATATCTCATGTAAAATAACCACAAGTGTTCAAATAATGTTAGAATGTTGACTTGAATGAAGAAAATAGGTTTTTGGGCTTTCAAAACTTTCTGTCAATGGATGGTCATTCAGAGAAATAATCTCAGGATACTCTGTATATAGAAAGGTACATAATGCACGATATGTCCTACCTCCTGAAAGTGGGCTTTTTCTTCTGAAGGTGAAATGAGAGAGGCAGGGACTGACGACAGAGCTTGTTTGGGGGTGAAAGGATATCTCAGGTTTTCCCTCACACAGTGTGTGTAAGTGAGGTCACAGTCGTAGCCATATGGACAACAATGATAGCCATCCAGACAGCACCGGCCCTACAAGCCACACAATTTACGTAGCAATCAATACAAAATAGCACCAATACTCCTAAAAGTCCTCAAAAGTCTGTTTGAATATTTTGAAAACACTTCAAAAATTTGAGCTGCAAGCTGTGAGTCAATGTCATGCCAGTTTCAACTCACAGGAGAGTACGGGCAACAGAACCAGGCGCCTTTTGGGTGTCTGCAACAGGTAGTGCCACTGGGGCAAGTGTAATAATTGTCACAGTGGACAATTGAAGCCTTATCTTGGTCTGGGACATGGTTGTTTTTGAGCTCCGTTAAGGGAGCCTCCTTCTTAACCATGGGTGTGTTCATCCATGGCTCGTTTTCTTTCTCACACATCTGGGTCACCATGTTACAACGAAACCCTGAAGGGCAGCAGTGGGCCAGGTCAGGACAGCACACAGCCTGGAGACACACATGAATACAGACAGGCAGAGAACTGGCATGCGTTTTCCACACCAAAATGTCAGTCTTAACAACTATACATCAAGCTACTTAACGTGTGGATTCGTCTGACTTACATTTGGATATGGACAGCAGCTATATCCATGCTTAGTCCAACAGCAGGTGTTGTAATCAGAGCAGACATTCCCATCAGGGCATATAACGGAGCAGGACACAAAGTCCCACACAAACACCCCCATTAACAGCCATAGAGTGATTCTTAGCATCTGCAGAAGACAGAATTAACATTAAGTTTGATTCAGTTAAATGTGATGCATTATGCACCGATCCAGAAAATCAAATCTTCCCATTCTTAAGTCAGATAACACTGACTACATGTAAATTTGTCATCATTGTGTTTACTTCTTGTTGTTGTAACTCTGTTTCCTTTAAGCCTGTCCTAAGAGCTGCCTGTTCTCTAGAACTGCCTCATTGAACTGTAATAAGTAACAGTATTAAACCACTTTTCTGGGGACACTTATACTACAAAAGAACTTAATACTGATTCATTGATTTCTATTACGTTCAGTCAATGAAGTGATTCAGCAGCTTCCTGTCATGTGCAACACTTCCCCTGAACTGAACAAACACACATGAAGTTTATCTGATCCAGTTAAATATCATGCATTATGTGCAGTCTCAGAAGTAAATCTGCTTGAAAACTGCAGCTTCTTTTTGGGTCGCTGTAAAATGTAAATTGTTACTTCTCATTTTGTTCACTTGTTGTAAGTTTCAATTTCACTTATGCCTGTACTATAAGCTTCCTGTTAAAGTCTCATTGAACAGTAATCAGAAGCACCACTAAAGCGCTATTCTGGTGGCACTCTCTACATACAACAAAAGAACTCGATGCAGATTACTTGATTGTTATCACTTACCTTCAGCCAGTAAAATGGTTCAACAGCTTCCTGTCATGCATCTCACACTTCTCCATAACTGAACAACAGACACACCACTCTTTATACGGCAGGTTAGACCCTCCCACTGAATAAAATCTGGAAGTCAAATCTACACATATCACACCCCTTTGTCCTGTGACTGTCAGATTAGGACAGTCAGGGATTCTGGAACCAGTTCACTCCCACTGACTTTACACACTTTTTAAAGGAGGGTTTGAGTAATGATTGTATCAGGCTGCAAAACACACACACAAAGCAAGCACATATGTCAAAGATTAAACATGGAGGTGTTTACAAGCTCATATTAACCTTTGGTATCATTATACTGTTTCAATCACAAGACCTGTGTGTAAAGCCTCATTCAAAAACACTGTTGCTGCATGGAATGGAATTTTATTTTGAAAGTGAAAAAAATTAATTTGAAAATTTGAAAGAAATTGACTATTTTTGTAGTTTCATCAATAAAAGTGTCAATAAGCAGTTTAAATGTAGATTGTACAGACAAACTGATAACAAAATGGAAGTGAGGTTTACCACATAACTGTGTTTGCTACAGTAATGCTGACCTCAGTTTTAGTGTTAAGGATATAAACAGTACACAGCTGTAATACATATAAAAAGTGGGCAGGTTAACAGTAAAAGCAAATAAGAATGTGTGAATGTGTGATTTGTGTACACACACACACACACACAAACACAACCACACAAACACACACAAGGTTGGAGCAAGTAACAGCAATAAAGGCCAAAACAATACTTTATTATTGAATTCCCATTGTTTATACATTTACACTGCAGTGTAACAATTAATCTAACTGAACAATTTTCCTTTGTATAAATGTTAACGGTGCAGCTCACATTTCACATTTCACAGGTCCAACTTCAATATGAGGCTGGCGAGACAACAGGTGATCGGGTCTACATGCATGACACGGGCACTAGCATATTAGCCTCATCTAGCAACTAGAAACGCAAGATGTCAGGTAGGAAGCAAAAAACAAAAACACTACTAGTGAACTGCCAGGAGGCTGAGAGATCCGTAAAGCTACGGTTGTTAGTCGAGCTCTGAGTCCGACTGAGACGCTGCCTTCTTTTTCTTTTTTCGGCCGTGTTTCTTATGCTTCTTTTTCCTCTTCTTCTTGGATTTGTCCTGAGAACATAAAACAATTTACGTTTAGCAAGTGATGTGTCTTTTCTTTTTAATAAAGCTGGATCCACACTACTGGTTTGTGAGGGGATGTATCTATGAAGTTTTCATACTAGTGAATGTCTGGCAGATTTTAGATTTAACATATCAAAATCCTGTCTGTGCTCTGTAACTTCAAAAGGAAGTGAAGTAAATTGCCTACTGTGATTTTCTCCTTTTCCTCGCTACTTCACTTTTTCTTCTTGGCTTCACCCTGTGAGAGAGAAAAGTTGAAATGAGACCTTGGAGAGAGGGAAGTCTTGAGCTATACTCAATTCTCAAAAGCCTATTTCATGTAACATTACTTCACAATAATGGGGCTTCTACAAGCATCTGCAACAGCAAAAGCTGAACAGATCAACAGATTTCTACAACTGCCCAAACTCATAAAGTAATCAGTTTCTGGACCAAACTGGTTTCTCTTAAATTGTTGAGCAAAACTGGTTAGTGTACCCAATTTATAATTCCTGTGACAACCACTGCACTGCACAAAAACATCAGCAATCTGTTTTTCCACAAGAAAACACTGACAAAACAATATTGATATGAAGAAAAGTGATTGTTCTTCAAAAGAAGTGGACATGAAAACTGAATTTGAAATCTCTGTATTATTGTGGATGAAAAAAGATGCAACGTACAAGTGTTACCGGCACCAGACCTAGGGGAAATCTGGACCGGTGGCAAGCAGCACACAGGCTAGGGAACACTGTGTAGCCATGATACAGTAACTGTGGCTGTGGACTGTGGATTGATAGAGAGAGGACCAAAGTTAGCGTCTTGCACAGGCCAGCGCTCGTTTTATTTCTGAGCTACATTTCATTCATTCACTTTGCTCATTACTCAATCACCAAATTATACATGACAGAAACTAAATACTAACACATTTCATAAATTAAACAAACAAGTGTGCAACCAAAATGACAATAAGTGACAAAAAACATTCTGACAAAAAGGAAAATAAATACACATGAATTCAAAATTATTTTACAGTACCAAAATATGCATGACACGGGCACTAGCATATTAGCCTCATCTAGCAACTAGAAACGCAAGATGTCAGGCAGGAAGCAAAAAACAAAAACACTACTAGTGAACTGCCAGGAGGCTGAGAGATCCGTAAAGCTACGGTTGTTAGTCGAGCTCTGAGTCCGACTGAGACGCTGCCTTCTTTTTCTTTTTTCGGCCGTGTTTCTTATGCTTCTTTCTCCTCTTCTTCTTGGATTTGTCCTGAGAACATAAAACAATTTACATTTAGCAAGTGATGTGTCTTTTCTTTTTAATAAAGCTGGATCCACACTAATGGTTTGTGAGGGGATGTATCTATGAAGTTTTCATACTAGTGAATGTCTGGCAGATTTTAGATTTAACATATCAAAATCCTGTCTGTGCTCTGTAACTTCAAAAGGAAGTGAAGTAAAACTTCAAAAGGGAGTGAAGTAAATTGACTTTCTCCTTTTCCTCGCTACTTCACTTTTTCTTCTTGGCTTCACCCTGTGAGAGAGAAAAGTTGAAATGAGACCTTGGAGAGAGGGAAGTCTTGAGCTATACTCAATTCTCAAAAGCCTATTTCATGTAACATTACTTCACAATAATGGGGCTTCTACAAGCATCTGCAACAGCAAAAGCTGAACAGATCAACAGATTTCTACAACTGCCCAAACTCATAAAGTAATCAGTTTCTGGACCAAACTGGTTTCTCTTAAATTGTTGAGCAAAACTGGTTAGTGTACCCAATTTATAATTCCTGTGACAACCACTGCACTTTCAAAAACACCAGCAATCTGTTTTTCCACAATAAAACACTGACAAAACAATATTGATATGAAGAAAAGTGATTGTTCTTCAAAAGAAGTGGACATGAAAACTGAATTTGAAATCTCTGTATTATTGTGGATGAAAAAAGATGCAACGTACAAGTGTTACCGGCACCAGACCTAGGGGAAATCTGGACCGGTGGCAAGCAGCACACAGGCTAGGGAACACTGTGTAGCCATGATACAGTAACTGTGGCTGTGGACTGTGGATTGATAGAGAGAGGACCAAAGTTAGCGTCTTGCACAGGCCAGCGCTCGTTTTATTTCTGAGCTACATTTCATTCATTCACTTTGCTCATTACTCAATCACCAAATTATACATGACAGAAACTAAATACTAACACATTTCATAAATTAAACAAACAAGTGTGCAACCAAAATGACAATAAGTGACAAAAAACATTCTGACAAAAAGGAAAATAAATACACATGAATTCAAAATAATTTTACAGTACCAAAATAATAATAATTATATTATAAAGTGACTCTGTTCTACCATTTATCACTCTCACAAACATATTGGCACATAACCTTAGTTACACTCACTCAACACTAACAAAATACACTGTTTCCTCTTCTCACATACAGACTTCCACACCTGCACGCTATGGCGGCAATGAACAAGACAGCTTGAACCAAACTAGCTGAAACGTGGGATTTCTCCTCAAGATATTCACTTGCTACTGGCTGGCTACATCTTAACAATATTTACAACACATTTAAACCAGTTACGGACTCTCAATATCAAGTACATATGCTTGTAAAACTACTGTACATGCCGATGTGACACACACCGATACATTCTACTACTAAAACTACATGTTACACACCTCAACACTGACTGACAACACTACAAAACAACTACTAATACATTTACATTAGTTTTAGAACTAATTAAAAAATATAAAAGTGAGTTTTGTTTTACGGGTGGATTGATAGAGAGGACCAAAGTTTGGGTCTGGCACAGGCCAGCGCTTGTTTTATTTCTGAGCTGCTTATGTGCAGAGCCTGCAGCTATAATCCCTCTAGCAGATCCACAACAGCACCATGGCGCCATCTACTGACTGAAAGGTATTTTACCTCGATCTTTCACAGTACAGAATGTTAGAACGGTTCACAATTATTCACAAAAAAATTATGGGGGGGTGACTGTTTAAACAAAACAGAAAATACAGTCATTTTACAACCTGTTACACTCTTCCCTGCTTTAAGAGATGTCTCCGGACATCGAGAACCAAACTAACACGAGTAAGATCTAGGTATTAGAAGTCTGGAAAGTCTGATGGTCAAAATACTGTCTATTAGAGTTTCTACTCTTAAGTTACAATGTCCATGTTTTTTTTTTTTTTTTCTCCAATCGTCTAGCATGTCCATATTGGCATAGAGTAGTAACAGTCAGGGACAGCAGTGTAAAGGGGCATGGGATAAGGGACACTTGCAAAGCATGAACTGATGAAGCCTCTCGCATCTGACCAGTCCCAGCCTGGTCAGATGCGAGCATGAACTGATGAAGCCTCTTGGATGAGAGGTGAAACGTTTTTCCTAGACAAATAACCAAGTCCAGTTGCTTTCGATTTAAAATTCCTTTGAGATACTATGACCTGGACAAATGAGAATATTCACAGGCTTCGAGAATGAGCTATTCCCGCCAGCTGTTCAAGTCTCTGGAAAAGATTGTTCTCAAACTCCCGACCCTGATTGTGATGCAACTTTTCAGGGTACCCAAAGCGTGGAATGAGATCATAGAAGATCTTCTCAGCTGCTGTTTTGCCTGACTTGTTCTTAGTTGGATAGGCTTGTGCAAAGCGAGTAAAGTGATCCACCAAAACTGTAACCATAACCACCTTTACTCGGTTCCAGATGGAGATAGTCAACAGAGACTAGCTCAAAGGGAGCATTAGTTGTTATTAAGCCCATTGGTGCTCTCTCTAGAATAGTTGGCTGCTTCTGTTTGACACAAGGGCACTTGTGAATTACACGGTCTTCAATTTCACGTTGCATGAAAGGCCAGTAAAACCTTTCCCTTGCCAGATGAATGACCATGTCAGCACCAATATGTCCCATGTCATCATGCAGATGTTTTAGGACAGTCAGCTTCAACTTACTAGGGAGAACCAACTGTTTCCTCTGTCCAGTCTGTCTGTACAATAAACCTTTGTCAAGTATGAGTCTGTTCCATTCATGTACAAGTCTGTGTGTCTCTCGTCCCAATTGTCATTCTCATCTCACAGATGGGAGCATCTTCCTTCTGGGGAACTCTTATGTTTTCTGGAGTAATAAAAGGTGTGCTTGTAGGCAAAGTGTCATCAGTACCAGGACGTAGCTGCAATGTTGCCACCCATGACACATCACTGTCTCTCATGGCTTTGTCTCCTTGCCAGATTGCAGAGACTACTTCTGGAGGCATAGTTTCCGTGTACTCCTTGAGACGATCTTGGAGGGGTACTGGATAACGAGAAAGTGTGTCAGCATCTGTATTTGCCTTGCCTGGCCGATACTTTATGGTGAAGTGGAAGTCAGCTAACTCACCCACCCAACAATGTCCAACAGCATTTAACTTGGCAGTGCTCAACACATAGGTAAGGGGATTATTATCTGTGTAAACAGTGAAGGTGGGTGCATAGTAGAGATAATCCCTAAATTTATCACAGATAAAGATCACTTCAAAGCAAAAAAAACTCCAGCTTGCCGGAATGGAGATGGTCATTTATCTCAGCAGGTGTGAGTGTGCTGGAGCCATAAGCAATGACGCGAAGCTTGTTCCCTTGTTGCTGATAGAGCACTGCACCCAGACCTTTGTTTGACGCATCAGTATGGAGGACAAAGGGCAGATTAAAATCTGGATAAACCAGTATGGGGGGACTGATTAGCACGTCAACCAGGCACGACACTACAGCACTGTGTTCTGTTGTCCACTGTACAGGTACTTTGGATGAAAGCTGGCCACTATTCATGCACCTTGACTTGGCTTTAGATCTGGCTAGGTTGTGTTTCTGACTACAACCACTAGGACTATCTATGATCTTAAAAAGTGGTCTGGCTATTCTAGAAAAGTCCTGTATGAAGGTTCTGTAATAGCCTAGAAACCCTAGAAGTGCTCTGACCTCTCCCACATTGCTTGGCTCTCTATCTTTTAACCGCCGCATAGCCTCAAGGTCATTGGGGTCGATCTGAACACCTTCACTAGTCACCAAGCGTCCCACATACATAACCTGTCGTTTGAATAGCTCACATTTCTTTGGACGTAGTTTCACACCATGCTCTCGCAGGCGGCAGAGCACCCGCCTCACATCATCAACGTGGCTGTGAAAACTTTTGGAAAAACAAAGCACATCATCCAAATATGGAGAGACCATCGAGGACTCCCTCCATGAACCTTTGAAATGCTGCCAGTGGGTTAGTAAGGCCAAATGGAAGGTGGATCTACTCATACAGACTCTAAGGTGTGCTGAAAGCTGCCAGGTGTCTTGAGCTCTCATCGACGATATGCACTGCCTCGGTCAAGTATTGAGAACCATGAATAGCCCCCTAGGTTATCCAGCAGATCTTGGATGCATGGGAGTGGGTGTCAATCAGCGATAGTTTTGCGATTCAGCCCCCGAAAGTCAACACACAGACGTAAACTCTTGTCCTTCTTTCTTACACAGACAACAGGAGATGAGTAAGGTGAGGTAGACTTTCTGATCCAGCCATGGTCAAGCAGGTTATGGACATATTCCTTTACCTCTGCATACAAGGGTTTGGGGATTGAATTGTAAGATTGTTTGGACTGGAATTTCATTGTTAAAATGAATTTTCAGCTGCAAACTTAGGATGCAACCAATGTCAGACATCTGACTCTTCATACAACATACTTCTAACCATCTTTTGTTCATCCTCTTGCAGATGGGACAGATCAACAGGGGGGTGCCACCTCTGTTTTGTCATGTCTTTTGGCTTGTGTTTGTCAGTGCCTAGCTGAGCTGAACATGACAGTAGGGGGGACACTGATGCATCTAGAAAACATTGGACTAGTTTCACTTCAGTAACTTCTTCCATTGTGCCTAGAACTGTTCTCTTGCCAAGGTAGATATCATGTTTTGTGGAGTTTTGAATGGGGATTTTAACATTTTATTTTAAACCACTAGGGACATCTACTAATGCCGAAAGCAACTCTAAGCCCTCAGGACAGCTACTCTCTACTCTGGGCTGAAAAAGCATTGATCCACCTCTTGGCCACTCTCTGACTCTGCACCTAGCTTCACAAATCTGTCCTGCTGGAATTATTACACCTTTCTTTCCTGTTCTCACACTGCACTCAAAGAGTGTCTCTTCAGGGGTCAAAATCTGGAGAGCCGAAACTAAGGCTTCCACTGCACTGTCACGAACACTTAAAGCTTCTTTGAGTAAAGCAGTAAGGTCTGCTCCACTTTTCTGTTCTGTTTGCTTTAATGATCTTAGCTATTACATTACTGCCTAAAGGAGGACAGTTAAGACTGTTCTGGCTGATTAATACTGGTACTTGTATGGTGACATGCCCATAATTCACACTGCGGATCTGGAATTCAATGTCTGCCCAGCCATCGAAGGGGACATGTGTGCCATTTGCTGCAGAGAGCTCCAATGTCTGGTCAGAAAGCAGAGACTCAAGAGGCTGAATTTGGGTATTGGGAAGAGTTTCTTCCATCCAGGCTCTCCCTACCATAGTCACTTGGGCCCCCGAGTCCAGCAGCATTTGCAGTGATACTCCATTCATTGCACACGAAACCAAACACCTCTTTCCAAGTCATTACATCTGCCCCTGATTTCAGTTGGGGGTACTTGAGGGCAGGTTGCTGATGGACCAGGGCCCCCAGATGTCACACTGTCAGTCGGTTTTCCTATTTGGGACTGATGTTTGGTCAGGGAAGACACCTGTTCTCTAATAGCAGCACAATTAGCCTGCAACTCACTGTCAACTTTAGCTTGGTTCACTGAGTCACTACTGTCAAGTTGAGCCGCACTTACAGTCACTGGTCGGCTTTTAGCTGCTGTACCAAGGCGTCTCAGTCTCTCTGCCTCCTCACTGGTGGACTTTGTGATCTGTTCAAAGAGAAAGTCATCACTAACCTGTAAGTCAGTAAGAAGGGGTTTGAGATCATGCCTGACATAGCTGTTTTTTTTCATTTAACCTTGGTAGAGTGTGTGAAGGAATGTACCCTGCACCAGCTTTCTGTCATAGCTAAAATCTGCACTAGGCTGTTGTGACTCAAAAAGAACATGCTGTTTTAAACCCATCAATCTGTACAAAAACTGCTGTGGGCTCTCCTTCTCTTGCTGTTTTGCATTACTTAACTCTTGAAAGAGTTCAGTAATGGTGGAATGGGATGAGCTGGTACATCTTCTGTCGCGAGGGGTGTAGCCAGGTCAGCTTCAGGCTCTCTGATGTCTTTTGTCAGCAAGTCACTCAACATGTCGTCAAGGAGAAGGAGTTGAGCCATGCCTTCATCCTCCAGTCCTCTCAATTTTTCATGATGCACTCAATGCAACCTTCCCTGAAGCTTTGGAACACAGGTTCATGTAGTCTCAAGACCCATTTCACCAGGCAGCAGCATTAGACAATCCCGGACGAGCCCCCAGTTGTTACCGGCACCAGACCTCGGGGAAATCTGGACCCAAAGCAAGCGGCACACTGGCGCTAGGGAACACTGTGGACTGTGGATTGATAGAGAGATGACCAAAGTTTGCGTCTTGCACAGGCCAGCGCTCGTTTTATCTCTGTGCTGCGCATGTGCAGAGCCTGCAGCTATAATCCCTCTATCAGATCCACAACAGCACCATAGCGCCATCTGCTGACTGAAAGGTATTTTACCTCGATCTTTAACAGTACAGAATATAAACGGTTCACAATTATGAACAAAAAAATTAGGGGGGTTGACTGTTTAAACAAAACTGAAAATACAGCCATTTTACAACCTGTTGCACATGCACTGACACACAACTGACAAGTTTACAACCATCTACATTTACAGTGCACATTTTCAGTGATTGGCAAAGAAGAGGTGATTGCAGATAAAATGGATGATTGATGAAAAAGTGGCTGATATTTCATTATGACATGCTTTGTCACATAAAGTAAAGGCTACATTTTTAGATGGTGGTGGTTCATAATATAAGACAATTTTCCTTACTCTTTGCTCACTCACTCACTCACTCACTCATTCACTCAGGGTGCTGCGTGTTAAACATGAGGAACGGTCGATCTGAATGGTTCAACTTGAGGTCATGCCCCCATCTGAATATAGGTCACGGATCACACACCACCAGTCTTTGGTAAAGCGGAGTTTGCATCAGATGGAAACTTAATAAAATGATGACTGAAGACCACAGAGCATCTGGACGAGTGACAGATGTGACAGTAAGAGTATGGGGAGAAATCAAAGTGAAACTTCACTTTGTTTGGTCTATGATTTCGCAGTTCAGTAAACAGAGGTGCAATTGACTAGCTGACACATATTGGTTATTGTAAACGACCTCCGTAATAAGCAGAACAACACAACCTTTTAAAACTGTACTTCAGCGAATTTGATTTTTTATTTTTTTTAAAGCTAAGATACCGTTTCCAGCACCCCAGCAACGGTTTCAGCTAATTGGCTAACGTTAAACAAAGAAAACAGAAAAATAATATTTATATTTATAATATTTAATAGTATCTTCAATGTCGTCGGGAAATGTGTCATAATTGATAAATATGTGAGAATAGTTTGGACTGTGTTTGGAACTAAAGGGTTCAGAGGCAAAAACACAAACAAACAAAAAACAAACAAAAAACAGATGGCGGTCTTTAGCAGTGCTATTTGTTGCTAGCTAAAGTGGCCTAAGACAAGTTGTAGGACACAGGGATAAAAGATTTCTTGAATTTCTAGTAACTCGGTTTCTGTCGGTGTGAAGTGGCACATTACCGTGGTGTCCTTCAGTTACACAGACCGTCTTTCTGTGGTAACTTGGATTTGAGGATTATGTCCAGCAGAGAGCGTTGGCGGTCGTTGTCCTCCTTCAAACCGGAAGCTTGCTCCTCGTACTCCGTTATTGTTTTTTCAACAGCACCTATTAATTCAGAGGTAACAGCGTGCAGCCGCTCGGTGACAAACACTTTTAACTCTTCGATTTGACCCATTTCTTCCACCAGTAATGTGCACTCTGCCATCACCCGGAACTATTTACGTGTGGAACCAGGGGAATTGAGTCAGTCGGAATGAAAATGAAATTTCCGTTTGTTACCTTCAAAGTAAAAGCCCAGTGATGAGTTTACTTTTTATCGTTAAGTACAGTAGTTAGATTACGGGCACACGAGACGTCAGAGAAGATGCAAACATTTCTCAAATATTTATTTTTAAATTTGTTTCAAAAATCAATTATCTGCTTTTCAATTAAAGATCATGATAGATGTTAAGCTTGCCAATAGGTATTAAAAAGAATCATTAGATTAAGTATCTTCAACCATATACACTGCAATAACGGATTTATCTAACAAGATAAATCAGATCTATCTGACATTGTTGCAGGAAATCAGTTACAAAAATACTACGATTAAACTGAAACTGTTGATATGTCATTATTTGTGAGAGCCAAACATACAGTACCATTAACTGAAAGCAGAATAGCCATACATACATACTGTACCAATTATCCAAAACAGAGGAACAACTTTATGAGCAGATTATTGAGCCATTAAGCCTACTGAAAGTAATTCAATTCTATTAATTTGCTTTACTGAGATTACAAAGTACTGTTTTTGTCTGCGATGTGTACCCAAATAATGTACCAAAATGTTGACAAAACTGTCACAGTGTACTTTTACAACATGTCCTTAGTCTGTTTTGGCATCTTCCTGTGTTCCTGAGGCAACCTGAGAGTAGAATCCTCTGCATGACAAGGAGGAGGAGTCGCAGTTATAGCCATACTGGCAGCAGTGCTTTCCATCTGCACAACACTGGCCCTGAAATCAGTACAAGTCTTGGTGTTAGAACCAAATACTGACAAGGAAATTATTGCATTAAACAGTAATAAGCAAGTGCATTTCAGAACACTGACATTTAAATCTATGTCAGTTGCATCAGTTTGAAATCTTTATAGTTTTTGGATGGACACCACACTAAAACAATCACACATTAATAGGTGCTGATCATTTAATATTTTGTTTAATATTTGATATCCTATCTCACGCCAAATCCTAAATTATTATTCAGTTGCACAAATGCTCAATCCATACCAGTGGGTGAGGGCAGCAGCTCCACTGGCCTGTGGATCCCTTGCAGCAAGTTGATCCTGGTGAGCAGTAAAACTTTGAGTCACAGCGAATGACTCCAGCCTTGGGGGCGCTCTCACTGGCCTCTGTTAGAGCTGTCATAGGTGTCTGTAAATTAAATACAAACTTACTATTATACTTTATTATGTAAACATTTAATCATAATATATATATATATATATATTATATAAGTGAATCTCTTTTTTGTTAATAAAAATCTTTAAACCCCTAAAAACCTGGTTTCACCTAAAAAGTTTAAGCTGCATTGTTAGATTTCTTTGGCCACTAAGGCAATAGTAACAATGTATAAACATGAAACTGAAATATTATCATCTCTTAAATTCATACGGTTAACTTGTTAGCAAACAGGAGCTTTTAATGCTAACGTAACAGGAGTAACACTAGCAGTCATTTAGTGTTATGTTTCTGGCCACCTGACTAAAGTAAGTCCAATATTGACTTTAGATCTTTATTAACTCTGTTTTCCACTCCACTCCACTCCTGAGGGAAATGTCTGTTTCATTAATGATATAAAAACAATTTTAAACTTAGTGGAAAAAACCTTAGATTATGAGTTAATCCCTTAAATTTTTGAAATTCTGATTGCTATGTGTGTGTGTGACATGGCCTTTTTCCAACTGAGCCCCCTGCTACAAAAAAAAAAAAGTAAAGAACAAAAGTTATAAAGAAGAAATATCTCATGTAAAATAACCACAAGTGTTCAAATAATGTTAGAATGTTGACTTGAATGGAGAAAATAGGTTTTTTGGGCTTTCAAAACTTTCTGTCAATGGATGGTCATTCAGAGAAATAATCTCAGGATACTCTGTATATAGAAAGGTACATAATGCACGATATGTCCTACCTCCTGAAAGTGGGCTTTTTCTTCTGAAGGTGAAATGAGAGAGGCAGGGACTGACGACAGAGCTCGTTTGGGGGTGAAAGGATATCTCAGGTTTTTCCCCACACAGCGTGTGTAAGTGAGGTCACAGTCATAGCCATATGGACAACAGTGATAGCCATCCAGACAGCACCGGCCCTACAAGCCACACAGGTTATGCAGCAATCAATACAAAATAGCACCAATACTCCTAAAAGTAAGTCTGTTCAAATATTTTGAAATTTGAGCTGCAAGCTGTGAGTCAATGTCATGCCAGTATTTCTTATTTTATCATACAAGAGTCTGTAGGTCAACTCACAGGAGATTTCGGGCAACAGAACCAGGCGCCTTTTGGGTGTCTGCAACAGGTAGTGCCACTGGGGCAAGCGTAATAATTGTCACAGTGGACAATTGAAGCCATATCTTGGTCTGGGACATGGTTGTTTTTGAGCTCTGTTAAGGGAGCTTCCTTCTTGACCATGGGTGTGTTCATCCATGGCTCGTTTTCTTTCTCACACTTATGGCTCACCATGTTACAACGAAACCCTGAAGGGCAGCAGTGGGTCAGGTCAGGACAGCACACAGCCTGGAGACACACATGAATACAGACAGGCAGAGAACTGGCACGCGTTTTTCCACACCAAAATGTCAGTCTTAACAACTATACATCAAGCTACTTAACACGTGGATTCCTCTGACTTACGTGTGGAAGTGGACAGCATTTATATCCATCCTTATGCCAACAGCAGGTCTTTCCATCAGAGCATTTATTCCCATCAGGGCATACAATGGAGCAGGACACAAAGTCCCACACAAACACCCCCATTAACAGCCATAGAGTGATTCTTAGCATCTGCAGAAGACAGAATTAACATTAAGTTTGATTCAGTTAAATGTGATGCATTATGCACCGATCCAGAAAATCAAATCTTCCCATTCTTAAGTCAGATAACACTGACTACATGTAAATTTGTCATCATTGTGTTTACTTCTTGTTGTTGTAACTCTGTTTCCTTTAAGCCTGTCCTAAGAGCTGCCTGTTCTCTAGAACTGCCTCATTGAACTGTAATAAGTAACAGTATTAAACCACTTTTCTGGGGACACTTATACTACAAAAGAACTTAATACTGATTCATTGATTTCTATTACATTCAGTCAATGAAGTGATTCAGCAGCTCCCTGTCATATGCAACACTTCCCCTGAACTGAACAAACACACATGAAGTTTATCTGATCCAGTTAAATATCATGCATTATGTGCAGTCTCAGAAGTAAATCTGCTTGAAAACTGCAGCTTCTTTTTGCATCGTTGTAAAATGTAAATTGTTACTTCTCATTTTGTTCACTTGTTGTAAGTTTCAATTTCACTTATGCCTGTACTATAAGCCTCCTGTTAAAGTCTCATTGAACAGTAATCAGAAGCACCACTAAAGCACTATTCTGGTGGCACTCTCTACATACAACAAAAGAACTCGATGCAGATTACTTGATTGTTATCACTTACCTTCAGCCAGTAAAATGGTTCAACAGCTTCCTGTCATGCGTCTCACACTTCTCCATAACTGAACAACAGACACACCACTCTTTATACGGCAGGTTAGACCCTCCCACTGAATAAAATCTGGAAGTCAAATCTACACATATCACACCCCTTTGTCCTGTGACTGTCAGATTAGGACAGTCAGGGATTCTGGAACCAGTTCACACCCACTGACCTTACACACTTTTTAAAGGAGGGTTTGAGTAATGATTTTATGACAGAAATTGACTATTTTTGTAGTTTCATCAATAAAAGTGTCAGTAAGCAGTTTAAATGTAGATTGTACAGACTGAAACTGATAACAAAATGGAAGTGAGGTTTACCACATAACTGTGTTTGCTACAGTAATGCTGACCTCAGTTTTAGTTTTAAGGATATAAACAGTACACAGCTGTAATACATTTAAAAAGTGGGCAGGTTAACAGTAAAAGCAAAAAAGAGTGGGTGAACGTGTGATTTGTACACACACACACACACACACACACACAAGGTTGGAACAAGTAACAGCAATAAAGGCTAAAACAATACTTTATTAATGAATTCCCATTGTTTATACATTTACACTGCAGTGTAACAATTGATCTAACTGAACAATTATCCCTTGTATAAATGTTAACGGTGTAGCTCACATTTCTTACCACAGGTCCAACTTCAATATGAGGCTGGCGAGACAACAGGTGATCGGGTCTACATGCATGACACGGGCACTAGCATAATAGCCTCATCTAGCAACTAGAAACGCAAGATGTCAGGTAGGAAGCAGGTGGCGTAAGTCCTAGACGGCCAGCATACTGAAGGCAAACGCGAGTGCCAGTCTCACAGAAATCTCCAAGATGAGGGGAAAAAGAAAGATGTAGAGTTCACTTCAGTCCCGTGGTTGAATGTAACTCAAAGAACAATCATCTACAAAAAGCATGGTGATAAAAGTCAACAAAAGACATGTACCGGTAGTTGCCACTTTGAGGGATGGGTGCCTCCCTCATTTTCACCCTAGCGATACAAGTCTGTAGGTCTCCTCGATCAAGTGTGATGACCGAAGCTGGATGGGAGAAGTTTTTGGTGTTCAAAGGCAAAAAACAAAAACACTACTAGTGAACTGCCAGGAGGCTGAGAGATCCGTAAAGCTACGGTTGTTAGTCGAGCTCTGAGTCCGACTGAGACGCTGCCTTCTTTTTCTTTTTTCGGCCGTGTTTCTTATGCTTCTTTTTCCTCTTCTTCTTGGATTTGTCCTGAGAACATAAAACAATTTACATTTAGCAAGTGATGTGTCTTTTCTTTTTAATAAAGCTGGATCCACACTACTGGTTTGTGAGGGGATGTATCTATGAAGTTTTCATACTAGTGAATGTCTGGCAGATTTTAGATTTAACATATCAAAATCCTGTCTGTGCTCTGTAACTTCAAAAGGAAGTGAAGTAAATTGCTTACTGTGATTTTCTCCTTTTCCTCGCTACTTTGCTTTTTCTTCTTGGCTTCACCCTGTGGGGGAGAAAAGTTCAAATGAGACCTTGAAGAGAGGGAAGTCTTGAGCTATACTCAATTCTCAAAAGCCTATTTCATGTAACATTATTTCACAATAATGGGGCTTCTACAAGCATTTGCGACGGCAAAAGCTGAACAGATCAACAGATTTCTACAACTGCCCAAACTCATAAAGTAATCAGTTTCTGGACCAAACAGTTTTCTCTTAAATTGTTGAGCAAAACTGGTTAGTGTACCCAATTTATAATTCCTGTGACAACCACTGCACTTTCAAAAACACCAGCAATCTGTTTTTCCACAATAAAACACTGACAAGACAAAACTGATATGAAGAAAAGTGACTGTTCTTCACAAGAAGTGGACATGAAAACTGAATTTGAAATCTCTGTATTATTGTGGATGAAAAAAGATGCAACATCCATGCACTGATCATCATCAGCATCATCTACATTTACAGTGCACATTTTCAGTGATTGGCAAAGAAGAGGTGATTGCAGATAAAATGGATGATGGGCTTGTAAGAAAAAGTGGCTGATATTTCATTATGACATGCTTTGTCACACAAAGTAAAGGCTACATTTTTAGATGGTGGTGGTTCATAATTTAAGACAATTTTCCTTACTCTTTGCTCACTCACTCACTCATTCACTCAGGGTGCTGCGTGTTAAACATGAGGAACGGTCGATCTGAATGGTTCAACTTGAGGTCATGGCCCCATCTGAATATAGGTTGATCACGGATCACACACCACCAGTCTTTGGTAAAGCGGAGTTTGCATCAGATGGAAACTTAATAAAATGATGACTGAAGACCACAGAGCATCTGGACGAGTGACAGAGCAGGTAAATGTATGGGGAGAAATCAAACTGAAACTTCACTTTGTTTGGTCTATGGTTTAGCAGTTCAGTATATAGAGGTGCATGCTTGCAACAGTGACAACCAGAGGTTACTGTGTAACCACACTCTCATTTCAATAGGACCAATTAAACATGTTTATGCTGACCATAAAAATGCTTGATCCGCCAAAGGGCTGAAATGCTCAATGATAATATTCGTTTGTACACCTAAATGCCTAAATTCTCAAGTGTCTTGTTGACTAAAGTAGACTGAAATCTCTTTGACTACATATTTGAACGATACAGTTGACCAAATCTGATAAACACTGGAAGCCCTTGGTCCTTGCCCTGAAATTTGAATTAAAAGAGGAACAAAGAGGTAAAAGTGAAACAAATGGGTAAATAGCAGATGATGGTATAATGATTGTGGAGGGAATTTTCTATTTTTTTTTTTTTTTTTTTTTTTTTTATTTATGAAGTATTCATGGCAAGTGAAACATCTGGCATACTTGTAATAAACAAACATTTGTCACATAACAGTGGCAGGTAGTGACAGGAAAGCGGTGTTAAATGCTTTTTTGCCAAAAGCAGCAGTTCATCTCCCCTCCAATAACCATATGCAAATAATACTTACTACCTCTTCCCCCTCAGAGTCTGCAGAGGACTCTGAAGAGGAGTCTTTATAACTTCTCTCGGCCTTCCTTTTTCTTCTGCGGCTCTTGTCATCCTGAGAGACATGAGATTTGCAAAGAAGAGAGATATGCAAAACCTAATTTCAAAGCACCACATGTCTGTGGTGTGTAAAACACATGGTCAGCAAAATTATTACCATCAAAAAGTGAGTTACTAAGCAAGTGCAAATTACCTTATCTTTGTCTGGTTCCTCCTTGATCCTCTTCTTTTTCTTCTTGGGGGGAAAAAAAACAATGTTTAGACTACTGTCATTGAATATTTTTACTACCAGAATCTATTTCTACTCAGGTGTACTCAAACAAGGGAAGGTAATTGTGCTGCTAAAAGAAAGAAAAACCTTGCTTTCAGCATCTGATTCTTCCTCTGAGCTGTCTGATGCTCTCCTGGCCGATGACTTCTTTCTCTTGTGTTTTTTCTTCACACTCTTCTTGTCATCCTGTACACACAAACAGAAATGCAATCAAACAGCATAGTGCTGTATGTGTAAAAGAGAGAGACTTCACAGGATTGCTAGGAAAATAGAGCAGCCTTTTTAAGTTACCACTTTGAGCTGTATAAAGTCCACCTTGTTTCTGATCAGTTGTTAAATGTCGACCCATTTGCTCCAGATATGCCAACTACCACAAACACCCCACTGCTCTTTGTTAAAACACTGGGAACTATTCCTGGAATTAACCTACAGAGCAGTTGGCAGTTAAATCAATCAGTGTTATGCGCATCAAGTAGAGCAGCTTTTTGTCTTTATTTCAGGAGAACTCTAGATCACAGCTGTTCAGCTGCTGGATTAAAACTGTATGAGGACCAGTATTGTGATAATGCTGGGGTCGAAAAAGAGGCTCCCCAAATCCAATCCAAACCTTCTCATCTGTGTGACACTTCTCATAAGTGTGACATACCTTTCTCCATTAGCTATTACTCAAAATACTTTATACAAACCCATTAAAAGAAACGGGTTTAAAACCGTAAATTTGAATGATTCAGACTGCCTTATCCCCACTATTCTTTATTCATCTTTGAGTTTTGAGGTTAGGTGTGCAAGATCCCAAAATGTTTTGCATCTTTGGAAACAAATTTTACTATCACACATATAAGTTTGTTCGAACTTACCTCGTATTCAGATTCTGAGGAGGAGCTGGTGGAGGAATCAGAACTCGATGAAGAGGAGGAAGATGAAGAATGCTTGACCAAAACACAATGAAAGCAGTGTTCATTAGACTTAAGGCAATTTGCTTGTTGTAAAGACCATCTCAGAGAGCAAGTGTGTGTGTGTGTGTGTGTGTGTGTTTGTGTGTGTGTGTGTGTGCTTGATCTTACATCCAGTGGGGATTTTAAATAGAATACACACTGAATTGAGGTCCCCACAGGTAGAGACTGCTTTTTGAGGGTTAAGACTTGGTTTTAAAGTTCAGGTTACAATTACAGTACGGTTAGGGGCTAGGGAATGCTTCATGTCAACAAGTGTCCCCCAAAGGGATAATGAAACAAGTTTGTTTGTGCAAGAGAGAGTGGGAGAGTCAGAGAGAGCTTGAGAGTACTGTGGCCATCAAAATACTGGAGGTCTCTCCTCACCCTGTTGAATTTCTTCTTTTCTTTCTTCTTTTTCTAAACACAAATGAAAAGATCGAGTGAGTAAAGATGAGTTTTCAGAGTGAGATCATTCGAATGTCTGGTAATAGAGATATACCATACCTCTTTTTTCTCCTTCTTCTCCTCTTTCTCCTTGTCTGTTGTCTTTTTGTCTTTCTCTTTGTCCTTGTCACCTAACAACTTCTCTCGGTTTTTTGCCAGGACTTTCTTCCATTTCTGGGGGGAAAAAAACAGTTCATATTTTTAAAACAAAAGTATGAATTAATTAATTAATTAATTAATTAATTGGTATTAATCTACCATATTACCAATTGTTCTCCATATGCAGCTACATTTTCATTCAAATATGAAGAATAATTTTGTAGTATAGTTTAAATATTGTCATAACTGTACACATTACTTTTGATATTCATAGCCAAGATTGAAAATAATGTGAGGAAAGATGGTGAACATAAAAAAGCCAACATGTCAAATCTACAGGCTACAAACATACCTCGTTCATTTTATCCTCAAAGTCAGCCAGGGCTCGAGAGCCCTTTTTCTTCTTCTCTAACTGCTCCTTTAATTCTTCCCTAAAGAAAATGCATAAAGACATTTGGAAGAATTGTGTCTTCTCAAACTGAAGATCTTCATCTCAAACATCTTTCCTTACATCTTCCCCCCATGCAATGTTTAAAACTGATGTACCACATTTTCATCAAGAGGGATTTACAGTAAACAGACAAAGCATGACATTTCAGGTATTCAATTCAATTATTTGGTGCGTTTAATGAATGAATATTCTTCTGTTTTCCAAATTGTTTCTGTAATAATGAACTAAAATCTATTAAAGCCCTTTACCAAATATTGTGGTACCAGACATAGTGCTTTATGTCCCCTTTACCTTTTAATATTGCATTCAGAACACTTTGGTCTTTGCATAATGCGGAGGAAACTCAGATGCTTGCAGGGGAGTGTGGTTAAAAATGAGTAAAATGCGCCCCCTTGTGGCTAATGTTGGGATTAATTTCACTGCGAACACCCCAATTATCCAAACTATATCAAGCATGACATTTTGACATTTTACAAGATAAGATTTGAGGTATCCTTGTGGGGAAAAGGTCATCAAGAAAAAGCTCTACAAACTGTACAAATTCAACAACAACAACAGTTGTTAGAGTTGCAACAGTTGTTGGAGTTGTTACTTTCTGTCAGACAACTGGAAGCTCTTTGCTTGTAGAAAGCACAATTATTTATACACAACACTTTTTCTTGCTGGCAGATATCATCATTGGACAACCAATAAACATAAATACACTCATAAAAGCATTGGAGATAATGTTGGTAGTTAAATCAACATAATTTATAATACATTCAGGCTATGAAGGAACACCGCACACAGCTATCAAATTCGAGAGGACGTCCCTCTTTGCTCTCAATCAAGCACCGCTTCATCTCTGTTGTGAGAGCACCCAGTCCTGGAGTCATCCTGATGCTGAATGCAACATCAACTGTCACATTTTTACTATATAAAATAATGATAACTGTAATATTACTACTACTACTACCACTACTACTACTACTAATAATAATAATAATAATAATAGCAATACAAATAATAACAGTATACTATTATACTAGTATACTATTAACAATAATAATAGTACCATGGATAACAATGAACAATAATGAAGTGATGATGGTTAATATCGTATTTGTGTAGTAGGGATAGGGGTGAAGAGGGGCCGCACCAGAACACCAGAGGGGCAGGCAAGGGGGGCTGGCCCCCACCCAGGGCTGCAACCAAGGTAAGCATTAAATATCTTTGAGTCATTTATGCTGTGTTAGTGACTACATCTGTTATTTTATCAAACACAGATCAGACAACCCTAATTTATGTCAAACGGTCAGATTTCAGTATCAACAAGTAACAAGTACTTGTCCTAAAAGTAAATGTCATTTTCCCAGGTAATATCTTTCGAACAATAAAGTACAAACTGTTACACCTAACAAGGATACCACAATGCTGCCATTTGTGAGACTTGTAATTACAAATGTATTTTCCTGATAAATTCCTCAGTGCAGGCGTAGCCCACCCACAACATTTCAGAGCCCACTCTCTCAACAAGTACATCCTACACCAATAGGCTAGGGCTCTTTCTCTTTTTCCTTCAAGAGTATATTTATTTATCTTAGTCCATTAGATAAGATCTGGTTCTGGCTATCTACTATTTAACTGCAAATCTGCCACTATTACCAGTGTGTTCAGGGGCTGCATCTAATTGTGATAATAGAAAGGATTAACAGGGAAATGCTGCTATGAGAAAGAAGTCTGTATATATTTACATCAGTGTATGCCACTTAGCAGATCTTTCATTTACTCACCATGTTGGCCGAGGTCTGCTTAAATAATCCTGTATGGTTGGTCCAGAGTTCTGTACTGGCCCTCTGGCCCGAGCAGCAGCAATAGGGTTAATGTAAGCCTGGCACATTAAACAGAAGAAGTATTTTACACACCTCTAATGGAGGCTTTTGAAATTCACACAGTTTGTTACTCTTTGATGTCTTCTGTTTGTTCTTGCTGGGTGCCAATAGATGTTAACTGGTAAAGCTTTGTGGAGTCCATGTCAAATTTCTCCATGGGAATACATAGCCTACATGCCCAATATACGGATACAAACCGGATCAACATGTCTCTAAAACACAACAAAAACTGATCCTCACAATATCACATCATCTAAGATAGGACTTAAAGCAGGGCTGCTGTTTTAAACCACTAACTTTACTTAGCTGTACCACATAAACCAAAAGGGCTGATGCCATTGGCCGTATTAGTAGAATAAATAGTCAAAAAACACACTGCATGAGAACAAATGTTCAACAAGATGGTTAACTTGATAAACAACTGACGTCAAACAAAATCATTTGGATTACAGAAAGCCAAACGACAGGATAGCATTTGTTTACCTTGTTGTTTGGCACTTTAATTTTAATATACTGACAGTGTTTAAGGCTGTATGCAGCCCCTAAAAAGCATTAAACACTGCACAACATCACCACGTCAAAACAGTGCCTAAAATGCTATGCTTAAGTTAGCATTTGCTGCTTGCGCAGCTCCAGCAGTGCTGGGTGAGCCTAAAGCTTAGCTTTTTATGTTATCTACAACATGCACCAAGCACTTAAGACCTACAAAGTGTTGCATCTATCGAAAGACATTTAGTTGTATTTCCAAAGGAGATATGCTAACGCGTGGCTTAAATGATCACTGTCTAGCTCTAGCATCAGAATACCTGGTGGAGGTATACATTAGCTAGCCAAGGCTAGCTGCTGTGCTAACGCTGTTTACGTTTAGCCTAGCATGCTTACCAAATGTAACCGCGTCACAATATGTTGTCAATTTTAAACTATTCGTGTAACATAACTCACCACTCGATTGTCTCTTTTGCCCATGTCGAATTAATAATGAGGAGAAAATGTCCAACAGGGAGAACAACCATTAGTGTTACCTTGCTAACATTGACCTAGCCACACTAGGCTGGGTTAATGGAAGCTGTAGATCTCTTCTTCGGCTGCCACCTCTTCTTCTTGTATGAGGTTCTGCGGCAGCTAGCATCACGGTTGTTGCATTATTTCCCTTGTTCTGTGGGTTATTCTTCTTCTTCCTTTGATTTTATGACAGGTTGCATGCATTGCTTATAAGGCGCACACCGCCATCTACTGTACTGAAGTATGCAATATGAGATATTATCCCTGGACTATTTTGCAGTATTAGGTGAACAAATAATTCTTAAATGGTGCTTTTAATAAAAATAAATAATAATGACAAAAAAAATCACTAAATTCTGTTGTGTAATTTTATCTGCTTCAAATATTCCATGTGTATCCTATATCCCACCTCCTTACTGATCTTTTGAGTTAGTCTTATCCACCTTCAATGTCCAGTTCTCTCATTTTTTTTTCAGTAGCCCAGTCTCTCAAGTGCATTTAATGCCTTCCAATATTGTGGCTCACAAGCCAGGTTGTTTATAGTGAAACAAATTGACATAAACATCACTGAACACAAATAAAATTATACAAAAATATGCAAAACACAAGTATTAAGCTCACTGATTCCAAAAACAAATTCACTGGAACGATACATTAATTCATGACACTTACAAATGAGTCCAAAACAACATTCATAAAAAGCTGCTTTTTATTCAGCTGGTGCAACACAATAATAAGACACCAATGCCTGCATTCATACATAAGTATAACGCCATGATTGTGGTGTTCCTTGTGGTGTCTCCATTTAATATGTTAAAAACAAATGTGACACAGGAACATATGTTTAATCTAAGTTTATATGATGGAACAAGCTGCGTTGGTTTCAACAGTGAAAGCTCTCAAAGCTCAACAGTGGACTTCAGTTTTATGATACACGACTGAAATGTATTAGAATCTGATTAACTCATAAAAAAAGCTTACAGTGATTGTATCAAGTGTAATTAGACTAAAGCAGTCATTATTTTAATTGTAAACCTCTATGCCTAAAGTATTTGGAGCTTTCATTGCATTGTATGCACCACTGACACCAGATATGAGTCTTTATCGAATAGAAAATTCACACAGTGCTTAGTTCAAGCAGACAATACATGGATCTACATTGTGTTCGCCATCTAACAATTAAAGGTTGCTGGCAAAAACAGTTCATACAGGCAGTTATCTTCAGACAGTAATGACTACAGTAACATATAGCTGATAAACAGGAATGACAGTAGACTATGATCAATGGCATGATCGTGGAACAGCTTGAAAGAAAACCTGACGGAGATGTGATGTGGTCAGTTAGTAGCCCATGGATGTGCAAACTGTGCCCAAAAGATTTGGACGTCCATAACAAGAACCTGAGAAAGTTAGAGAGTGTGTCTGTGTGTGTGTGCTAGCAGCACTACCTGTTAAGAAAACGTAAACCAGTGTTAAAATGTTACTGTTCTGCAAGAACTACTACATACAAAAATACAACTCTGCATAACTTGCTTTTTTCCTTGCTTGTAAAAACTTAACTGTAAAATAGAGCAAAAACTGTACACAAAATATTTGTGCATTATTTCATGATAAAAACCCCTGTAAAGTTCGTAGTCACTCTCAATCCAAAGTAAATGAAATTCAAGCACCCACAGAACCCACCCAACATTTTCAATAGACAAAAATATTCTTGCCATACAACATTCCACTGACCCTCGCTACTCTACGTCTATCCATTTTTACGACATATCTATGGGCTGACGATGCACGTATCAACAGTTTTCTATCAGTACAGCTTGTACTTAGCACTACATACTGTACAGTACCAATGCCTATCCTTTATACATTCCTTACACTGTCAAACTATTCTTACACAAATTTTATAATCATCTAGAGTTGGTGTAATAGGTGTAAGAATATTATATGCCCCAGCATCTTTAAAAAATATCAAGAAACAACTTGATGAAAACAAGCATATAAGACTTGTCAATAAAATTAAAATTAAATACAGAATATTGGTGGCAATACTATGCCAAATGTTTTCATGTTGAGTAGTGCTGGTGGGAATTTCTCCACCTATTGCAAGCCTGTGCATTGCTGTATCATTCGAATAGTAAATAATTGTATTTCATAATGATAAAAGCCCATGATGGCAGACTAGAAGCAACTCATAAAGACCAAATGAGTGGCAGGAACTTTTCTATAAGGTTCTTTCATCATTGTCTCAGCACCGATATCAGCCCATTGTGATGAGTCCCTTGAAGAGCGCAGAAACCATTAGAATCCTGCTACTGGTCTGCAGTTACTCAGGACATCCTCAAGGTGGCAGTGATATAATACATATATAATTGGAATGATAAGTCACGACATGGCAGTGAGTGGTTGGCTTGTGATGCCCAATAATGTTTCAATAGGTAGGTGTGTACGTGAGTGTGCTTATGTCAGTGGTAGTGCACACACCAAATGTTGTGTACATGTCTGCTCGCAGCACACACCCACAATTAAGCAAAAATGCAGGTGAGATCCACGCTGTCCACACAGGCTCCTGTATGGTCTGGTCCCCCAGGTCAAGAGGACTCTTGCAATGCTGAACACTGGTCATAAAGAGGGCCTCCGCTTCATGGCCTCTACAGGCCATCCGTCCACCACTACCAGTCAGTCTGAGATGCAAGTCTCTTTGCATTGTTAACACCGTCGATCGTCAACATTTAACAACCTAAAAGCAGCAATTACAATCCATCAGTTCATGGAAGGAGGATAGCTTTGTGCATTGTTCAGGGGGTGAGAGCGTTGGTTACCCTCTTTTTCTGAGTACTTTCCCAGAGCGTTGTACATTGACTATAAAAAGTATTTGCACCCTTGGTCTTTTTCATGTTTTGCTTTTGAGTTTATATACAACATGGAATCACAGTTGATTAAGCTTTTTTGACACTGATTATCAGAAAAAGTCTTCGTAAGGTCAAAGAGAAAACAGAACTCTACAAATGGATCTAAATGACAGGGTAAGTTTCCACCCTCTTAACTTCAACGTAATTTATCACTTGCCCAGCCAACTGTTTTTTAGAAGTTGAATAATAGGCAGTGATGGTGAACCCCCTGTGTTTGATCCTGTGGGGCAGCTGCTGCAACTTCACTATGAAAACAGAAACACCAAACCAATCTATAACAGGGTTATCAAAAAAGACGAATGCATGGAAGGATACCAGTAAAACGTGAAGGCAGCGATTGTGGAGCACAGTAAGGTCAGTCCATAACAACAATATGGTGCAAGGATTTCAGGCAGAACGCTCCATAAACTGTGACAGAACTAAAGCACTTTCACATAAAAAGAAAAACTGCTCTAATCAAATGTGCAGATCAAATCACGTAAAGTCATACTAGATGGCTGTAATTGTTGGCACCTCTACTAGGCACTGACTAAAGACGGTGAAACCTTTGTAATCAGTTACTTTGGGCTCTATATTTTTACTAAAAATTGCTACACATTCCTTTTCATTTTGACATTTAAGATTTATCTGTTGATCAGTGTCAAAAAATGTTAATTACCACACATTGATTTAACACTGTAAAAACTATAAAACATGAAGCAGACTGTGAAGCAGTGAGCTGAATGCTTTTTATAGACACTGTATGGGATGATAAAGGGTGAAGGAGGACTGTCAAGCAGTCCTCTCCTCCATAGTGGGCTTGCTGCTGGGGATGGGCTGGGCCGCGTACACACTTCTACTGTGGCTGTCCACACTTTGAAAATAGGGGTGACTCAGAGCAGCAAAGGCCGATATTCTCCTGGAGGGGTTGAATGCGAGGAATTGCTGCAGAGAGAGAAGAAAAGGAGGAGGATGAATGAGAAGGGAAGTTGATGAAAATAAGAGGAACGATGAACCAGCATAATGATTTAATGGATGCATGGTTTTATTACAAGACTTTGAAACACTGAAAAGAGGTATCCACCATTAAGAGGGCCCGTCCTTGCTCGTCCATGTCTGGAACCAAGTCTTCTATTGGTTTAGGGGGCCGCGGGGTGAAGGCACTCTGTGGTAGGGCTACCTCCTGGGGCCAGTCCTCTGCTGAAGGTACCCCAACGACACTGTGGGATGATAATGGTCATCAGAGCCTCTCCAGTTCAGAGCTTCGCTAAAATCATTGTGGGTTTGTCAAGCAACTGAGATTTTTCTTTTGTGCCTGTTGGTAAGCTTTGGAGGGATGCAAAATGGTGCTAATAACATTCGTCCTAGCAGAGCAGTATGACTTAATCTTTGTTGTGTGTACCTCCTGACCTATATCTAGACCAGATACAGGATTATAGGTTCAGTTCAGGAAAAATGAAAAGTATCCACACACTTTTGACTGACTTTTTGTGGACAGTACAATAAAAATTTGGAAAGTTTAAATCCAAGTTGTGCATTCACTCTCAAAAAACATATTGGACCTCATAAGCTGTAACAGGCAACAGAGCTAATAATACTTACTCAAAAATCTTTCCCAGCTGATCAACATCTGAGTTTCCTCGAAATAGTGGTCTGGAAAAGAGAAAATAAAACCAGTTCAGTTTGACTGCTGCTGCTGAAACATTTACACAAGTCAGTGTCTACATACAGTATAATGTGCTGCAAAAAATCCTTTCTAAACAAGGTTAAAATGTATTTTGGTTAAAAGTGCAAAGCATAATTCTAACATAGGCGTTAATACTCGCTATCCCACGGTCCACTGTGGATGAACAGCCTTAAGATATAAGCTTTTGGCTCAAGGCAAAGAGGAATGTGTGACTCTGATGTGAACGTTTGAAGTGGCCACACACTCGCAGCTCCATCTCATGTAGTCAGGATTGTGAAGCAGTGTTGGTAGTACCACTGAAGAGGGGAGGGAGGGAGGGATGAAAGGAGGGAGGAGAGCGACAGCAGGGCTGCTGGTGGTTCCTGTGGCTTTGGGCCGTCTTTGGATGCCCGTGGGCGGCCATGCCTGCGCTGGCACCCGCACAAATTCCAGTAGTCATCATCAGCACAAGCCTGCCGGCCGCCGCACGGGACAGAAAAAGCCTATTTATCCCTCGTGTGTGTGTGTTTCTACTTTTGCGCTCTCTGTGCGAATGTGTGTAGGAAAGTGGGAGGGAGAGGCGTGTGAAAAAAAGAGTTGGATTATTCTAACAGAGAAAGAGGTATGGGAACTAGACCTTCCTACTGAAGTTTCTCTGAGACAAAATGAGGAGGTGGTGTTGTCAAAGAGAAAACTTTCTCTGAACACCAAAGGTGCCTGACCTTTAGGCTAAATAACATCACTTCTTCAAAGCCATTTAACTTTCAGAATCACAGTATGAAATGCACCGTGTTCTAAAGGGAGACAGACAAGTCTTAAGCCTTTTGTTATTTTCTATTCGTTCGAGATGATCAGTCACCAGCAGATGTCAATCTAATGCAGGATACTGACACATAGGTGTGCTTGTATGCATGCTCATATGCATTCTGTATCCAGGCCTCAGTACAGTTCAAGTGCACCCCACTTAACTGGAGTCAACACAGCCTGGCTAGCTACCATGTGTTCCCTGTGTTTTGCCACTTGCAGGAAGCTTTGCATAGCTGAACACCCACACTTTCCTACAGACTCAGACACTGGGATATTAGTCACATTCTTACAGTGACAGCAAACTCTCTATCACATGCTTCAGTTCGGAAGTGGAATTGTGATACAGAGTTTGTTTCGCTTATTCAGAAATAGTATCCATAACTAATGGATGTCCCACTGTCCCACTCTTGCACCACTGCTTTAAACATCTGACATTCAAGCAGGACCACACCACATATGCAGGTCTTTTGGGGTAAAGCCCTGTGCTGAGGTTTGAAAGCCATTTAGGATCAGACCAAACCAGTTCTGACTGTTGCAATGGAAGAAAAAAAAATTCACCTACAGCAAAGTCATCGTGCCAAAACAAGTAGGGCTGATAATTCCAAGAGGTCCATTTTTAAACCTGGAGTGGTTTGTTGGTTTGCTGAGGGGGATAACTGGATTCACATAGAGCTGGCCACTGGCATGCACACACAATCAACAGTCGAGTGCAAACACACACACACACACACACACACACACACACACACACACACAAGAAAGTACTTGTTTCCCACTCAGAGAATTGCATGTGCACATACGTGTGTGTGTACATATGCACATACACACACAGACGGATGGCAATGAAAGGAGGACTGAGACTGGGTTGGGATAGGCAGCTGAGTCACGCTTCCTTTAGTGCCAGCACGGCTCTGTCCCACATTCCATTGAGACAACCTCTGGAATGTGTGTGTGTGTGTGTGTGTGTGTGTGTGTGTGTGTGTGTGTGTGTGTGTGTGTGTGTGTGTGTGTGTGTGTGTGTGTGTGTGTTTGCACGTGAGAGCGTCAATCTGTCGGGGTGGGAAATGGAGAGAGAGAAATGGAGTGTGTGTCTGAGTGTGGCTTCTTCATGTGTTTAAGTCTGAGTCAGTTTTAACTGCAAGGACATGCAACTCTGTGCTGAGTTTAGATGTACTGCACAAATGAGCGTGTGTGTTTGTAAAGCACGCACGTCTACGTGCACGCAACTTTGCGTTGTTGCAGATTTATCAATTGAGCGCCAAACTGTGAGAAAGTCAACACGGATGTGGGGCTTTTCCCAGACCATTAACACAAGACGTTCAGCTTTTTTGATTGGGGGAATGTCAACAAGCAGGCGCTCTCTCTCCCCCATTCACTCAAATCATGACTCACCCCGACACTATCCCAGTCATGCAGATGCAGACTTGTATGATATTTGCTCAGATTCCTTTGACAACAAGTTCCCAACTATTCTCGCTACAGTACATAGTCATTAAAAGTTTTTTTTTTTTTTTTTTTTTACAATGGCATGTTTGATGATGAAAGTGGAGAAGACGGTGCTTGGGGGGAAAAAACCTTTAAAGTTTTGTGAGTCATAAGAAAAACATTCTGAGGTTAGATGTGGACTTTTCGGACCTGCAACATCAGGTGACAGGGTGAACTGAGGCTGTCGCTGTTTAGTGGGGCTCCAGCATGGGGCTGAAACTCACACTTACTAAAACGGTTACTAGCTGTGAGAAAATAAGTAACATCTTCAGACTGCTTATTTTGTCTGGCCAACCTACTAAAATCAAGAGATAATCACTATACAATAATATGAAAATAAACTAAAGCAGCGAGTCCTCTCCTTTGAGGAGGAAGATACAAATGTTGGACATTTTTTGTTTACGAAATATAAAAATTACTGGCATTGAATTTTCTGCCGATAGATCATTCATCGACCTATTGTGCAGATGACAGTTCTAAGTATTCATTCATTCCCAGGAAAGGCATTCATTTTAGGTACCTGTTAACTTGAAAGGCAATTAAACCGCTGGTGAGGTTTGTCTGGTTTGTTGTACATGAGCTGTCAACAATCATAATCTCCACGCCAACAAAACTGCAAACCAATGTAAGAACAGTGTCTCCTCATCTTCTTTTGTTCTGCACTTTCCCTCAATCACTCTCTCTTGTGCTTTCTTTCACTGCTTCTCCCAGGTGCCCTTTAATCTCTAACAGGTGGCCTTTTAAAAAGCCATCTTAATCACCAGCAGAGAGAGAGAGAGAGAGAGAGAGAGAGAGAGAGAGAGAGAGAGAGAGAGAGAGAGAGAGAGAGAGAGAGAGAGAGAGAGAGAGAGAGAGAGAGAGAGAGAGAGAGAGAGAGAGAGAGAGAGAGAGAGAGAGATCTCTTTATGGCCATCTCAGCCTTGTTTCCACCTTAAGGCAAAATTGGACAGGTGCCAGACTGTGAAAACACACACATATACACACACCAATGCTTTTTACAGCTTATTGTGCCAGGTTGAGAGAGTACCCTAACCCAAACAAACACACATGCATGCACACACAGACACACACACACACAGCACCAGCTCACTGCTATCAGAGAAGATAGGGTTGCCAGCAGATTCAGATTGTGCCTCAGCTTTTAAAGGGACACCACAGGAAACAAGGACAGACGTCTTCTATGTTAGTGTTGATCTGCTGTCAGTTCCTTATTGGCAGTAAAATGGTCACTTTAAGTGACACAGATTCCCTGATGGATGTTTAAAGATTAGAAAGGTAACACAGTCATGAAATACACTTCAGCTGGTGGTTGTATGAGTTAACACATATTGTATGAGGTCTGAATGGCAACTGCCACTGACATCAAGACTTGACTGAAGTATTGTGTGCAAACATGACTGTGAATACATTAACTAACAGCCTACACTCAAACCTTACCTGTACTTCACACATGTGGGGGCCAGACTCACAACTGCAAATCTAAATTAAACAGATTGTTTCAGCATGTAACACAAATCAGATCTATCTTTTCACACCTAGTCTCATCTTAGATCACATCTTTACATCCATAGCAGGGCTGCAACTAATGATTATTTTCACAATTCATGGATCTGAAACAATGAAGACTGAGTGAAACCATCTGTGATATACATATACTGTATATCTGTGACGATACTCTTGATTGACACCACTTTACTTTCATTGACCTATGACTGAAAAACCAAAAGGTCAAACATAGTTTGTGGAAAATGAGAGCTTATGTTTTCTTTACATAACTGAGTCACACATGACAGTAATGAATTATCAAAGTTCTTGTTCTCAAAGCAGGAAACTAAGAAAAGCAAGCCCTGCCTCTCTCTCTCCCCTCTGTTCACCCATCTTAATGCACTGTATGTGAAAACACTTAAAAGTAAAGTCCTCCTCTGGCACTATGAGAAACTGTCATGTGTCACCATTTTTATAAGAGGCTGCTAAATGAAGCTTTAACACATGACTTGGTCGCATAAATGCAGCAACACTATTTTAAAAAGTGGGGAGTGGGGAAAGACACAACAACATTGGATAGTTTCCAGTGGAACATGTCAAACACCCACAGTTGCTAAAGGCGTGAATGTGGAAAACATGGTGTACAAGTTTTCTGGCTAAGAACAAAAGTTGTGTTTTTTTTGTGTACAAAATAAACAGAGCAGAACGGCTTCAACGCACCATGTTATCATGTGCTGTAGGTGTTTAATTAGACATGTGATGGCTGCCACTGCCAAAGGATCTGATGCATATCATTTTTATACTCATCAAACCATTCAGTGACCCCGTGCTGCCCTGTGCGGATGCATCTGCTGTCGCTATATTTCACCACTCATTTATTTGTCACCCATCTGTATATCACACAGCTAACACAATCTCTTCACCCCGTGTCATCCCCGTGCCACATGCAAAGCGTGGGGTGCTGTGTGTGGCTGTGCATGTTGGGGTGTGAGGACGGTTGGGGAAGGAAGCACAAGTTACAGGCAGGGCTGCTCCTCCTGGCACTGAGCCCTACCTCAGAGAGACTGCTGTTATCTACTCCAAAGCACACCACTGCAAGCTGGCTAGACCCCAATTCTCTGTTGATTACAAAACACATTTCTAAACAGAATATGGCTCATAAATATTAACATTAGATTAATGCTATGATGACAAAATGGGACCATTTGGCCTGGAAAAGATTTTTTCTTCCTTGCATAAGCAGGCAGTTGAACCTTTTTTTTAGAAAAATGGTCCGTTATTAGCCTGGTTCTCCAGTGTGTGAAGTTCGTTAGACCACAAACTGACAAATACCTATACCAAGAAGCAGAATCTTGACTTGCATGCTGCAACCACAGCAGGCAGTCTGTCATTACTGTAATGGTTTGATAAGCCAACCGAAATGTGATTCCTCAATGCTCACAACGCATCTGACAGGTGTCATTTAAAAAAAAGAAAGTTTTAAGTAACACCCAAATAACTGATTCTGTAACAACAGCAGTCGTTTTTTTTTTGTTGTTTTTTTTGTGAAAACAAAGTGTATGGAAAATAGGCTAAAATAAAAAGTTAATGCAGAGGAATAGAAACGTCTCTTCTCTATGGAATTCTTTTGGTATCAACCATAACGTCAACCTTGTCTTGAACCCTGGCTTACAGCTCAAATATGGATACCATTCTGAAGAAACTCCAGCTGAATAAAATTTATCAAACACAGATCTGGGACATCGCTTCTAAATAATTTGTATCAGTATTCATGTAAACAGTAAAACCACTTCATGGAAAGACAAGATTGCAGATGGCTTTCAGTGATACTTGCTCCATATGGAAAACTAGTCACAAGGATATGAGCATGTGAATGTGCGTACACATCCCTGTAGGTCACTGATAATAATCTGTTGTTTTAACAGTAAACGTGGTAAACCCATCAGCAAAGGAGGCACAGCCTGAATGATGACTCCAGTCATCCATGCAATACAGCCCTTTTCCACTGCATGGGTCCGACTCTACTCTACAGTACCTGGTACTGTATTTGGTATCACCTCCACTGAGGTTCCCAGCGAGCTGAGGCGATACTAGAAAGGTGATGTGAAAACACTGCAGACTTCTGATCGGTCAGAGGGAGTAACCTTGATAGTGCGAAACGGGCTGTTCCGAACAATCACGTCATTTTTTTTTTTTTAAAAACAGCCAAGCGACTGTACACAGCTCACTGCAGCCTGTTACATTCCTGTTGCTATTGTGCTATACTTTTAGTATGGCAACCCACAGAACTACACTGTGGTCAATTGAGAGGGTGCGGCCGTTTCTCTGTTATCCCTTCAATATCGTCCATTCTTCATGTGGGTCACATTGAAGGTGACGTCACGATAGCTTCGGGCAATGTCGCTATAGTGATGATGGCGCATTGAGGTGGTACTACCTGCAGTGAAAAAGGAAGTACCTGGTTCCCATAGTGAGAAGAGTCAAGTAGAGTCTGTACCATGCGGTGGAATAATGCTAACAGCCAGACCAGTAACCGCTGTAACATAGTGGTAAGTACCACATGGTTAAATTGAGCCATCTGATGATTGAATTAGCTCAAATTTTAGACCTCACTGTGACGTCACCAAACTTACAAATTCACATAAAAAAGATGTATCATATTGAAGTTCTGCCAAACTTGTGCAAGTAATGTAACTTTGGGATGTTTTAGTTTACTTAATCTTCTACTTCAAACTACTTAAACATCGAAAATGGTTAGGGTACACACAATACGATGTAGATTTGTGCTACAATTCATACATTGCATACATGAAAATTAGCTGCAATTCATGCACATAAGTGATGTAAGTTCATTGTGGCAGATAAAGAGCAAGCTTGTATGCAGCAAGGACATTGTGCTGATGCAGGTCAGTGAGTGCGTGAAAGTGTTTCCGTGTTAAAATGGTACATGCTAATCTTTTAACAAGTCACTTGTCAGTTGCTGAGGTGTAAATGTTTGGTGCAATTTCATTGTGGAAGCACAACAGTGGGTGAATGAAGGGATAATTTGAAAATAATGACGTGTGAATGGTGGTAGCCTGGTTGCAGGCCTCTAAAATCGCTGACCACATCTCTCAAGCTTTTTTTCCCCCCAGTTCTAATCGGTCTGGTATTGTGCTCATTGAGGGATGCTTCCCCACTTGGTAACACAACCAAGCTTTCTCTTTCCAAGAAATCAGTCCTAAATACACTGATAAGACTACACAGGTGTAAAACAGTGTGCCAGTGAACTCCTCAGTTTGAAAAAATGACACCAATATTTCAATCAAAAGATCTCGAGTTGGCTCTGTGCTCTTTGCAGCTCTCACCTTCTCCTGAACATCTCAGCGAAGATGCAGCCCACACTCCACAGGTCCACTGGTGTAGCATAACTGGACTGGAGCAGCACTTCTGGGGCTCTGTACCACAGTGTCACCACCTACAACATGCACACACGCACACACAGCAGAAATCCATGAAGACGTTATTGCTAAAATTTACATACAAAGACACACATCATTTCCCGTTTCTTCTTGTGTAATTTTACCTGCCAGCAGCACTAGGTAAATGTCACTGACTAGGGGGTTCACACACACACACACACACACACACACACACACACACACACACACACACACACACACACACACACACACACAGGGTTAATGCTTCTCTGCCCCCATCTTAGGCTTACGTAAGACATGAAATCATATCTGGCAGGACACGTCTCCCTACTCCCGTTTTGGTGTACCCACATCACACAGTCTTTCCACAGCAATCCACCAGGGACACACAATAGTGTACCTACACATACAGTATACGTGCGTTTGCATGATGTGCTACCCATTAAAATAATGAACAACACACTGGATTAAACCTGGCAGATGTCATGTCTACATGAAGTGATAATGGGTTGACTTTAACTGATACCAAGCACCCCACCCTGCCACTTCTTCCTGCCAAAATAGAAAAAAAACAAACCCAACACTTCCTGTCTTACGTCAAGAAAACTTGCACCCACCTGAGGTATAATGGCAGCCATTTTGTGCCACTTCACACTCAGCATAGTTTCCAAATTTGTCCTTGTAACTCTATGGAGAGCTCTGAGTGTGTGTGTGTGTGTGTGTGTGTGTGTGTGTGTGTGTGTGTGTGTGAGAGAATGCGTGTAGCCATAGCCTGCAGGAAAGCAGCAGCATTGTTAACAGCTACAGTAGGGAAAGCCTCCAGACAAAACTCAGTGACCCCTAGTAAGAGAGTGGACTGGTTCCAGGTGCTTTCCTAAACTCCAGATTTTTCCAACAGCTTTTGGCTGCAGTCCCCCCTTCAGGCACTGCAAGCAGCTTATCGGGATCTCAGAGTCGGAGACGAATGTTTGTAAGCAAAAGGAGTGCAGTGTCACCTAGATATCTTTATTAGCTGGCTTGGACTTGCTGCAGGAGTATGAGGAAATGATACCCTAATTAGATGCGATCCACATGTTCGTATGGGTAATATGAGAGCAATGATCTTCAGAGGATGTAGATGGCCAAATATGAACTAATAAAGAGTGAAGCAGGTCCTTGCTCAAGTCCCTCCTGAGGAGTTACATCGAGTCAGCACTCGCAAAACTTTATGGATCACAGACTTTTGGAGAGGATTTATTTCACTGGGGGATGCTGGATGATTTCAGTATTACATGTGCTGATCAGTGATTTTAATCCTGACCAAAGAACACGGGTGTGATTTTTCTCCCTGTACTTCAGTGGGCGCACTTGTTGGTCTTTACCCAATTTAGTTCCTGTTGTGTTTTAGCTATACTAGCAGTATGGCTCTATGTATGGCAATGTCAATGGATTGGTCCTTCACTTTGTTTTATACTGAAATATCTCAACAAGTATAATATTCATAGTCCCCAGAAGATTCTGAAGAGCAGAATCCTGGTGACTTTGGTTATCCTCTGATTTTTCTTGCAGCACCACAGAGAGGCTGAGATTTGTGGTTCAGAGTGTAATATCTTGACAACTTTTGGATGGATTTCCATGAAATTTCCCAGACATTAATTGTCTCAAGTGGATGAATGTTAATGACTTTGGTGATTCCCTGACTTTTCCTCTAGCACCATCGTCAGGCCAAAATCTCAAACTTTGATTGATGATTAAATACCTGCAAAACATTATGACATTCCCATCAGCCTCAACTGTACTTTGTGGTTAGTGCCAAGTAACCACAAAGTTATCATGCAAACATGCTAAACTAGGACAGTGCACCTGGTAAGCATCAGCGTGTTAGCATTGTCATAAGCATAATCACATGGTGATGTTAACATTTAGCTCAAATCATCTAATCAAGTTTCAGATCGATGTTACCTAAGAATTAAACGCAAAAGGGGCTTTAATCAAAACTGTAGCGTAAGGGGAAGTCATTGATATGTGAGGAAAATCTGCAATCTGACCAAACAGTACCCCGAGCTGGAATTCTAAAGCAAGGCAGTCAACACTGATACTGATAAGAGGAATAAAAAGTTCAGTCGCATTTCTTTCTTCTAAACTGAATGACGCTATTAATAGAGCCGGGGGCTGCATTTTGCAGATGTGTGACACTTTCTCATCTCCTGCTTCCTGCTTCAGTGGAAATAGGGAGGAAGTTGAGGCTAGTTGGCTGAGATGTGTCAGCTCAGCCACGTGACCAGAAATGAGACCTACAATGAGAATGAACACACTGACTGTTAAGGTCACTGAAGATTTTTAGAACAGTGAAACCTCAAAGAAAAACATGAATGGAAGCTGTACAGCTGCCCATGAAGTCAGGAAACAAAATGTCATTGATGTTTTTTTTTGTTTGTTTTTTTACATAGGAAAATTCAAGACTGCATTGCTTTCATTTTTGAAGGATATTTTTTCTAACTTTTTTTAATTTTAAGTTCACTGCAAGTGCTCAGCTTAATATCTAGCCAGGGCACATCACATCTCAATTTCTCCTCCACCTGCCAAGACACCAACCATCAAAAATTCAAATACATGTTATAATGAGGTTGGATGCATAAGTGACAAATGACCCAATCCACACCTTTCTGCAACTGTTGCAGCTGCAGACTCAAATACATGTGACTCAAATCTATTGCATCGAGTTTGTAGCCCAGCGTCAAAAGTCGGTGCTCTGGTGAACCCACGCTCACGTAGAGCCTTCTAGGAAGAACCACAGATCTAGAGCTCGGGGTATATCCGCCTGACACCGAGTTATTCGAAAACCTGGCCACAACTGCAGATTAAGGCATATATATCACACATGCATGCACTCACAGACACACCGGAAGATAGATGCGTTAAGGTTTATTGCAATCTGAAAATACACCCTGACTTGCACTGTAGCATACCGTTTCTGTAGTTTGTATTTTGCAGTGTCGCTTCAGCAAGGTGGTCTTTCACACCATCCTGCATTAAAGGAGCCTGCAATAATTCTTTCTTTTTCCTTTTTTTTTTTTTTTTTGTCAATGAATACCATGAAAAGTAACCAACCAACCACAACCAACGATGCATTAATCCGTCTCTCAATACTTTGACTTCATTACTCTGTGACACTCCAATCCAAGCCCATTTGTGCCTACATCCTAAAAAAAGGGTTAATAAATATATACCTTTGGATACAGTAGGGTTATATAGTGCATTTTTTTTTAAGACTTTTCAGCCGCAGATTAAAACACACTACTTTCACTAGTATTTGCAGTACCAGGATGATGTATGTGGCACTGACTCAACATAAGCTACTCATCTTAATAAAGGAAGATGGCACCCAGTGTAAGAGTGTGGCTCATTCATTATTTTTAATATGCTATTTTAGGCTTTAGCTACACAGGCAATACTTTTTAGTGCAATCCATTTGTATTTGATTTTGGTCTTTTCAAAAGATTTGAGAAATAAAACCTCATCATTTCAGCATTTTTTTTTTTTTTTTTCCCAGACCGATCGGGAGTCAAACCGGTGACTGCCTGCTAAGAGCGTCTTGCGCTCACACATGGTACGCGCCCTAACCACTCGACTACCGACTACTATATATATACTGCCAATATTTGATTTACCAAATGCCTAATATTCTCACATTATTAACTGCCTGTCCCCTCAAATGGCTCATCTCAAACCATAGATTTAAAGCTTCAGGGCGCTCATTTTCATTTCCAAACAAAAAGTCTACTGTCAGCACTGCTTTCCACTCAGCAATCCTCCTCATCTTTTTCTCCCTACCTCCTCCTTCTCTCCTCCAAACTCTTGTTCGTTCCCTAAGCCCCCCCGAGTCTGTAAAACACATATGTCTGAGATGCAGTTAAGTCTACATGTAACAGTTGGAGAGCCCATAATGTCCATGAATGCACTTTGAGCATACACAGAGTTTCACACTCTCCATAAATACTCAAGGCTCAAGTCTGTTATACTGAATATCTCAAAACTATTACCTTGACAAAAGAGCATGCTCTGAGTCCTGGCTTAAACACACAACTTAATAACCGTTTACAAGGAGATGATAACACATAGTCAGTTGTAAAGAAGAAAAAGGACATGCTCCAATTGCAATGTTGCTTTTTTTCTGTCCTTTCCCTTCCTCTTCTTCCAACCACGTTTGCATTCCTTCTCCTTTGGCCTCTCTTGCTCACCCCTCTCATTCTCTGTTCTGCTTCACATATCCCTTCATTACCCTCTTCTGCTCTCCCTCCTCTGTCCAGTCTGCATGAAAACAGAGATACACACTCATACACAGAGTATGTTGAACAGTCAAGACACAGACAGTGAGTCAGCCTTAAACCTGTGCAACACAGTTTTTTGCCCTTAGGTCAGCTGCTTTGCATTTTCAATCCGTCGCTCTGCCTATCCAACACCCTTGTTCCCCTACTTGTGGTAAAAGAAAAGTTGGAGGTGGTCAGATAAAGCCCAAGGAGAGAAGAGGAGAGAGAGTTAGACTGAGAGACACAGAGTGTGAGAGGCTGACTCCAGATTAAAGGACAACATTCTGGGAATTCCTTTCTGCTGAGAGCATCCTCCCCCTCACCACCACCACCACCACCACCATCCTCCCCACTGCTGCTCTCTCCTCCCCACTCTGCTTTTGGGGAGGAAATGGCTACTCCTGCCCCACAGGACCTCCAGACCTCCTGGGTTGGACCTCCAAGCCTGTCTGACATGCAACATCCGGACCTGTGCCACCAGCGCACTGCGCATGCACAGGAGGAGTGTGACAATGGAGTGCATGCATGTGAGCACGGGGCGTTTGGTTTGTGTTATGTGTGAGCACTTGCACGTGACTATGAGAGCACCTGCCTTGGCCTGGACAAATCACTAGGATGCCAAATGCTATTGTGTTTGAGTGTCTGCGAATGTATGTAAGTTATCTGAAGCATGTGTTTGATGTTAGTTTATGATAACGTTAGTTTATTACAACTTGGGACTAATTTTTATGGATGTCGCTGTCTTTCCCATTCCCAATTAGAAAAAGTATTCACCAGACTGGTTAGACCTGACAACACGGCAGCATCTCCTCGGGCCGGCATCTCTTTCTTGCACCATCACCAAGCCACTTAATCATGCAAGTCTGAAACAGTCACCCATGTTAGCAATACTTAAAAGAAAACATAGGTGAATGGAAAAATGATTACCCTAAGTGTCCAGTTTCAAGACTTAATGAATTTGTTCAACTTTGACCTACTGTACGCAGACACACAATTTCCCTTGGTGCATACTTTCAATTTCACATCCAAATTAAGTAATTTACTGGTCAACATTCAGGGAAATACGCTTGTTCGTTTCCTTGCAGGGATATACAGAAGAGCATTGATACCATTCTCAGGTCTGTCCACTGAATTATGAAGCAACAGCCAGGAGACAGTTAGCTTAGCATAAAGGCTAGAGGCAGGGAGAAACACCTAGCCAGCTAGCTCTGTGAAAAGGTAAATAATTGTAAGAAATTCCTCAATAATTGTTTGTCTTCGTTGTTTAAACCAGTAAAACCAGAATTCTTCAAACTCCACACAGACTTAAAGAGGGTGTTTCCCCCTGCATTGAGTCGTTATGCTAACCGAAGCTAATTGCTTGCTGGCTCTAGCTATATAGTTAGCATACATGACATGACATGACATGAGTGATATTAATCTTCTGATCTAACTCGCAGCAGAAAAGCAAATAAACATATTATATGTTATAGTATGGAATAATAGAACTACTGACCTGTTTACAACCTGTATGCTTATCTGACCACTTGTGTTTCTCGCCCCACCAGATTTTGTTCTCATCATGTCACCATGTTTCTGGATCTCAGCAGTGACTCTCATGTATACAAATTCTTCAAATCATGGAGTGGTTAGGAGCCACATTCATTCATCCATCACCTCTATCCTTTTTTTTTTTTTTTTTTTTTTTTTACTCTCACCACCACTGTCACACAAGCATTTTCCTGTCACACTTCATATGGACCTTTACAGTGACCTGATGCCATGAGGATGACTGAGGCTGAGGCCGGGGGCTTAGGGCTGCAGCACCGGAGGCACAGGGGCTGATGGAGCTTGGCCAGGAGCCTGTGTTTACATTCTCTCTCACTGAGGAAACTAAGGATGAAAGAGCACCACTGCACACACAGACACATACCGTCTACACACGCACACGCACGCTCCCAGACAAGTACGTTGGATGCACCAGAGACCACATAACTGTTGTGATTAAATCAATAAGAGCATGATTGGACATTTTAACTTTCAGCAGTTGCTGAGTAAAAAGGGAACAAATGTGCAGTGCAGCTCATTCTCTCAGGTAAATGGCTCTACTGTTTCATGCTTTGAGTCTTAAGATAGAATTTGATTACATTCCTGAAAGCAATCCACCACAAATTAAAGTCTTCCTAAGTGAATCTCAGAGGAAAGAGGATAAAGGCTACACATTGTATAGGCAGGCCACATATGGGAGAAGCAGCGGATGTTATAATAATAATAATATGAGCTAAACTATGCGCTCAGAGAGTACAGTGGAGCTGAGGCTGTGATGTTGTGTCTCCAGAGAGGCCCCATTCGAAGCTCCAGCAGTCAGCCATGTTGTAAACACCATTATTTCACTCCTCCCTCACTTTCCCTCTTTCTCTCTCTCTTGTTCTGCAAAAAGGACAATTTACAGTCGCAACAATACTGCTGCACCGGGCCAAGAATGGAAATAAGGAAGGAGAGAAAGAGAGAAGATTTAAGACAGAGATGAGGAGGGAAAGGTAGACGGAGACAGAGGGAGGGAGGGAGAGACAGAGCTACAGAGCCAGAAGGAAAAGTGCAAGAGCAGCACACAAACTGTATACAGTGAAACAGAAAAAAGGGGCACCACAACTGTTGCCAAAGTATGCACAGCGTACAGGAATGCAGCATGGGGCCCTCGGCGAGCGAAACAAAGACAGCACAGTCAGTGGCTCTCTCTCTCCAGTGCTACCACATCCGCACATCATTAGCTGGAAAATTCCTGATATATGCTGTAATTTTTTCTCTTTTTTTTTCCTCCTCTTCCTCTTGCCGTTGCTGGTACAGACAAGGCTTTAATATCCAGATGCCGGTGTGTGTGTGTGTGTGTGTGTGTGTGTGTGTGTGTGCGCGCGCACATGCACCATGCACACACTAATTAATACGGTGAACTGCAGAGAAGTGTGTGTGTGTGTGTGTGTGTGTGTGTGTGTGTGTGTGTATACATGTACAGGGGGAAACACGGAAGGACTACACAGTGCATGCGAGGGTGCGTATTTGTGTGCATGTGTACAACAATTCATAACAATGTGATTGTCTGTACTTGAATGTGTGTATGTACAGTATAGCCCTGTTCATACTTGTGTGTGTGTGTGTGTGTGTGTGCGTGTGTGTGTACTGTGTGTGCGTGTGTACTGTGTGTGTTTGCTTATGTCAAATTGGGGCCAGCCCCTTTGCTCCAGCCGGCTGCAGTCAAAGCATAGAGGATGACTTTTCCTTTTTTTCCCATGCGGAGCCGTTTGAGGAGATATCTAAACATTCCCAGAGAGTGCTGCACGTGCTCTCCTGCGTGCAGTGCAGTGCAAGGGTTCCCCCCCTCCCTCTCCCTTTCCCTCTCCCTCTCCCTCTCTCTCTCTCTCTCTCTCTCTCTCTCTCCACTGCTGCCTGCCTGCCTTTCTTTCAGTCGGTCCAGAGTAGAAACACATTGTCTGGCAAAGGAACAGATTCACAGACATGACTGTCCACTTCTTCCTTGGTCATCACTGAGATATTTCAGTTTCATCACTCTTTGTTTCTAAACTCTGCACAACTAGGGACGCTGTGCTATTCACACTTGCATGCATGATATACTCCGTAGATTGCAGGAGCCCTGAGACATCATGCTTTGAAAAGGGGTTTTCTTCAAATCATTGTGTTAATGCTCCATTTTTAAATAACATGAGTCAAAAGAGTGAAAACCCATTATCAACAAGCAACAATGTTGGCCTCATCTGCAGAATCCTCACCATCTTTTAAGATTATCATAACATGCCACAAGTGAGAACACACCAAGCTACACTTTCCCCTGACCCACACCCACAGATTTAACTAATGTTCGCAGTCAAAGCAGGGCCCAGAAATGGGAAACATCTTCACAGTGAAAACACAAATCCAGAATGAATAGAGTCTGACTCCTCTTGAAAGCTTTGTATTGTAAAAGTCTGTCTGCTGTTTGAGCGCGGGCAGGAAATCTGGTTTCAATTTGTTTAATGTCGTCTGAGATATGGGTGTCTTATTCTGGTAAACGTTGTGGGAGGCCTATAAGTAGAGGGAACTAGGGGAAGAGCTGGGAAAATACCTTTGATCAGGTAATAATTTCACTCCTCTGCATGTCACCAACAACATAGTTGACTGGAAACTCTGACAGTGACTGTACAGATTTTCTCAGAAGATACTATTTTTTTTTAATTCAGATAAGTGATAATTTTTGGTTCATTTAGTCAAATATATATTTTAAAAAAAATCGAAGCAATTATTTCACTGAACAAGACTTGAAAGATCAGGCTTAAAGAGTTATAAAATGTCCTTTGGTTATCATGTAACTCAACCATCAGACTCACTTAAGATAAGCTCAGAGGCAAGACAAAAAAACATTTTAAAATAAAGTCATACACTTTATTTATACGTAAATTATGGCAACCCATCAGTGTGTTTTGGTTTCAAACCAGAAAAACAAAATAACAACAACTGCTAATATAAAAGTCTGGTGGCATTCCCCTTGAGTTTTCCAAATCTAATTTTACAGGCAAAGCTATGCGCATGACATGCATGAGAGTGGAAACTAATGGGTTTCATGGGACCATCCAGTCAGCCTTGTATCACAGTGGTTGCCAATGTGTGGATGGTGAAGACTGAACGACCACCAGGTACAGGTTTCTGGAGATCTTTTGTATGTTTTGAAAAGAAACACCTGAGCTAACCTCTACTACTCCAGATGAAGGACCATATTAAGTCCTTCTGAATGCTAAGACATCCTTCTTAAGAGCTGTTCACAAAGCTGCTGAGAACAACTCTTACTGAGGAACTGAGAGAACTCCTACACTACAAGAATAGGTGGAGTTGACCTCATTGACAGTTCATTATTTGTGTCTAAATAATGCTCACTTTTATTTTTCCAATTCAGTGATGTGACAAGATGCAAAGCCAGAAGCAGCTGACTGATTTTATGGAGTTTACGGACTCTAAATTCTCACAAACTTAAGACCAAGAACTTAAAGAGTCATAAAGTTAGGACTGACTCCCCTACCTGGAGCTCAGACTCTCCACATTTGGCCAGTTAGATGCTATTTATAGCCCTAGGATGTTTTCATTTTAATGTCCCTCGACTTTGATTTAGGTGAGTCTAAGTCAGATGATGGAAGGTTTCCTTCTAACTTCAAATATTTATCAGGGTCTTTGATCAACCTTGCCCAATGTTAATAAGTCATGTTTTAACACTGTAGTACACAAGGGGATTTCTGTAACACTGCAGACTCTTACATTGTATTTTGTATAAAAAAAATTGCTGTAGCTTTTATTCCAAATTCAAACAACATCAAAAGAAATGGTTTTGCCTAAAGTGTTTTAGCAGAAATGGGATCTTCAATAGGATGGACCAAGAAAAGATCCCGTTCCACTCTTTTCTGGTGTGTCAGATTAACCCATCAGCTTTTCCAATCGGCCTGTCACTCACAGCAGCACAATGAGGCTGTAGCCAGACTGGGGTCATTAAAAAACCATCAACAAAGCAAGAGACCCCTAGGGACTGCCAGGGGCAGCCTAATCTGGACCCCTGTACCAACCCAATGGGTGGTCCCCCCCCTCCCTCTCTCACACACACACCACCTCCATCTCATGTCTCTCTCTCTCTCTTTCTCTCTCTCTCTCTTTCTCTCTGAGGGTCAAATATGTAGAAACATGTGCAACATGGAAAATGAGTGATGTAGATAGGACCACTGGTTACACACAACCATGCATGCACCCAGACACACCTTTTTTTTTAATACACACACCCAGAGCAAATTTTTTGTCAATGACTTATCAACAAGCAAGCACGTTGCTTGGTGAGAAAGCAAATTCATCACAAAAAGAGAAGTTCAACAATGCTGGTAAATCATCAGCAGAAAGTACAAGAGTGCTACTTTCAGTTAGCGACACTGGGAAAAAAAAAAAAGAAAAAAAAAGAGGAGCGGGGGACTCTTTTTGGCGACTTTATGCAAATGCTCACTTCGGCTATCTTGTCATTCTAGAAGTGCTAAATGAATCACTTTGAAAGTGAGAGAGAAGTGTCTTGTTCACTTAAGCAACAGCAGTTCTCCAAAGCCCATCTGTCTGCCAGTAACGGTGGCATTAGGTGACTAAATAAGTAACTGCTGGTCTGTTGGGCAAAGGGGAAGATCCTCTTAAACAGTGTGTATTTGTGTATTTGTGTATATGTGCGCTGCAATACAGTGTAGATTATCTGCTTTTATTAGCAACAGGAAACACTGAATGGATGAATGGAGACTGTGTGTGTGTGTGTGTGTTTATGCATGTGTGTGTGTGTGCTGGACTGATAGGGGGATTCCAGACACAGGAACATTCATCTGGAACCGAAGATCCCGTGCTCACGTTGCAGCGCTCCACTGCATGCAGTAACACACGCATGCGCACGCACACAAGCACACACTCACTCACTCACACCACCTCCATCTCATTTTTGTGGCCCAATCTGTATAACCGAGGAAGGAAATAAGTGTGTGAGTTTGTGTGCAAACAGATTCACATGTTAAGTGCCTGTGTGTGTGTGAGTAGTTTCGGGGACTTGACTCTTAACTACACGGTGAATTCCCCTTAAGTATTCTTCCTTCGACAAAAAGTGTCCTTGTCTAGTCATAAATGAAGTGTGACATCTACTCTTAGATAAAACCTCTAGTGAAACCACACTTATACTGAATAGTGTAATGCTTTATAAATTTTATAGTTAGGTATGACTTCCTCTGAGAGTCAGCTGTGTATTATCATGAGATTATCATCTGAATGATAAATTATAGACATTAACCGAGAAAATACTTATCTTAATCATAAAAAGTACCCTTTATAATGATACTGAGAAATTAGTGGTTAGGGCCTGGACGACAATTGCACATTACTTTAAAGAGAAAAAAACACAAGTCAGTGGCACAACTTACAACAATTTTGATATCTATATATCTAAATATCATAGATATTTATCAGTACGTTCTTATAACTGCTGTCTGATAATTGTGATAATCACTTTATCAGTAACTGCATCTTTACATCATCACTGATGAAAAACCTGAAAAAATTCCAAATTAAAATTTTAATTCATTACTTACAAACTTTTTGATGTGTTGTTTGGCTTGCCTTCCTGAAATCTACAAGTGATTTATTGTTCATATAATTGTGAAATGATAAGCATAATATGGGTATGATAAATATAAATTAAGATTCATTTCATTTTCATTTCACTTTTATCAAGAAAAAGAAACTTTAAAGGCTGAATGAGCGACCTTAGTAAAATGCTGCTATAATAATAATAATTTTTAAAAAAGCTAAGATGAAGCCATAGAGCAAAACATGTAGTTTACTTATGTTTAATTACTGCATTAAAGAAATCTGAAGTAGATAACATGACTTCTTTGTGTATGGTAAGCTGTTGAGGGTTTCATTGCTGCTGGATTTCATCTTGTCACCTGCACCTGAGTTGCTGTGTGCAGAGTCTGTGAATGAATCAGATTTAAAATAATTTAAATTGCCTTTTTAAAATAAATTATCCATTTGCCATCTGATGAAATTCGTCACATAGTACAATGTTTATGTAGTGAGACACGCGGTATATACACGTCAGAGCCAGGCAATATGAAGGGAGGAGCACCTGCTCGTGTCCACTAACACGGCTGCTCATCTCTTATTGTGCAGTGACAAACGAACGGTTGCGTGTGCCAGTCTATTTTGATGCTGAGATCAGAATAAAAGTTAGCATTCATTCCCACAGGATGTTTATATTTACTTTAGCTGGGCAGATGCTGCACAGCTGGATGATGGACGAAGTTGCTAACTGAATATGAACTGCATGGCCATCAGCTCCAACCCTGATCTGAACTCCCCAGTTATTCTGATGCCTCAGCAGCAGATTAAGTAAGTAACATTAACCAATCTACACTGTATATTGTATTTATATTGCATTGAGCTGGTTATTGGGTAACGTTAGAAAGTAGGTCAATCACTCCAAGTTAACGACAAGTCATTAATATCTGTCTCTTACAATACTCACACTATTTACGTTTTCATCAGTTTGATTACACCTCTGCTTTGTCTAGCAACACACTTAGACACCTCCAAAGTGAAGCAAACAAAGAGCACGCATTATTAATCAAAAACAAATGAACCTGATAGGTTGGGAAAGGTCAGGTTGATTGGTGAGAATGTGCATGTGTCTGTGTGAATGTGAAACAGATCACAAAACGCTCTCTTGGCAAATAAAGGCTTAAAAAAGGTATGGAGCTACTGAGCTGGCTACCTTAATCTTGAAGGTCTCATCTCTCCTTATTTCAAGCTCTTCCAAAGACTCCTTTCAGCCTCTCTCTATATTATCTGGTCATCAGAGCCCAGAGCTCAACAGTTGAACATCAAAGTACCGACAGTGGGAAGGGAGGGGTGTCTGTCTCTCCTTGTCTGTTCCGTCCCTGTCTGCGACAACCACTGAGGGATTCCTGAGACAGGCCGCGGGGGCCCTTGGCTCTCACTTTACACAGAGAAACCCTATCATTTGGCCCAGTGCTGCAGAGCTGCCCGCTGATGCCCTGTAAGTGCCCGCTACATCACATTAGACCCTTTTCATCTAATTCTCTGGAGATGGGAGGGTAGTTCAAGGCAGTGTGTTTCTGCCCGTGTGTGTGTGTGTCTATTAAGAAGCCATGATGAGAGTGATGCTGTCCGTGTAGTGGTAGCGTAAAAATATAAAAGCACGTACAATGTGCATACTTTTTAGATCAGTTACACTTGAGTAAAAGCAAGAGGCAATCCATTGGTAATAGAGTCAAAAATCAAAGTGTTGCTCGCAGTGATTACTTAAAAAATATCAAGATTGCTACACTGTCTATTACTTACTATCTGTTGTATTTTAAAAAACCAGTCAACTCAAGAGTATGTTACAGCAAAATGCAGTTAAATGCATTTCTGGCAGGATATATACTGGTTATGCTGACTCAGAGATTTGAAATAGTTGACAAGCTTGTATGAGTGCATTTAATATTCACCAAAGTAGACATATGCAGTAGAGCTCGACTCGTACCAGGTCTCAAACTTCAATAACGTAATCACCCTCCTTTTATTAAATCATGTAATATTCCCCTGTCCAACTCTATTTGTGTCTGTGACCCAGTTAAAACATCCTGCGACCCACTTTTGGTTCATCTTTTGTGAAACCCGGGGCTCACAGTATTTGGGAGTGTTTGTTTTGAGTACTCTGTTGCAAGAAACTATTGAATGAGTCCCACTGTGTTCAGATGTATGAACAACATTAACTCACCACAGAGGTGAGCGCCATCTGGAAGCTGTAGATGCGGGCTAGGCCGAAGTCGGCCAGTTTGATCTGTCCTCCGCTGGTGACCAGGATGTTCTGGGGCTTCAGGTCACGGTGGACCACGCGGTGTGAGTGCAGGAAGTCCAACCCCTGGAGCAGCTGATACATCATATCCTGTAAGACAACAAAATGGAAGGGGTGGAGAAATGGGTGGTCAGGGACACAAAATTATTACAGTGAGGTGAAAATGAGGATGATCTGAGTTTTAAGATATTAGGGTCAAGGTTAAAGGTCATGATAAGACGACACTAATGAGTGTGAGACTGAACAAATGGCACAGACCAGATGGTTCCAGTTTGATCAGATTTGAATGATTAAATCTGACCTGTTGAATTTAATTTCCTAAAAAGTTCTGCCCTAATTGTCCTCGCAAAATGTCACAGACAGATGGCCTAATGACCTTGCACCTCTACAGCAACATTTGAATTTGAATTTGTCTGTGAAACCAGGCAACAAAAGGCCTGAATGAGACCTGCAGTGAGAAGTTAAGTAGAATGGCTGAGACTGGGGTAGGGAGGGAGTTAACTAGACGAGGCCTGTGTCTTTTCTTGTTGACTGTGGCAGATGTTTGATAACTGACACACACGCACACGTTCACACACACACGCACACACACAAATGGCAGAGGCATAGAGAGGCCCCCACTCTGTACAAGCATGGATCTCTGTTTCTCAGCAGCTGTCCTGCTTGAGTTAATTGGCGCTGGCTCTCTTTTAATGCCCAAAAGTTGACCTAAGAAATGGCCAAAGGCACTGCATCCATGACACTCTAACAAAAGTAAACTGGTGGGAACAGGAATGAACTATGTCGAAACCAGCTTAGACTTGTCCTTTTCAAACTGAAGTTCTCTCAAACAGGTCCTGCACCTGTAAACAAATAACAAGTTATTACAAGGAATTGTTGCGAGGTGGTTTTGGCAGAGCTATGATTTAGGTTGTTTGATCAAATAACATCGAGGGACTATTTCAGGTTAAGACCTAATAACAGATAAAAAATGATTTAAAAACTTTGAAGTCTCAACAATCATTTAGTCTGTTTGAAAGGGAATGATGTGGAGATAAAAGAGAAAAGAGAGATGTTAGTGAAGTGAAATACCATGATGCTCGGTGTGTTGCACCGTAGACCATACACCCCCCTCCAAAATACACACACACTCTCTCCTATACACACACATGCCCCCTACACACCCCCCCAAAACCCTCCGCCAAGACCTCACAAGTGACATGGACCTGAGCCCGCAGCTCTATTCACTTGCCGACCAGCTGGTGAGTGAGTCAAAGGGGTCTGCACACTCAAGCAGAAAACATTAGCAAACGGCGCAGGGCCGGCTGCTGTGCTGGCCATAGTGGAGGAGACGGGGCGCCCCACACAGTACTGTAGCGATGGGGAGTGATGTGAGTGTGTGTTTGTATACGCACACACACACAAACTGAATGCCCCCTGGGGTTGTGTTAATGTAACGTGTGCATCTAAATTTTCATTTGTGTGTAAGGGTGAAACTGAAAGGGTGTGTGTGTGTGTGTGTGTGTGTGGCATGCACAAGTGTGGGTGCCCTCTGACCAAGGGCAGGCAGGATGCATAAACAGACCTTCCTTTCTACATCTCCATCCAGCCATGACCTAGCGAGTGGGGCAGCAGACAGACAGGGCCATAGGACAGAGGCAGGCAGTTGGTTATTTTGTGCGTGTGTGTTGAGGGTGGCTGACACAATAGCAACCCCCCCTCATCAGTTCCTCTCTGCTTTAAATAGCCATTTCACTGTGCTTCCTTTCAGCAGCATTTCCTAGTAAACACTAATTATCTCAGAAGTGTGACTCTTGGACAAACACACAAACAATCTTGGCCCGCTTGACCTGAGTGCCATCTTCTCCGCTGTATCAATTCCCCTCACCACCAAGTACTGAAAAATATCTCAACTATGTTAAACAGCATAACTTGTAGGACAGCCTGTAGGAAATCAAAAATTTGGAAATTAAAATAGTCGAATGTTGCCTCAAAGTTTAGGACCTTTTGTGACACAGAGTGTAAAAGTGATCCACCTCACAGCCTAACACAAAGTTGACTCCAGCGGCGAAGACTCACAGGAGTTGCTCAACACACAACTTTCTTCAACTGGCAACACTTCAACCAAAAACCCCACAAACAACTTGGCCAGGACGAAACAACATCACACAAAAAGGCAACAGATCTGACCCTGAAAAAACAGGAGGACCAGGAAAAAAGTAGTCAGCCCTCTGCAAGATGCAGTCAAAACATGGCTTTCTGAGTGCGCCTCCTTTTCTGATGCAAATGCACCAGAGGCAGCCATATTGTTTATTGTAGCTAGGCACAATATGGGACATCTGCCGGTTAGCGTTAGTGTAATTCCCTCCCCATGCTTCATTAACCTCCCCCTTTATGGGCCCACAGAATGGAGTTGTGGAAGCTTGGATGGCGACAGAGAAGGGTGGGTGAGACCCAAGCGCTGGCCCGGCTGAGGAGCACTGAGGCTGGGGCAGCCGGCTGCTTGATGTCCTTCCAGCTCATTTGATTCCTGGAGGAGGGCCCCTTTCATCAATGACCATGTGGTGGGTCTTGAGTCTGAGTAAGGCTGAGTGGGTGGTGGAGGGTGAGGGGCTGAAGTGGACAGGCTGGGCAAGGGTGCGGTATCTGGTGGTGTGGGGAAATAGGTTTTGAGGAAAAGTATGCCTGTTCTTTTTGGTTTAGGGTATTTGGCTGAGGGTGAATGTTTTACCTTGATTTAGGGCATTCAAGGGTAACATTGCAGAGTTAAGCATTTAATCACATGGGTAGGGGGATTGTTGGAGAGGACTAGATAATCTGGTGTCATCTGGTATACCCAAGGGCAGATGAAGTTATTGAGGAGGAGGGAGGGGGCACATTGGGGGTTACTGTGCAGTATTGTAGAAATAACAGGAGATGGTGCCTGGGTCATCTTGTCACTCCTTCATTGTCCTTTTGTCCCGTCAAGGCTCCAGTTGTATGGATGTTAGGAGAAAGCAAAGGGAGGTGGTGTGCCTTGAGGGGTCAGTATGCTTCAAACAAAGTCCTTGTTGGGTTGTTAGACAGCGTTGGAAACCTCCTCTCCCAAACTTTTCCAACGTCAGAATTGCACTGGTGTGGGTGGAGCAGGGGTGGGTTATGTCCAATAATATTTGTATTTTCAAAAGAAAATCCCACAAGCAGGCCTAATGGTTTGAACCTCCCTCTAAAGCTCTTGTTTTCTTCTTCACAACTACTTCCTTCCTAAAGTGTGCAGTGTTATCCCCATTTTAATGAATATTGTGTCTCACCACTTTCTATGACAACAGGCTTTTCACTACACCCTTGAGTGTGGCCATTTGGAACAGCTGTGAACACTTTTGCCAACAGATGTGGTCAGACGACGCACCATATGAACTAGTTTGTTGAAACATAGCGCTGCCTTTACACCACCACAAAAGTGACTCAACCAAAGACGTAGTGTTTATCACTCATCAGTGACCCCAGCTAATGATTACTTTCTTCCGTTAATCCATCAGTTATTATTTATCCACTGTTAATCGCTAATCAGAAGATGGAAACAGCCATTTATCACCTTATCGCTAAGGCAATACCATTAATTATGAGTGGGTTTCAAATGTATATTACGATACATTTGAAACCCACTCATAATTAATGGTATTGCCTTAGCGATAAGGTGATAAATGGCTGGAACAATAAAATGGTTAAAACAAATAGGGCCGCAACTAAGGATTAATTCAAATATCAATTACTTTAAAACTGACTAGTTATTTAGTAGTGAACAATAACAATAATTTGCAGTTATAGGTTGTCATGTAAATCTTCAGTACTGCAGTAGAAGTTAAATATCTGAGGTCTAACAACATACATACAGAAACTACAGTACCACATGATGTGTTAGCCCCAGTGAAAAACCCTGGGAAAGCCTCAGGTGTGATCTACCTGACTCGTCTACGCTTGCACAGCATCCTGCCAACTTTACAGCCAGACACAAAACTTTTAAGCATAAACCCAGCCCTGGGGTGCAAACCAATGGTTACCCTAGCTTCCACAACTTCTCTGTTTCAAATATGACACTTTAAACTCTGAGGCCCTTCTGTCCAAAAATAGAGATATACCCCTCTGGTGCTGTCCACAATGTATCTGCAGACCTTCGGGTGAAACACGATAGAGATTTTTAAAAGGGATTTGTGTGGGAAAGATTAAAATAAAAGAAGACGGTTACAGAGAAAAAGGAGCTGGCAACACATCCACTTCCGACCTCTTGGCGAAATGTAAGTGGATACTTGGTGGATTTATTTAATGAATTGGAGAAACTGATAGTGGTAGTGAGTTTGAATGTGTTGAACCTTCAGTAGAACGGCTGACACAGAGGACGATTGTGAGAAACAATTGTTGGCAACAAACTGAGTACACTTTGTTTTTAAACACAAAGGGAAGATTTTAAAATCTAGTTTCTCTTTCTTTCTCTCTCTCTCTCTCTCTCACACACACACACACACATACACACCATCTGTAATACATTGTAAATCTGGAGAGAGAGGGTAAAGTGAAAATAGAGACGGCATGGAGTCTCTAATTTGGAGCCCATCTGCCACATGTGCTGCCCTTCAAAACGCCCTGGTACCTCTAATGTTGAAGGGAGCCGCACTCTGTCCTCCATGTCTCTGGCCAGGAAAGCTCACTCAGTACCATGCAGACATGGTTGTGGTCATGCAATGTTCATGCCTCAGAGGATTAGCAAAATAATTTCTTTCACATTTCAATCAGAAACTGAAAGTAATATTTCAGATTAAGTTCTCAGATCTTTTGAAATGTGCTTAGGGATATTATTTATGTATTCATTACCAATGTTTCATAGTGAAGCAAACAAATATCACTTACACTGACCATTTAAGACACAGTTAACAGTGTTTGTCTTCCCAAGTACCTCTAGAAAACAACGGCAAGGGTTACCTTGATGGTCTCAGGTGGTACTCCGGGGTCAGGGGCCTTCTCCAGGTAGGTGGTCAGGTCCTGATCCACGTGCTCAAAGACCAGAGTGAGTTTGGTTTCTCTGTCAGTTCGAGAGACTGTGCACACATCAAACAACCTGGAACAAGAGGACCAGGTGAAGGAGATCAATACAATTGATTTCATGGGCCCCACTGTGGTCAACATGCTGCAACAAAGCTCCAGACTACAGGACCATATCTCCTCTCGCCTCATCTACTGGTCTTTCAAACACGGGATAAAAACATGATTATATTATCTAAAGAGAAATAAACATAATCTGAAATCACTCCCTTGTTCAGTTCACATAATAAACACTCAATAGTTACTGTTCAGATCCATCAATGACAGGTGCAGTGTCGCATCATGCTAACCTATATATCTAGAAAACAGTGCGTGATTTCAGACAAAGAAATAGACCTGTCAAACATGTGTAACTAATGACTGGCAGGAGAACAAAGTGGACTGGTTAATGTTACCGTTTACACCCGATGAGTCAAAATGTCTGCTTAAGAAATGGCTCTAAAGACAAAAAACATATTATCTTGCATTTCTCAGTTTCCTGTCACAAGTCTTAGGCCAAAAACCTGAGTCCGGACTCTTGACTAAAATCCTGCAGCAGAAGGTAGACACACTTCAAGATCATAATTATAATCTGCTGCAGGTTATACTGATATCACTCTCTTCAGATTACTCTGAAAAACTCCCCTTGTTCCATGCTTAGCTTTTGAAGATTCAAGACCATCAAGCTCCAAACCCCAGTGTTTATGGTTGTGTTTCACTAGGCAACTAACTAAGGCCAAGAATCCAGATTATGTCGGCAGAACTGCCAAGGCAGGCTTTAGTGAAAAGCTGAAAAAAAACCTATCCAGTATGTCCTCTTCAAAGAGCTGGGGACCACAAGCATTCCTCAACCAACACTATGACAACTCCTGATGCTCTATGGGAAGTCGAGTGGAGAAAAGACAGCATCTTTCATCAGGATAACTGAGGAGACGAGGGGATCCTTGATGGATCTTTAGACACATGTTGTCCTATCAGTAATGGGTTAACAAGCAATGGATTACTGTAATCACATTACCTTTAAGGTACAGTATTATCATCTTTAAGTGCATGTGAAAGAGTCAATTTAGTCAAATTAGCCCTAACCGATATACCATCACCAACATCAACCCTACACAGACCCATGTAGGGTGTTAACTCAATATGGGTTAAGTAGTGGTTGTTTTACTTAATTTACAACCTGCAATGCACAGAGTGACTGATGTCACCTAAGAGAGTAACTCCGTGATTACTGCTGCAAATATGAATTCATAGTGATCCCACTCAATGCCACATCAATGCCTTTAATGCATACATGTGCTGCTATAATTCAAACTAGCTAATCGACATAAGCTGTTTCAAATTGAAGCATGGAAAGAAATGACTAAATCTCTCCGGAAACTCTTTCATTCCTATCCAACGAGGCATCATGTGTCCATGCCAACACCCTTGTAATCAGCGGACTTGGAAATGCTAAAGTCAGAATGGTGAGTGAGAGGTGATTCGTTCAAGGTATTAGTACTGTGCATGATGTCACAGGATAGACGGCGTCCTCCTCTTGAAGCGCTGGGGTTAAACGCCCCTCACCGCTCAATTGTTGGGCTACAATGGGGGCTCTCAGCAGACACTGAACATATGGAATGAATAATGGGCCTCATTACAAACATCCAGGGGTTGCCCGGAGTCACACAGAAGGCCCACAATGCACTCTTCCTGGTCTAAGCTGCTTGGCAATGCTGCATGGCTAAACTGGAGGATAGTGAGGTTTCTCTGATGGTTCAATGAGTTTGACAGTTTGCACTCTTGCACCGATTTATTGTAAGAAATGCTACTGCATATTCACTAAATGCATGCTTTCACGGTAGTTCAGAAACTCGATTTAACACCTAAATAAAACTGACCTAAGAAAAATGTAATGCTCACTGATGTATTTGTCTTCCAGTGAGAACAAACCCCATTGTGATCCCTTTAAGAGAAAACCATAACCATTATCCTCCATTATTCATTTATACGCTGGGGAATTATTGTTAGAGGCACAAGGGCACTAGCCATGCTTCTGAAACATCCATTTAGAACTTCCCCTTCAATCCCAAAGCACTCAATATTCCATAATAAAACAAGTACCAAGGTCAGACCTTGACTAGTGCCAACATATGACGCAGTATCTGACTACTGACCTCTGAGTGAACAATTCAATACAAAACTGAAAGAAAATGGCCTCTGTGTGCAGAGCAGAGAGGAGGCGAACTATAAACTGGGCTATATGCAACTTGTCTGTATGATGGTTATATTCTGTAAATCCAGACTGTCTTTCAGTAACTGGGCAAGGAGAGTATTAATGTCTTGCTCATGGGCACTTTGACGGCGTAAATCGGGATGGATTTGTTTGGACAGTAATTTCAAGGTGGCCATTGTTGGTGAGCACAGCAACTTTGAATCAGCAACTCATTGCTGATCTTGGGAACTCATTTGTGACTGTTGGTAAAGCAAAACAAGCAATTTGATGACTTTAGGAAATTGTATGGGGTATTATACTTTGACATTTTATGGACAATGTGACCAATCAAGAATTTAACCTAAAGATTAATCAACAAAGAAAATCATTGTTAGTTGCACTATACTTGGGTCATGTGACGACACCTGAACAAATGCAATTTGCCAAAGGCCTGTAAAAAGCTAATTAGTGAGCTTTCAGTTCAGAATATTTCATCACATATACTGAATATACTGGCAGATACACAATTAACACTAACGTAAGCTATAAAGATCTTGCAGAAAGATGAAGGCTAAATCATTAGAAGGGCCAAACTTGAACAGAAACTTCACAGGTTTAATGCATACCAGGCTGGTGTGTGTTCATCAACACTCATTTACCCTGTCAGTGTGCTCTTGAGCAAGACACTAACCGACTACCTTAAACACCATCCAATGAAAATATTGATTTTTCTTTTTATTTAATTCTACATTTAACCAGTTAAAGGGTATATATTAAGCTACCACTTTGGGGGGATGTCATGTCGTGTGTCTTCTAGGCACAACAGACTTGTTTTCTTTACTTTTTTTTTTTTAGAGGTATGTGCACAACATGGATCAGTATGATTGGTTTGACCAATAATTGTGAATAAAAGGTGGGGTTTCAAACTAGATAGGAAACTTATAAAGTCTATAAAATGACAATGGTGAGATTCGTGATGTGACAGGTGTGCACGCTAACAGTGGCGGCATCCAGCTCATTTTGTTTGCAACCAACATTTTCATCTTGTCAGCAGAAAACTGCCAAAGAGAAGAACTGCTCCAAAAAACATTGGACAAGTATGAGTGCAGGCTTACCCTTAAAGGTCATATGAGGCAGCACTGTTGCCACCAGAGACCATCAAAAAGGAAGTGGAGTGTCTGTGTCTCATACACAAAATTCTCTTTCACTATGTGCATCTCTCTCTCTCTCCCTCCCCCCTCTCTCTCTCTCTAACATGCAAACATACACATACACAAGCACACACAGACTGTGCTGCCCACCTCTCCCCCTCACTTACCTGACAACATTGGGGTGCTCAAAGGCTTCAAGCTGCCTCAGTACTGCCACCTCCCGGATGGTGGAGAGAGGCATCCCCTCTTCCTCCGTCTGGACACGAACTCTTTTTAGGGCAACAAAGCGTCCCCCGTTCTTCAAATCTCTCGCCTTGTACACTTTCCCATAAGCGCCTTCTCCAATCTCGGCCACAGGTTCATATTGAGTACCAATACTTTCTTTGTCCATTTTTGCAGATCTTTTTCTCGTCTCTTGTTGAAAATATTGCGGGGAATCCCGGCGAGGGTGACGAGCCAGAGAGTTTCTCACAAAGGCATATTCACAGAAAAAAGTTGGCACATGCAATGCCTAGATGACAGGGAGACACAGATGGAGGAAGACACCATCTTTGTCAGATATGATCAAACTGTGCTCCAGGTAGGCAATAACAGGACTGTCATGTTTTATTCCGACTATCAACACAAGAGCAGCGTTGCGTCCCAGCGTCCACTCCTCCTCCCATTACGCACAGCAACTCGTGTCCTCCTACCTCTAACACAAAGTAATGTAAAAATAATAATCATAATAATAATTCAAATGAACCACGTTTAGCCTCTTTGTTTCCCTCCCCCCCCCTCCAGATAGCTTCGATTTAAATCAACTGTTCAAAAATATCACTCCGCACTCAGCGCTGCTATAGAGTTAGGTTCATGCGGGCTGTCTTAAGGAAATTAAACAAGTAAATTTAAAGAGAACATGCAAAAAAAAAAAAAAAAAAAAGCGCGCAAACATTCTCCACCTGGCTGTTTTTTTTCTCCTTTAGGTTAGTAAAATGGCTGAATGACTGCTCGCCCTGTCCCGTTTTATCAAAGTTTATGTTTGAGGAGACCAAAACTTGGCGAGCACGTGGCTGTCTACTGATGGCATTGTCCTGACTTCCTCCCGCAGCAGTCCTTTAAAAACCCCGCAAAACCCGCCCGTCCAGCCTCAACCCGTTCCCAACGCACACGACTGTGTAGGAGTTGAGTTTTTGGAGGTGTTTTCAGGAGCTTAGGAGGCTCCCTCTAATTTATTCTAAAAAAAAAACAATAATAATAATTGTCCGTGGAGTCAAACAGCCGAATTAAAAATTGATACTAACAAATCAGGGAATTGCACACTTCGGGTTTTTAAAGTATCATAGGTTCGTCATGCAACATTTCCAGCCTCTTGAAAGACATTTTTGGTATCAAATTCTGCACAAACACCCCCGTTTTTGTTTTGTTTTTTTTAATTTTCTTTTTGTGTTTACCTCTTTTTACGTTGTCAGTGAAATGTCGTAACGTCGGCATGTCCGATAAAATGCTGCGGAGGTGTGCGCGTCCCGGATAAGATGTCCTGCATCAAACGCATCCCTGTCCACTGTCCTCCATGCGGGGGCCACACAGGTAGTTGGACGGTGCAGCCTCTAACCCCCCATCCCTCAGACTGCACCAGTCCAGGCAGAGCCACTCAAACGAGGGGGGAGGAGGAGGAGGAGGCGGAGGAGGAGGAGGAGGTGGTGGTGGTGGAGGGCTGAGCGAAAACTCAACACACGCACTCTCGCCGCAAGTTTGTGTGGAGGGGGTGTGGAGGGGAAGGGGGTGTAGGATGGGGGGCGGGGTGGAGGGGGGGGGTCATAGGACAAAGGCAAACGCGTGATATAGCCCTCCAAAAACCACGCTCTTCTTTGGATTTTCTCCTTTCTTTCTTCTTTTTTTTCTCTCCTCCGTATATCCCCGGATAGGCCTATGCAACTGCAGCCCCGCTCGCCCGTGTGAGCTCCGTCTCTGCCTGGCTTTCCCACGCCGGCTGAATGTGGCCTGACCCCCTTCAGAGAGGTTTGACACGGAGCGGGGACATTTCCGCATTCCTCCCCGACTACAAAGGCTCACCGCCTCCTTTTTGCTCTCGCTCGGCCTCCTCGGTGCTTTACCATTCATAGTCCTCTCCGCGGGTTTTGTCTCCTGTGTCAAAACCGGGAGCACCGCGGGGATCGGGGAGGGGAGAGGGGAGGTTTATTGGATGGACGGCCACACTATCTATCTCACTCGAACCATTGAGGAGCTCCGGCGGCAACAAAGTGCCAGCGGGGATGCAGTGTGACAAGCTCGCCCTAGATGGTCCTGAGGGGTCAGGTTCAAGGCCCGGTGGCTTGATCTGTGGCAGGAGGACCCCTCTGCTCGGGTGGTCGTTTGCAAAAGCTCCATATGCCATAACAGGCATGATAGCCATGTGGGCTACTAGATGGCAAACTCTTTCATCCTGAAAATATGGAAATATCTGAAAAGCGTCATCATCTTCATTTCACACCGAAAGATGGAAAATTCTTCATTTCTGCAAGACAGTTCATGACATGTAAATTATAACATAACAACAACAATAATAATAAAAATAATAATAATAATAATATTGTGTGAACAACTAGCCTATAATATAAATTACAGTAATAATGAGAAACTGTTAATTATGAAATTGGATTACTCAAAAAGAAATGTAAATTGTTCAATTTCAATTTATATAATTTATATACAACTTATACACAAAATATGCAAACCTAACAAGTTGTTATTATAAGAAATTTATTATCAATAACTGCAATATTAAATACATTTCATTGTCAATGTTTAAAACCCAAAACTTCATATCTCCTAACCTACAAAAATTAAATTTTATATTCACTTTAGTTAATGACTTTTATTTCTTAGTTTAATATTTTTATATGTTTAATTTTATTTTGATATATTCATTTATATTTTAAATTCTACCTCTGTTACACATTATGACAAGTAAATATTTAAAACAACATCTTCTGTGTGAAAAGTTCTTCAAACTCTAACATAAAGTTTGTATTTCACTTTTTTTTCTTTCATGCCAGACACGGTTTAGACATGACAAGACTTGATGTTAGATTATCCCAATGAATAGCCAATTACAGGCGTGTAACCAAGCTCCATTATCATAACTTCATTGGAGGAGAGCGTATTAGAAATCCACAGAAGATCAGAGGAAGGGCATTCCCCCAGTGCCATGGTTTACATGAAAACCTGTTTTGCATGCTGCTTGTAGAATCCACTCATTTCCATTGAAAAGGTAAAACTAAGGAGGATAATGACATGGAAGTATGTATGGCAATCTCCCCTGCCCAACTTCACAGGCAACCTCAAATATAAACCATTTGCATCACAAAACACACAATGCAGACAATGTGCCCAAGACCAATTACTGTAAATGTGGTTATTTACATTTTTTCATCATCATTGTTCATGTGAAATCAGCTCTGAGAGCCATCGCCCAGATTGAATACATTAGCATGCATACTTCTTATCTAGCTGGAGAACAAACCAATTAGATCCGTTGTGTGCGGTATAGAGATGAGAGAGAGACGAGAGACACACACCTCAAACATTCACAAACACATTCTGAAACACTGGCTGTTCTATATAATCTCCTGCAACAGCCATTGATTAGTCAATCTCTGACATACAGGGTTTTTTTTTTCAAGTTTCCACAGCATGTGTTCATGTTGTGTTTACTTCGATGGGGCTCATGCAGGGAAATCATTTTAGAAAAAGATGCAGGAACAGGATGGTCAAATTATGAACATCCTCTTCTGGGAACACCATGGTCAGAGCATAATTTAATGTTTAATCTTCTGCTTTTCTTGAGTTCTTGAAGTTGAAGTATGAACAATAAATGAGCTATAGTACCCTGTACTGACAGTTCCCAAGCAAACATCAGCAAGATTAAACAACTAAAGATTAAACAATTCTGATACATTCATTTTAGCTCATGGTGTCATTTTAGTAGAATTTAATTGCACTTTATTTAACTGGTAAATAATCTTTTATTCAATTACATTTTCCAACACTTAACTGTATTATTTATAGTTAGCCTATTACTTTGAAACTTAATTAAAATTATACTTTATTTTGTACCTTCGTCAGGAAGCAGCCACTGAGAACTAGAACAGCAACCTATTAATTTCCAGGCATGTTGCTTAAATTGTGCTTGTGTGGATTACCTGACATACAGTACAATTACCAAAATGTCACTAAATCAGAGCATCTCTTTTGTTGTTGAATGCTCATTTTTATGCTAATCAATGATAGCTTTTGATACAGACACCCATGGTGTTATAATCAATGTGTACTCTGATCCTTCACTTCAGTAAAATTATCAGGAGAAAAATATTGAATAGTTAATCACAAGTAAAAGTCCTACATTAAAAATCTTACTTATGTAAAAATACAGAAAGGAACTCTCTCTCTGGTGGAAATGCTAACATTTCATAGATATCTGAAAAGTAAAAACTATCCCCTACCAAAAACTTGATGGTTTTAACGCTGTAATGTTTTTTGGAAGGCACTGTTTTAATCTTCAATAATGTATTGTGTTATCTTATCAAATGTTCTTTATTTAAAATCTTAATCTGGGTAGCCAGTAATTTAAACTGTCAAATAAATGTCGGGTCAGTGATTTGTCCCAGTTTGCCCGATGGCCAGTACTCCACTGCTGCTTGACAGATCCACTCCGTTACAGTTAATTATGAAGAGATACTAAAGTCAGGCCTAGGTGTTTTTTTGTTTTTTATTTTTAATTTTTTTTTGTCAACATGTGAGTTCATTGACAGGGTGGTCAAATGTTCACCAGAAAGGCTGTCCAGACTCCAGACAGTTCTTCAGGCATGGACACGTAAGATAATAAGCTGACAACTCTGCACATTGAATCTTGTTGTGATAAGACATTGCAAGGTGAAGTAATGTTCATTCTTCAAGATTATGTGAAACCAGAGGGGGAATCAAATATCAGAGAGAAGGAGAGAAGGACAATGCTGCTTGCTTTCATGGTTTTCTTTCTTGCTTGTATTTATCTCTCATAATTGAGCTGGTGTTTGACTGTATTTCATCAAATTGAGACCAGTAATCAAAAACAATTCCTTTCAAATCACACTGAAACTTAAAGCAGCATTATTTTTTTTTTCATCCTTACGGCAAACTCCTTGGCGAACAGTTGCTCGTTTACAGATACAGCAAAAAAAATCCAGCATGAGTATTCATTTGGACTAGTGTTTCTGGCCACCTGATTTATGTAAACCCAATATTCACTCTCCTTTTAACTCTGGGTTTGGCCTCCACTACAGAAAATATCTCTCTAACTGCTAAATGCTCTGCTGTGTTTCCCAACTGGTTGTTTACTTTTACTGTCTGGTGCTGGGCACAGTAGCTTTACCAGAGTTTTTTTTGCTGAAGACTGTTGCCTGCTGAGGCTAGACAGTGAGGTTGCGGTTCAGAAAACCAAAACAATGAACTAAAAGATGCTAAAATGCTCCTGCGAGAAACCACAAATTGGCTGCTAATTCTCTGTGGGATTGTCACAACAAGCAAACTTTTTCATGTTACACATAGTAATCTGACCCATAGTTAATATAAAAATATTGATTAGTGCAGCTTTAATTTTTTTTAAATTCATGCAGCATTTAGCTGAAAGAATAACTTAGCGTTTTGTATATTGCTCCCCTACGGCAATAAAAAAGAGAGGGCAGTTAAAGGATTTTATAAAACATTTCTTTGACTCACAGTTTAACAGATTCCAGGTATTTTGTCAACCTTGAACCACATCCAAAATGTAATCAACTCTCTGAACTCTCACAATGCTCATGAATTTGTGGTCTACACAATAATAATATGGCATCAGGCATTTACCAGACCATGTCATCTGAGTCATAATGTGCTGCTGCTTTTGACCACCCGAAAACTCTTGTTCTTCTTCAACTCTGAGCTGTGAAGGGAAAATGTATGATGTTTGTGTGTCAGTGTGCTTGTATGTGTGTGTGTGTGTGTGTGTGTGTGTGTGCGCGTGGCAGCTGCTGATCAGCCTAGCCAAAAGAGAATTACAGCCCTCCCAAGGGGGACGAGAGAGGCCAACAAGGGACAGGTGACTCCCAGTCTCTCCCAGATCTCCTTACACCCATACACCCACACACATACAGAGAGAGAGGGAGAGATTGATTGTGGGTCTGCCTACCACGTCCCACCTAAATGGAGGGGGATGTCCGTGCCACAAGGCATAGGGTACAGTTGAAATAAGCAGAAGTCTTTAGGCAGACAGCTGTCACACCTGGGGAGGAATCTGATAGGACGTATGATATTGGATTCCTTTTTAAGTTCTCAGTCCCATTGTCAGGATTTACAAGCATCACTTAGGCCCCAGTGTTTCATGTGAGTCAGGTCTTATCCACCCATCAGCAGCTTAATATTTAAGCCACATTTTGAGTATAAAGATGGAGGCCGACATGATGCCAGCAGACAAACCGGGTCTGTTTTGTGTCCCTGACTTGATTTCCTCTTGTCCTCTTTCTTGTCAAGCCAGACTGAAGTCCATAGTGTGTGGTGCAAGTAAAGCCCCTTCTCTCCTCTTCCCTTGTCCTTCTCTTCTCCCCGGCACCGGCCCCCAGACACAAGCCTCTTTCTGTTGGGGCATCGCCATGGCAACCAAGCCACTAACTTGAGGAGGCGACATAAAAACCTGCTCTTTTAGGGGACACAGGAACACCTGCCACCTCTGCTGATGGGGAGGGGCCGGGCTGGACACACAGCCACGTGCAGACACACACTTCCATACAAATTCATGTGCAGACACACACACACACACACACACACTGTCTCTCTCTCACACACACATATCCACACAAACATAAACAGAGGATCAGTGTAACATTCAAATGAGACCTCTAGCCAACATCTGCTCCCCTTTAGAAGCTCATTTATCTTCCAGTAACATCTCAGGTTGTTTGGTGGCTTTCTCAACACGTGTTCTGGCAAAAACCAAGGAGAGTAGTTTATGGAACAAAGAATCTATTATTGATAAAGGTTATGTTTTCAGGCTGTGAAACAAATTTGTGCTTACTTTAACATATCAGTCTTGGTGAGATTGTCTTGTTACACCAGTGGTTACGCTAGTAAGTAATAAAATTGCCTCCAATGCTTAAGGGACTTCCATGAACCTGCTCTTCTGACTGACAAGCTTATACATGCAATACCAACTGTGCCCGTAACCTCACTGTTTGTTAAACTGTTAGTTAACTTCATCTACACCTTAGGTAATCCCTGATTCCATGGAAAAAGACCTTTAAGGAATAGTTTTTGAGGAATACGTGTCTTTGCGTTCTTGTGAAGAGTTGATGGTTTACTTACAGCTTTATTTGTTGTAACCTTAGCCTTAGTAAAAAGTACGAACACAGAATTGGGGCACATTTTTGTTCTGCTCTATGCCGGCAGCGGGGGTAGTCATAGATCTGGATCGACGTCTGTGTAAAAGGAAGAGATGGCTTGGCAAGACAAATGCCGATGCTGCTGTGTTACACGATTCCTCCTACACGATGCAGATGAGCAAACATCAGATTGTTTCAGTGTCTCCTAATGAAGGTGTCCTAACCTGCTCCATGCTCCATGTTGCACAAAGTTTTGCGCACTTGCCCCAAGTTATATCATGTTCAGACTTAAATATGTGAATTTAAACATGCCTAGTAGCTATATGTGCTAGCTACTAAGAATATAGCCCCATAATTCTGACAGTAGGCTAACCGACAGTAACTAACGGTTAATCATTACATCAATACAGCCTATATAATGAGACTATATAAAATATAACCATGTACAAATTGCAAAACCACCAGCTGAGGAAGTGTTTAAGGTTACTCATTTTCAGAGGGAGCAATCAAAAGCGGTACAAACCCCCGGTATAACCCCCCCCCCCCCCCCCCCCCCCCTTTTTGTGCATCCCCTCATCACACTGCATCACTCATAGTATATCTAGACAATTTTTTTGTGCTCCATCTGCTCAAGCTCGCTCACTCACTTTGTGGTAGGAGAAGGTGTTCACACCCCTGATTCTGGACCACTGGCGTGCGATCTAAAATCACACACAGGGGTGGCATGTGGGGTGACAGTTATGAGAATGGTATTGATATCTCATCTGACTCATGGCAAGAAAGTGAATAAGTATGTTGAATTATGCCTTCCAGCTTCAGCTGTGTAGAAAGTATCATTGGCAACCAAACAACAAAAGCCAAAAATAAACCAAAAATGTATGATTTGGTTAGCATGACATCTTTTCATATATGTGACTCATGACTATATCTTGAGGTGCTGGTTTTAACAGGAAGGGCAATCTCTCATTGTTACTTGCTCGCATGCCTTCTAACCGTCGCAAAACAGCATTTTCAACATAACTTTGTTAACAAGTGGCAAATAGCACATGCCAGATTGTTAGCAAATAACAGCAAAGTAGTTCGACAAGAAGAAACATCTTAGGCCATTTTTCTTGTTTCAATATTATAAAAAAAAAAATCAAGCTAATGTCATTTTTCTCAAGGCAGATGAAAGAAGCTTAATCAAACAGATAGCAGTTTAAAGCTCCCGCAGCCCCTTTAAAGGCCCCAATCAACAAGTGTCAGTTTGGGGTCAGCCGGCAAGCCGAGTCTGCCTGCGTCCTCCTGTTGCGGGCGGAATATTCTGGAGAGACTGTCGAGTGAACCTCTGGTGCCTGGCTGCTGTTCATTAAGAGTATTAATGATTAACTGAGAGTGCTATTGTCCCCCCAGGCCCAGCTGTCCCTCCTCCGCCGTTGATCCACTCCGATGCCTCTGGGCCACTAAACTGGCTCCATTCATGTGCTAAAGTGACAGCTGCTCCTCACATTCCGCAGAAAATTAACCACAGACACCGGAAAAACAAGCTGGGAGCAAATAAATAATATTTGACAGATTTCTTTTGTCTTTTTCTTAAAGGGATGGATTGGAGATTAAAGAGTGGATCGGAAGGATTATTTTGAGCCTGTGTGATAATAGTTGAAGAAGCGGAAGATGGGGATACAGATAATGTTTGCTGTGTTGGCGCTTAGTCACTCAGGGGATGTGAAGCAAATGAGCTCAGCAACTTTATCCTAGTGTAACATGTAGTCAGTATCGTGTTGAATTTACAGTAACAAGCTGCTGAGGGGTTCAATATTTTGTCACCCATTTGAGTATGTAATTACAGTATATCACGCTTGATATCAGTCAAGAGTGGGATTTGATTTTATCATATCTGACTGTAATCAAGAAATGAAGGTTGGTATGGTTGTCCTAGAAAGGACTTTGACTGGCTCTTTCCGAGGTACCACTTGTGCCAAAAAGAAGAATTTATTTCTGTTTCTCACAAGTGCTATGAATTGTACAAAGGTTAAAGTGGGTGAAATTAGCACTTTTAGGGTTTAATTGTTAGGGTAATGAGCTACAACCTGGGCTTTAGTATAAACAAAATCCATTTGTTATTGCTTTGATAATAAAAAGAAGAATGCAGTCAGAATGCAAATTATCTGTGATGCAACTCAGGCACATACACCTTGCAACCTGTTGCTAACAAACTTTGAAAACCTCCCTCTGGTGTAAGATATTTGATCGTCACTCATTGCAAAAGTAGCAATACAATGGACAATATCAGCAATAACAAATCTTTATCATCTTTAAAGTGAGCCGTATTGTTTTAGTACCTGTAATACAGTAATCAAAGTTGTTTCATCTTTCAGGGGGAGAGGACTTTGAAAGGTACCGCTGGTGTTTAACTGGCATCTGCGGCTCTTATATTATGAGAACTTGTTTCACCAGGGAACAATTATGCCATCTTGCCTGTAATCAGCTGAGTGGTCATAGATACAGAGTGTATCTGCTGTGGGAGTACAGGGCTGTGCTACTTAGAGGCATTTACTGTCCTGTTTTCCTGTATTTGTACCAAGAGTCCTTGGAGACAGGTGGGATCTAATTACTGGTAACATGATGGTTGTTTTTTACATCGCTTTCAATTAGAGGGTCTTGCAGACCTCCTTTTGCCTTCGTTTATGGTTTTTGTACAAGTAAACACATATTTTACATTCCAGCTTGTGTTGTGTTTCCTTGCATGTATACAAGGATGGGAAAAGCAGAAACACCTTACTGTACAAAACAGTGTTGGAGTTATCAGCGGGGTAAGGCCTATATTAGCTCGTTTTTGTTCAACATGCTAGTTGTTGTATGTCCACACAGACTTTTCTTCTCGCCAGATTACTCTCTTGTGAAGTGTTTTATGACGGACACACCACATGAAATTTCAAGAACTCACTGGTGAATGTCAGACCTCTGTTAACGCTGACACTGGTACAGTTCTTTGGCTCAGCATAATATGACTCATTCAAGTATCTGCCTTTATAAGTGTGATTTATTGTAGCCGCTGAATTACTGAAGCATCAGTTTCAAACCCAACAAAATTGTGTAATGTGGCCAACCTACTGTAACAACGAAAACAGGTCTCTCGACTTTCAACTAACTCTGACTGAAAGACGCATCAGTGGATAAAACCATGACAATTTCGAATAATCTACTGCCTAAAAAATGACCAATCAGCAGCCCTGGCGGACCTTACAAATTAGGAGCTTCACAAAGATACATTTAGAGAGTTAGATGTGAAGACCGAAACTCATTCTTATATCTGTCCATTAAGTGTGATGCTACTGCTAGCAGCCAGTTAGCTTAGCTTAGCATACTGGAAACAGGGGGAAACCCAGTCCAAAGGTAGCAAAAGCTGCAGCTCGAAAATGTACAAATTAACATATTAGAATCTTGTTTCTTGCATTGGTGGGAAATTCCTGGGTGAGCTAAGTGGCTACTGATTGTATCTTCACTTTTAGCATAAAGAAATTAGAGCTGTATCAATTTTCACAGTTTGCTGAAAAAGACCCCATAATCATAAGGAAAGTGAAGCTTTTGAAATCTCACTTTGACTCTTTAATGAAAAGATTTTAAAAATTCCAGCCAGCTGACAAAATTTGGATTTGACTTTGGCCAAATGTGTTTGGTTTTTTTTTTTCACAGAACTTGCTGGTTAAACTCAGATTATTTTAAAGACTCCTCTGTAATATAAAGATATTATATTTTTAGGAACATATTTCAGAAGAAGTGCGTTCAAACACCAGTCCTTTTTTCCTGTCATTATTGCTGGGACTTCCTAACATTAACCAAGGCTGTTTTGGTTGTTTTCAGAGTAACCTAAACCTGTTATACCTGAAGTATACCAGAAATAATGTGTAAAGAAAAATAAAAGTATCATTAAAATGTCTATAGGTGACTGTTTGGGGTAACTCGTGGTTTGGGCAGGAAAAAGAGCATTTCAGCATCGGTCTACTCTGCGTTTGAGTGTATAAGAGTTTGTAAACAACAAAAGCCCTCTCACACCATCTTACGTTATGGGCACAGGGGACCATAAAACTTTCTTTCTCTTTATGAATTCAAAACAGCACATGTCAACATGACTCGTTTTACTTCACGCCTCTTGCTGATTACATCACCACTGTGGGTGGCTAGGGGTATAACATCTAAATACATTCAAACAAAGGAATGCCTCTATTTAAGATACTTGGAGTGTGATAGGCCCCATCCAGCTGTTCAACTACCCCTATCCATTCATCTCTCATTTTTGACAGGAACTATGTAATCTCATACCTCTACTATGTGCTGGTGGGAAACATTTCACCGTGATACCTCCGGGGAGGGTGAGGTGGGACAGACCACCAGATGTTGGGCATCACAGCAGAGGGTGCATGGTGTGGAGCATTATATAGAATCTTTTTGATAAATGGTGGGGGACCTGTGCACTGGTGCACACAAGCAGCCAGCAGCTAGTTTGTGTCAAGTGACGATAAACATTAGCACCTTCCATGACAGGAAAGAGGGGGAATGAGGTGGTCTCTGTAAGTGCCAAAGGTGTGTGTGTATGTGTATGTGTTGGGAGGTGTGTGTTTTGACTCCAAAATACAAAACTGTGCTTTCAGGAAATGAAAAGTACACTGGATGCTTGTGTCTGACATTATGTCGCAGCATGTCACCTTTTCCTCTCTGATTACTGCAGGCTGTAACTGAGGCCGGTGAAGCTGGTCAAACAAGGTTAATATAAACATAGCCTTTTTACCTTGGATTGGTGCAAGCAAAGTGTTGTTTTCCCTTATCCTGTGCTTTTTATGACCGCGTGAAGCAAAGAGGACAAGCACAGACCTGAGCAAAGGGAGTACTGACTTTCAGCCTGGAATCGTGGTCTGTCTTAACAGCCAACAGTTTACTGCTGGAGAGAACATAGAGGTGGCTGTGTCCATTCAACTCTGTATGCATGCACGTGCACCCAACCACACAAAAACACACGCACACACACACACACACACACCCACCAATTTGGTTTGTGGCATGTGCGATGTAAACACCTATTTTTCATAGATGTGTGTGTGTTGGACGAAAACCTGCCTTGGAATTAATTAGAGTCATTTCTGCAATGGAATAACTGTTCACTCTCATTTCTCTGGTTTAGTAAATACACACTTTGCACTGCAGGGACATTTTTACTTAGTCATGTCTGGAGTAGACACTTTTCATATTCAGTCTTGTTTTTCTTTGTCCCCCGAGAATGACAGACGTCTCAAAAAAGTCTCTTCTGAGTAAGAATCTCGGATTTCTAATCTCTCTTAGGAACGTTAGACTGGAGAACAGGAAACAAGATAATATGTCTGTGTGTGTATATGGGTGTCAACTATGTAAACACAACTGCCGAGGAAAGTTTTTATCAGTGCTACACCTGCCATTGACAGACGCCGTGTCACATGCACTGCAGTGAATGTACACTCTGTGTTATGAGCATTTAAGTAATTATGTGCTCAATCACATTCATGGCATTTCTTTTAAATCAAGAAAGCAATTACTCAAGTGGGGTAAAGCAATGACAGTAGAGGGGGAAAAAGGTGCAGGCACACACACACACACACACTCACACACATACTCACAGATTGGATAAAAATGCTTAATGTAAATCTATGTTCCTATAGATTTACATTAAGCTCTGTGCTGTGAGTGTGTTAGGGTCTGAGCACACAAAGCTGAGTGTTTGACTGGAGGCAGAAGAGGATCTGGGTCGCAGGCAGCAGGATTTGACGGCAGCTTATTTCCTGTCATTGGCTGTGGGTCACACTGCGAGTGCGTGGGCGCAAGATAGTGGAATGCGTTAAAGGGGTGAGGCTCTTGCCACCAGACACACAGTCTCACACACACAGACATGCACACACACATGCACACAGCTGTACTTGCAGCTGGATACATGCTGTACTAAAGGAAGACATATAAATGTGTAGCTTGTAGAAGCATATTCACATGTTTACTTTGAGACACGTATAGACAGAGGTCAGGCGTGTTTAATCCAGAGGAAGCACACACACACTCACACACACACACACACACACACACACACACACACACACACACACACACTGTCTCACACTGCTTTGACTGGCAATGGCAGCTCAGGGTGGAGAAAGCTGAGGCATTGGCTCGACCTACACACTCTGGATCAGACACTCAGCTCATGTCAAGGTGCTGCAGAGGGAACAGTCAGATCCACAGAGAGATAGAAGGGTTCAATGGTGCAGCAGTAAAAAACCTCAGCTCCCATGCGAGCATGAGGGAAAAACATGCGCCTGTATACACCCACACACACGCACACTGTGCAGCATGTGTGTCCAACATTCTATGTTTCCCACTGTTATAAATCTTTGCATGTGAATCAAACTTTGTCATCCAATCAAATCACTCACAGGCCATGCAGACATCTCAGCACCCCCCCTCCCCTTTTTTTGCTCCCTCGCTGCTCCACTTAACCCCACTCTGTCTCTTGTTCTCTCTCAGCTAACATTTCTACATATGAGGCCAAAAAGCATTTAAAGTTGCCATCCAAGGTGTGACATCCTCTTATCAACAACCTCAAAGGCACAACTGTACACGCCCGCTTCTCATTTTGGTTGCACAGTAATTGATTGTGTGCGCGGGAGCACGAGTGCGGGCTTTTCCTGTGAATGATTCTTCCATATGACTTGAATTGGTGTTCTGTATAGGAGAGAGTTTCCAACGTCATATGAGTTCTTCCTGCACTTCAGCATCCTCACTGACAAAACCAGAGGCCCTTCAACACAGCTACAGTTGCCTGTTTTTTGACTGAGAGAAGAATATGTATTGGGGCCTACAGTATATTACAGTAGGCCACTCACACCCTATGTGGCCCCACTCTAATGACTGCTCCAGACACACACACACATACATGCACAGGCACACACGTGTGCCAATAGTATGGCCTTGATGTGGGCTGGTGTGCTGTGTCTACTCTGAGTGTCTGCAGCTGGAGGCCAAGGCTGCTATAGGAGAGGAAGAAGGAAAGAGGAGGAAAGGAAGGATCAACAAGAGAAGAAAACGAAGATACCGAGGCAGGGAAAGACGGGTACAGGGGAGTAGAGAAAATGATCCAAAAGGAGCTGGGCAGAGGTGAAGTGAAAAAGAGTGAGTGGGAGTTTAGGTGGGTAAAATTCATTAAACCTAACTTTATGAGAATGATTTAGAACAACAAGAAGAAGGAGGACAAGATAACATGTGGTGACAATGAGGTGTAAGAGTAGGAGACAGCAGGAGGCAAAGACTCCAGAGGGGTTGAACTGTGGTGAAATGTGGCAACAGTCACAGACATGGGCTGGGAGACTGAAAACGGAAAATGTGACATGCTTTTGACACAGCAAGAGGGCCCCCATTTGAGGTTGTGTGTGTGTGTGTGTGTCACTTGGCTGCTGTGTTCTGGTTTTGGAGGGGTGGCTGTACCAGGCCATACCATACTCTAACATAAGTTACTGGATGCACTGTGCCAAGCCGGGCCAGAACAAAATCCATTTGATTTCAGGCATCTGCCCCTGATCGTTTCATTCATAATAATGTAAGAGGAAGAGCATGAACAGGGACAGGGCTCAGGGATTGCAAAATCTTGCAAATCTAGCAAAACCACTCAGTGAGCAGACTTATGATACTTTCTGTCACAACAGAGCATCCACACTGGTGTTAAAAAATTTAATGAATATGATATTGGCTGTTTTGATATTGTCTTTACCCTAGGTCAAGGGTGGATGGACTTTTCTTCCTCATCATTCACATGGCAGAGAGTCAAATCTAAAGGTCAGGGTGTAAGCCAAAACATACTCAACCAGAAATGAGGTAAGCTCAGTTTGTTTCTCAATACGCCTCAGTCTTATGACAATATGTTGTTCCGTTCTGAATGAAAATACACAACATTTAACATGCTGTGTTGTAATGCTTTTGGTGTTAGTCAGTGCTCTTACCTGGAGCGGCCTAACTTAAAGGAATAATACAAAATTCTTTAGATAAAATACAAGCTATCACAGGGAGGGGCATCAAAGCATGAAAATATAATGTATTGTCCGCTAAAAGTCACCTCTCCAGTTTTCAGACACAGTTTTCTGCTTTGGGACAATGCATTTTTTTTCAATACAACTAATAGGTTTTAAATTATCTATTTAGCGCAAGACATAAGAGAATTTTCTCAGTCCATTAATGAAGCCTTAACCCTTCAGTTCATCTGTGGAGATACATGACATTCACTGGACAGCAACCATGTGTTCTTTATGGTATGATCATATGTGACAGTGAGATACAAGATAAACTGAAAAGGACCTGAATGTAAGGATGGCTAATACATTTTTGAACTAGTCAAGCCTAGCACAGTCACATAAAGTCAAGTAAATAACATGATCCACCATAGCCACATAATACCATAAAGGAGTGGTTCCCAACCTGAAGGGTATCCAAATTATTATAATTATTATTATAATTTTTATTTTTTTAACTTTACTTTACTTCTCTCTAATTTTACTTCTCTGCATTTTATTTTGAAGGACTGAATAAAAAAATCAAAGAGAAGAACATCACTCTGCTCAAACCATAGACACATGCAACCTGTGTCATGGATTTTAAGTACATATTGTTTCAACGTAAAGGGTCACAAGCAAGAGAGGTCGGGAGCCACTGTCACAGAGTGGCTGTAAATGATGCACTGACCCCATCTAAAGGTGAAAAGGAAACTTGCAGGTTCAGTGGAGAATGTGGAACAACTTAATAGTGCAAATGCAAACACAATACTGCTTGTTACACTATTTTCTAATAGTAGAGCGGTAACTGAAAGCATCACTGATTGTTTTATGTGAAGGACATTTAACTGAGATCGTTTGTACTGCGCTTATTTTTCAAATCTAAGTGCAATTTGTCAAAAATGGAACAAAATTTGCTTCCCAGAAACTGTAATGATTGTTTTCTCAGTAGATGGGCGTCCCATGATGGAGTTCTTGACAGCACAGAAAATAATGACTTTCTTTAATGGTGCCATCACCAAACTAGGCACCCATTTACACTGCCTACAATGGCCTAATTCATTCACTCTGCAGTTCAGTACCAAGTTTGACTACGTCCTTTCAGAGGATGACCATAGAGAAAAAAAAATTCTTGCACAAGTCACTGAGGGGACATAGAGAGTGTTTAAGTGTTTAACATGTGATTTGTTTGTGTCTGTTGTTGTCTAAATAGCAGAATGAAAAAAAACCCAACAACTTACAACAAGAAATTCTTTGAAATTTGAGCAGAACGGATGCTGCCCTGGGACCATCATATCAGGGACTCTTGGTCTTTGTGGTGTCACAAACAAACAAAACACAGTTTCTTCATAGAATAGGGAAACTGGAAAACTTCTCAGGCTCAACAAAGTAAAACACACAATTCACATTTTCAATTCATTATGCTTTTTTGGCATGCATGTCAGGTGAACAATAATGCCAAAGCCTCACGGGATGATACAATTCAAAAATGAGATGAGAAAAAAAGAATAGCATACGATTGATTGAATGAAATTTCTTCTTAAAAATCGATAAAATGAACAAGAAAGTGGTTTGTGTGAATCACTGGCTGTGGCACAAACACGTCTTGGGTTTGGAGACAAGAATTAACTACAGATTTTTCTGCCTTGGAATAATTTTTCACCCACAGTGCCTCCTTGAGGGCTGAAAAACATTATTAAAATGACCTTGTTGACAGTATGTATCCTGAAGGCGTCTGAGAGGTCAACAATATGTGTCGGTGTCAGAAAACCATTCCTCATCCCAGTATCAGTCTCTTTGTCCTTTATTCCTCTCATTTCTCCCTGACAAAATCACTACAGACAGAATAACTGATTGCTAACCATATTGGCCTCTGAAAGCTCTGTGTGTTGTTAGCAGTTAACCGCTCTGTCTGTCCGTCTTTCTGTTTTTTCACAGCCTGAGGGATCGAAGGAGCAGACAGCTGGTGTATGATAATGTAAAGAAACTGCTTCCATTCTGCTCTCCACTATCCTTTTACAGCTTTATGTCTCAGTTTCACTTTGGCAGAGTAAAACCCTCAGCCTTAGGGCAGCTCTATGTGTGTGTGTGTGTGTGTGTGTGTGTGAGGACACTGTGCTATCTCTCTGCCAGGTGGACCTCTTCTTCCTCGTGGTGTCATATGGGGAGGGGCCTTGTGCACGCAGGCTAAAGCTAGCTCCTCTTATTTCCCTGGCAAATGTTGTCACCACAACCAGTCACATTTCTCTCCTCCTCCTCCACGTCCCCCTCCACCTCTTTCTCTTCCACTCTTCTCCTCCCTCCTCCATCCCTCACTCCCTGCTTGCTGCCTGTCAGAAGTCCCACACGTCCCTAGAGGATAAGATGCCATGGAGGCCACAGGAAGAACAGCGCTCCATGTCTGCTGCGTCCTGTTCTTCCTAACAGGTGAGCGTTGTGTGTGAAGGTGTCATGTTGGGATGTTGTGCTTGAGTTGTTGTGTTGTGTTGGTGCAGCTATAGCAGTCACTGTGGTTGCTGTGTTTGCTTGGTTGGCAGGGTGAAATGAAGGGGTAAGTTCAGGAGGAAGTTTTTTTTTTTTTTTTTTGGGTGCGCAGTAACAAAATGTTCACTGAAACACTGAAACCTTGCGAAATTCAATGTCTTTAAAGCATTCAGGTCAGAGAAGCAGTAATGAAACTGGGTTACAAAATTTAGAAATACAAAAATAGATTCTTTGGAACAAGAAGTAAATTAAAGAAAGTTAAATTTGCCATTTTTATATTGTAACATTTTGGGCAAAAATCTAAGTGGGACAATAAGTTCTTCACACAGAAGTACGTGAACTTCTCCACTGCCTTTTTCATTGTGAATTTGAGTTTTACAGTGTTCCTTAGAGTCTGTCGTGGTTTGTTTTGCATGTCCTTTCCATAGTCATCGTCGTGTGACTTTACAGAATTAGCTTTTTTACTATTGTTGGTGGTTAGGTTAGACATCAGGACAGGGTCACTGGAAAGAAGAAGTGACCTAGGCCACAGCTCTGTGACTCAGTGATAACAGACACGTACCGGCTTCTCTCACATGACCAGATAAATCTAACAGAAAAGTACCTCAAACATGGACTCTCCCCTGCTTTGATGTTTATATCATCAACCTTCCATGAGGAGCACTATTTGTCTTATCTGAAGGAGGACAGAGGATGGTGGCGTTCAGACACACACCGGGTGACTTTATTTAGTGTCCAAACAACTCGGATGTGTGTGAGGGTGATAAGAGGCAGGTGCTTGTTGGTCTCCTCATGTAGTTGTTTGAATGTGTGTGTCTGTGTGCATGAACACTAAGCGAAGATATCCTCTCACCTTAAAGACCATTGTCTCTGTAATCTCCTCTGCATCACTGCAACAATATCTGTGTTGTTTGGGGACAACAGCGGAGGAGCGGGCTCGGCACACTCCTCCTCATTATTCCTTTTCACCGGATCTCAGCTGTTGTAAACACAGGCACACTGCTGCTGATACTGCACACACACACACACACACACACACACAGAAACTGGCCTGCAGGCCTATAAGAGTGGAACGTGTCGTGTGGGGCGTCAGTGCTGCATGTATTAGCGCGAGAGTAAACTAAACCCACTTTTCTGAGCTTTCCCATCAAGACTTTTTTTTCCTGCACCATCTAAAGATTGAGTTTTTTGGCATCATATTACAAACAACAGTCTTTCATTACTATTTTCCAGTAATTTCTTTAAAGCTGAAACAGGAAAGCAGAAGATACACAGACAGAAGTGAGACAAAGTGACACAAAAGAAACAGGAAGAGATTAAAAGTGATTACACTGGACAAAAAGTGAGAGGTTTTCGTGAGTTTGTTTCACAGCAGCACTTCCTACTCACATGCTGCGGCTCAACTCAACCTGGCGTCCAAACCTAGTCCACTAATACACCTCAAACTGAATCTTGAAAATTTGTTTCTTGTCAACTATTCCTGCAATATTAATTATACTTGCATAAAAGGGCATGAGAAAGATATGCCTGTGTTTTTTTAATTATTACATAAAATATTCAAATACATGTATTGTTCAATACCAAAAATGTAATTAGCTGTTGACACAGTATTAAAGACAAAAAACAAAACAAAAATAAATAGAGATAAATGTGAGAATCATTGGAAAATCATAAACAAGACCAACAACAAATTTTTTAAAAAGTTTTTCTTATTTATATATAAGTTCTTCAGCCAGCTGTCAAATGAATATACCCTGAAGATGCAGGGCTGCCCAGGGGGCATATTATAACCTCTGGCCTTGTAAACACAATGATGGCCGAAGCTCTTTTCAAGTGATAATCACCACCACCCACTCCCAGCAAGAAACCACATTCAGCTGCAGATTAAACGTAAAAATAGCCCCTTTAAATAACACTTCTTTGGATTCAGGTAGGATTAGCTAGGACAAATATAATTTCATTTTTTCCTCTTCTGTATTCTTCAGGAACATATTTTCTTTTTTAGCTACTTAAGTTGACACCTTCAATATAAAGTGGCAACATTTCTGATTCAGCATTAGAGTGCACAAAAAGCTGTTTAATCATTGTTTTAGGGCAACTGGAATGACTTCATTGTATTCTCAAATTGATCAGACATTGAATTTATCACAAAAATCTCAATAATTTAAAAAATGACCGAACTCATCCATCAAATGGGTTACAGGCAATATTCCTTTTTCCCTGCATCAGTTTACTAAACCAAAAGGAGTCTTTGTGCAGAATAAAGGAATTCAGCCATTTCAATTTTAGAATAATAACAAAGAAATCTTTGGCATTCAGACCACCCTCCTCAACACTCTTAACCACATCAGCTCTCCTAAGTGTAATGACACTTGTTCTTACAGATAAAACTCAAAGTTATATTCTTTATTAATCAAGTCATTTTGACTGAAAGAATTTTTTTGTGAAAAAGATAAATAGCTCTTGATAGCCTTTCCATCTTGGATAGTCAGACCCTCCCAAATATAGTTTTGTCCCTCTGTGGACAAGAATTTTAAATTATTTTACATCAATTGATGATTTTATGAATGTTTTGCTTTCCCCTTATTTCTTTATTCCCAGTACCTATGTATTTGACTTCTGCTTTAACCTTTAGGTTATAAATTGATTGTAATTGTATAGTGCATTGTTTATCATGTAAGGAAAGTATTTCACATTTGTAAAGGTTCGATTTCACACCTGCTGCTTTGAAGAACTGATTAATGGAGTCCAGCACTGTGAACATTTGTTTTTCATCTTTTAAAAATAGTGCTGTGTCGTCTGCAAATTGACTTATTGCAATGTGTTTTCCAATGATGTTTATGCCCTTAGTCATAGTTATTCTCAATAACAATGGACAATAATTCAGCAACCATCATAAATAATAAATTTGAGCTGTTGCAACCTTGTCTAATGCCTCCACTGATAGCCACAGTAGCTTCAAGCTCCCGGCTCAAGTCCTGTGGGACGCATCCATTTGCTCTCATCCTCACATGTCAACTTTGTACTGTCAAAAGTGTTTTGACTTCTTGATCACTGCTGCTTCCAGTACTCCAAACAATCAATTGTTGCAGCTTCAAAATCAGCTCAGTAGAGAGCCTTTTATTTCAAGTCATCAGTAGCTATAGCTATTGTAGGAAATGATAATAATTTACTTTTCATTCCAAAAACAAGTTCCACATTTTTATTGTCCAGTAAACATTCAGTAATAACACAGTAAATCATATGCAAGCTTAAGTTGATGACTAAGTTTGGTTCCCCATGTTTTCCTCTTCTTTGCTTCTTTCCTCTGCCTGACTTTCTTTCACTTTTCTCGACAACTGCTTATCTGATCTACCACAAACTTGGCAGGTGTATTGCTGAGGACCAGAGGAAGTGCAGTGTGCTCTGTGAAGCATTTTGGATGAGTGCTTGCTGAGACCCTAACCCTACATAAATAATTATGTTGCATTTGTGAGTTTGTAAATAGAACTCAGTGCTCCCATCACTACAGTTTCAGGCTATTGACAGGGTCATTTTGAACAGGCACTGCACTATGAATAGTATAACTATAAATGGAAGAATCTCTGTCTGTCTTTCTGACTGACTGACTTGTATTTTTATTGCTGAGGACCATGCATTGCATGAACAATAGATTCTTAACATCCTTGCAAAAGAATTTATAAAAATCAGCCATGAGCCTGTCAGAGCTAGGGGATGGCTGTGGAATAAATACATAAGTAAGGACAGACTGAGTAGTTTCATCTTTTCAGCATACTGAGTAAAAGATTTCAAGTTCTCCCGGCAACCAGCCATAGCTTAAACAGACTGCGAGGTGCAATAAATCAGCAGTTATCTAGTTACTTCAGAGAGCAAGTGTTTGTTTTCAGACAAGTCAGGATCAAAGAGGCAGGCTTCATCCTTGTCTGACAACAATGTCACTCTGTAGTGAGCTGGGTCAATATTAACTCACTACAGTTTCAGGACTTGGACAATTTGAGGACTAGGATACAGATAATAGATTAAACAAAGTCAAATCAGATTGGGGCTCATCTTTTAAAATGTCACTTCATCTGATCAATAGCACAATGTCTTTCCAATATCTATATAATGTAATTCATGATACAGCAAACGTAGGCAAGATAAGTTTTAGTTTGTTCTAGTTTGTAACTAAGTTTCCAAGTAATTTATAATAATAATAATTGATTTGTACTGGTTATAAATTGCTAAAATTTGATCAGTTGGACTACAAATGTTTGTAAAATGAAAACACACATTGCAGTCATATCATCACAACAATGCAAATCTATAAATGATAATATTCAATTAATTTCAAGCCCCATTGATTAATGCCATGATGCAGAACTGATATACTGCCATACCTGACTCTGATTCTTACACCAACAATGGAAAAAAAACACTTTTGGTGGCAAAAAAGAGAAACAAAAACAAAACAAAAACAAAACAACAAAAACAACATCAAGACTTTGCTGTCTCCCCCACTTCTATGGAGTCTTTCAGATCACTATTTTGAAAACTGACTGGACTCTGCTGGTCCAGCACCAAACGGAAGACAAAGTTACCAACTAGCAAGTGAACCTATAGCAACATATAGCAGCTATGAGACAGATATTTTCCTCAATAGTTGGTTTCGAGAAGTTTAAGAAAAAGCTTTAGGTTTAAATGTCAGATATTAACTTTTCAGTCCCATCCAATCTTTGATCACAACAACTGCAAGAGGACAGACTGCAATGACTTTTATTTTCTAGGCAAACTTTGTTAAATAGTTTCCACTACCCCTGAAAGTGCAAGTTTCCTATCCAAAGGTGCTGTTAACCAATTCTGCAGTATAGTTTTTGCAAGAAACACTAAAATCAGGTACTTTTTGACATAAAAAGGTCAAATTTAAAGATACTGCATTATATTGGTCACCCAATTCTTGGTGTTGGTGTCTAAAACACATATTGTTATGGATCACAGGGAAAAATAAACAGACATTCTGGGCATGAAGCACCTTGAGTGTTTATCCCTAAAATATCCAAATGAATCTAAGTCATTAAAGGAATATACCCATTTCGGAAAAGATTTGAGAAGAGAAGATGAGAAGATTTATATCAGGAATGATGTGCACTGTATGAAGCCTACTGCCTATTACCTTATAGAAATTGTGCAATAACGCTCTTTCTTTCCCTTTCTCTCACTCCTCCAATAATCTCCATCACCACAGAGGCCAGTTGTGAGTTCATCCACATCCCTTCGCTAGTCCATCACGGCATTGAAGGGAAGCCCCTGCTCCTGTCTGTAGAGACTCGCTTTCCACTGGACGACGCTGAGATCCAGGGAACTTGGTCCCACACCAGGCCGAGTGGCAGCAGGACCACGTTGGTGACGTTTACCAAAGAGGCCACAATCACTCACATGATGTACCGCGACCACCTCCGCTTTGAAAAACCCAATGTTTCTTTAACAATCCAGAAATTAGGCCAGGACGATGAAGGGGATTATCATCTGAGTCTCAACATAGAGTTTCATAACAAGACAGGAGTGGTTATCAAGGAGGAGAGAACCGTGCGTGTGACAGTGGATGGTGAGTGTTCAAACAGCCTTCAGCTCTGATCTGTCCTCATCACAATAACCTGTTTGATGACATTTAGTGGACATATTCCCAAATTTACCAGCATTTCTTGTTTTTTCCTTAGTACCCGTGTCCAGTCCAGTCATTGAGAAGAACCCAACCTACGCAGTTGTTGAGGACAAGGCAAATGTAACCTTGACTTGCTCTACTCAGAGAGGAACAAGAGTTGTGTTCCAGTGGCTGAGGGACAACATCCCGCTGGGTCCCAGTGACAGATACCACTTCTCCCAAGACAATGCTACACTTTTAATCAGTCCTGTGAGGAAAGAGGACAAAGGAACTTATCACTGTGTGGCTAGTAACCCAGTCAGCCCAGGTCGACACAGCAGGAGCCTGGAGCTCAATGTTTACTGTGAGTAGATATATCCATCTGTTTTCTCCTTCCTCTTTCCCTTCTCCCTCTTTTTCTCTACACCAAGACATGTGTTTTATAATGTTGACTATGGAGATGGACATTGACAGCTTATAATCAGCAGATACATTCATGTGAAAGTCAACGTTGTTAACACCAGAAATGATCAATAATAGCTAAGAGAAGTCCATAATGACCAGATAATATTACAGGGACTGGAATCAGATTGTTTTACCTCCCTGCCAGCTTGTGATTAGGTAGGATTAACCTAAGTGAACCAAACATAGAAATGGCATAAAATCAACAAAGTAGACAAAGGAAGTCAACTTCAGGTGTGATCGCTTTCACTTGCCTTTAATTTGGCACACATTTTGATCAGGTCTATTATCATTATAAGGCCAGAATAGCCCAGCCTTTGAAGTTAAGTTCCAATTTTTATTTCATATTTTCCCTAAAAAATATTTGACTATTGGTATGATGTATTTTTCTCATGTAATTTGTCACAAACATCCCGTAATAATAACAATACACAGAGTACATCTGCTTTTGTATTTCCTCTTTTGCACTGGTCTCTGTGAACTACTAGGTTGTATGTAAATTTCTGTGAAACCAGATTACTTACTGACAACTGAAAACACGTGGCTGTTAGGGGATAATATTTGCATGCGAGCAGACTTATCTCACAGTACTCCACTGTTCTACCATGAAGCGTGTAGATGCATCAATACACTCCTGCTTGTGTGAGTTTGTGGGTGAATTCAAAGAATAAATATATAGCATTACCATGAAAGTGTTTTAATTTTTACTAAACTAGCATTTTCATATTTAGGTGACATAAAATATGTAGTACATTTATTAACTTTCTTAATTTATTTTACCATCTCTTTAGTCAGTGTTTTCAAACAGTGGGTGTGTTCATATAGTAATTTGACTCTGAAAACTTAAGTATTAAATACATCTAGCAGTTTCATCAGTTCTGTTTGCATAGACAAAGCATGTTTGTTTTAGAATTCAGTAACAGTTAAAATATCTCCTTCAGGTTCATCATGGTTAGTTTCTATTCCACACAGTCTTTATTAATGTTAATGTGTAACTAAGAACATTTTATTCATTGTCTATTTGCAGTCTGATACACATACAGTTAAAACTGACTGATGCCAGGTGTTTAACAGATTCACTTGGTTCTTTATACTGTAAGTCTAAGTGTGCTGTTGTTGAGCAAGACCAGCAGGTAGGACTGTCTTAAGCATGTGTATACATTTAAAATGTTTGGGGATGTACAGAGGAGAAAAATCTTAATCTGATGTCTCAAAGGTAGCATATTTTCTCATTGATAATCTGCATTGATGCAGGCTCTAGTCCTGAATCAAAGAACACAGTCTATGACTGGAAATCATATTGTTTCACTACAGCAAACAGTGACGTCTTGCACAAATTCAGGCCACGCGAGGGGTAAAATACTCAGTCACCCATGTAGTGTTAGATTTGATTACTTCACATAATTGTGTTGGAAAAATGAATCGTTTAATTTTCAGTTAACCTTAATGACATCTGCACTAGAGGTGTTTGGTAGGTTCAGTGCCTTGTTCAAGGGCATCCCAACTCTAATTGAGCAGAGTACGTACTGCTCTAGAACCTGGGAACTTCTCTGTCCTTCAGCCCACTGCTGTCCAATCATACATTACAATGAGAAAATTCATAGTAAAGTAACCATTCTGTATAATGACAAACTGTCTCAATAGCAAACTGTCATGTTTCCCTCAACCCACTGTTTGCCTCCGCAGATGGCCCCTACAATCTGGAGGTGAACTCAGACCAGGGCCTGCGGACAGGGGAAGTGTTCACCATCAACCCAGGACAGCTGGTCTTCTTTGAATGCCAGGCGGATTCCAACCCACCCAACAGCTACGTCTGGATCTCCAAGAGCCGCAATTCAACGAAGGTCATCAATGAAGGCCCGCGGCTGGAGGTGCTCTCCTACAGATTAGCCCAGGCTGAAGAGTACCTGTGCCGTGCCTTCAACAATGTGACAGAGAAGCAGGACGAGGCCCAGTTTACTCTGGTGGTGGCAAGCTTGGGAACAGGTGGGTAGAGGGTGGAACATGGCGAGAAGGAGCAGAGCGTGGGGAGGTTATGGGAATCCTCTGTGATAAACACTCTGTAAACAACATGTCGTGCCAAAAGCAGAAGAGGTTGATGAGCTACGAGAGATATATCTTTACAATGACTAATACCGGCCAGTTTTGGGAACAGCTGAGTAGATGAAATGCTGTAGATGATGCAGTGCATGCACAACACGTGAGAAGTGAAACCAGGTTATGAATATAAAATGAAATATACATGGCTATTACGAAACCCTGGTTTTATCCCTGTTGCTAGGTTCGTGCGCCTGCAGCGTGTATTAAAGTTCAGTGGCTGGGAAAGTAAACAGAGAATAACAGCTGTTGTATTTGTTGACTAAGTTTTATAGCATGTGGAGTTTCTGTGTGCCAAATGTGACATTGATAAGTTGTCTTGGTGATACTGCGAAAGGCTCACTGATGGCTACTGCTGATACTGGCTATGATTGAAAATGCTGTTTATTGAGTCAACAGAAGTCATGACAGCATTCATTTTTTATTGACATCAGAGCTTAACCAAGAAATCCTCTGATGACTAACCTTTTAATATGCCTAGGAGTCTACAGCCATGTTAGCGGCTGTGTGAGGCTGTACTTAGACACACTGATGCTTTAAGCTAAATGCTAACATCAGTAGGCTGACATGCTCACATTGACAATGCTGACATGCTTATGTTTAGCAGGTAATATTTGCTGGGTTCTGCTCTTTAGTTCGACCTGTTTGCATGCTAACATTTGCTAATTAGCACTATATAAACCTAAGTATTGGACAATGTAAATTTTGCATAGCTAGCTTGGCTAACATGAGTGTTAATATCAGTGTCTCTCCTGTGTTTGTTTACAGGGAAAGAGAAGCACACCCAGGAGGGCAGCTCTGTTTCTCCACTGGCAGCCATTACTGTCTGCTCATTGTTCATCATCGGCTGTATGCTGCTGTTCTTCCTCAGGAGAACCTGCCATCCAAAGAGAGGTAAAATCACATCTTCTTATGCTCCTTGGACACAAGTCGTTTTCTCGCAAGTAGTACCTGTTAGCGCTGATTACCATGCTCCAAGCCTGAAATCTAGATATCTGAAGAGCTGAGATCTGAATATTATGACTGTTAAATCACCTGCGCCTTTTCATGGTGTAAGATAACGCTAACGGCTCGCTGCACTGAGCTCTTACATGTTAAAGTTAATCAGAAATGTAAATAACTTGCAAATGTCAGTCAAACTGAAGGTAACCAGGGCAAAGCAACTACTGCATTTGAATAAGTCTATAAGTATATATGTAATGTTATTTCTGTATTTATGAATAATTATGTCCCTCTGTTTTTCTCTGTTACCAACAGTGCTTATGGGAATTTACAACAGGTAAGAGCCTTGAATATGACATATATACATACAGACACTAGTTGCTGTGCCTTTAATCTACACATTGTTTGAGCTTTAATTAACTGCTTTATTAACCTGTTTTCAGCAGACCACTTTCAGAGCAGAAGAGACCTCATCGTTCAGGTAAGCTACTGCTTGTTATAGATGTTCAAGGATATCCATACTATAAAGTATGCTTTTATATAAATACTTTTATATATATATATATATATATATATATATATATATATATATTTATATACACACACACACATAATATGACGTATTATTGTAGGAAATAAAAGTTGAACAGTTCAGTTCATTTAACTGAAAGTCTATTCTTGAAAAAAACTGTTCTTATGGCATCATTATATTCATCATGGGATTGTAAAAATTTGACACAGAATAGATATTAATGCTGTTACTGTAACCCAGCAGTTGGTATGATATTAAAATTAGTATATCAACAGGTCACGAGGACGCAACAGAAGACTTTGGCATCTATGAGTTTGTCTCCATACCTGGGAAAATGGAATCTGCACAGGTATGAAACATGTTGTACGTTCACAGATATAGATTCACAGGGGAAGCAGCTACCCTCATTTTGTCTATATGCATCTGTGTTATTACGATTCTGATTTTCCTATGCGACTTGTCCCCCAGGTGTCATGCAGATCTCTGGCACACCTTGAGTCAGTTCAGGATATGCACACCACCATCTACGATGTGATCAGACATGTTCCTGAAACCCCCAGTCACAGTTTGCTGAAGTAACTACCAGCTGGAGTGTTGAGATGTAACTTACAGTCATTTCACTTGAAGACTCTTTGTGTAGCTTTAACTTCTTAAATCTCTGTTACCAGAGCCTGAAACACTGGTTTTGGTGGCCCACTTTTTTGCACAAGGGATGAAGGAGACTGGTGTGAATACACAACCTGATCGTGCACTGTTATTGTCCAGAGTTTGGGACAGACGTTAAATGGCTTTTGCTGACATTATTGTTATATGAAAATGTGTGTATGAATGGCTTGATTTTTTTACGTGCAAGTATAACAGAGGTTGAAACAATTTTGCTTTTTCCATTTATGAAGATCATATCAACAAGTTAGTAGTAGTTATTATTATTAATATTTTATAAAGTGCTTACGAGGTACCTATACTCCCACACCTTGATCACTATTTAAAACATTTAATTTTAGATACTAAAGTTTTATTTGCAAATTATATAATAATATCTTATAATTTAACGTTTCCCCCCAAAGAGAGTCTGTTTTATGAGAAGACAAGTGTTATAATGAATGGATTTTCTTATACTGAATATATTTAGGGTAAATGTATATATTGTACATGGAATACACTGCAAATTCTTTATACATATTATTCTATATCTATGTTTTGCTGAAATCTATTTATTCCTTTAGAAACTCTTAACCCTGTTTCCTCAAATGTAGCATTTTTTTCTGCTCAACATGGATATAATGAAATGCTGAAACAAGGCAAATTATTAATAATCCTTAAATTATTGTACAGTTTGCATTCACATGTTTGTTTTGTACTTTATTAAAGATATAACTGTTTACTATTCTGGTTCATTTTTGAATATGACTACAATCAGACAAAGATTTTATTGTATTAGATATAGTATATAGTATAGTAGTAGTAGTAGTAGTAGTATATGGTATATAGTATTTTTTTGATTTATAATTTCTGCAATTATATCAGCATTTTCTTTATATTTGTCATTTTCTTTGAATAGGGGTCAGGGCTCAAAATGAACATGGTCTCTATTACAGATCTTAAAAATATTAACTAAAACCTGCAAAGATGTCTGTTGTTTTGCTGCCTCACAGTAAGTCTTTGTCTGGCTGTGATCTCTCTTCTCTGAGTTGTGTGAGTAGTACTTGCTATCCCGACATTGCTGCAGAGTGTTTGTTTCCCTCAGCCTGGCTGCACTGGTTGTCATGTACCTGGTGAGATATGGGGACAGGCAGCAACAGACGGATGGTTCAGCATGTGGCAGCGTGCCCTCCACCTGCTCCTGCTGACACCTTGTCACGAGGAGATAAAAACGTGTGTGCTTGTTTGTCTATGTGTGTTTGTGGGTGCAAGAAAGAGAGCGGGGGCAGAAGGAGGAGGAAGGACCAGACACAAAGATGGTTTGTTAAGAAAATAGAGGTCAAAATGTATCTACAATTTGCAAAATTTATTAAAGGCTGCAGCAATTAGTTTTCTGTTATTTCCTCTCACTTTGAACAGTTTATCACTTTAGGGAGAGAGTCTGCTTTCTGCTATGATGCAGCTTATTACCAAAACGCTGAGCTGTCCCCATTATGTCACTCTCATGCTGAATGCTATTCAAAGTCATCACAAATGCTGTGGGACTAAACTCGTCAAAATTTTAACTTTAGTTAATCTGGTATATTTTGTTTACTGGTAAGTTTTGAAGTATTTTCACTAATAAATTACATTATGGTAATATGATGATATAACATGTTTTACAATATTTATATACATTATACACATTAAAATGACAAATTATGACAGTGGTAGCATTTTTTTTACACTGTTTAAGGATAATGAATTGTTTTGATCTGACCCTCATACTGAGCCATTAAGTGCTGCTCATCATGATGCTCCCCTGCATAACAACAAGCGGTTTATTGGCTATTGCTGTAACTAAAGTTTGTGAACTGACCAACTGAGTGCTCTGTGTCTTTGTGGTGGCATCTCCGGGTAGAGGCTGCCATCTGTTCCGTCTCTGTGTATGCTTTAAGGGAGAGGCTCTGTACTGAAATGACTGCCTAACAAACAACAGTGGTGAGTAAATTCACCTAAGGAGAGTGACCTCACCTTCATTTGACTGGGAAATAGCCTGAGGCATCATTAACCAGGAACTAGAGCTCACAGTGCCTGCTGTCTCCTGCACGCTGCCTGCTGTTAACCAAGAACTGCTCGAAATAACACCTAAGGGGGCATTTACAGAGCACGCTGAATGGGCTCATGTTTTTTTTGCACAGTTTTTTTAATTATTTGGAACACTTTACAACACAGAGCCAGTTGTAATTGCCTGGCAGAGATGGAGCTACATGGCAAAGAGTCATGGATGGCACGACATGATGACATGACCACTTTTGCTTGTGAAAGGAAATGTGGTTTGTGTCGTGTTAGAAGTCCTCAAACGTAAAAATAGCAATTCCACAATGTAAAAAAACAATCAAAACTAAAAAAATGTACATTAAAAATCTACAACAGAATTATCAGCAAAGTATACTTTCAGTGTCAAAACTTTAAGTATGCAGAAAAATTGCTCCTGTCAGTGTTATATTATTAGTGTTTTAGTATTACATATAGTACATTGTATTATTTGATTATTATTATTGATTCATTAAGTAATAAGTGTTTTACTGCTGTGGCTGGTAGAGATGAGGTAAATTCGAATTACTTTATGAAATGTGGGGAAATTTAATCTATGTAATTAAATAAATGAAGATAACCTCACCATAACCAGTGATACCTGCCAAAAGCCTTTATGACACAGTTTGACTTGGCAGGAAAAGCACAAGTGTTAACAATGACATTAACAATGTGTTTGTTCTATTCTCGTGCCCCAGTAAGTCACGACAGTGGGCCAATGAGCCAGCATGAACAATACCAGGGCCCTGAGAGGAAGTAAGACATCATTCATTTAGTATTTCAAAATGTCACACCTGATGGAACAGAGAGGTGGAATAACATTTTTCAGCAATGAATGAAAATCTATTCCATTTCTATTCTGTGATGTGAAATTACCACCATCCAGTGGTGTATTATAGCACATGTATCACAGCGTTAATGCTTCACACCACTTTTAAATATATTTTTCTTCTCATCTTTTATTGAGACCAACGTATACTTTCAATTCAGTGCAAACATTTTCAGTATTTCCATCTAAGAGCAGGAGCAGGCCCATTAATAAAAACAAATACTACATTTCCCAGGATGCTTTGGAATTTTTTTTTTTTTTCCTGTCCCTGCCGTAACAGTCACGTGACGGTCAACTATGGCTTCCCTCTCGTAGTGATGGAGGCACATCGTTAACAACAAAGCTAAACTGTGACTTTGTTCATTTATTTATCCGCTGACACAAGTTGGATTTACGATGCAAAAGATCAAGTCTCTCATGGCCCGGCAGGTGAGCTGAGCAGGTCCACACAAGCTGAGCTGTTGGCCGTTTGTTTTTTGACAGCTGCAGGCAGCTAGCATAACAGCTAGCTTAGCTAACTGGCTAATTTGACAGCTCGTCCTGTGGCTCATTGAAGTGCCCGTTCAAACCAGAGTAACAGCTGCGACCGATTTCTTACACATAAAGAAAATACGTGCCTATGGGCAATAATACCCATGTGCTAGTTGTGATAGTTTACCATTAGACAAGCACAACAACGAGGCACACCAGTGGAAACTGGGCGGTTAGGGAAGTTCTCAGTTTGCATAGCAGTAATGTTAGACAACAGAAGCGTATCGCTTTCAGAAATCTCCCTGCCGCTTCCACTTTTTGCTGTATGCAGTAGTGTACTGATGAATAGCGAGCTATGTGACGGGGGGAAACGGGTTGTAACCGAAAAACACGTTAACGTCATTTGACTTTTTGGGGCTTTTTGAAGTGTAACAGTGAGTCTGATTTTGACAGGGCCTGAAAAGTCCCCAGGAGAGCATGGCAGACCTCAGTCCTGTGGAAAACCTGAGGATCCCGAGCAAGGTAAACTACATGACAAGGCTGAAAGTGTGGCTGTCATTTTCCCTTTGAGGTCTGTTGCATGTTTACTGCATAGTCTTGACTTGACTGTATTAGACCACTGCTAATGATTTCCTCAATGTAGTTAAAAGTAGTTTGCTACCAGTCTTATATTAACTCGTTTTTATTGTAGGGTAGCCGATTGCTTCCTGTAACAGTTAAACTGTTGTTCCGTCATTCTTCTCAATACACAGTGAAAGCCAACAAAATCTGCACATTCATAAATGATCGATCAATACGCACTGCATTTTTTGTTGTGTATGAAGTAACTGTTTTGGCCAACTTCACAGTAGATATAATTTCAAGAAGACCAATAAAGTCCAATCAAACTCAGAGGCAGTTGTGTCACAACATTGTTTTACAATTGACCCAGACGCTTGGTATAAATTTTGTGTCAGGGCTTTGTCTACCATGCATTGAATTATATTTTGAAGTACTTCCTGCAAATTGCATTAGTTCCATCACACCTACCGGTTTTCCTAGACAGTGGTGTGCAGAGACCGGAGGCTCCCATTTATATCACTTAAGGACACACCTCACATCAGTCCTAACACCAACAGTGTGAAAAATGGTCTGCTGTAATAGTACTTTAACATTTTGGCATGGAAACCTAATCAGTCATGCTTAGTCACTGGAAGAATTTGTCATTATCCACTTGTACAAATTCAATTTGTCCAGAGCGGGCAGAGCTAAGCAGCAGAGTGGGTCTATATAATTTATAGTCACTTACCTGCTTATACCTCATTGCACTGCTGGCTGTTGGCATTGATTTGACTTTGTTCCATAGTGACGACCTTCTTTTAATGTGGCTGAGTAGAATTTGGAAGGTGACTAGTTATGTTTACTTATAGTGCAGGGTGATATCATCCTGGTTGATTTACTCAGATGTTTAATTTCTCTCTTTCCGAACACCATGTTGTTTTGATTGTCACCATAGTTTGGCCTGAACACTTATATGTGAGCGGAATTTACTTCATGGCATGTTTTGATGATTTACCATCAGAATGGGTGCTGGCCAGGTTTAAAAATACCGCAAAAGATAAGACTCAAAAGGAAGTGCCTTTCTCTCAGTTCATCTACAGGAGTTGCAAAAGACGCTGCTGAGAGAATTTTGAATAATATCTTTCGATCTGTTATTTTTCAACAGTACTGTTGTCATGAGAAAATAAAAAGACAGAGCAGTGTGTGATAAGAACAAGGCTGTCTCTTTTGAAAAGCTCATCCATAACATTATTTTTTTCTGTCAAAAATAGGGCTGGAGCTTGGTGTTATTCTCACAGTGAACATGAGCGGTAACAATGATAATACATAATAACAATTTGAGGTGATTGTAATCATCTTATTGGTGAGATCCATTGTAGACAATATTGCATTGCTGTTGCTAGACCTGTTGTTGCAGAATACCGCTCAAAGACACAGATGAAGCTCAGATAAGATAAGCAGTCATTTACCCTCCAAGTGTAATTAGAGCCTGAACGAAAGCAGATGGGAGTGCCTTGGGAAAGATTTGTTTCTTTTCATTTGATGCATGTCCCTGGCTTTGGGATTGGTATCGGTTGATGTGGCCAAACTGGATATGTAGTAATCAAACACCCTTTTGTGTTTTAGGCCTGAAATATTCACCTTTGTTCATGGCCCACAAGAATGAATACGCATCTTATCATGTCTGCTTGGTTTATCTTGGTTTATCTAACTCTGTCGATGTGAGAGTTATACGCACTTACACCTACTGCTCTAAATGACCCATGTATTCACTCTCCTGTGTGCACTGCAAACACCTGCCTATCGTGTGTTCAGCCAAAACACAGGGCTTATTATTTGATGATGTTTTGCTTTGACTTTATTTACTTTGCCGCTGGGCTTTTCAGCTTTCAGGAAAATGAGATAGGACCCACACAGCCCTGGCTTTATATAGAGTGGCAAGAAAAAGCAAGCAAACCCTTTGGAATTATCTTCATTTATGTATACATTTGTCCCAAAATATGGTCAGATCTTCATCTAAGTTACAATTATAGCCAAACACAATCTATTTTAACTAATAACACACAAATCATTGTATTGTTCATGTCAATATTGAACACAACATTCTCAGTGTAGGCTGGAAAAAGTATGTAAATCTTACAGGACAATGTCAGGATGGCTGTCCACCTGCTGAAGCTCAGTAGGAGCTGGATGATGCAGCAGGACAATGACGCTAAACGTCAAAGTACATCTTCTACAGAATGACTTCAAACAAAGAAAATCCACCTGTTGGAGTGGTGCAGTCAGAGCCCAGACCTTAATCCAGTAGAGATGCTGTGAAATGACCTTTTAGAGAGCTGCTCACACCAGACATCCTAAGAATAGGGCTGAGCTCAAACAGAAGGAATAATGTCTAAAATTCGTCTTGAACTTTGCAGGTCTGATCACCAGCTACTTGAAAAGTTTGTTTGAGGTCATAGGTGCCAAAGGAGGTTCAACCAGTTATTAAATCCAAGGGTCTTTTTCCACCAGCACTGTGAATGTTAAGTGGATGTGTTCAACAAAGACATGAAATATTACAGTTATTTATGTGTTATCTTAAGTACAATGTGTTTGTCTATACTTCTGACTTAGATGAAGATCAGATCACATTTTATGACCAATTATTGCAAAAACCCCCCCAAAAAACAGCAAGGTAAATCCAAAGGGTTCTTACCTTTTCTTGCCACTGTGTATATAGTGCTCTCAATAAGCCATGAACACTGCCTCTGTGGGAAACATGATGCTTTGCGTTGGAGAGAGAGACCAAGGTGCTTGACTGTGTGCATGTACTATTATGATACTTAGTATGATACTTACTGCTTGGAACCATTTATGTTTCCAACCATTGTCGCTGTGACTCACATCATTTATCATCTTCCAGGCTCTGAAAGCAACATCTGGCTGACTCTATAGGGGAGGACTGATGCGGGGAATGATTGAAAAATGATACTGTTGTGTCATTATTTGGACATGACTGGAGGGTTTGATAGTGTTTGGCTGATAAGGAAACAAAATAGCTTCTGTGCTACAACTAATGATTTTTTCATTATTGATTAATCAATTGATTATTTTTTTCAATTTATAGATAGATTGTTTGATCTATATAATGTCTAAAAGAATCATGTTCCCAGTGCCCAATGTGACATCTGTAAAATGTCTTGGCAGACAAACTACCCAGAACCTGGAAATATTCAGTTTACTCTCATATAAGACAATGTAGAGACGCAGATATTCACAGTTTAGGGGACGGAGCCATTGAATTTCTGGCTCTCTTGCTCGAAAACTGATTTAAACAATCAAACAATTGTTGACTAATTGGTTACGTCACTTGTTTTGCTGTAACAGATGATGCTTTGCAGCTTTTCAGGCAGTGTAGGTTGCTTTGTTTTGTTGAGACAACCATCAAATCTTTGACAGGCAATTTCCCCAACAGATCTGCCTGTTTGGGTAATTACAGATTAATGAACTTTTCGATGAGTGGTGCAAAATGTGTAAAACTGTTTGTTGAATGCAGTGTTGATGCTGAGGTGGAACATTTGATTTGGTTGCTTTCACAGATGTCAGGCTAGTTATGTGTGCATAAAGAGGTCAGCTTCTTGGCTTTAGTAACAGTTTACCCTCAGGGGAAATTATTCTTTCAAAGAAATTCTGATCCCCTCGTTCACCTGCTGCTGTGTACTTGATGCCCTCCACACATTTACATGTAAATCTGGACAATGAGCCAGGGACCTGAATTTAATAAAAGGTTGACCTTATTCAAGATTACAATGTGATATTATCTCCAAGACTGTGAAAAAACTGTGTCTGAAAAGAAAGTGGGTTCATTGCATTCAAGCCTTGGGTAAGAAATGGTAAGAAATTGTTAGGTCTCATGCGTCAAACGGAAGCTAATTCGTGCCAAAACCTTTTAATAAATCACAGCATTGGCACTTTTTAAAAAAAAATTAACCTTATAAATGTCTTCAAATGGCTTTGAGCTCTTTCTGACCACTTTGATGTTATTGCTCCTTTTGTTAATCTCTCTGGGTTCCTGAAAAGGTATAAGCTACTTTGTGGGTTCACACTAAAAATAAACAAACCAACAAACCTTTTTCCTCTTCCTCTCTGTTCAAAACTGTTGTCCCTCCGCAAGTCAATTTTTTTTTTTTTAAGGAATTTTTTTGTGTAGGTGTCTCTGAATCTCTCCACCCCCGTGGAGCCTCTGATGGTTCAGATCATTGCAATCTCATATTGTGAGGTAAAGCAATTCTTGAGTCAACAAAAGTTTTCCAATGCAGCCACAAAAATATTGTTTTATTTATATTTTATAGGTAGAGGTGAAATGATTAGTTGAATTAGGTGATTGATAGACAAATATTGTAGAACTATTTATATAATTCATTATCGTTTCAGTCGTTTTTCAAAGAAAACATCAAACATCATTTGGTTCTGGCTTCTTAAATGTGAGGATTTACCTCTTTTCTTTGCCATACATTATTGTAAATTTAAAATCTTTGGGCTAATTTCTGACATTTCATCTTCTAAACCAACAGGTGCATAATATGTGTGTGATGCTGAGAAATATTAAAGAAGTTTTTTATATAATTTGAGGCTGTTAGGATATGTGGGGAACAGTAAGCTCTTCCTGGAGGCTCATTTTTCTTGAGGCAAACAACAGTTTTCTCAAAACCCTGCTTTTAGTGCTGCAGGTTGGTGCAGTTACCAGTTCCCAGCAGCAGGGGTCACCCTCACTTTATTCATCACACATTTTTTACTTAAGGTGGAAGTACATTCATTTTACAGTCTGAGTGCATTGCTTGCTCAATATTGCGTTATTTCCTAAAAATGTAAGGACTCCTGTGATTGGCTGAGCGCCTCCAAGAAAAATGTATCTGAAGATAGGAACTGGGGCTAAAGCTGGAAGGAGGGCTTGTTTGATAACCTGGCGTTGGTTCTCAAGGGGTTTGACAGTTCACATGTGTCATGGCTTTAGTTAGTCTAATCAGGTTTGTTTCTGAGATAAGCTGTTGTCTAATTATGCATCCAAAGGCCTGGTTACACACTCACATAACAAAACAACTGCATGACAACAGAGATGCAGAACACCCTTGAATTTGTCCCAGTAAAAAACAGAGCTGAAAGAAAGGTATAATAATCACATCCTTCCAAGTGAAAATTCATTGTTGTTATCTGTTAACCTGGCAGCTGACAGCAGCGTTGAAGCCTGGATATTGCTGTCGGCTGTCATTTTGTCCTGATGTCCCAGAAGACAACTGTGTTAAACCCTTGTTTAGGAGCAGACGAGGATATACACCCAGTTCGGCTCCCATACATATTCAACACTGATTACAGTGAGGAGGTTTTGATTTGTTCATCTAATGAATGATTGCATAGTGGAAATAATTGGCCCTCGTCTCACTCTCCACAGCCCGTCGTCTGTCTCTCCCTCTGTCTCGCAGGATTTTCCATGAACCTCGTTTTGTTTATTCAGTCTTTTGTTTTATCAGAGTCCCATGTTGTCAAGAACCTTTTTGTCCCACTCTTGATTTTCCACGTTCAATGAGCACTCCAGACGAATATGTGCTTTGATTCTTTGATAAGGCTTGTTAAACATCCCACACTTTGGATGCAAATAGATTTTCAACTTCCGCAATGGGATGAGAACTTCATTAATTTGTGGAAGAGGATGATGGGTAGTTTGTTTGTCTCTCATCCTTCAAAGTGAAATTTGATCAAAGCCCCAGAGCAGCTGATGTTGGGTTTCACATGTGGGGCACAGGGGCATATGTTTTATTTTGTGCCTGTGCAGCGGCAGGGTGCGCAGGGAATTATTTAACCCGAGGTAGCCCCTCAATGAGTCATTCACTTTAAAAAGTTTAGAGTTTTGCACGTCACTACAGGTGGGAGACTGAGACAGAGGGAGGGGAGAGAGTGAGAGACTGACACCGGGGAGGTGAATTGCTCCAACAATACAGGAGGACCTTCACAGGAGAAACATCACCATCTTTTGTTTTGCTCATTCCTCTGTCTTTTTTTTCTGCTCTAACTTTCACTAGCAGTGAGTCATCCGCCCCCCCCTCCCCTTTTCGCTTTTCTTCTCATTTGAGCTGATCTCCCACCCACCCCTTTGATGGCAGAGCGTGATTTCCTTCCTCCTACCTCTACCCCTCCTTTCTGATCTCACACACTCACCCACACATTTCCCCCAGGGCTCCTGCTCACTCCTTCACCTGGTTCTAACATGGAAACACACATATTTAAATACATTTTAATGCTTTATTTTCCACCCCCCCCCCCCCCCGATTGCTGTGTATAAATTTTACATGTGGTTTAAAAGGGGATTCTGTTTGTGTAATTGAATTAAATGAAGTTAGATTTTACTGCAGACATAAAAATTACTCACAGCAGTGCTGCCTCATATAAATGTCACCAAGTAAGACCCACTTTCCCCCACAGAAGCAGATGCACTTACACTGGTGCCATGCTTCATGGCCCTGCTGATAGTGGCTGGGAGAATATTTGTGCCAAAGCAGGTGTTAAAGGGTTTTTCGATCAGTGTTTGCTATTGCATAAGGTCTATATGAGCTTATGTGTTGAGATCCCTGTGTTTGTTTAATAGAATGGATGCATATAGGAGTGTATAGATTGTATTTATCGCATAATTCCACATCTGTCCTGGTTCACCTGCTTCCCAAGCCCTCTTGTCTATTTTTAGTGCCATTATGCTTTAATGTGCAGATGCCTCAATGTATCGATCCCACACAAGCAAGAAGTTTGACTCAGCATTAACTTTAATAAGGGATTTCTCACTCAGAGCATAAAGTAAAGCCACCTAGCATGAGATGCTGTCTTTATGTAGGATGTAATATTGTAATATAATGTAGTATTTAGCTATGTTAAAGATTTTTAGGTTCTGAAGTTAGATTGAAGTTAGTCTCAATTACATGATGTGGGTCCAGGGATGGCATGAGGTGGCATAAGGTTGGTCCACCTCTTTGGTACAGACTAAAATATCTCAGAAACAAGTGGATGGATCGCCATGAAAGCATGTACAGACAGTCATGATTCGACAACGATGAATCTTAATGACTCCAGTGATCCCCTGACTTTTTCTCTAGCGCCACCATGACGTTGACATTTGTGGTGAGTTGAGAGAAATGTCTCAATAACATGATGACATTCCCATCAGCTTCAGCTGTACTTTCTGTTTAGTGCTAATTAGGAAATGTTAGCGTGCTAGTGTGCTAGACTAGGATACTGAACAGGGTAAACATGGTCATACCTGCTGAGTATCAGCATGTTAATATTGTCATTGTGAGCATGTTAGCTAGCTGATGTTAGCATTTGCTAGCATGGCTGTGGCCTCTATAGAGAGCTGTAAATTGAGATTACAGACATTAATGAATCATGATCATTTTGCGACATCACTGACAGGTGTAGAGTCATACAATGGTAATTTTTACCTTTAGAAAAATATAACGTATTGCCTTGTGAGTCTGTTAAAGGAGCTGTTTCAAAGTTTTGCTATATACTACATAGCCGATGTGAACATTAACTTACCAGACTAGAACAAACATTGTGAGTTCAGCATCAGACTTCATTCCTTCATTCGTCCAGAGCTGTCTCCAGAGGTGGAAAGCAATGCCAATGTTAACTCTTGTTTTTATCATTTCTTTTCTTCTGCTGAACTTAGCACGCTAACCAGCTAGCCCCGGCCTGTCTTGTCACTTTCTGATAGCGACTCACTGTAGCCTCCAGTTTGCCCTGAAGATGTAGAGTTTCTCAGAAGACCTATTATAACCTCTTGTATCATAAAGACAACGATGGCCGAAGCTGTTGTCAAGCGACAGTCACGACCACAGGTTCCCAGCAAGACACAACAGAGCAAACATACAAATAGCCCCTTTAACAGAAAAAAGTGTACATACTATGGACACTACTATTTTGTTACACTGTTCAATTTCACACTCAAATAAAATGGTGGAGGGTAAATGCAGTACCCGATACAGTATAGTAAATAGGAGTGATTTGGTTTACTTAAACTTAGTGTTCAGCAGCTTTTCCTTGTTGTATACTGCTAACACGGCGTGAAGACCCCTCCACCTGGGCACCTAGGTCCCTGTTCAGCTCTTCGTTGTGTTTTCAAGGTGCTGAATGGAGGGTCAGCAGCTGTATGAGCTGCACCTGGGCCCGCTGTGCTCTGCTCTGTAAAATGTCCCTCTTTCTGCAGCCTCGCTCTCTCTGGGGAAGCTTTGCTTTCCCTGGCAGACCCAATGACATCTGCAGCTTTGCTTTTGTTATATTGACATTTTTTGTTACATTGGTCGACCTGTGTTTTTTTGTGTAAATAAATGAATACTTTTTTTTTTTTTTTTTTACTCGTGTTGTCTCCCATTCTTGTCACAATCTTTGAGCCGGGCTGTGATAACAGGCACCACTTTGTTCTTCACTTGTGAATCTCCACACTTTAAGGCGATCAGGAGGGGATGTGGGTTTAAAACCCTTCATCTAAAAGACTTACTGCAGAAATAAGCCTGGATGGATGCACAGCATGTTAATCAATAAGGCTCTAATGTTTCTCAGAGAAGCTTTGAGGGGGAATCTCTGTTGAATTTTTTGGGTCATTCGTTTCTACTTTTCTTTCCTGTGAAGGATGCCTGCTATCCCCTGTGATAGCTGTCCAACGAAACAAGCTGCAATCTTCTCCCAAACCCCTTGGTTCATTTGTTCTCATCTAATTTATTCTGTCCTCTCCTCACTTTGTCCTTCACCCTTGACCGTGCCCTTAAACTCCTGTGTACCTCTTGTTCCTCTTATCTTATTCTCCTCGTTAGATGTTCTTTCCTCTTGCATTTTCCCTCCTTTTTTTCGACTTCATCCTATTTGTCTGTTTCTCTGCTTTGATGTATTTTTCTTGAGGTTTCATTAGAGTTTTGTTTGTTGTTTCCATTAGCTGGGAAATGATGTAATTTTCTGTTTTGGACATTTTCTGTTTGTGCTTCAGTGTGTCTGGAACTTTCCAAAGTGCTTATTTTTTAAATTCTTTCTTTCTCCTTTTTTTGCTCTCTCTCTCTCTCTCTCTCGTGTCGGATCAGGAGGAGTTGCGGGAGCTGAGGGAGCAGCCCATTGACCCCCAGGCGGAGCAGGAGATCATCGATAGCATCGAGGAAGTCTACTTCTCTAATGACTCCTTCGACATGGTGCAGCATGAACTGGAGGTCAGGCACTCACTGTATGAATGAACAAGTGCTTATGTTATTGACTGAATGAGCACCACTCACCTGTAAAATGATGACAACAGGCTCTCTCCAAAGTTCACACGCCCTCTCAGAGAAATAAACCCACCACATTTCAGTAATTCTGATAACAGCAAAATTGAATTTCTAATGTGAATAAATCTGGTTCCCCGTGCTTTGAACCTCATCTGATTGGCAGAGTTAAAGCTCTGTCTCACCTGAGCGGCTGTCTCTTACACTTCTGCTCAGCTGCATGCACACCATTGACATCCGGATTGATGGATTGCATCTGCTCAACAGAAGAAGGGTGTGAAATCTCATTAGATTTATCTTGGTATTGCTACACCATCTGAAATGAGACTCTCAGTCAAGGGGAAAGTAATTACCTATCATCCTTTGGGCCATGGATTTGTAATATCTTCTTTTCCTGGCAGAGTTTGTTTGCTGTTTACAATCTCTACCTTCTCGCCTAATCTAACTTATGATCTGGCAAAGTGTATTTATTGAGCAAAATCTTTTTGTTTTTTTTTTCAAATGGAGGAAGAGCTATCTTTAGTCACACCAGTGAAACCAGCTTAAGCTCGCTCTTTGAAATGTCTAGTGAGATATCTTTGAAACATTAAGATGCTCAGGAATAAAGATTAGCCCTCTTAAGATAAATGAAATCCATGCTGTGGCCCTGGGCGCCAGAACTTGGATAGTGCTGTAGTTCTTCTTTGAATATGTTTTCTTTCTGACACACTTGGCAAGGATTTTTACTACGCTGAATGGTAGACAGCTGCAGCATGCAGCTTCATAGAAGTAACACTGTCTTACAAACTGTGTATGTGTTGTGTGTATGTGCTTGCAGAAGTCCCAGGTGCTTTCACCTGTGTAGGAGGAAGTATTGTAAACATACAATAAGGTTGTGTGTTTCTATATGTGTTTGATTATAGAAACTCCCACCTGAACTGAATCTGCAGGAGCTGGAAGAATATAGAGACAAGCTGAAGAGACAACAATCAGCAGTATGTATAAACACACACACACACACACACACAAACACAATCACACTGGTATCAGTGGAGCGACTTGGCCAGTGTATTTCATGGTCATTTCTGACACATGTATGTAAAAATCAACAAGTCAAAAGAAGTGTATATATGTGTATACTTTTTCAAGAGCTTTTGTACATGCACACAGATCTGTGTCTATCTGCTGATGAAGTACACAGAATACAGTTAAAAGTGCCTGTAAAGCTAGGAAATGGATATGAATATGATCATCAATTTTGATATTGTTCACTGATTGATTTCTTTCTTAAGCATTTTCAGCTAGCCATGTAATTTTGAAAGTTAGACTCACGATTCCAAAATACATTCTCTTACATTTTCCTGCTAGTTGCTCATTTTAAAAGAAGTCGTTTTACTGGCATCAGAGTGGACTCAAAGCAAAAAACGAGACGTCCCAAGTTTTTTCTTGATCGCAGGTGATGAAACAATGTCACCTCGAAGTCCATTTAGGAGCTTTATTAGAAAATGAAAATGAAGAACTGCTTAAAATCTAACACACTGGCTTACACTGTGGACAAACAGATTTTTTTGGGTTGACTTGCAATTAGGTGACTCAGAGTTTGTGCTGATAGCAGATTCTTGTGACGTCACTGACTGTGTTTTCCTCCTGTGGCCACAGCAGTACCATTTCCATAGTTATCCGTCTTTCTGAGGTCACTCAGGTGCTCGCTTTTGCAGACTGGGGAGCCGGCCTGTCAACAAATTCTATTTTTAGAGGCACGTGGGAGAAAAACCAGCTCTTTTCCCCTTTGCTCCCTCAGTCCCCACAGTCCACAGCAGATTTCGCCCACTTACCCTTCTTCCTGACAAGCCTCTGTACTCTCACACACCTGTTTGTCTCCATCACTCCCCCAGCCCTTTGCCACATCTATTCCCTCCACGCCTCCTTTTATCCCTTTTTTTTATACACTCTGCTCTTCCTCTACATCCCTTCTTTTGACATGTTTGGCAGTTTCCCACAGAGCTGTCTGCTGACTTGAGAGGATGTTCCAGACTGTGTGGCCTGTGGCATGGTGAGACCCACAAGTTAACGAAGCCTCAGAGTACGCAAATGTACTCTCACACATACCCTCTCTCCATCTCTCTCTTCCTCTCTCTTTGGCTGCGAGCCTGCAGGCACCTCATGGGAATAGCCATGGTAATTGGTTGAGTGTGCTGTCAGGCAGAAAATCCACAGCTATGTTTCTCAGCACGCGTATCAATGTAAACCTGCAATTCTGAGTCTATATGAGCAAACATTCCACCTGTTTGCCTACCTCATCACCCTCAGGCTTTTGTAAAATATCTTCACTATACATCCACAAGAGTTAAAAAACAGAGACAACAGATAAAAAAAATGAATCAAAATAAAGGAGGAAATCATCAACAACAGAAGAGATGATTACATACATGCATATACAGTACACTTTGTATGAGTTTATCTACACACAATATATACAGTATACACAATTACATTACACAAACAACATCAATCTCTTGGACATCTTCAGAATAATTACCAGAGGATTACACCTGCAACCATTTATGAATATGGCTTTTTTTATGCTGTTAAAAACTCTTGCTCCCATCCCTTCAAGACTCAGTAGATGGGTATTTAATACTGGCAAACATGGAGCCTTCTGCCAAATACTTTAGATGGTAAAAAAATTTGACACTTTCTCACTGGTAAAACAAATTAAACTACCTGCCCCATGGCGGTATGTGTCCGTCAACAAATCAAGTTGCTGTTTACTTTTATATCTGTTCACACTATATAATAAGAAAACCAGACCATTGTGAAGACTTGAATTTATGAATTTAATAAAAGGAATTAAGTGTATTTTGTCATAATATTAATTCTTGTGTTATGGCCAAAAACAACCACGCACAACTGCAGTAATTCTGGTTTTACTATGATTTGGTTCAGTGTGGGGAGTTGTAAATCAGTCTTACTTCATCCATCACAAATGAGAAACTGGAGAGAGTTTGAAATAAGCTAATAGAACATACTTTAAAGAGACTGCTGCATTTGAATTTCTAATCCTTAATGCATTTTTTACATTTTTATTTCATACACGCGGATGATTGTGTACATGTTGTGGTTCAACAAAAATAGTCCTGATCTCCCGCTGCTACTGATTGAAAGTCCATCTCTACAGGTGGGCAATTACACACATACTGACTTGTCTACCCACACACACACACACACAGCTGAGCCTACAAAGACACATAGTCCTCAGTGTGTGAAACAGAGCGTAGCCCTTTGAAGACGCAATAATAGTGCTTTCACTTTCTCACCATGTGGCTGTCCTGTGATGGCCTTTCCTCCTGGCAGATGATGTGGAGGGTCTCCACACACTTCTTTCTATCTTTAATGCCATTAGTTAAGCTGTAAATCAGCTCAACATAGGTCTGTGTGTGTGTTTGTGTGTGAGCGCCTGTGTGTGTTCTAGTGTCTGTGTGAGTAGGAGAGATGAAAACAAGAAAGATGCAGTACTGTACCATAAGCACTGCATGTACTTTTTCCTCTGTTTACCACTTGTTTTTCACTTTTGTGTGGAGGTGTGTGTGAACTGGTGTTTGACTTGTCCTGGCATTAACTATCCTCTACTTCTTTTTTCTTCCCCTCCTCTCTGCTGGAATCATCTGCTGTAAGGTAGATCAGGCTTGCTGTGGCAATGGGAAAGAGAACAACTGCCCTGTTTCTCTGCCATAGTTTCCGAGCTTAATTGGCATATTTGACACACGCCTGGCAGAGGCTCGTCTCATGGCTAATTGCCTTTTCGTGCTACGAGACTTCCGTCTGTACGAAAAATGTCAGGGTTCAGAAACAGTTTGGTTGTGTATGGTTGTCGTAATTCCCACATGAACACATAAATGCTAGGAAGCCTTAATTAATGTGGACACACAAGCTATGTATCACATTCTGAGGGCTATAATCAGATGTATTCACGATCTAATGAAAAAGCTGAACGACTGTTATCATCAACATTTTAACTTAAAGTCTTAAAATACCCCCTGAGGATGTGAGGATCAACAATTTACGTACACATGAACATTATGAAGTACATGCAAACATGCATTTTTTTAGAGACAGCTTAAGAGCAATGTCACAACATTTGGCATTTCAGTTCCTATCCATTTACAAGTGACTTTGTTTGTATGAAAGTAGGCTGCGGAGATGTTGCAGGAAGCCAATGTTAATAACGTGGATGAACATATTCAAATTTTAATGAAACTTGAAAGCTAGCAACGACTGTGCCTCCTGCAGCAGTAATGAATTCTCTCCCTCTTCTCAGTTTTTTAGAAGTTCGCAATGATTATGCAACCTTTGCCTAAATCCTGCCTGAATGCCAAATTCCTCCCTGTGTTCAAATCAGGCTGAAACAATGTCCCGCTGTGCAGAGGAAGTTTAAGGTAGTGTTGTTGTGTGTGTGTGTGTGTGTTTGTGTGTGTGTGTTTGTGTGTGTGTGTGTGTGTGTGTGTGTGTGTGTGTGTGTGTGTGTGTGTGTGTGTGTGTGTGTGTGAGTGAAAATAGAGCACGAGAGATCACATCCTTGCATGAAAAAGCAACATATACAAATGGCTGCAGCAGGGGCGCAGTAGTATTTTGAATAGCAGGGAAGTGCCCTAACAACCCTCGTAGTGGTCAGTCTGACAGAATATGACACTACATAAGAGACATCAAACCTTTGAAATAAATTTTTCAAATGTTATATTCTTTCCTTACGAGTGAAGGAGCAGTGCATTCCCAGTGGAAACCTTCATTGTTGAGTCTATAGCTTTCTGAAGCAAAAATACTGACCTTCAGCTTGATACTTTTCCCCTAATTAGTGCTAGCTAATTTAGCTGTAATTAACTCATATGTCTCAGTGAACACCTTCAAGAAGTAGCAAACATGTTCTTTTATTATAAGCCTAACATATATATCTGTAATGTACAGCCTTCTTGCTTATGAGCGAATGCTTGAAACTGTACAAGCATGTTTAATCTCTATTAGCAGTGCTTGCATTCATTATCTCTTTCTGTCTAATAGATGAATATGTGTTTGAGCTGCTGTGTATAGTCTGCATTAGGCATCTGTCTTCTCCTTCTCTCCTCCCTGATGGCATGTTAGCGTCCCTACAGAAAAACATTACATTCATCGTCTTTTCTGTGTGTTCGAGTTGATGATTGTTCATTATCAGTGACTAGTTTTGGACAGTGTTTACCCCATCTGCTAAAAATCACATGGACTGCTTCCCAAATCCTGTTACTGCACAATTAGCCTCCATTTGTGTATGTGAGTGGGAGCTGAGAACTAATGACTTTGGGCTTGTGACTCATAGTTGGGATTTCATTTTATGCTCAGATTTTTTCCCTCTTTGAAAAGTTTAGTGTGTAGTGTTAAAGTCAGTAGGTGGCGTTATGGCATTATTTTGTGTCAGCTCTGTGAATTGTTGTGGATCCACTTTGTGGATCCGCTTTCTTCAGTGTAAGTCCTCATTGTTTTCTGTTTCTCCACCATTTCCATGACCAATTTCTTGCACTTCTTCCAAGTGCTGAATATTTTTTCACTCTGACCATCTTATTCATACATTTGAATGTTAAGACACACAGACGCTCAAACCCTGTGGAATGAACAGTTTCAGCTAAGCTCCATTCGCCATCTGCTCAGGTCTCCAGTTGGCTACCATGCAGCTACTTAACACATGCCGAAATGTCATCCCCCGCTCTTAGCCTCGTCTGCTGCACACTAGTGGATCTGAACACCTACTCACTACTTTGAATAACCTCACACTCACATAGTAAAACTGCACTGGGTGTGTGTTTGTGTAGGTGTGGGTAGTTCCACTGTTACAAAAATGGAAGATGGTTCACTGTGTGTCAGAGAAACATATTTGTTTATTTACAGCTCCTAGCTCTCCTGGATAAGTGTTTGTCCTTTGTTATTATAATGAGCAGCACATTCATTTCCAGCTCATGTATTTCTAGTAAGATTTGAAACATTTGAGCTTGAAAGTTCATTCTTGACATTGAGATTGAAATTAATTGTTGTTTTGTAATTGATCCAGCCCATGAGTTCTAGAAATGAGCTCTTACTGAGCATAAACTAGGGTGTAATTTTTAATTAAACGGACCGTGATAACATGAGGCCCTGTTTTAAAGAAGCACTTAGCCAATTTTACTCCTCAAAATGGGTTTTTGTTGTAGCTGATATGACTGAGCCTGTGAAAACAACTGTGTAATATCTTCTATGATGAGCCCTCTCAGGCCCGATGATGTCTTAATGATATTATCAGGGTTGACATAGTGTGGCTTTACTCATGGAAGGAACATTGAGTCAACCTTTGCAACCTTTGAGTCTTCCAGCTTTACGGAAGTGCAATAGCGACTCATTAAAATACCCCTTAAATGTGCATTTGTGTCAATATTATAATAGCCAGTGAATGTAAATGTCTACATTTGGAGGTAAACTGGAAAGTTACTGATTAAAATCACACATTTATATAATCTAAGGACAGAGTAGGACATTAAAATAATCCTGCAGACAGTGTACAATCCTTTTAACCTTTTGGAAACGTGTCATAAGTATTGAATGCGGGTTCGTCAGAAGGGGTTAACCAGAGCTCCCTCACCTTGTTGTTCGACCTTATTTGTATGGTCCTTCACTGTGGGTGAGGCTTCGATTTATTCAATTTCCATTGACACTCATTGTTCCTCAGCTTTTTTCTTCTCCAGTAAAAGCAACACCCATAGCAGGAGGTCACGCTGATCTCATGACCGTGCTTAATACTGTGCTTCATGTCATAAGCAGGGCACATGCTCTTTAAATAATTAGAACGTCACCTCTGCTGTGAGTCAAATTGGTAAAAGGCACAAAGCAGAGGAGAGAACAGTAGAAAACACAATAGGAGTCGAGGGAACAGGCTTTTCTGAAAGAAACAAGAGTTAAGCTATTGAGAAAGACATTGAATGAAATGAAACTGAGGAAGAGAGACACTCTCTTAAAAGGCTTTGGCTATATAGTGCTTGGGATACAGACATCAGTGATTGTTATTCTTGCTCCATCCTCGATAGCAAGATTACACTGGCCAAACTGCTTTTGTGGGCTGACATTTGGGAAGAACATCAAAATGTCTTTTCACTCTTTTTTTTTAATATTCTGTTCCTCATCTTAACTTTAGCACTCTCTTTCTGTCTCTCTGCAGGTTTCTAAGAAGGTCGCAGATCTCATTCTGGAGAAACAGCCTGCTTATGTCAAGGTAAGCTTCCAGGGTCAACTCATCACCAGATTAAACATCTGTTTCTGTCCTTTTCTGGCCCAGCCACTCAATCTTAAAAAAGTAATTCAGCTGGTGAAATTTTCTTCCAAAACACAACAGTTACTCTTTGTTTGTTTTTATATTTTTTTAAATGGCATCTTCAATCAATTACATTTTATAAATGGTTATTTTGATGCTATCATGGTTTCAGTGGATGTGATGTGTAGGTTGCCAGCGAATTTCTGTAACCATGGCAATAGGAAATTTGACTTCATCTGTGGATAAGGAAAAGGGGGCAATAATGTATTTTTTATTCAGAACATAGTCAGATTGTGAATTTAAACTAAGTTGATAAAATCCCCTCTTTGATCGCCTCCTCATTTTGCAATGAACTGAAATGAACCAGTGTGTGCGATGTGGTCTTTATATAAAGTAAGCCATTCTTCAGGCTATTTTTGGTCAGTGATCCAGTAGAGACTAGACATTACAGGAGAACACATTTGATATGGTGATGAGTCGGAATGATTTTCAACTGCTTTTATTCTCCTGATTCACTTGACCAACGAAGTGAACCGACGCAATGTCATTCATCTCATCGTGTTCAGAAATGCAGCTTGCAGGAAAAGAAACTTTCTCTCGTTTAAACCTTAAAACTGTGAGCTAAGAGTTTGCTTAACCCACTGCCACATAGAAAGGAAATGAAATTTTAATAGGTTTAATAATCTCAGATATCAACACTTTTTAGTAAATGAGACTCAGGACAAAAGCAGGTGCAACAGCCGAAGCCAGCATCAGTATCTCTCCAAGTTAGATAAGTAGCTAAAGGTGTCTGTGCACATCGTATGTGATTTTTTGCCGCATTAAGTGGCCTTCAGTGTTAAAGTGGTTTGGCTGCAGATCAAAGATCTGCCAGTGTGCCAAGTGTGTGTGTATTGGATTTGATTGAAAGACAGTCTTTTGATTTATCTGAATTGTAATTCAAAAGACTAGCGAGTGAAACCTTGCTACTCCCATTAGAATGACTGCTGAAGTTTGGTAGGATACGTCAAATTTGTATTTAGTCAGTGAAGCTTTGATCCTGCCGAGACAGAGCAGATGACTGACAGTTTTAACAAATTTGGCATGTAGTGAACTTGCAGTGATATTACTGCCATTGTTAAGCCATCTAAATGTCAGTCTCTGAATAGTAAATTGATCATTATTTCTATGACCCTTGCTGTGACTCTGCAGAGTGCAAATGACAGCAGGGCTTATTAGTAGACGTTGCCAGCGATTTCAGGGGCATTTCCGTTGACCCATCTTAGCCCACATTCAGTCAGTCTACAAATGCCCTTTGGAGTTCAGAGGGTACTTCAGTTTCTACATCCACTGCATTATTGCCACAATGAGAAGGGAGACAGAGTTTTACTACATAATTTGCTACCATTAAAAGACTTTGAGATCGAAAGAAGGCAATGACGAACTTGCTTGCCATGTCTTGTTGATTTGCAGATTTGTTTAGTGTATATACAGCCTGGCAAATATTATTTATCCTGCCCTTTGACCATGAAAAGCAGCTGAGAAATGGGGACATACAGTACATCTTTGAGGCTCCTCTCACTGTTATGTTTTCAGCACTACACCTGCTTCTCTGTGAGGTGTTTCGTCTGTTTTCTTCTTATCTCCTCAGTGTGATATTTTATCAAACATTTACACTGGAACACATACTGCTGCAGAGCCACAGAGACACAGGGCGCAACGCCACTTCTCCTCAGTACTCTTGTGCTGTGTACAACACATCAGTGAACACGTAAATTTTGCAGACACATACACTTGTGCCTCAGCGCATGAAGTGAGGGCCTGCTAAGTGTCTGGTGTGATTCATAGCTATGGAGTGACTAACCTTTCTGCTGCTGACACCTGCGTTTGGTCACTGTTGCTGTCCTCTAGCGACACATTGCTGCGGCTTGCACACGGAAAGGGTCTTACGTGTGATCAGGCTTCCCCATGTGGAAGGTTACATGGAGGTCATTACCACTGAGTCACTCACAACTGCTGATTACTAATTAACAATTTATATTTTTGCAGGTGCCCACATTTTTTTTTTACCTATTTCCTTCACTTTTGTGCCAGAGACAGCCAGGGCCGGAGGCATTATGTTTTTTCGGGTTGTCCATTATTCTGTCCCATTCTCGTGAACGCAATATCGCAATAACGCCTTGAGAGAATTTCTTCTAAAAAAAAAAAAAAGAGCTGAAAAGAATGAGCTAATTCGATTTTGGTGGTCAAAGGTCATGGTCACTGTGACCTTACAGAACATGTTTTTGGTCTCTTCAATGTAATGTATCAAAAAAATGCTGTAAGGGAATTTCAGATGTGGCACAAACATTCACTTGAAATCAAGGATGAACTGATTAGAATTAGGTGGTCAAAGGTCAAAAGTCACTGTGACCTCACAAAACACTTTTTTGGCCATAACTCATAAGTTCATATGATAATTATAACACAGTTTAACATAAATGGATGCACACTATGACATCATAATGTTTTGCAAATACTGCAACTTGGCTGGTTGGTAGAGGCAAGGTGGTAATTCTAGTCTGCCTCTACATTTGACTTTTTCATTTGACACATGTTAAATAGTTTTCTGTGAGTTCTAGGTATTATCCAGGTAAACTACCAGATCAATAAAACAGGTAGTGGGGTGATTTAAAGTAACTGCCCTCTCTTATCTCCCCTTAGACTTGTCGGGAAAGAGAGATCACCTTGTGTGGAGACCAATTTTAATGAATTTTCACCAGTTAGCCTTCACTCAAAAGAATGGACTTGGACTGGTATTCAATTATTTCCCACTGGAAACACATATTTATCACAGTCACTGTTGGTTTCTTTGTTTTTGTTCCTCAGTCGCCTCCTTTAAAAGAGATTGGTAATTTGTCCAACCTTGGTGGTCATACCTGCCAATTACACGGCTGTCTTAAGTCTGCTTCTTTGGGGAGAGTAGAAATTCATAGGAAATGGATGTGGCAGCATGGTTACTATGTGTCGAGATGTATGCTATGCTATGCTGCTATGTGTGAATGTGGAGACATAAACACACTGACTGCAAAAGATGTCAACCCCAGCTCCAGTCCCTGCACTTGTGTGTCCTGAATATCATCCAACTTTGTTTTCTGTTCACCTCAGTATGAAAAAAAAGCAACCAGGGCAGGGCCCAAACAGCAGTATAATTAGAATGTGTGGGTAGGATGGGTAACATGGGGCCAGTGCATAGTCAATGTGCTGGAGGATCGCAAGAAGGACCTCTTATGAATATATGAATAAAGAAGCCGGGGAGAAAAAATATCCCCTGCGAATCAACATCTCCTCCTCCTTGACCTTCACTTCCCACACCAGAGCTGTGTCTGTGGACATTGTAGGAGTTGAGTTGGGTAGTTTAATTGCATTTAAGTAGGCTCACCTCTCCTGTGTGTGTACAGTATATACAGATCTACTGTGCAGTGCGCACCAATATTTGTATGTTGTAGGATAACAGAACTCAGCCTTTCTTTACTTTATCCCTATATAGTGTTTTAAGCTTATCTTACTCATGCATACCTGTTGTTTAAACTCTTTTATCCACTAAAACCCGACTGACCAAATGCACCACTGAGCACAGTTAGTGTATCTCCCTTTACACAAGCTAAGCTGATTGAGCCCGTTGTCTGTCAGGTTAACTGTTGCTTACAGACGGGATTGATGGCTCAGAGCTGTGGTATAACAACAAATTGGAGCCAGAGGCTACATACTGGGCACTCAGCATGCTGACCATGTGTGTTTGTGTATGTGTATATGTGTGTTTTTGTGTGAAGCTGCATAAGTGGGTATTCAAGCTGTTTTTGTCTGGTTTTCCTGTGTGGATTCATGCACATAACTCAGTGTGTGAGTGTGTCTACAATGCATTATAGACTGTGTGTTTGCACAACTGTGAACAGTCTTACCTGTGTGTTGATGGGTGTCATGACAAGTGGTAAAGAGCAAAGTGATAGATGAATTTTTGATTGACACAGAAGAGAAATTGATCCTTATTTGGCCAGGTTTGCTCCCTTAAGTGAATACTACTGAGTGTTTAAGTGAATTAAACGACCCTGTACTACTCATTGATTAATTTTTTTTTTACATCTTTTACGTTTCATCACTTCCATGATATTTGTGATGTCAGGAGTAGACATAACTGAGGTTTACAGATGCTAAAGATGTGGCTGCACTGTTTCCCAGCATGTGAATCAGTCTCCTGGATTCAGTGTCTAAATTCTTCCTCAGCTGGACCTGGCGATTTAGCCGGGGTCCGGCCAGTACCTGCTGCACAGCGAGCAAGGGCATTTTCTGACTACATATTTTAATGTACACCTGAGTGTATCATGGCAAACATGTTACCTTTATGTATTAAGATGCTGTTCTGACCAGTGCATATGAACTTACTGGACTTTACAGAAGATTACTTACAAATGTTTGAGTAGTATTTGAGTTGTAAAGGCACCAGTGTGTTGTATCAAGTCCATGTTTTCCTTGAGCATGTCAAAAAAACTAAATTATGCTGGAGATATTCATAGTAGTGGGTTTGCTAGTATCTGACATTAATACTGACATCACATCAACATACATACAGATAATACCAAATTTGACTTGATTAACAAACACTAACATTGCAAATGGACCTCATGCTGCAGGCTAAATATGAAGCTATAGCCAGCAGCTGGTTAGCTTAGCTTAGCATAAACAGGGCATAACTGCTAGTCTGCATCTGCTCAAAAGCAAAAACTGTGAGTATAAAAAACATACTGTTTAATAACTGATAAAACAAAGTGTAAAAATTACAAAGTGTGGTTTTATGGAGGTTATGTCCCAATGTGTATTCTGTTAAACAAGCTCCATAAATCTATAATTTTCTAGTTTTTTGTCAGGATTTAACAAACGCAGTATTATGTGTTGTTAGCTTCAGAGGTACTGGTAGGTAGATTTTGTTTCCTTTTGTTACAGAGCTAGGCTATCTGTTTCCACCTGTTTTAGTCTTTATGCTAAGCTAAGCTAACTGTCTTCTGTAGCTTCATATTTAGTGTAGAGGCATTAGAGTGGCATCAATCTTCTCATTTAACCTGCAAATAAACATATACCTATGCTAAATTCAAAAACAACGATTTCAAGGTTAAAAGTTGATCTTTCTTGTATTATACTGTTTATGTGGAAATGAAGTGTTCATGAAATATTCAGCCTCAAGCAGAAAAGCATAAGACTCGCATGGTGCATGTCCCCTCAGAGAAAACCCTGGCTGTTGAATCAGCCCTTGCAAACTGTTCTGCGGACTTGTCAAGATCTTCGTCAACACTTGAGATCATGAGGGCAGATTGGTTTGAATGAGACCATTGATGTTGTACCCACAGCCATGAAGTGCCACTTGTTGGTGTTGTTGTTGTTTTTTTTATTTTCATTACCGTTGAAAATGAATTTCCCCAGACTATATTCTATTGGTAAAAGGTTATTTTATGCCTGACAGTGTTATGAAGACATCTTTTGTGAACACTGGACCCTTTTTTTGCAGAGAGGTGATACAAAATTTAAAAAATAAAATCAAAGTACAAGCATCTTCCACCTCAGGCGTGACATCTGGCAGATCAAGAAAATAATAACACAAAGAGGACAAGAAAAGTCGAAAATATAACAGCGGAGCAATTTGCCTCTTGGCCCTACTTTGGTTGAGGGTCTGTTTGTTCTCTGCAGAGGTCATTGAAGTGGCATAATAACTGAACTCTGAGAGCAGAGTGCTCATTGATATTTTCTAAATGTCAAAGCTATGAAGGAAGGAAGAACATTGTTCTCTTGAACAATAATACACGTTGGCACAGATGATGCATGCCTTACCATAATAACATCATCTATAATATCTGTCTTCATAAAAGGCTCACAGCAGGATGCATCTCACAGAAGAGTGCTCCGATATCTGTGTGTTCGCAAGCATTGCTGTGCATGTCCGTGCAGTGCTTAGCGATGAAAATGATTTGCTGGGTAAATGGCATTATTAGAAACATGTCTCACTGACAGCACCGTAAATGAACCAGTTCAACAGTGTCTTGGTGTAGATACTATAGATATTACAAAAATAGAGTGTACTTCTGGGACAGTTTCTCAGCACTAAACAGTACAGGTCGACCAATAATCGGCACTGGAAATGGGCGAACTTTGGCTGATGCCTGCACTGCCTCCACCAGCCACGTACATGTGCACCTCATCGATTGGCATGGAGGCTCCATTCTTGAAGTCAAGTTTATGTCAAAACATGCTGTTTTTGTTTTGCTAGCAAGCATGGTCAGTGGAATTTGAAGAAGCATAGCACAGCCATGGGCCAATGGCCATCTTATCATTTTAGGGCCACTGTACTCAAAATATAGTTGTGCATGTGATTAACTCCTGATAATAATCTAAATGTCCGTTAAAGACCCAGTGAATTGGCACTCATATGGTTACAAAATTAGGATTTTAGCTGTGACAGAGCAACAGCTTGGAAGTCACTTGGAAGTGACTGCTGGTAACATGTAGTCCTAATGGGCCACATTCTAGTCACTATTTCACACTTGTTCTGTTTTCTGACAACAGAAACATAAAAACATGTAAATGAGAACAGCTTTATGGGGATTTCAGCTGTATGAAAATACTGTATATGTTAGCCCAGGGAGTAGGAGCAAACAGATATAGGGCTGAAACTGGCTGACATTAGGCAGAATACAAATATGACACGATGACATAATGAATATGCTAATTAGCATAGTACGTCATGTACAGACATATAGTGACTTTTCCAGCAGGCTTTAGGTACTTTCCATTGAAATCGCCATTGAACAATAAGAAGTGATGTCAATTCTATACCAGTGCTTAAACCTCCCGTCAGTGCTTGGGTGAAGTCTGGATCAAAAGCGACCCATGTCAACAGACTAGCCTTTTAATTAGTGGTGGTTGACATTCCTTAACCCAGATTCTAAGAGGGACTGTGGTCCATTGATTTAAATTATTACAGTCATGCTCATACAAAGTTTTGCTGCCCAATACAGATTGTGACAGTATATCTAATGGTGAGATTTCCAAGTCCTTCCACTATTTCAGCAGTTTTAGCCCGTTCCAGTGTTTATTGAAACAGTATGCCTAATTTTTACCACTAACTTGGTCCTTGTTCACAGGAACTGGAGAGAGTGACGGCGTTACAGACCAACCTGCAGTTGGCAGCAGTCATTTGCACTAACGCAAGGAGGTAATAGAATTCTCTTACTTATGATCTATTCATTAAGTGAAATAGCTCCTCTGATAGCGCAATAAAACCAAATCTGCATTTTAAGTGTTTTCCACATGCAGTAACCGAGATAACTGTTCCTTCCCCTCGCATATTCTCATTTATGGTCACATATGACAAATGATTCTGTCTTGTCTGCCCTTGAAAGAAAGTAGCTATTAAAAACACGCCAGTGTACACTATACTTTGTGCTCTACAATATATTATGTCTTTGTTTATTAGGCTTGTTATTATCTTGTGTGTGATAAGACAAAAAGATTTGTCTTAGTGTTTCTAAAAGTTTGGGTGATAGTATACTGAATATCGTAATAAAGTATTTCCCTCAGCCCTATCACTTTTGTAAATTTGAGGCCAGGTATAAGGCTTCATGTGTCAGGTGTTCAGAGTGCTGGGGTACACATGCAGGTGAACCTGAAATATCAAAATCTTAAATTATTCATGTCAGTGATTTGCCCAATTATGCAAGTTTCAGTAAAATCGGCTTGAGTAAAACTGTTGCTACCACCTCTGCATTAATTGCAATAATGACCTCTGTTAAAGGTCCAAGACCTTATTTGTTAGTGCATTTTTATATTTACATGGCACAGTTTACATCATTTATAGACATTTGCCTACTTAGTATTGAGTTCTGTCTTTCATTATCATTTTTCCTTTGTTGAACTGTCAGCAAACCATAGTAATATTATTGATGCTATGTTCTCTCTCCACTACGACATCTTGTGTGTAGACAACTGAGCGTGGCGAAGGAGGGATTCACAGAGGCCAGCCTGGGTCTACTGGCCAATCAGAGAAGACGACAACTGCTGACAGGCTTGCTCAAGTCTCTGAGGACCATCAAGACGCTGGTAAAATTTACAGACATGTTCACATGCAGTGTAAAGGCCATAAAGATCAGAGGAACATCTGCCCGCTGAAGTATCCTAAAGAAGTCACAAGTAACCGCATGCCTTTTGGGTCTGTGAGCTAGAGCTCTGTTTCAACTAAATTAGTAGCCTATTTTCTAACATGGCTGCCAGACTCTGCACAGATTGCTCTACCATTTCATTGTGATGCTTGTTTAATTAAATGAAAATCAGATCTGTTAGAGATGGATACAACTCAGCAGCCTACAGGCTATCCTTTGAATTAATTGTGTAAAACTCGACTACTTAAGGTAATTAACGTACCTATCTGTACTGCATTTCATAATTACTTTTGTACTATTACTGTTCATTAATGTACATCACAACTGTTCCTCTGTACTATTTTGTTTCTGTATCTGTTCATTTACTTTCATCATTTGCTCTAACTGTGATCATTGAAAGATCTGACCAACATGGTCACAGCTGGAGGACAAACTGATGCTTAACTAGCTGTCACGGATTATTGTGGCCTATTAGTGATTTGATGCTGTATTCACGTCTTCTGTTCTTCCCCGTCGCAGCAAAGAACAGATGTAAGACTCAGCGAGATGCTTGAGGTATTTTAATCCACACACACACACACACACACACTTGCAGAGATATGTTTATATTTGACTTGAAAGGTCAAAAATCTGCAGGGATTCTACAACCGACAGTCAAACCCACACAAACACTAGACGCTCTGACCACCGAGATTGTTGTATCAAACTGGATCAGGAAAAAAACTGATGCACAGGAGGAAGTCGCACATAAAACTGTCATAATCCAGACTGATCCAGAGATTACTTTTGATATGGTATTTATAAAATGGGTACAGACTATTCTGTACATTAAACCGTGTCTTGTTTTTTTTTTTTTTTTTTTAAAGGAAAAACAAATGGAATGACCTCTCTTTTCTGTTTCCCCAGGAGGAAGACTACCCAGGTGCAATCCAGCTCTGTCTGGAATGTCAGAAGGCTGCCAGCACCTTTAAACACTACAGCTGCATCAGGTACAGTATGAGCAGATTGATGGATGAAGAATGCCATGTGTTTTTGTCTTCACCTTTTTTCTCTCTTAAGATTTGAATTTAATAAAGTCTTATAAAGGTTTTTTTTTTCCCTCATGTTTTACTCATTATCATTGCCTCGTCGCCATTCCATTGCATTGACTATGAGAGTCAAAGCAGTTTTTTTTTAGTTTGTGCTATGTGCAGACATTGTCAATGGGCTTTTACATTAGTGAAAAGTGTCCTTAGCAGGACACTTTCAGTAAATATAAGCCTGCTGCTACCACTGCTTTGCTTATCTCTTGAGGTGACTGCTTTCAGTTAAAAAAAAACTGATGAATTGAATGGAATCAACTTATGAGATAAAGAAACACAGGCAGGCAGCTGAACCATTAGGGTAACACAAAAATGTTTTTAATGCCCTGGCATGAGTGTGATGACAAACCTTTTTCTCTTTGCTCTCCTCTTTTTAAGAGTAAGAGTCAGATTTGAAAGGATGCTACAAAAAATCAGGCTGTATTGAAGATTATTGTGTATAAGCGTCTGCATGTATGATTGCTCTCCTGAGAACACAGGGAAAGATGTTGAATACCAGAGGGGGAATCGTCTATGTCCCTTTGATTTCCTTTGTCATTGTGCCCAGTTTGTGGCAGCATGTGGGTGCCTCAGTGCTCCTGTTTATGTATTGATTAAGAATCGATCAGGAATGCCTCTCTTCGCTGGCTTCCTCCCTCCTCCTGTGACACCTCGAACAGACCCAGACAGAATATTGTATGAGGAGGTGTGTGGAAACTAACTTCTTCACCTGCTCCCAACACACACACACCCACATTTCAGAAACTGATCATTTGTGTTTCGGCTAAAAGTGTTTTCAAACAGGGTGTGTGTCTATTTGTGGAGCAGACTCTGGCATCACAAAATGGTGAGTTGCTCCATTGAAATGCATGCTGTGGAATCTCACTTCCAGCACCCTAACCTGAGGTCAGAGACAGTATAACATCCGACTAATACGTGTACACACAATTCATTATCACATGGAGCTTCTTTGTTTTCTATTTCTTTTTTATAATTTCTTGATTTATAAAAAGGTGCCAAAAAAAACCCATCTTTGTTAACATTTGGTAACCAACATCGCAGGCATTGTCAACACTTCCTGTGGTGGTAGAATTAGAGCTTACCACAGTGTATTAACAGTGGAGCAGAAGACAGTGGGGGTTCTGCTGTACTAATGCCATTTGAGTGATTGAGTGACTTTTGGGAAATGATCAATAAGGCAGTGTTATGCACAGGGGATTGTTGTGGTGCGGAAAATTCCTCCCACTGTTCCCTCCCACTAGCAGCTGCTGTTTATTTGTGTCGATATCACTTTTGTTTTCACAGTGTCATTAATTTACCATCAATAGTGTTCCATGTGCATGATGAGACTGCTGAATGTGCTGGGGTAGAGGTGTGCAGAATAGACCCCTGCACCATTTGCCAGCAATGAAAACATTCACTGCAACTGGCCTATCAATGTAGGAATGTCATAAAAAGAAGCACTTTAAACTTCAATTTCCATAACCACCAGTATCAGTGTATTCACTGTAAACAAACATGTGTCTGTGACAGCTGGATAGTAATTTGTTTTCCCTCCTCACCTGTGCTTCCTTTTGCAGTATGCTAATGCCACTTCCTGAATGTATTAGTTTTTAACAGTGGTGCATTGATCACTCATCTGTCACGCTTTGCATTAGCATGCACACAGTGCTTTGGCTCTCTGCCCAAAATTGCTAGAACCCTGACTGCAGCATTTCCCTCAATAAGCAGCTCCTGGCTGGTCTGCTGCACTTTGATTTAACCTTGTAGCTTCGCTTTTCCATGCACTGCTGAATGCCCTACTTGTAGGCTATGCTTCATGCCTGCCCTTCCTTTGTCCCCAACCATTTAAAAGTCAACATTGTTTTCCCAACAAGGCACTTACACAGCCTTGTGCTCCGTCTCAGTTCGTTGTCATCAGGCAGTCCGCATGGCTGGCTTTTGGGCATCTTAAGACCCCCACATGTTAACACAGAGTTAATAAAGTGTGAGCTCTGCTGTGGCAAATATACAAAAGGTGTGATGCTTGTCACTTGTAGTGATATAAAAACATGTTTAATTCTGTTCATTATAATCCACATATTCTATAGAGAAATATGCAAAATGTATTGTTTCTTACAAAACTAGTTCTGTAAGTGAGAATAATGTTCTCAATTCTATGCCATGAAGAATCCAGGATTTAATACAGAATCGCACCATTTTCCACTTTTTTTTTTTCTTGCAATTAAAAATAGAATAGATTTAATCTAGAACAGGTTATTTTGGGTGAATCTTCTTCAGATCTCCACTTCAGCTAATTGCCATCTTAGTATTGAGGGAGGTGGTTCATTCAGGTGTTCTAATCTATTTGAAGGACGGGGTAGTTCAGCTGCATGTTCAAGAGGAGCTAAGTGTTGGAAGAAGGGCAGAGGGCCTCTATATTAACATCTGTGTCACGGATGTCTGTGGTGCCAGAAACACAAACGATGTTGTGCAGGCTGCCCAGCATGACAGGGCAAGCACTGCACCCGGTTCACCAATTTATTCAGAGCCACGGTGCCTTCGTCCTCATGGTTATAGTGTATGTTCTTTTGGAGGCTGGGTGTCCCAGAGCAGATTTTTAAAAGGCTCTCCATATGTAACAGTTGTAGCGTGTCACTTGTGTTTGTGTTTACTTGCAGCACTTTAGAGATCATGTTAAAGCCCCCCCTGCACTCACAACAACAGCAGGGTCTTAGGACATTTTCAAAGTCATGTTGGATACTTTGGTCTAAAGGACTTGTGGTTTTGGGGGTGTTTTTTCACTCTGGCAGGTTTGCTTGCGCACATACAAATTTAGCTGAACCGCAGTGCATTTGTGTTCCTCTCTATTGGTCACCAACACTACTTTTTCACTTACACTTGTTTGAGAAAGAAGATGCTTTTTTTGTGCCACAACTCCGGCGACAGCCATGGGCAGAGGCATTATGTTTTTGCGTTGTTTGTCTGTCGGTCCCCCGCTCATGAACATGATGCCTCAGTAAAGCACTGAGGAAATCCCTTCAAATTTAGCAATATCCACTCCGCTGATTAGATTTTGGTGGTCAAAGGTCAAGGTCAGTGTGACCTCACAAAACACGTTTTTGGCCTCTTAAGTGTAATATCTCAAGACTGCCTTGGGAATTTCTTCAGATTTGGCCCAAATATTCTCTTGAACTCAAGGGTGAATTGATCAAGGTCAAGCTCACTGTGACCTCACAAAACATTTTTGGCCATAACTCACAAATTCAAACACTAATTATGACACAATTTAACACAGTGTCTGAAAGGATAAAATAATGAAGTGATGATATTCTATATCCAAATGGTCAAAGGTCAACTTCACTGTGACATCATGATGTTAAGCAAAAACACTTCCTACCATTATTCAATGCTGTATCTCAGGAAGGGGAGATTATGACCATATGTCCTGCAGCTTGATGAGGCGATAATTCTACTAATTTTTGTTAATTTGTAGTCACAGTTCTTTTCATAATGAGCAGCAATTACGACGGGGTGCATTAATTATTCGACAAACCTGTTATTGTCAGACATGTTATCTCCTTTCCAAATATTTGTATTTAATTGGATGTTCACATAAGCTAGTGGAGTGAGTGGTCTGTATAACAGACAGACTTATCACAGCTTGTTCAATTAGTGGGCTACCACATATTTAAAAAAACACTGCAGTACTCCTGCCTGAACCTAAAGCAGTGTTAGATAGTCTGAATGGGCCACAACTCTACTAGAGATGCCAGAGCCAGATATCTAAATGTTACTTTACATTTTGGACTTGACAAACAAGCTTACTCGCTTGTGTAATTTTTGGTTTCTGTTGTCCCTTCTTTCTGTGTTTTGCTCTTTGAAGCCCTTCCCCTGCCACTTTGTTGCCTCTTTGTCTGCTTTGTAACATAACTGCAGCAAATCTGGCATCCTCACAAAATCTGAGCATCCGGCCGACCCCCGAAGCACAGCACTCATTGACTGTTTAGCGAGTCAGCAAGTCACCATGGAGGGACTTGCCTCCAGGCCCTGTGGACACCTATTGCCAGTGATAATTGAAAACAAGATGAAAAAAATTGCCCTGATTTCTACATAATTCTATTTCAGTCCTCTTGTTCCCTGCAGGGACCAGATTGTTAATTAGGTTTTCCTCCTCATCTGTTATTTATGCATTCTGTCTGATCATTGAAACGTGTCAGTACGTAGGGAGGAGCTGCATCTGTACACACATGAACACTCATAGGACAGTGTAACTAAGTACAGACACAATGGACGCAATGGACACAATAACAGCAGGTGAACTTGGGTATTGGCTTTGAGTTGACCTCTTATGTTGTTCCTCAAAAGCCCAGAAAGTTCTTAAAGAAGATCAAAATTTGTTGTGGCCATGGATCCATTTTTGTGGCATGGATTAATCTAGTTGGTTTTCCATAACTTATTTTAAACTTAGCTGATGCACTGATAAGTGTCCGTTTAGCTTGGTGATGTGAAGGGGCAGATCTTTGATCTTCAGTTGGATGGTTGGATAGGCAAGCAGGGTGGGGCCCAGCTGTCAGTACTGCCCATTTGTTCTGTTACGTGTTTTGAATTGAAATATTTCTTGGCTAGTCCAGCAAGGAAGTCTCTGACTTGGCCTGGCTTTTGCTCACATTAAGCAAGCTACAATGTGTTAACTGATGAGCTGTAGAAGTGCTTGTAGGTGTAGTTTTGAACTTTGGAAAGACCCAGGCTAGCTGTTTTCCCTGCTTCTAGTATTTATGCTAAGCTAAGTTAACCAGTTGATTCGAATTTGACATACAACCATAAGCAGATAAGCATATTTCCCAAATAGCCAACTTTATTTTTAGTTATTTTTTTGTCATTCGGCTGCTCCCCTCAGGAGTCACCACAGCGGATCGCTGCATATTCTAGTCTGGCACAAGTATAAATAGCCAACTTTAATATGTGTGTTTTATTTCCTTCAAGACGCATTGTGAGTCACATTAAGTGTTGATGGCCAGTTCTTTATTCTTTATTAAATATTATCTTCACTCTCAGTTGTGTTCTCAGCCTCTGTCTTGTGGCGTGACTTTCCTCTCATACAGTCTTTCAGCACTGTTCAGTTTGTGGTTTAGCTCCTCTTACTTTACCACGCTGCAGTGTGGGAGTTCACTAGAACGTTCTGTGATGAACAGGGCATTTATCCTGTTGGCCTCTGCTCCTCTGCTCTATCTCCTTAGTCTGGCTGCCAGAACCGTAAGCCTTTGTTTAGCACTCTCCTGGGCGTTGCATATGGACATTCAGATGTATTTCTTCAGTAGCCAGGACCTGACATTGATCACTTCACCTCTCTGTAGTGGAGCCAGCTTACTCACTTCTCTGTGTGTTTTCTTTCTTTTGGCTTCTAGCTGTATTTTCCACTGAGGACACTGGCCTTACTGATGTTGTAGCTGAGAACTCAACATGTCCGATTCAGTTATGCTACGGTTATCACGTAGATTGTAAGCAGTTTGATGGCACAAAGGTATCTTCCAATTAACCTTCACTTTAACATCTGGTAAAAGCTGCTCAGCTCTGTAAACACTGACATTAAATTCTATACGGCTTGACTCTGTGTCATATTTGTTTTCCTTGGTATTCAAATATCCTCACTTTTAATTAGTTTACCATTCTCATAGTGCTAACGAGGCATGTGTGTGTGTGTGTGATGTATTACTGTGTATAATTAATGTATCATGTCTGCTTTGTCTAATTTGCTCAGTGCAGTTTTGCCACTGTGTGGAAGTTTTAATTGTGACTGCAGATGAAAATTAGCGCCAGGCTAACTCTGGCACAATGAATCAACTGGTAACATTTATGTTTAATATTAAACATGGTCTCTTACATATATAGTGACCACATAAAAAGGGTGGCGCTGGCGTTTTTTCTTATTTCAGTTCACCTTGATCCTCTTACATCATTCTTGTAGTGACATTTCCTTCATATCCCATCAGTCTCCAATCCGTGAGAACAGCTCCCTTTTGACTGTTTGAACATTTCATTTTTCACTCGGTGTGCATTCCTCTCCTTTACCTATCGACAGTGTTTCTTACACTCACGCAGACAGAAAAAAAAAGTTACAGTGCATCGAGTTTTGAAATGGCATACTCATTTTGTTACCTGTTTTGCAAACGACCTGTGGGACTCAATCTGCAGTCTCCTCTCAGTTACTCCCTCCTCCTCACTCTCCTCACCCTCTATCCCCAGCAGAAGCTAAGATGCTTAATTAGCAATTTGTTAAGGACACTCTCTCCCTTGGGCGACTGTGGTCTCACAAGGCACAACATAACAGCAGGCTGACCTGAAAAAGACCTCGAACAAAGCAGGGACAGAGGAAGGGAAACGATGGAACAGAGGATGATTATGAATGGGCGCAGCGCAGGGGGAGTCACAAGGGAATTGAATTGGTGTCTTGGGATGAGCGAAGTAGTCGTGATTTCTGTTGCTACCGCTCAGCTTTTTGAGTTGAAAGCATTTCCCAGGATGAGGTAAAATCTGAGGATGTTTCAAAGATGTGTAGGCGTTTTGTGTCTTGAATAACATGCAAAGCACATGCACAGACATGCACTCATACGCGCTAAAACAATTCATGCCCTCGATTCCACAAACACTTGAAACACAAAAAAATAAGACTTGCCTTCTCAGAATTATTGTTGGGATACATCCATCGTGTTTTTGCTCCCTTGTTTCCCTGTTGGTGAATAAGCAGAATTCCAGCAGTGTTTGTGTCAAACTCTGGTTGCTATAAAACATGGTCACTTTACTGATTTGTAAATGATGGCATCATAACTGAATCATCAGAATGAATGTCATTTTTTCTGGTAAAAGATTCTTAAATGGGAAGATTGGCTTGATTTTTTTTTATATGTCATATAATTGTATGTAGAATAATGTGTGTGTGTTTATATATGTCATATAATTGAAACTTATGTATCTGCTTGAACTCCACCTCCCTGTGGGGGACATTTATTTCTAAACCACATTCTGATACAACTGATAAATACCTTAACCAAACATAATTAATTGATAAATTGATAATGAAAATAATTCTTAGCTGATTCCATATTCTGGTCCAGAATTGAGGAACTAACCCTCAATAATCTCCTTTTTTTTCCCGCAGTGAATTGAATTCCAAACTACAAGACACTCTGGAGCAAATAGAGGTACGTGCTTCCCTGCTTTATCGCCAATTCTATTATTCAAGAGCAATAGCAGTAAAGGGACTTTCAGCAGCGACTAATATTTCGCTTTAACCTTCTAATTTTCCAGAAGCGCTCATCTGAAAGAAGTAATTTATACCTCATTGTGACATTTTGATAGTTTGGCTTTCTCATTCTGGGTCTGCCAAATATTGACACTTTCAGAAAGTCGTTATTGTCAGTGTGCAAACACAGTGAATAATATCTGTTTCATCTCTGGCTGTGCTGTGATACTTGTGTGTGATAAATGTTATGCAAAGCAATTTTCTCTGTGCTGCTGCTGTGCTTGAGTAGTTTAATTACTGTACACAAGAAATAGGTATGCATGTATGCACATATACATTGCCATGCACCAAGGTGCTTGTTGTTTACCTGGCACCATGAGTTTGTGAATTAGCAAAGCAAAATTGTCTGTGTGTGTACACATGTGTGATATATATATATATATATATATATATATGTATATATATATATATATATGCCTTTTGTGAGTTCTACCGTGCTAACCATGTCCTACTGTCCAGGCCCTCTATTGAAAAATGTAAATAATAATTGTATTCAGTACCTAGTCATAAATCATTTTGCTCTCCGTCTGTATACACTGTATTTAAAGCCTCTACATGTAGATTTTTTATGAGATGGATGTAGAAAAGTTAGTCACACTAAAATTTCTACATTCTTTGTGTTGCTTCAGCTTATTCATTCTCAGTTTCATGTATTGGTGTCTGCCAAAGTGTATTTTTTGATATGAACACTACTGGGTGGTTTGGACCATAAATTCTAGTTAATTACATTACTGCATTTCTTCCTCTCGTGTAGTTAAAGAGACTTTGCCATGTCGGCTGAAGTCATTGCGTTATGTTCAAGTGCGGGCGTGAGAAAACGCCTGGTGACGCAAGGCGTTTGATCACTCAGCCTTTGTCAGCGCTCTATTTGTTGAGCTCGGCTTAATGTGTCAGGAGTGTTACACATCCCTGTACTCTCTAACTTCCTACTAACCTTGTCTTACTTTCTCACCTCACTTTTTCATGTCTTTGTCAGAGACTTACACACACACAAACGCACGCACACACACATCCACACACATCCACATCCAATTACCTGCCCTTGGCCTTGTGTGGTAGCCATACATCTGCACATCTATGTCTAAATCCCTGGTCTTAACGTAATCCCTCTCTTTTCTCTTCCCCTCACTTTGCCCCTTTTTCTCCTTTGTCATCTGTCTATTTCTGGCTACAGGAGCAGCTTGATGTCGCCCTGTCAAAGACTTGTAAGCACTTTGATGTTTTGCACTACACCAAGGTCCAGCTGGCCTACAAACTCCTGGGCAAGACACAGGTCAGTGTTTTTACTTGTCTGTGATTGTCTTTTTGTTGTCCTCACTAACGACATATGTCCTGTTGTTTGACTTAAGGTTTGAAAGATAAAGGTTTTTTTTGCTTAACTTGGTTCTCCCTCTCCTTAACATTATTTCAGCAGTGTGTCCATTCAGACTTCAAAATTGTTTTCTTATTTTCACCACCTTTTGACACAATTTAGATGAGAACAGTGTCTTCCACAGACATACCAGTTAAACCAAACAGAAAACAAAAATGTCATTTTTCAATTCAAGTTTCTATTTTTTTGTCTTCATGGTTTCTTTTCGCCTCAGTGGAGTGTTTTCACTCCAGTGAGTGAATTCAGGCTCTTCTCATTGGAGCAGAGAATATTTTAGGCTCTGTGATTGAATGATGGAGGCCACAGGGTATGTGTGTCATCCTTTGTGATAAAGTTATTCCCTCACTGTCAGTCAACAGACACCCACAGAAATCACCCACAAAAATCATCCTTGGATAATATAAAATAAGCCACAGAGATGACTGAGCAAGGAACATTCTTTGGATGTGACATTTTTTGGCACAGTTAATTTTAAGATGTAAAATCTTAATATTGAAAAAAAAAATATATATAGATTTTGTTTAAATTGTCTTAGGTAACATGGTTAATATTACTATCTTCTTTCTGTCTTCCAGCCTTTGTTCCTCATGTCCCATCCCATCGCCATAGTTCTTGTCAAAAAGTGTTGATCAGTAATGCTAAGACCTCTCTCTATCAACACCCACGCACTCCATCTGCAGGATCTCACCTGACCTTGATCTCTTTCTTGTGCCTTCACGTACATTTCATTTTTCTCTCTCTCATAGCTCTGATTTTATTCTTGCTGCTTAGGTGTGAAACTGCTATTTTTTTCCAGCTCCCTACTCCTCTGTACCAGCTCCCTCTGGTGTGGGTAGATTAAATCCGTCAAGGCTTGAGTAAATGAGAATTTTGAACTTCATGCTTACATTATCTTTGTCGTCCTTGAAATATTTGTTACTTTCCTACTTCAACAAGTAGGAGAAATTGTGGCCTGCTAACTCTTGAAATGAGTCACCATCCAGCTACACAAGGTACATTTGAATGGTGATGAGGCTGCTGTGTTAGAAAATCACTCACACCTTTTGGCCAAGTTTATACGGACTTTGTGATTCTGCAGATGCTCTTCCATTCTTTCTCCGGCGTTTTGAGCCCTTACACCTCCGGCGCTAACTCATTTTCCCTGAGCCCACAGATGATGGTAATTACAGTGTGTGAGGGTTCAGTGCTGATGTTGGGCCTGAGCCAGATTGTGCCTGATGCATGTATGGAGACTTGCCAGTCGAAAATTGAGTTAAATTGGGTAAATGAATGTTGTGCGGACATGGCATTTTACTCTAATTTTAGGGTACAGCTTTAACATGTTACATAGCCATTGTAATTTCTGTGACTTAATGGGAGAGACATTATAACATCAAATTATGTCACCTTTTCCACATTACACTATGCAGCGGTAATGTTTGAGGTGTATTTGATAAGTTCTAGATGTTCCCTTCCTGGCACTCGTACAACAATGAGCATAGTGTGTCATTGTTATATGAAACTTGAGCCAGTGTTGACATTGATAAATATGATGTGGAGACTGCATCATCAAGGCTTGTTGAGAATAAATTATGTTTTTTTTTTTATTACTGTGATAATTAACATTTTCAGACTTAAAAGCTAACCAAGGATCTGTTCTTTGTTGTTGTTGTTTTCATCTTTCTTTCCCTTTTTCTTCTTTTGCTCCTAGTGAATCTGTTTGTGGCACTTTGTTTCCCACAGTTAGCCCCATGTTCTCACTCTCAATCTTAGCTTTTACTGCAGTGTCTTTGAATAAACTGTGAATCAGCATCACAGTGTCACCTCAGACTGTTTGTATCTTCTTTCTCCTTACATCGGTCTCTTGTCTCTCACTCTCGTAGTAGCTAGAGAAGAAGGACTGTGCTTGCTTGTGTAGTTGATTAATAATTATGTCTAAAGCCTGGTAGTTGGAACTTATGATTGTTGTTATAAAGATTTGCCTTCTTTTTCTTGTCTAATCTGTAAAGCCAGTGATTTCCATGGTGTTTTTTAGGATGGATGAAGTGAAACTCAGAAAGGAGGGAAAAATGTTTAAAGCAGGCAGCCAGAATGGACAGGGAGGGGGCAGCAACATTTTGTGGTCAGAGGCTTGCAGTAAGAAAACCTAATTACACTGCAGCACCCATTACCTATAGGGGTTTACTCAATACTGTGCCCACATCTCCTGCAACTCGGGTGTCCTGAATTCACTTGGGTCCCACAGCAAGACTGTGGGTGGGAGCTGCAAAACAGAAAATTATGGTAAATATAACTTGACTTTGAAAGAAAATAAAGCATGACAGACTCAAATTGGGAGAGCACAGTGCAGTGGAGCAGAGTTCACTGCAGATTTTTTGTGAAATAATGGTTAAGAGCAATTTCTGGTTTACGTGCAAAATGATATCCTTGATTTTTTTAATGATTTAACGACAAAGTGCAAAAAGCACTGGACGCTACCTACCTCAGACCAAACAGAAGACAGTCAACACCAGATGTTGTTTAATAGACTATACATATGTAACAGTCAAAGAGTAGTTGGGTCTGATAATAAATGACAATATTTCACATGAGATTAACGGAGCCACAAGTGAGCTTCTGTATGTTTTTTCATTAATGACACTTTCCACAGTAAACTGAGCTTTGTTTTGTATATCATGGAAAGTGGAAACAAACAAATTGCCCATTTTGATTTGAACATGAACACTGCAATTCCCATGATAGACAGCTATCCTCATGTTCACTCATGCCATTTCGTGTAGCAAACATTATAGGTCTGCAAATAATTCAAATCTCAAGTACGCACAGTACGCGTCTCCAAGATGTTTGATTGGCTGTTTTCCTTGCCGTTCGCCTTTCCACAGATCCACAGTGACATCTTGACATGATGGTTTTCATAACAGTGTTTTTGGCTCTTTCTGCAGACTGCTATGGACCAGCTGCACATGCACTTCACCCAGGCCATCCACAACACAGTGTTCCAAGTGGTGCTGGGATACGTGGAGCTGTGTGCTGGCAACGCTGACACCAAGTTCCAGAAGATGCAATACAAGGACTTGTGCACGGTAAGGTGTGTGTGTGTGTGTGTGTGTGTGTGTGTGTGTGTGTGTGTGTGTGTGTGTGTGTGTGAGGGAGGGCGGTCACTTTCTTCCACCTGAACCCAATTTTCCTGTAATTTAACAGCTTTCCGTCAGAAAAGTTTCAGTTCACTTGATTAGATGCCAGCGTGAAGAAGACTCACCACTCATGTAGTCAGTTAATTGAAAAACTAAATAAGATACACCACCTGCATGGTGCTGTGATGAAATGATATATGATGTACTGCTGGGCACACACACTGACCCCTACCCGCACACACACTTTTACTCACAAGCCTCCCATAGCTTCCTTATTGCCTCGTATCCAAGCGAAAAATAACCCCCGAGATCAAAATCAATCACATTTGCATGCCCAGTAAGCCATAACTTGGTGATTTCATCATTGACTGGTGGGGAGTGAGTTTTCCTCCCCCAGGGGCTGTGTTACAGTCTGACCTACAGTGTTGAAGGGTATGTAGAATAATGGCCTCTCTCTTGATATATCAGCTGTCATAGTTTTTTTTTTTACCTCCCTGACCCTTTAGCTCCATGTTTGGCCTTGCTGTTTTGACTGGACAGGTTTTAACAGGAGCATTGCCCCACTGTGCTCATATCTACAATGCACTGCTCTTTACCTCTTACCTTTGCGCTACCTCTCCCCTCTTCATTCCTCTTCTCTTCTTCCCCTGCTTCTTTTTCTCTCTGTTTATGCATGGCTTTCTACCCCAGTTGGTTGTTGGCCTGAGAGGAACGGTCCTCCCTGTGTGAAGCCTCTGCGTTCCAGGTCAAGGCTTCTTTTGCTTGGACCCTGGTCGTACATCCAGGGGCATTGGTGCAAGCTTGCATTCAAGCTGGCAGGCAGGCTGTTACCTGTCACTCCAGACTAGGTTGAAGACTGTAACTATGATGAAGTGACGCTGATTAAAAGTTAATTATTTCCCAGTTGCAGTCTGAGGAAGAGTTGTTCTCACTAATGTGGGGTGGAAGCTTGCCTGCAAGGAAGTTTAGCTTTTTAGCTTGATACCAGTGGCTGCTGTGATAAATTATATGCTAAAATGCAGTGACACTTTAGACATACTGTACTACAGGAGTCTTGACAGTAATATCTGTTTCCAGTTTACTCTTGAATGCTTACGACCGTGGCTTTAGGTGTGTGACCTGTCAGGCTTTTATACTGAATAATTACTACTTTATATTTCTCTGCTATATACATGGTATTTGTATCTAACAAACAGTGATTTTTAAAATTTTTATTATTATTTTGAGATTATCTTTAATGTGAGTACTCCACCTCAATCAAGTTTGAGATTGAGTTTTGGTAGGAAAAAAAACATTTCCTCCATATACAAATCTTGCTTGTTTATAATCTGTCATCGGAAATGGATTTCAACTGATAAGATAAGACACAGTTCCAGAGAAATTGGATGTTTCAGAATCTTTTTATTTTACTTTTTTTTCTTTTTTTCTCTTTCTACAAAAAACTTAAGTCTCCAGCAGGAAAAATTTTGGACTATTTCCATATTTCAGCTGTCTTTCACAGGCTTTTGTGATGATATATGTTGTATATTTTACACTCAAGCTGGAGGGATATATTTAACTGTTCATACCTCTCTGTTGTTGTCTCTTTTTTTCTTCTTGTAGACCTAATTGTTATTAGTCTTGCTGGAAAATCTGAGCCATGGATCCCCTGAATTACTGTGTGGATGCAGCTGCGCATTAGTTACAGTCACATCCTTATGTTTACTTGTGTTTCATAGATCATCATCATAGTCAGCATGTTGTGTTGCCTGGATAATCCCACTCATACCATAAACACACACACACACAGATGGAACAAACACTCTCACCGACTTAAGATGGATGGGATGTGTCGTTTCACTCAGCTGTGTGATTGTGATTGATGGGGAGGCAGCGGACACACACACACACACACACACACACACTCACACACACAGAGAGGCTCACGCTCATAGGAAGAGGTTCGTGGACACCCACACACAGTTCATCTGTGTGGCTGACAGCATTTACAGCCTGTCTGCAGTAACTTTGAAGTGCTGTGGTTGCTTTTTATCCTTATGGTAGATTATTTTATTCAAGGGACTTACCTACCTGCTTGTGAAACATCAAAAGGAGAGCTAACCAAAGTAGCCATGTGAAATAAATGTCTGTGTGGTTTAGGTAGTACACACACACTGGACTGAGGTGCTAAAAATATAAAGATGGGCTTGAACACTCATCCTGTCTGAGATTCCTGAGTACTTGAAATGCCCTTCAGTGTCCCTCTCTGTTGTTTGGGATTTTGCAGCACAGAGACACTCACCGACTTTGTTTCCAAGGTCTCTCTCCTACAAAAAAAAAAAGAACGTGCCTGTGACAAGTTCTGGTTCAAATCAACAGGCCGGCTGGGGAAATCAGCTAATCAATGCTCTCTGCACTCTTAACAAATACCGTTGATTTGCTTTTGAGCAAGGCATTGAACCCTCACCTGCTCCAGTGGAGCTGCTCAGAGGATGTGTTGATGGTGTGAAACTGTATGAATAAGAAACTTAGCGTTTGGGGGACTGCGTAAGAGAAGTGGACAGGAGCAAACTTATTCTGTTGTTGTTCCCCTGATAAATAAAGGTTATGTTAATGTGAGAGCCACTTCAGACCCTCTGAACTTTCCTCTTAGTTATGCAACTTAAAATTCAAGGGAAATGGGAACACTCGGAAAGGTCACTAGTGATCGTGAAAGGGTCTTATTAATTTTACATCAACATCTCATCATTATTGGCTCGCCTTACTCTTTATCAATCCCCTGGTCTGTCAGATTTTTCTCCTCATGGAAATAAAACGGTTCACTTTCAGAGTCATAGGAGAGGAGGAGACTGTTAAGTCTGGACAGACACTTGAGTAAATCCTTTAAATAGGAGGTAGTAAGTGGAGCTTTAGCTTTTTAGTATTGTTTTTTTTTTTTTACCAATATAGTAAAAAGCCATTAGCTGTAGTGATAATAGAGAAATCACCCTGATAATGATATTAAATAACTGCTCATCAGTAACCCACAGTGATCCGTCCCACTCTCCATTGTGCAGCGCTCCATTATTTTCATATAGGCTGGCATTTAGTGCTGCTGTTGTACATTTGAAGGGTGGGCCATTGTGTGAGGCTTTGGAGTGGGTGCAGTGTCATGGTCTTAGGCTGTTTTTATTTTTTTTTATATTTTGTGTGAGTATTCTACTGTCGCTGCTGATAGCTTCATTACAGAATGAAACCAATCAAGTGCCTTGAAGACAGTTTTTTTCCTACAGTGGAATCTTATGTTTTAGTCTATTTGATGATTGCTGTTTGTTTCTGGCGAATCTGTGGTTTGAAAAGTGTCAGTAAAAATGTCCCTTTGAATGTGCTATGAATATTGTTTGTGTGATGCTGCGCGTTAAAGGTAGTGCAGCATTAAACAGCCTAAGTGTTACAGTGTCAAACCACCATTCTTTACTCTGGTTTTTAAGTTTGGTAAAAGCACTGTAACTACTGCATGAAATGTGAATATCATAAAAAGAAGCAGAGACTTCGCCCTATTGAGTTATCAAATATGTTTTAGTGTTGGTGTTTGTGTTTATGTTAGCCGCTCCATTTGCTTTGATAAGATTAAAGGCACTGACTTTGACAACAGAGCCAGTAAGTGGGTTGAGTCCTACCCAAGCAACGGTACTAAAGAAGATAATGGCAGAATAGCACAAAACCTGTGTTTGCTTTGTTTTACAAGAGGAGGTGATTGAATCCAAGTGATTATGTTCCAAGATGCAGATTAGTTTCACATAGATACATTTGAGTGTGTCTACCTTGCTAACCATAGACTCTGATATTTGCATGAGGCGACCTGGTATCAGTCTGTGCACTTCCCTCCAATATTAAACATTTAACATTTTCTTTGCATGCACATGTTAAACATTTCCAATGGAAAAAAATGATTCTTCGAACTTACTCACCAAGTTGTGCTGAAGAGTGTTTGTGTTAGCGAAAGAGAGACATTCCTCTTAGTAGAGTGTACTGTACTTTGTTTCTGTGCTGGCACAGCAGGTCTACAGATTGCTGACTATGTTTTTGATCTCTTGCAGGTTAATCTGTTTATTCTTTTTTTGAAAGGAAGGGGGGTGTGATTGTGTTTTCCAAAACAAAGTGAATCAGCTAAACTGCGGGTACCTGTGCTGTCTTGTGCATCTCTTTTGTAAAGTGTGTGACATTTCTTTCATGCATACTCCTCCACACTCCCCCACACTCACACAACTGATAAATGTGCTCAGCGCTTTGTCTTTTCAAACCCCTCTGACACAGCTTGGCATATGTTATATGCATAATGATAGGTAATTATATTCAGAAAACCAAGTGGCTGTTGCAAAATAGAACCTGAGCTGGCCTCCCTCCAGCTCTTAGCACTGTACTGGTGGAGAAGGACAAGTCCAGCAAGGTTAATGGTTGGTTCCAGTAAGAAAAAGAAGTTTGTTTTTTGTACTTTTTTGTAGCCTTTAACAAACACACACACACACACACACACAAACACACACACAAACACACAAACACGCACACACAAACAGGTCAGAATTTCTTTGTAGGCATACCTAAGGTAAACCCGCTGAGGATCTTAAACCGCGCACACACTCAGACCTCTCACCCCCCACGCCATCTCCCCTCAACCCAGTTGCTTGGCAACATGCTGCTGTGATATAGTTGGCTGGTGGAGAACTGGTAATGTCAAATATAGGTCTGGTTTGTCAGAACTGGTTCATTAGTTCACCGATCTGATTGCTGCTGCTTGTAACTGCAGCCAAGTTTTTCTCTTTTTAGGTTGGGCAATAAACAATAAAGAGCCATATTGACAAATAGCTTATATAGTTAGTATATAATGTGTGTATATATATATATATATATATATATATATATATATATAAACTATATATGATATTATTATTATTATTTAATATTTATTCATGTTTAATTTTACCATAAAAATATTTTAGTTTTCTCTTTAAATATTCGTTTCGAACACAGTAAGTTGTGCAGCCCTGTGCTGAACAAACAGAGAGTAAGACTGTAGATGGAGCAGCAGCAGTTGCTCCCTGTCTTACCGAATGGCTGGTTGATCCTTTGTTTAGGGGTTTGTGGTGTTGATAGCTCAAACGGCGCTGACATTCCCTGATGACAGCCAGTATTTTGTAATTTTGGATGTCTGCTACTCTTTGTATACCTGACTGGACGCCCTGAAGTTGCCATCATACTCACAGACTGCTTTTTTAAAAAAACCAAAAACAGAAAATGCCTCAATTAAAGAAAAGTGTATTATTCACCACTGTGAACACTTTGTTGTGGTTGTACTGTTGTAAAGGTTTGATGTTTTGATGTTGAAATGCTAATTTGGAAAAAAAACAGTGATTACAGATTACAGAAAACAGGGGTTGATATTATCCTCTCCAGTTTGACTGCTGTTTCAACAAATTCAAATGAAGACAAATGAAGAGGTTTTGCAGGGCATAATGTATAATGTGCTATTGAGAATGGACAACGTGTGTTTAACAATGAAATATGCATGAAAGCATCATCATTCTGAGCTTTAATACAGAACAATAACCAGTATAACTAACAGATTCTTCCCACTTTAACTTTACATTAAACTCCAGCTTCCATTGTTGTTGACTGATGGAATTAATAGCATTTCACTCTTACAGCACTAAATCATTTCTAAAAATAGAGGATCCAAGCCTGTTGTGTAGTTTAAATGCCACAGGCAACAGCTCTGTCAACATAATTTGAGATGAAACTTGCTGATGGCTCACAGTCATGAATCTACTTCAGACGCCTCACTAAGAAACGCCCTGTTGAGAGATTGTCCTGGCAAGCAGTGGCTTGTCACTCAGGCTCTTTCGGACCTGCCAGAGCAAAGATCCAGAAGAAGGTGTGGGACTATACTCATGTTAGTCTTTGCACAGCTGGGGTCTTTATTGCATTGCACTGTTTTCTCTCTCAGCAACCACCAATGTATGGGGCTTGTGGTGTGTAATTCACAATGCTTTTGTGAAAGGTAGCAGGGCTCTACAAACACTACTTCTTTATCGTTTTTTTTTTTTTTTTTTTTTACACAAAGGAAATGCGGCTGCTGTCGACAGCACTGTTTCATCTGGCAGTGATTAATTTGTCTGTGAACATGTTGACAGGACTCTGTTGGCGAGTTGTTCTGTCGAGCCTTGAACTGTGTCAGTGGCTACTGTTGTGCCAACTGCACTTTTCTTAGGTGGTCCAAATTTTAACTGAACACACACAAAGGTTTTTTTCCAGGCTGTCTGGATATGTGCAGGAAAAATAGCAGCGTGCCTTATCCTCTGAGTATTTTGAGCACTGTGATTATGCACAAAGCTCAGTGATGGGGGTTGTAATTATTCCAGGCACGAGGTGACACGGTCAGATAGATAGGTAGGTAGACAGTTATCTATGTGTCATAAAGGAGACGTGAAGTCTCTTAAAACACATTAATATGATACCATTTTACTGGAAGAATTTCATTAATGTGTTCTTTTCATTTGTAAATGAATACTTATTACTCCCATCTACTATAGGACACAGTGTCTCATAATGTGCAGAAATAATAAAGTTGACATTTTGTGAATGCAATAACTCACCTCAGGGTCTGAAGCTTATGGACGTTATATTACAGCTGATGCACAGACAGTGGTTGATTATCCACCTACATGTTATATATCTATGGTATTGGGCTTATTATACATGTGCTCTAACTTACATAATATTAAAGAGGCAAAAATCTCATATATACGTATATGAACAAGCGCTGTTACATTTTCCTGAGATCGAATAGCTCTGTGACATCCAGTTGTTTTTGTAAATGGCTGCTTATAGAATAGTTTTTGTCACAGATGATGTAAAAAGTTGTGGTACAATACACAGTAGTATGGTAGCCCACCTAATGTGCACATCTGAGATGTTTTTAAATCTATGTTGCGCATATGAGTTAGGCACCTGCTTAATAACATCTTTATTTTAATCTGTTCTTACATTAATTAGCTCTTACAGAAGATGAAAGCCTTTCTGCCACACAGAAAATAGATGTTTTCCAATACACTGTCCTTGAATGATGAGTATAAGCAGGCTTTAATTACATGCAATGTAGAGGACAGCTTATCGTATTATTATTTTTTTTTTGTCTGAGAATCTTTTTTTTAATCAATGTATTTTAAATTAGTCAGGCACTGTTTGTTTTATAACTCACTGCGTAGTCCTGCAGAAGCACATGTAAAACATGTGACACAGAAATACAGTGAACAGACTATCTTAAGTTTTTCAAAGCAGCATCAGTGACCTTGTCTTTATCACTTCTTTGTTGGCAGCATATCACCCTGGACAGCTACATTCCCTGCCTGACGGATCTGTGCAAGGCATTGTGGGAGGTGATGCTGAGCTACCACCGCACCATGCAGTGGCACGAGGAGCAGGACAAACAGGAGAACACACCCACTCCAGGTAAGAAACGGTAGCTACCTATGAGTTTTTCTGAATTCATTTAAACTGAGCAGTACCACTCTGTTTGTTCTGATGCAGCATCTGACCTGAGTATGGTTACAGATTCAGAAATGAAAGTCATGTGTACCAGATCCCACAGAGGGAGCACATGACTTCCACACTGGTGACACCTTCTGTCTCGCACAAGCTAATATTTGGTGCCTGAAAACGCTCGCTCCTATTTTTATTTTCACTCCCCAAATCTCTCGTTGCCTGCTTTCTCACTTTAGTTTTTCATTTAGACGTTTTCATAAAACACCAAATCTGCTCCCTATACCCCAAGCGAAAAAAGGTAATTCACAGATTCAGTCTACAATGACTTGGTGAAAATGGGGTCAGCTTTCTCCACACTCTGATGAGTGCCACTTAATTCTTGGCTCTTAGATTTCAGTATACAGTAAGTTTACAGCTTTTTAGCGTACAGGAAGGGATAACTGAACCTTGGTGTATTAGAAGTGAAGAGATTACAGCACTGAATGTGTGCTGGTACTTCAGTGTAGTGTAGAGGTATGGATACTAAAGTGGCACACATTTTTCAGTATTCAATAAGCTCTCTTTCAGTGTGCAGGTCGTTAAATGAGTCAGTAGCAGATGTGTGTTGTATTTTTACAGTTGCAGCTTTAAGGTTATAACACACACATATAACACACATAATACAGTGTTTTGTGTGCATTATTTTTGCAGCATTATCAAATTTAAATTGGGTTAATGGTCTGCTCTAATGACATGAATATAAATTATATTTACACATTATTGAATTTACATTGTGGGATTAGTGTGACCCAGTCGTATGGCTTCAAGGATAAATATATGCACAGGTGATGAACCATGAATGATGTATTTTTTTCTTATGGAAATGTGTCATGTGTGACTTTGACTTTGTTCTGTTTCCATGCTAATTGAAACAAGGTTTTCCAATTGAGCAGCAGTCAATAATGAATAACTTGACACAAATGGACAAGTGAGATTAGAGTAAAATTATTTCATTTATAATAAGCAATTAATGCGATGTGCATGGCTTTATGACCTTCCAGCATCATCTAGGCCTGTTTTTATCATTTCAGAAAAGAATTGTTTTTTGTGTGTGACAATAACAGTGTAAAGGGCACTGACTCCTGCACTGGAAACTGACTGCACTCAAGTTACAGCCCATTAAGAACAGCAAGACGGCAGCACACCACATCTGTCCAAACCCAAAGCTTATGTCTGGATCAACAAGAAAAGTCTTGCTTGTGTTGCTGCCTCTCCTCCATCCTGCCTCCATTCAGCCGCCAGATGTGAAAACATCGGCCTCGAGAAGCGCTGTCGTCAAGGCAATACATACTTTGTGGTTTAGCAGTAAGCTCCACAGGAAGTTTAATTTCTTAGCAGTGTAAGAAAAGAAGCCATGTTGGATTAGGTTTATAGCACTTTTTACCTCACCACTGTTCTTGCCATAGACGGTGTCGGATATTAGCTGCAAATGGAGGACTGTTAAATTAGCTTGTGCCTTCCTGCAGCATTTTGAAAGATAGCTCATTTCCATTCCTATACTCTACTGAATTCATTAGGCGAATGGAAGAGGAAACAAGGGGGTCCTTGATGGTTGGTGAAAAGCTAAGTCCTCAGGATCCTCCTCACAGGGCAAAGGACACACACCACGTTTCCTTTCATGAGGACCATCCATCATCTCGCTATTTGAGTAGCTGTCACCTCTGTCCTCTGTGTAAAGGTGTCCCCGACCCTGGCTCTGTCCTGGCTGTCACCTCTATCCTGTGTGTGTGTGTGTGTGTGTGTGTGTGTGTGTGTGTGTGTGTGTGTGTGTGTGTGTGTGTGTGTGTGTGTGTGTGTGTGTGTGTGTGTGTGTGTGTGTGTGGTCCATCAAAGTAGTGATTTACTGTACAAGCTTTGTCTCATTTGTCGAAGGCTATTTTACAGTGACAGTGACCTCCATCTCACACAAAAGGCCGAACAGTCACACCCACTGAAGATCACACTCTCTCCCCTCTGTCTGTCACACACACACATAAGGACACACACCTCTCTCCTCATTAGGAAAGCAAAAAGAGCATCCCACTGAATTTAGGGCTGTGGCCACTTGATGTATTGAGTTGGTCAGTGTAATGTTTCACTAATTAATCTGACCACTCGATGAGAGGAAAGGTCGTTTACGGAAGTGAAATGGACCAGGGTCATATCCCTACCTGACAGAATGGATTTGCTGCCGGAGCGCACACCCTGTCATGCCTGATCAGCGCTGATGGCCGTCAGGCACATGTGTCGCTCTGGTGTGTGAAAGCTTTTGACTGTGTGAGAGTAAATAACCATGACCAGTTCGTGTATCTGTTACATGTTCATTCAGAGTAGGGACATGAACCATGCAGACGAAAATATTGGAATGTATGGAGGCTGTCTGTTCTGCCATGACAAAGAAAGCCATCAGTTTTCAGCACTCAGGCTGAGAATTGACCTTCACACCTCATTAACGTTCACTAGTAACATAGTATATAAGCTAAACTAGGCAGCATATTGTGTGAAATAACCTATAGTTTGCTGACCTCTCCCAGTACGTATTGCAATTTGTTTCATTTTTGACTGAGCCATTTCATTATATTTTTTTATTCATGCATACCTCTCTTCCCCTGAGTCAACATGATATAGCACCAATCTAATCATATATAGCAGTTGGATTTATTTACAAGCCCCTCCAATGCATCTCTTTAAAAGGACCTACAGGTGGGAACTTAGATATACAGTATAACTACCAAACCTTTCAACACATTAAGATTTATATGTGAATAAAAACAACATAATTCTCTATGCCCAGACTGCACCACTGAATAAAGTAATTAAAAGTGTGCATGATGACAAGTGTGATAGAATGTAACCCCCTGAAGTTAAGCGGGATATATTAACCATGTGGTGCAGTGCCACTGCACAGTTGGACCAGTGTTGTCCAACTGTGCAGCACAAGTTTTTTTATATAAAAAATGTCTCAGACAGCCTTGCTGCTTCATTTTTGAATTTAATTTTCTTACTATTTTTTTGGCATCCTTTAACTCAGTGTCATCTGTGGGAAATAACAGATAATATTTGGAATCCCATTTACAGAGATGAATGTCATGCCATGCCAATACAGTGTGATGAAAGACCCACTGCTTCCATTCAGATTGTGTTATTATAATATTCAGAAACCACAAGTCAAGTTTTATGCTAAGTCATGCACAGGCTGTTCTATGAGTCATTGTTTTGAAAGCAGTGGGGAGCTGAGGCTCCTGTGGTTGTTTGTCATGTAAGTCATCAAGAACTCTGTTACCCACACTGCCACCAAAGGTCAGACATTGGTTATCACCTACGGATTTGCAAATGGGGGGGCTTTCCTTACCATTTATCTTTTCTTCCCTCTCTTTAACAACAGTGTTTAATAACCATTATTAAGGCTTTCTCAGTAGTTAACCTGGGGAGGCTGCCTACACCCACTCCAGGTCAACAGTGGGAGATTGCAGTGACCCAAACTACAGCAGCAACAACAGCAGAGTATGAGAAACCCATGGGGATATAATTTTTGGTGAAAAAGGAACAAGTGAAAACTTTCTGAAATTAAATAAAAATGTTATAGATTATCATGTAGACATTCATATACACTGTAACCATAGTATGTTTTATTAAAAAGAGAGACGATATTTTAGTTTTAAACTAGTTGAACCCAAACAGATGCTCTGTAAAAGACTAACCATCAAACGGTTGGGAATTTTAAATAATAAGTCATAATTTGTTCAAACCTGACCGCACAGACAGGATACAGATATTTTCAGACTTGGTGTAACTTACACTTTCTGACATTATTGTTGTCCATTGTCCATCGCAAATAAACGAATAGAAATCTGCTTAGAAATCATAGAACATGATGCTCCTGAGAATTTACCTGAAAATCTGTGTCAGACTCTGAAAACTTTAATTTTCAATTTTATTTCTTTCAGTGCTATAAAGACAGTGGGTATTGGCTAGTGTTGACCTCATTCCCAAGTTTTTAAGTTTAAAGAAGTCTCATTTCTAATAAGAATATACTTTTACAGCCTTACTCTTTCTGGCACACCCATAGCTCTCAGTTTTGTATATACAGTTAATGAGTCACAATCTCTGCTTCTCACCTTCGTCAGGGCTCTTAGCTTTTGCAGCCTCCGTTTTATTTTGTTGTCTCCAAGTTTTTCAGCTGTCTCCTCCTAACATCCCTCACTCTCACTGCCGACCCTGTGCTCATTAAATAAAAACCCAGATATGTCAAGCTGCTATGTAACAATGTCTCCCAAGCCCTCTGTTCTTTTGTCTTTTAGGGAATGATGCAGTTGTTTTCAAGTCTGTCTCTATTACTGACTCAAATTACAACCAGTGTTACAGGGGTCCCAAAGGTAGTATTTAAAAACCATTAGTATAGGGCAATGAAATTCCCAGACATGTTTTGTTAAACACTGTCACATTGTCATTACTAGAAATCATGACTAGTTTTGGCTGTAACATGACAGCAGTGTCTGCTCAGGTGAAATGAAAGGATGGGCAGGGGTTGAATTTAAAATGCGCCATGAGCTCACTCCCGGCTCACACAAGGAAAATCAGGAGGTTTTATCACTCATGGTCACATCCACGTCTGTGTGTTAGGATTGTAATCATTTGGTGAGAGGAGAAGATAAACATCCATGATAGCGAAGTGCAGAGGTATTGTTGTTATTTAGTTTTGATTTGATTATCCACCAAACAATCTTGGTGGTCTAGTGCTCAATGCATGCTTGGAAATAGCAGAGGCTGTCCATTTCCCTTGGGATAAGACAGACTTGGACATGGACATGGCAACAAAGCTTGTATTTAGCTGTTAAGATTTGCTTTTTGTGAGATGTGTCATACAATTTGACGTGTATTTGTTTGTACTTAATGCAAAGATACACTTGTCAAGCATCTTGTCTTCTTGAACCAATGTGAGACATGGGCTTACCCATTAATGATGTTGAAGGGAAACCCATTGTTCTGATCTGTTGCAACAGATAAAACTTGATAGGAATTCCTCTTGAGGATTTTTCTCTCTTTGGTGTCTAAGGCCTTCTGTCAGAATCCATAATAAGGCTGAGCAGATCCTTTGTGCTGATAATTGTATGCCTCAGAGTACGATTAACACCGATCCTGTGGGTAAAGTCCACATGCAGACTGATAAAAAGGAACATCAGAGTCAGAAAACCAGAGTTCTCCTTTTGCTTTGTTTCTTGTAGAGATGATCAGCTAGTAGGGACATTACTCATTTATTGATGATTGATCAATTATTTTGAAAAGAGTACACCATCAATTTAGCATTGCACTCCTGTAACATTGTCAGAATGGACAGTTTAAAAAAACAAAAGAGCCAGAGAAATCATCCTTTTTATTCCATGCATCCTGTCCCATGCAAGTGGACCACTGACAATTGGGTCACGAGATTTGGATGTGTCACAAGGATGCTTGTAATGACTAATGTAGCCTCAACCAGAGAGACTTTTTTTAGATTTTCAAACTTGTAGCCTTCAGACCCAACCAACACTGAATCAAGCGACATCACTTAAGGCAGTTTATCAAATATACAGGTCTTTTCACCCATGAAAAGGAATGGAGTGGAGTTTAAGAATGTGATTGATCAACAACATATTAATGGATTGTCTACAGAGTTAGCGATCCATCCATTAGCATTCCAGCCTGTGATATGAGCCTGGCATGAAATGTGGAAGGATTACCCTTCCATAAATCAGTATACACCTCAACACCTCACCTTTTCCTACAGGTAAGATCTTCATTTTTAAACACTTCATGTAGGTGGGTGTAACAAGTCACATAGGAGGGATTCTAGTCAGTGCTTTCTTCACGTTTTTGTCAGTGTCTCTATAAAAGAATACCTGCACATACTCTTAAAGGTTTCTGTGAAGCTTAGATTAATCCTGTTTCATTGATCCCCGCTGAACACTGGCATCTGAGATGTTGTACTGACTTTTTCCTCCAAATGTAGACAGTATTTCTTATATCTTAAGCTTAATTTTTTTCCTTTCAACTTCTTGTGGTGCCTTTCATATAGTGTTTTTTTTTTTTTCCTTTTTCTTCTTCAGCACCGAATAAAAAATGACATGACTACACTCGTGACAACTGTTCTGGCTCTCTCTTTCTTCCTTTATATTTGTCTAATTAGATGTACACAGAGTGTGGAGGTGTAATAAAATTCATGTTTGTACTGTTTTTAAAAGGATATGCCTTCTGCTCCAGTGTGTCATCATGAAAACACCCTCACTGCTGCTTATGCTTAAGTTAATGTGACAGTGTAGAGTTTACTTGTTTTAAAAATAGGCAAAATGGCAAGAGATATTTATCCTCTGCTCAGCCGACAAATACCTCTCCCAGCAGGTCTGGTCTACAGTGGCTCTGTTTTGACTACAGCTTGGAGACGTTTGAGTCAAGCAGAGTTAAATTATGTGTTTGTATGGTCAAAGCTTTTGGTCTTTCAATCATCTTGCTGCTTTAGAAGAAGGAAAACACTACCCATGATTCATGCCCATCTCCCTTGTTCTCTCCGACTAATGTGTCTCACATCATCTGGTTTAATGGTTAACGAAGTGCAGTGTTTATGATCTCAAACACACACATATTCCTTTAGTGACACATTTACGTTTTTCCTCCGGTGCTCATACACTGAAGACTGAAGTCTAAAGTGTTGGAAATTCTTGTGTGTTGAGTGTCTTTCTCATCAATAATCTGTACCCCCTCCCAGCGAATGCCGCACATGGAGATGGATTCACCATGTTGTTTGGTTTGCCTGTAAATATACGTCCTTGGCCACTGCTCAAAGACTGCCTTTTTTAACCAGAAGTAACGTAGGAACTCTCATAACAGATACTTCAGCAGAATTTTATCTCTTTTTTTTTTATCCACAGTGCGATGACTGGAGCTATTTGTTTATGCCCTGCTTAGAAACTGATGTGGTTATGTATTTTGACTTGTCCTGTGAAGTATTATACACTGCAAAGCCCAGAATGTTATTCATTAACAACTTAGTTGGTCATCAGGCAGCTGCAGTGGGTGGCGAGGTCTTCCTTCCTACAGATAGAATCAGGATTGAGACTGCAGTGCCTTTAAGCACCTTCCCTGTGAAAGCAAAAATCCTGACCTGGGCAGCTGTTTTTACTGTAGAATCGTAAAACAAAAAAAAAGTAGAATATTTTTTTTTGCAAGAACCCATGTGTTTATTTTTTTACTGACTGTGCAGACAAAGTTTTTTCTTTTTTTTATGGATTCTTTTATTTTTTTTGCTGTCAAATGTTCAGTCCAGTAACATCCAATAGACCATGAACAAGGAGTCATTTATGAAATCATTTTGGATTCCTTCCCACTGTCACTAAGTGCTCACTCATTGTGGGAACTGTTGGGTTTTTCTCCATAATATTATAATGTCTTGACTATACCCTTTAAGGTGGCTTGAGATAATGTATGTTATGATTTGGCGCTGTACAAAACAAATTCAATTTAATTTAATGTGTAAATTGTGACACTTATTGACTTTAAAGGAGGGTTTTCTATGAATAAGAAAAAGACACACAAAACATAAAAACCATCATCAACATTAGCCAGTAGGGTAATCTATGACAGATGAGCCTCAGCACTTACCTGTCTTCACGATACATTAAAGGAATTTAATGTGGGATCGACAGCCACCTGCTTGTTGACTTAACAGACTCAGTGTTGCTATCCTAGATATTCACTTCTAAAAGGGCAAGCAGCTTCAGTTTTACTGCAGCAATTTTCAGATAAAGGAAAATACTGCAGCCACAATGACACTGTAGCCTCTTCAATGTCTGCACGACATGCAATTCTATCGGATCGATCAGAGAAAAAAGGATAGTGAGTGATACTGATGATAGAGGAGGAAGCATGTTCACTGAAGATGTTGGTTTCATTGTCTGACCGTCTGATAGGACTCTGACACCTTATTTAACTTCCCATCTATTATCGTTCTACTGGTTTCTAGGTCGCTGTCAGCTTTCCCTCCCTTGAGGGACTGTATGAGACATGCTTTTCAGATGCTGACTGACAACCACTTAGTCTCCAGCTAAAATTCTTGGTCTAACTTACACTGAGGAAGTTTAGGCAGAACCGAAGTGGGTCAGATCTGCAGAGCAGCTCCAACATATTTCCCTGGGAGAGGGATATATTTAAGTTGCATCTTGATCAACCATAGCAATAATCTTTTTTTTTTAACTTTTGTATGGATCCAGGCTGCACTTGCATCTTTTGTCCTTTGAAATACAGTAGGTAAATGACTTTATTTGTGTCATATAGAAAGAACAGTGGCATACAATTTATAATTTTTTTTAAATCCGTCTGTGTGTCTGTGTTTGAATATTCCTAGACGATGCAGCAGCAGCAGCAGAGTCTGACGAGTTGGTGGTGGACCGCAGCTATGTGAAGAAGAAACTGGAGCATGGACTGACACGGATCTGGCAGGTCTGTAGAGAAGAGTCTGCTTCCCAGTTTCTTTGTCTTTTTCCCTTTGCGTGGTCTGAAAGCATGTCTCTTCCTTCCTTTCCGCTCCTAGTTTTTCTTTGCATATATTTTCTCTCAGATTTCTGCTCAACTCAGAATTGCTCAGGTTCTCCTTCCAAGGATCATCTTGTGCCTCTCATTTCTCTCTCCAGGATGTCCAGTTGAAAGTGAAGGCCTACATCCTGGGGACAGACATGTCTAACTTCAAATATGACGATTTCATAGTGGTACTGGATGTCATCAGCAGGTACATCGCACAGCCAGAACAGTTAACTCCACTAATTGGTCTTCATTATCTTGCTATCTGTCGTCTCTTGTCTTTTTTTTCCCCTTATTTTCAGGATTATCTTCTGTCACATCCAGTCTCTCTCTTTTGCTTAACTTGTTTCTCGCAGTATTCATTTATTCTCACTCACTAGCTTCCTCAAATTTAATATAAATTTTTAATTTTTTTATGCTCATGTAACATTTAATGTTTTGCGTCATCTGTGCTCTGCAATCTGACAGTCCCTCTGTAATTCACAAGACTTTTTCTTTTTTGTAATTGTTTCTCTAATTCTGCAGTGGAGCAGCAGCGTCAAGGGTTGTAGCCAATTTATTGTTAGAAAGCATCAGGCAGACTTGTCAGCTGAAGATAGAGTAGATGTAATCTGGTTTCTGGTGATATGTTCTAAGAAATTTGAGGTCACTTTAGGAGTACGACAAAGTCTTTTTTTTTTGTTGTTGTTTTTTTAATTACTTGCTCTATAGAAGTTGGCACTGTATAATAAATTGTTCCCTCACCACATACACAGCCACATACCAACAAAGTTTTCAGTGAGAAATAGACAGTCTATCCCATTGTCAGCAATTAAGTCACTTATATGAAAATTATTTGTCAGACAGTACCCTTACATACCTGTAGGGGGGGTTGTTTTTTAAGTTATTTTTTGGGGCATTTTGTGCCTTTATTAGAAAGGATAGTGTGGAGTGAGAGGAAATGAGGGGAGAGAGAGGGGAATGAGGAAGAATTGAAAACAACTGTGTCCTCCGTGGCACAGGGGTTTTGAATGATCAGTCATTGGCAGGGAGATAGTGAGACACTGTGGAGAAGGTTTCCAGTTAACATCCATGAACCCTTGAGGCAGCTAATGAAGCCACTGCGCTGCGGGTGAGGTTGTCTTTTCATATAGTGAGACACCCATTTGCCAAGTCAGCTGTTGAAGGTTCAACAGTTTGATGACGTACCTAAAAATGTTAAACCATGTTGTTTCAAATTGCTTACCCTGGGTGCAGAATTGTGTGGTTCTTCTTCAGCACTACTGCTAACAGTACACTGTCTGTGCCTTGACTGGCACATTACAGTTACCAGAGCAAGTCTGTTTACACAGTGTCTCAGTGACCCTGCTTGCTCAGCTGTCATTCAAACACAAAATGGTCTTCCCACAAAGGATTTGAGGATGAAGAGCTGTTTTTTTGTTGCCCCAATGAAGATTTTTCTTTTTATTGAATGATAACATAATATGAGCAAAATATATTTAGAAAATTACTTTAACATTTTTGACTAAAAAAAGATTTTGGATGGTTTATTCAGAAGCACATTTATAATTTAAATAATTTTTGCAATAAAACCTTTAACTAACTACTTTAGCTCTTACTCATAGATAGTAATTGATTAATCAGATCACTTCTTTAATGACGGTAATACTAACTTGCAGTGGTTGCATCACTGTGTGCATGTACACTTCTTCTCCTTACAGTGTGTTGTCTCACTACAGGCTCCATCAGATAACAGCCCTCCTGATTGTGATCCATTTTGTTCTTGCTGTCAGTGACAAAGGGGTATTGATTATTGGAAACTTCAAGGCCAGATACACCTGCCACTGAGGTCATGAGGACCACCTCCTTCACCTCTATTTTTACAGTGTAGATTAATTGGGTGTCTTTATAAATATTCATAAAGAATAGTCCTATTGCCTCGACAGATCCCTCTGTCGTCTTTCCTCTCCATATCCTTCCTTTCACCATTGTCCCTGTGAACATTTGTTCCCTTCACCCCTCTCTTTCAGGTTGATGCAGGTGGGCGAGGAGTTCTGTGGCAGCAAGTCGGAGGTCCTGCAGGAGTCTATCAAACGCCAAAGCATCAACTACTTTAAAAACTACCACAGGTAAGATGTTTCCATCACTTCTACTTGATCATGTGACCATTAAATGTTATTTCTGTTTATTCACTGAGCTGAGGTGATTGATTCTGTGTAGACAATTAGACCCAGTGTTTATGGATCTGACATGTGTAGCTCCCTTGATGTTACTGAAAGAAAGTGGTGAAATGATAGGAGGTGTAACAGATTTTTGGACAGCAGGTTGGCATTGCTTGACAGAAACATTTACACACAATCACTACCATTGGCTCCCTCTAATGCGCTCTATTCCCAGTGTAACCCTCTTTGGAGAGGACTTGTGATTACATGATAACACTCGCTGAGCTAGAAGCACATTTACATCTTGATTACATACCCCTCGCCCACCACCCCCCACCTGCCAACCAAATGAATATGCATACTTTAACAAAAGCCAGCATCACAACATCAGAGGTGATTTGCATTGTCATTGCATTGTGATTGTGATTACCCGTCTAGAATCATTAATAATATGCTTACATATCAGAAAGCTGTAATACCCTTCATCCCTATGACATAGGATGGCAAAGGAGCGAGACACAGAGTCATGATGGGATACATCTTTAGGTGAGAGGTGATAAGATGGAGGTGATCTCAGTGGGAAATTGTAACCAGAATTGAAAAAGAGAGTAACAGTTGACAGACCCACAGAGAGAAGAAGAGCAGGAAGTGGACATACAGCAGCATTATGAAGGCACATTATTAACCCCTCCACACATACTCTGACATACGCACACATTTGCACTGCTGACCAGGAGGCTTCCAGTGTGCATCATCTTCCGATTAGGTTTGATTCATTTTCCAGACGGGTGTCATTCCCAAACAGATTACCCATCAGTGAACTTTGACTGGCTGATGCCTGGATTATTCTGTCAGCTGCCTGCAGTAACGCGTTCCATCATCAGGGTGGGTGTATCATTGGCCTGCAGGTGCAAACAACAGAAGGACATTGTCAGGGCTCAGAAATGATAAATAGTGTATCTAAGAGCTTTGGCACAAACATTAGATATTGGTGGTCAAAGGTCAAGGTTATGGTGACCTCATAAAACACAATTTAGGCCTTGTGAACACAATTTCTCAGGTTTGTATCTGTATTCTGATTGGTTGGTTTCAAGCTCTATTCTTAGTGGTTGGTTTGTAGCTATCTTCTGATTGATAGCTGTATATTGAGTGGTTGATTTATGGCTCTGTTCTGAAAGGTTGATCTGTAGCCATATTCTAACTCTTTACTGATTGGTTGGTTGATTTGTAGCCATCTTCTGATTGTTTGCTGTGTTCTGATTGGTTGATTCATAGCCATGCTCTAATTGGTCGATTGGTAGCCGCGCTCTGATTGGTCGATTGGAAGTAGCATTCTGATTGGTTGATTTGTACGCTTGTTCTGATTGGTTGTCCATATGTTCGTACATCAGGCCATCCATCCGTCCCATTCTTGTGAACCTGGTATCTCAGCTATACCATGAGGGAATTTCTTCAAATTGCTGATTAGATTTCGGTGGTCAAAGGTCAAGGCTTTGTGAACACACGGAAGCATACAACCACAAAGCGGTAATTCTAGGTTTTTTTCCTAATTAATTTTGTCTGAGAGATGTTTTCTTTTTATGTCCTTTAATTCTCAGTATTTTATTTCTCAGAAATATAGCTGTAGGCAAATGGAGCCAATGTTTGACAAATGGACAGGTTAAATATAGTTCATTTAGTACAATACTGCCTGTTGAAGTCAACTACAAGTTTTCCCTGTCTCTTGTCTGTTCCACTTTCTATCAGCTCTCACACTTCAAACAACTTTATGAAAAGTAGCACAGGGTGGTGCATTGTTTGAAGTCAACACTGCTCTGACATTTCACACAGAAAGACCTCAAATTGACCTCACGGGCGAGCACCAGGGTGGTTGTCATGAGCTGTGATCACAGATAACATGGAAACATTTTACACACACACACAAAATGAGGCACGCACGCACACACACACACACACACACACACGTCTTCCTTTTCATTTCGCATCAGTGACCTTTGCAGGTTTTGTTTATGTCAGCACGTTTAATCTGGACTCAGACCATGGGAGCTGGTTAAATATACAAATTGGCATGAGGTCATCAATGCACAAATGTTGACTTCTTTGTCCTCTTCTTTGCTTCTTGTTTTTTTTTCTGCTCTATCCCCTCAGGGCAAGACTGGAAGAGCTAAGGATGTTTCTGGAAAACGAGACGTGGGAACTGTGTCCTGTCAAGTCTAACTTTAACATCGCCCAGCTCCATGTGAGTTAGAATCACATCACTGGGGCGGGGAAGTGAAGCATGGTGGCATTCATTTATTCCACACTCTGTCTGTGAAATATGCATAAGGATTTAAAACATGTGAGATTTCTGTGTGTGGGTGTCTCAGCCTGTATATCAAGATAAGAGGAGTGAAATTCACTGAACATTATATAACTGGTTGCTGTCCCTTTTGGCCTGTATTTTAGAGGGTTTTATTGCCCACACTCATTAGCAATAGTTGAAAAATAAAAACTTGAACATCAGACAACCAGCACCAAAAATGTTTTTGGTATGTACTGGATATACACTGTAACCAACTCAAAGGAAAGATCATCATTTCATATTAAAGCATGGACATGAAGAAATGTCAGAAAGATAAATTGATTTAATTCAAAGCATGTTTTTGTTTTTTTTTAATTTTCATGCATCTTGTTTTGTCCGTCTTGCTCGGGGATATGTGCAACAAACATGAAAAATAATCTAAAGAATAAACCCACTGGCGTGGCAATGTCCACATTACTTTATGGTACACAGGCAGTGCAATGCTCAGCTGTTCTTACAAGATTATTTAAATTTGCCAAAATTTGCAGCGGTTTGTTACAGATATCCCTTCAGGACAATGATCTTGTTGTGACTGTAATACTTACATTTTATACTCTAAATTGTTGACTTTTTGTGAGAAAGTACAGTTGATAGAACCTAGAAATTATTAAATTATTATTAATAAAATTAATTCAAATTAAATACAAAACCTCTTTTCTCCATTTCTTGTCTTATCTGTCTCATCATCACCAAACACCAAACCTACATCTGTTGTCCTTCAAAGTGTCTCTCTGTCCCATCTTCTCCAATCCAGGAGTTTAAATTCATGGGCCAGTGTCGCTCTCCATCCGTTTCACCAAGCAGACAGGCTGTGTCCTCATCCACCCCGGCACAGGAGGAGCTGTCTCTGTTCCAGCAGTACCTTCAGGAGGGAAACCCATTTGAGATGCACATCGAGCACAAAGAGGAGGAGACGGAGGATGTGCTGGCATCTAACGGGGTAAGTGCCAAGGATGGGCAGTTGCACAAGAACTCATGGTTGCAATTGGTGCTTTCTTAATGGTTTAGAAATCATTGTATTGGTGTTAAATGTGTGTTGCCCAGTCTGTCAAAAACATTTTGACAAGAATTTTTCACAAGGTAGTAACCAGGGATAGTTGTTTTAATTTACAGTTAGACAAGGAACACTGGTGTCCATTTACTGTTCATCATACACACTGTTTTGCCCTCATATCTGCTAATTCAGCCAAGTTTTTCATTGCCACCAGTCAGATACTGTGCAACTACTTACATAAGTATGTCCAATTAACAAGGCTACCTGTTGAGGTAAAACACCAAACAAGTTAATGAAGAGACAAGTTGATTAATTGGTGTGTAATCACTGTGGGTCTTTAAGTGGTTTACAGCAGCCCTCAAGTTGCCATCAGTAGGGCCATAACACACTTTTATTAACAGTGCAGAGCCAACAGTGCAGAACCTGCCATGATCATTATAGCACTTTGATGCATTGTCTGACATGTTGTATAAGCTGTGAGATAGCAAATGAATTAGTGGGAAGCTCCAGCACAGGGCCAATGGTAAACACTGAGACTAGAGCTGAAAGTAATAATGGAGCATCTTTGTCATGTAGTCATTTTTCTATGATTTGTTTTGCTCTTCATCCATCAGGATTCAGTAATGTTCCTCAGCAAAGCATGGCTCCCAAGAATGCTATTTTAGTGTCATATTTAGTATCCAGACTTACAGTGTTGGAAACCTTTTTATTTCTTAGAAACACATTTTCCACTCTGCATTCTGTGTTAAATATAAATGGTTAGCACTTCATTGGAAAAGAAATGTTGAACTACTAAGTATGGTGCATTTCAGTTTTGCATGCAGTCTGTGGTGTCCTGTAAAACTACCAGGCCTACCACTTTGGCAACATACATAATTGACAGAGAAGACCAGCACAGCTTGAACTGGGAAGAGAGCATTGGGTTCTTATCTCATCCACCAACTTAAACCAAGTGCTTCTGCAAATGTGGAAACACAGTGGGCACTGAATTTATCATTATGATTAACAACAACCAAACAGTGGCTACTGCTGTGTGGTTAAGAAGGAGCAAGAGAATCAGTGTATTTGCACTAACAAGGTGCTGTTTGCAGCTTAAGTTAGTAGTCCTCTTGTTTCTTGAGGCAAGCTTTAAGTCTGCACACAGGTGCAGTGACACCCAGACACATCACCCACTTTTTTTATATGTTTTTCTCAGTTTTTCTTCTCAAGCTCAACATCAAAAGCAATATTGCTCTATCTATAATATGAGGCTTACCAAGACCCTAGCGTGGCTTGCTCTTAAGCTTGTAATCCTGTCTATATGGCTGTTGTGTTGCCTGAGCTTGCCACTTAAGGACAGAGAAAATATTGTTTTATTTCAGGGCTTTACCTGAACGCTCCTCTGAGAGGTGAATGACTCTTTTTTTTGTGCTTACTTCCCACAGGCCAGTTGTTTCATGTATGTATCAGGGCTAAAAGATGTGGATGTTACTTTTTACCAATCAACTTTCAAATATTTTAATCACAGCCCTTACTTGTTTTTCTTTTTGAGTAGCCGATTTGTATTTTGTGTTATTTTATTTTTATCTTTGTAGATCTTTGATAAAGGTGTGTTTTCTGATCAACAGCAGTGACAAAATTTCCCCATGGCATCAGATTTTTTTCACACATATCGCCCACAACAAGTGATGCATCATGAAAGTTTCGCAGCATGTTGTAACAACATTTGACTTGTTTTCGTCCCTTCTCCTCACCTCGTCTGTACTGTACTTGTTCTTCGCACTGGTGCTTTGACCACAGTTTTTAGCACGACCTCCGTCTGATCTTTCTATTCCCAATTTCCCAAGTATGAGTCAGATGAGCTGGAGAAGAGTGTGTATCAGGATTACGACAGCGACAGTGATGTTCCTGAGGAGCTCAAGCAGGACTACGTGGACGAGCAGACAGGTGATGCCCCTCTCAAGAGGTAAGCTCCAAGTCAAATTATTTTAGACTGTTCTGGAGTGTCAGAGGATGACAAGTGAAGTTACATGGTACATCAAGGTGTCCATCACTTCTACTCTTTTATGAAAGAAAATTTCGTATTATTCACACATACTAAATAAAATGATCTTCTCTTGAATCTTTTAAAGAGGTTCTAAAAGGATGTGAAGTCACGCATTAACCCACTTTATTTTCATTTAGCAATGATAATTTTAGCTCACCTCTGCCTTACCCTGCTAAGTAGGCAGAAAGCTTCTAGAAAGCTTTTTGTCTACCCATGAAAAATTCTCTTTCTTCCCACCCTCGCCTACGTAATTGAAAGACTAGTCGCTCTTTAATAACTGCAGAGGCAATCATGTGTTCCTTGCACTGCGTGTAAAAGGATTCATTTTCATTTGAAAGAGAAAGTTGAATGCAATTGAGGAAAAATGTGTCTATGTTATCAGTGTTCAAATCTTAGGTTCGTATAATTTATGCAAACAAAGCTCTTCTTAGCATGGCATAGCTGTAATTATTAGGTAGTCCTCTCAAAAACTGATGTGGTGGGCGTCATAAGTAACCACATAAATTTGGATAATTTTGATGCAGCGTGATGGAGTTGTGGATTTTGTAACCCTCTGTGTTCAGTTTGGTGTGTCTCTTTTAGTAAACCTACTGCCCTTGCATGTGCTGGACAGAATTAATAAGATTCTCAGATTGTGTAGGTTTGTTTATTCATATCTGAGAGATGACATCTAGTTTTACACCGGATTTGTACGGGAAACAAGAAACAATACTATTACTTATTCAGTAGCTGCCCATTACAGCAGCCTTGTTACAATGATCATTTCCTGTCATGTAATGTACAGTGACGTATTAATGCTATTGTGATGTTTGTGCTCAGTGTTGTCTCATTATTTCACAGGTCTAACATGCTTGATATTTTCACCACATTTCCTGTTCCTTTACCCCATCTGAATTAACCTGACATTAGCCTATAGCCACTAAAATGCTAATTTCCTACTTTTATAAGCAGGAACCACTAATTGTTAATTATTGAATGGGTCGCATGATCACATCCGGAAATTACTCAGCCCATGTAATGATTGCTGGCTAATATGGCTCAATGATCGGTGTCAGGGGTCTGGTACTGCAGGAGCATCAGTTCACAGACTTTACCACCGGGGTCCTCCTGTGTCTCCTGTGTTGTGTAATGAGTTCTGATTGATCAATTACAAGAGATTGACCTGCACTAAGGTCATGCACCTCTGTGATCGTTGCAGAGGATTAGTGATGTTAACATATATTACTGAGTCTTTCCTATTCTCATGTTTCTGCCCTACTTTCTCTCTCTTCACCCCACCTCCAGTGTGTCCCGAGAGACCATAAGAAGCAAGAAAAAGTCTGACTACAACCTTAACAAAACCAATGCACCAATTCTCACCAACACCACCCTCAACGTCATCCGGCTTGTTGGTGAGTCCTACACTAACAAATACACATTCTACCACTTGCCTCTCCTTGAGAGCAGCCCAGACTCACAGCCGATCTCTGGCCTGCTGAGATTTCCATTTACTCACCAATTAAGCTAACGGCTCATTGTGGTCGGCATGCTCAGGTGTGACTGAGCTGCACTAATAATGGTTAGCCCTCACCCTGAGCACTGACCTTTAGTTTCCAAAGAGGTGCTGAGGTTTCTTTTTCACATGGCCATTGAGACACCAGGTCCCATCTTGGAAGAGCGTGCCCTTTGGTAATGTGACCCTCTTGATGTGATCTTCATGCGTGAAAAGGAATAAGAATAGGCAGTTAGCTTTACTGAGTGGTCCTGTGGCTGAATAAAACTTTTACTATATCAATTCATGTAATAGCTCAGGTTGATACAGATTCTTCAGTTTTCAGAGGAAGTGTTTGTCTGTTCATACATCAAAACTTTCCAGCACATCCAGAAATAATTGTTTTGTATTTTTTAAATTTTTTTTATTTTGTCTCTTTACACACTATAGGTAATACTGATATAGAGTTTATGTGGAAAAAGCCAAAGTTTTATTCCAAGCAATCACTTCTAGTTCAGTCTGTGCCGCTCTTTGATGCAGTTAGGTCCCTCCCTGGGTTCTCGGAGCACAATTCAGGAGAAACGGCGTGAAAAATGAGAGTGTTGGAGAAATAGTGATGTCTCGGTGGCAAAGCCAGCTAGATTGAGTTTATTTTTTCTTTTTCTTTTTTTTCCCTCCATTCATCAGTTCTGAGTCAATGGTAACCTTGTTATACCCCTGAACCTCTGTACTTATTTCTTTTCTTACCTTCCTGTTAAATTAAATCCTTGCCCTCCAGTGTATGTAAATGCAGTGCGCTCCTACTAAAGTTCCTCTCCAAAGGACCCAGTTTCACTGTTCCACTACTTTCACTTAGTCCAGATTTACTTAGAAACAGAACCATTTCATTGATTGTAAACTAATACTCCACCAAAAAAAATAAAACAACACAACATTTGTCACACTGTGGTATACATCAAGGGACACAGAGCTTTTCCAACACACCCACATCTCTGGTAACTCCCATGTGTTTGTTCCCTCTCCGTTCAGGAAAGTACATGCAGATGATGAACATCCTGAAGCCGATCGCCTTTGACGTCATCCACTGTGTGTCACAGCTCTTTGACTACTACCTGTACGCTGTGTACACCTTCTTTGGACGCAATGACATGGTACAGTGTTTCTGATCCATTCAGCTGTTTGACTGCACAAGAGCAATAATACTGAGAGTTAAAACACACACCGAACCCACTTTTGACTGTTCTAATGTCAGCTCTGCATCTGTGACTGTCTCTACTGCTACAATACACACAACTTATAACCTTGAGTTCAACACAAACTGATCATGTCACGCAGCAGTACTTGATGTGTATCAGCTGACATCTGTAAAACGCACTAGCACAGGCTTTGTACGGACAGAACTGGCAGTCAGACTACAAACATATACATAGAAAGTAATTTGGTTGCCTCGCTGACACAAAAGTTTTAGCTGCCATTAATGCACCACAACATCTCCAGTTTGAGTCCAGTTTGCTTTTTTTCCTCTGTAGTTAATGTAACTACTTATACTACGACAGAAGCTACTTCAAATTACTTCTGCTGCATCAGTGTTACGGTGCTTTAAGTAAATAGTCTGGATTTATTATATCTAAAGCTGGATTTTGGATTTTTTTTTTTATGTCTGTTAGATGATGTACAGTGAGACGGGATAACTTCTGCTTCCATCTTTTCTCATTGCTGTCTGTAGCAGAGTGAAAATTCCAGCTGAGCGATAGGTTACAGTCTGCGAGCCCAGTCTCCTCCACTCCATCTAAAGACTATCATGTCATTTATACTGTGCCTCACAAAGAAAGAAAACGGCATTTGTGTCACCATCACCCTCGGGGAAGTGGTAATGATAGCAACAAAATGACTTCTGTCCCATCGAGGTGGGAAGAGATAAAAAAGATAAACGCTCTGCGGGGCCGCTGCAGTACAGATTATTGGTGTGCTTGTGTGTGTCATGGGGTGATGAAGGAAAGTGACACATTAGTTGTACGTTGACAGTTTGTCAGGAGATGTTTTTCTTATGTCCCTAAATTTGACCACTGGGGGTCCATGAACAGTATTAGTGTGTTTCTATCACAGTCTTTCTTTCTGTATTCCTGACTTTATTCATATCAGTCTTTCTCCTTGTTACTGGCGTCCTTGTCTTAAACTCTCTTTTCCCTCACACATATGCTGGATGTCATTTTTTCCCCATCTTCTTTTTCATCTTTTGTGCCATGTCCTTAATCTTGTATGCTCTGCTCCTTTCACATGGAATTGCTGGTCTTTTATCCCTTCTGCTTTTTTTTTTCTCTCACTACTCTCATACCACGCTTTATCTCTTAGTCTACATCTCTCTGAAACTCTCACTTTCTCTTTTTTCCCTCAGTTCCCATAGTTCTCATTAAGTATCATTTCATGAACCCACCCACTTCATTAATGGTCTCTCTCAGAGAGGAACCTACAGTAAAATGCTAATGTCCCCATGAATCTTTAAAAAGCTGCTAGAGAATACTATGCACATATGCTGGTATTTTGACCTAGGCTCTGCTCTCTTTACAACGCTGGAATCAAGATGGACTGCTTGACTTCTCTACGTGCAGAGTAATGGTTGTCATTAATATTCAAAAGGGTAAATAGCCCCATTATCTGTGTAGATTGGCCCTGTCAAGTCAAGCTGCAATACTGACTCTGCTGATGCTAAAGATGCATTGTGTGCTGTGCTCACAGATCCATTGATAACCAGGCTTTCAACTGCTGGTATTATTGGGAGAGGAAGATTTGCAAACGCATTTTTGGAAAAGTGATAAATGTTTCAAAAAGCTGTGCCCGGTGGGAATAACTTGGATATTTCATTTGGTCATCTTTTTTAGGAAGAGATAGAAGAAGGATATAGTGAGGGGAAAAAAGAGGCAAGACAGAGAGATGTAAATTGAAGGATGCAGGGAGGATAAAGATGGATGAGTATGTACTGTGTCGCTCTGTTTTTTGCAATATGATGGCAGAGAGAGGGGAGGAGAGGGGTTGGCCACCCAAACAGATAAGGAGGACACAGGTGCTGAGACAGACCTGCAGAGAGAGAAAAAGAGAGTCAGGAAAGTATCTGACACTTGAACAGATGGCTTCTCTTAAAAATGAGCAATAATTTTCACTCTCGACTCCTGACTCCCACAGACAGGTCTTCACACTGGCTGAGTCAGAGTGTTTGTACCGACAGAGTCACCGGTGACGTATGATAAAATCCCCTACACCCTCGCAAATGCGTTCTGTCTTCTTTCACATAATTGAACAATGCTGTTTTAAGACTATAATGTCATAAACTGATTCTTCACAGATAGCAGAGAGCTGGCTTTGAAATTTCTTCCTCTCATGCAAAACTATTTTACTTCTTTAGGACAGGTAATTGAAGGGGCATTCCAGTGGTTTACTATGTGCTTCTTTAAAGTCGGAGGACACAAAATAAACAGATTTTAAAATAAATGGTCAAAAGCTCTATTATGGTTCAAAAGCTCCAAGCATCTTAAATTTTCCATAAAGCGCAGCAATTGTGTATTTTGTTTATTTAACCCTGATGAGATTTTTTTGTTTGTTTTTTTTCCCTAACAGGCTCTGTGGTACATCTTGTGATAAGTAAACTGAACTTCACATGCAAAATCAGTGGAATGCCCCTTTAATGTCTTTATCTGTCAACCGTATTGTTTCTACCATTTTACCATGTGCACATTTGGACAGTGCACAGTGAGTGGTGGACCTCTACATGTCACATGAACATAAACTTAGCATCAGTTTGGATGCTCATTTTGAATGGACCATTGTGTATAACCTTAGGGACAGAAGTTGGTCAATTTCTGAAATAAATATCTCGATCAGTGGTGGTGGTGCATGTGAAAGAATGTCTCAGAGCAAATTAGTGTGTGCACACATGACACTACACAACCAGAACCAGAAGAAAATTAAGATGCTACTGTGTATCCTGGTAACAAGGTTCAACATTTGGATATTTCAGCAGTTTCTGATCAGTCAGAACAGAGTGTATCTGTATCCAGAGTCGATGTGAACAAGAGCAATTCCACCCTTTACTCCTATTAATCAAATTCTGTTTCTTTGTCTTTGTTGCTTCTCTCTTTTTAAAAGAAAATTCTGAAAGACTTTCCCAATGTTGTTTGTTTTTTAATTTGAACTTTTGCTTCTTGTTTTTCCTTCCTGCTTTTTCATCCATAGCCTGCCCCAAGCCCATCTTTGTCAACTCATAGTGGCAGAGACGCGGGTACTGCCTGGGTGGTGGGCCCTGCTTGCTTGGTAAGAGTAGACCCAGAAGTGTTTTGTCCTATGCACAGGGTCGTACTCGCTTTGTGAGTCCAAACTACTAATCAACACTTGGTTGACCAGTAGTTTGGTGGTTGATTGTGGTTGATTTGAAGCCCTTAAGCTGTGTGTGATTTGCTTCCCTCAAGTGACATCAAGCACATCTGAAAGTGATTTCAGAGGCATTTAGATGTTAAGTTTGCTGTGCTTTCATCCTCTTCACTCTCCTCTTTTACCTCTCGTCCGTCATCTGCTGTAGCCGGTTTGATTGTCTGACACCGATGTCTGTTCCTCCTAGTTACTCCTCCCTCTTTTGGATTAGAGTCGCCTAGAAGCAGAAAGTAAAGATTCTCTTGTCTCCGGCTACGTGAGATGAGAGCAGATGTTGGTGTGTGTGTGTGCGTGTGTGCGTGTGTGCGTGCGTGCGTGCGTGCGTGCGTGCGTGCGTGCGTGCGTGCTGTCATACTCTGCAAAAGTGTGTGCTCTCATAGAGGTAGGTGCCTGTGCACAGTGCAGACACTAACTGTGTGTGTGTATATATGTGTGTACTCTACAGTATGAGTCATCGGGTCTGGGCCTTATCAGCAGCAGACTGAGAACCACACTGAACCGGATCCAGGAGAGCCTCATTGACATGGTAAGACTGTAACTCCCAACCACCACTCTTCACGTCCTTATGTACCTCTCTCCACTTAACGCCTCTCCCCGTACTTTTCTGTCCATCCATCCCAATCACATGTGTGTTCTTATTGTTGAGAGAGTCCACTGCACGTGTCACCACAAAATGCATTATGGGTCATCATTATCTGGCCAGTGGTCGCTCACACATTCGCACACCTCCCTTTGTTTAAGTGGCCGCACCAGGGTGGATGCGTGTGTTACTCCATTAGGGCTCTCAATCACTGCTCCCTTCTGTAATACTACAGAGAGACAATTAGTCTGGTCCAGTCCACACTCTCCACACTTTTTTTGTCTGATAGTGTATCTGCCTATAATGTGTCTCATCTCTGTTATATGATGATAGTATAGTGTTGTCTCCCTTCTGCCTTTCAATCATCTTCATATCCAACACCCGTCTTGGCCTGTGTTCAGAGAAATCAGACTTGTATTTATATCTGGCCTTAATCTGCAATAACATTGCAATATCATTTGAAAATGTAATCATTTATACAGTATTTAAGTGTTCACTTCTGAAGCTGTAGAAAACAGATCATATTAGCTCAGCTTTTATTTCAGACAAATATAAAGGCCAAAACTGAGGCATTGGAAAATAAAGAGACTGATATTGCCTATGCATTAAATTAGATTTGTATCATGTATCACAAGTTGTGAGTCACAGTACTACATCACCTCTGAAAATGAAAAAGAAAATATACTTTTCCCCCAAGATGAGCCCATTTCCTAAGAACCTGTAGATGAATCTGTCTGTCTCGATCGAATATCCTCTCTAATTTCATTTGTACATTGACGTCACACCAGGATGTAGGACGGTCTATTAAAGTTTGCAATTTTGTCTTTTTGGTTCTAAATCATTTTTTGCAACCTTTAGAAACGATCTGCCAGTAACTTGATCACAGATTTGGGTTGTGCTATGTTCTGAATTTACAGTGTACTTACATTATCAAGGGTTGTCAGCTGTTACTGCCAATAACAACTTAATGGCAAGCTGTCATGGAAACCATCAACCTAGATGTATATCACGTATATCACATTAGAATATAAAGTGAGGTGAATGGAACTGAATTATTTTCCAACCAGCATCGCCTTTGTGTGTAGTTTTCCATGGTGGGCACCTTTTTAAAACGCAGCATTTATCTGACAGTGTAGTGTAATGGTATTTTAGCAGTGCTAGCTGCTTGGCTGCATTGTTTATAGCTGAGCAGTGCGGGGTGGCCTGAGGAAAAGGAAAAAAACAAGAGGAAAAATAAAGTAGGAGGGCTGAGGGAGGAGAACAGATAAAGTCAGGAAACCCAGAAAAGAATGATGAATTATCAAAACTTTCTATTGTGTTGAGCAGTGTAATTTAGCAGCATGTTTCCTCCTGTCGGGGGGCACTACAGCAGCTATTCACACCTCAGTAATTTTCCGGCTAAATTGTGAGCCATTTTCAAATGTCACACAAGCTGTGGCTGATGAGCTCAGTGCTCAGCTGCCTTCTATGGAGCATATGTTTATCCTACGAACTGGTCAATTGATCAAATGGACACAGAGAGACAAATGGACAGACCAGGTAGAGAGAGAGAGAGAGAGAGAGAGAGAGAACAGAAGAGAGTGATGCATTGCACTGAGGTGTGGGCTTCTGTGAGAGAGAGTGAGTTCTCTCAGGAGACAAAACGGTGCTAAACCTAAACACACACACACATATCAGATGAGTATAATCATATCACGTTGTGGCCACCTCAGGTTATCTGACTAAAACCACCTTAGAGGGAGGTCTTTCAACACCCATCCTCTCTCCAATGTATCGGCAAATGCTTTTATTCTGTCCTTTCACATATGCAAAACTAGTTTAGCTCATCTCAATAAATCATCCTATGTTGGAAGAATGCCCTATTTTCCAAACTAGCACAGCACTCCCTCGTTTTTTTCATCACTGTCTCACTCTCCTGCTCCTCTGTGTTTCACATCATGACCTGCACACATAAATCTCACCTACACACTCGTCTACTAAAAGTATTAATACACATCAGCTGTGTCTACCTGTTGATATTTTTGTAGCACTCTCATTTCCAGACATAATGCAGATTGTCATATATGAGTTATTATTTATATCCAGTTACCATGGTCTTATTAGATGTGGGGACATATGGATTAGAAATCCATCTTTTCTTTTTTTTTGATAGAAGTGACTTCACTCCATTGTGAAAATCTATATACATTCAGGTGGAGCAGACAAAAGCACTGCTTTACCTGCATACAAATACACACACCCACACACTCCAGAGATTGCGGCAGGGTAGACCTCATTTGTAAACAGATTATAAAGTTAATTGCACACTGCATTTCAATTGAGCTGCTGAATCCTTGCGGTTTTGTTCCTCTGCTTTGCTGTCGCAACTGTTTGATTCTAAAACCAATGTGCTGCTAATGACTCAGTGTCCCATATGAACGTCAGCGAGATTCCATCTCATCTCATCTGAGGCACAGAGTGGCTTCAGCGTAAACTGGGAGCTCTGTGGGGAAAAAGTAAAATATCATCCCCTAGTTTATGTTCCATTTCCCTTCCTTGATTACCTTTCTGAAACCCCTGTTGCTTGCCTGGGTTTGACAGTTTTCATTTTGAGTTCACTCACTTTTGGCTTTGAATATTTCATTTAGAGTGCTTGGAGGTTGTGAGGTTAGGGGGAGAAACTTCTGTGAGTGGCAGAGGTGTAATTGCCTTGTTCAAATATTCAACGTTTTCCACAAAACACTTGTTACATAATGTTTAATCACATGCGCTGCCATATGTCATCTTTATCTGAGTGTGAGGCTCTGAATAGTTACAGGAAAGGAGTCAGCTGTCCTGTGAAATAATGATCTGCTTACAATCCTTGCTTGGAAAAATTCATATCCTCTGGTGATGCAGCTCGGGGCAGGTCGGGGGCCAGAGCCTTATCAGAATAATGCCATGAACCCCCATCTGTGGGCATACTGTCGCTGCCAGAAAGTTCAGCTGTGACAGCTGTTGAGTCACCACTGCAGGCAACATTGTGAAGAGAGCTGACACAGGTTAGCATTTCCAGTGAAGGACACCTTTGGGTGACTTCTCTCACTGCATAAACCACTAGTATTTACTCTGTCAGTCCATTTTTCTCACTTGTTTTTCCAAGTATTTCTCTGTCATTCCTTTCATTTTTTCCCTTCACTTTTCCTCCTTCCATCTTATCTGTTTGTCCTATCGCCTCTTTCTCTTCCGCAGCTGTGTGTGCCAGTGATTACATGCCTCTCAGCTCTCAGCACAAATAACTGCTTGTATCATTCCACATAGTTTATTGCTGCTTCTGACTGAATATACAATGGCGTGTTTGTATGTGTGTTTATTTCACTGTTCACCATTGGCCCAGGCATGAAGATAAGATCACCGGGAAATTATATTTGATTTCCTTTTTCTTTGTTTGATTCAAGACTTAAAGTTGCTCAAGTCAACACAGCATTGTGTGATTTGTTGATTAGGTGTGTGTGTGTTTGTGTTTGCATATGTTTATGTTTATGGGTCCTCAGCTTTAATGTAGAATGGGGCTCAGGCTTTTTCAGGCCTGGCACTGAAACAGGAATGAGGAGTTGGGTAATTTCTGTGTTGGCACCAGTAGTCTGGCAGTGAGTGGCTCTAGATGTCTACACCAAAACACACACTAACAGACAAGAAAACACACACATACCAAGAATTTACAACTTGAACTTTAACAAACAAGCTAACACGCACAGGTCTATCATCGTCCTGTACATAATTTCAACACTGAACACTGTCCAACACACTTTTCATGCTCTCATGCTGCCCGTCTCCCAGTGGCAGGGTGATAATCCCTAAGCATGTGTTGTGGTTGTGGTTTGCTACACTGGCTTGGCACAGCTGACACACACTGGCGTGCCGCCCCTCATGAGTAGCACTGGCTAATGTCACACACACATATAAATACAGACTACATTGTCTCATACACACCATGCGCTGAGCCCAGTCATTAGCTCTCATGAGGGCACATCACTGTCAAGGCTGGTGTCTTTGTTGGGGACTGCTGTCTCACTCTGTGACTGGAGCAACAAACCCGAGGGGATTGCCATTTGACAGGGATTATACATCATAATTAAGCTCCATGGTGAGATCTTTATGCTGTAGTTGTCAGGATATCATAAGTATTGACATTTTGCGGGGGTTTCAGCAGATTGCACACAAACACGCACACACAGACACAAACTTCATTGATAGCCCCAGCTGCAGGTCATGCTCCTCAGCTGTGATGGGGAAATAGTTGATGCCCCTCAATGCAGCGTCTCAGCTCCCTGTCTGCAACTTCTGCCGATGACTCATCGCACCTCCCACTGCGACGTACACGGCAGAATTATGCACTTTAATTTAAATCCTTTCATTTGTATTGTGCATTTCGCTTTTTCCCACCACTGTGGACTCGAGTTTGGCTCAGTCATGTTCACTTCTCTTAAATCAAGCACCTTAAGCAAGGTATTTTCTTCTTCTGTCTTGGCTGTTTTGTCGTCCTGAAGCAGGTGAGCAGACCAGCAGCTAGGGGAAAGGAAGTTGCCAGAGAAAGGTTTAGAGGGGACGGGCAGTGTCACACAAAATAAATGAAGGCCCTAATTCCATTTGACATTTATCTAATGAGAACCAAATTTCTAGTATTAGAGTGACAAAGAGGTGCAATAGGATCCACTTGACAGTAATTGCCTGGCAGCCAGTCCACTCAACTTGGCCATAAATCTCCACGGAAAAGATTGGAGAGGAGTAAGCAGTCAATCACGATAGATTGAGACACTTCAACTGAGAGATCACTTTTCAACTCCCAGCTGGAAGCTTCCCTCAAGACACGGGTGATTACACAGCTAGGTCTTGGGGTTATTTATTAGATGTTTATTTTACAGGAAAATAACATTTAAAAGTTATCTTACTTTTCATATTTTGCCTTTTATTATTTGAAAGGTACAATAGCCAGATTTGCTTTGTTAGGCTGCAGGACTTCACTCTACAGTCCTTTACCTTGATCTTCTCTATTGATTCCAAAATACAAAGGCACTCAGTTCACTATTAAAAAGGAAAAAAACAACAAGCAGCTGGAACCAGTGAATTCTTTTGGCATTTTGCGTAAAATATGTCAGTTGTGGAAACTGTTGCAGATTAATGATCTGTTGGTCATTATTTCGGCTCTCGATGAATGTGGCAAAGTTTAAAGATTGTGTAAATTTTAAAGCATTTCTTTCTAACATTGAAAATTTACAACAATCAAAGTTAAAGTTCAGAGTGAAACATATTATTAGGGCTGTGTGTGGGGGGTGTGGTTTGATCCAGTTTGACGAACACTGCTGGCTGCTTGACATCTGCTTCACATTTTGATTTAAATAATGCTGAATCCTGATTGGTGCACTGAAGAATACGATATCATGTATTTATAAACTACCAATTTTAAACTGTTGAGAAGAGCCCAGACAAAAACACGAATACAGAAATTAGATTATTATGTGTTCATGTAAGACAACATTTCCCACAGTTTGAAGCTGATTTTCAGGGCCTTCTTTTTTTTTAATACCAGCCATTTATGTTGAGGCCTATTTCCTCTCAATCCTGCCGGGTCCAGGTCCAGTAGACTTGATTCTGAAAAGGAGTTCCCATCTCTCCTCAGGTGTCTGCTGCTGCTCCTTTTCCTGTACCCACCTTCTAAACTACCTCTGCCAGTTACATTAAAAACTCAGCTTCTCACAACAGATCGCCTCATTGTCATGCAAGGAAAATCCGATAATAAAATAGACATCTCTGGCAGAGGTCAGCCCTGGCTCAGCACTTTACAAAAGCAGAGTTTTTCATTTTTATCGGAACCAAGTGAAACCCATGGACTGCAACGCAGACTGAGGCTACTCTGGGTGTAACGAGGGAGCCAGTAGCTGTAGTTTGTTTCCATAGTGATAGGACAAACAGTCCACTTGCAGCAGGACTTTTTGGAAACTGCTAGAACCAAACTCACGGGTGGTTTTGTGTTCAACAAAATAGCCAGTAAGTTATGATGAGTTGTAAGTGCGAGTATGGGCCTGTAAAAAGAAAATCTGAAAGGCGCTCCGGAAAGACGAGACTGAGAGTGAAAGCTGGTAGGATGTTTCCCCATGGGCCTGCTGTTAACGACTGTTCATCCCGATCGATACAAAGGGATAGTGTCACTTCTGCCTGAGGCATTATGGGAAGGAGATTACATGTCCCATATGAATAACATTAAAGCAAAGTAAAAATATATATATATTTGAATCCTCACACACATTCACAACTGTTTTGACCATCTAGCTCATTAAAAATAATCTTCAGCTGACTAAATATCTCATCCTCTTGAAGTGTTTGATGAAAAACAGCAGGGATTGATAGTCATCGAGCTACTGCTGTATCCCTGTGTTTCAGTCTTACTCAAAGTTTTGCTCTTGTCTGTTTTCAAATCCCTCCCTGGGTGTTCATTTTTTTTAAGTTTTCTTTTCATTGGGAATTCAAGGGCTTAATTTCTAATTATTACACAAGGGTAGATAAGCTCCCTGGCTTTGATGCTTGATGTCTTTATACATTGTTGTTGGTCCACATGGGGAAACCGCTTTGGTATTAATACCACATAAACAGAACCAAAATTTGTTTTCCCTTTCACCTGTGCAAAGAATACAAAGGTCCTCAAAGACATTAAAGTTGATGTTTTGGCAAGCTGCTCCTCCTCAACTACTGGATGTTAGAATCAAGTAAAGAAATTGTTGCACAGGGCTGCTCTCTAAAGCCCTCATCAAATTATTGTTTGGCTTCATATTAATGCAATTGCAATGAAACATCTCTTGAAGTGCTGCTTTTCCTTTCCATCCATTTTTGTCCCAGTACATTCTGTATGTGTATTCTCTCTGTAAACACCGAAAATATCCTTGATAAATTGAAAGGAGCCATAACTCCTACAGTCTGACTCACTCTTCCGTTTTGTACCATTCATATTAATTATTGATCATCAATGGAGTCTTATCAGCTCCTGATGGTAAGGACACAGACGCTACAGCGTGGCTGAGAGACTGTGGTATCTGCACCACAAGCTCAAAAGACGAAAAAATAAAAAGACTGCAGAAAAAAAGTTTAACCTTAACTGCACTGTAGTGTCAGTGGATGCTGTCAGAAGGGAAGATGCTTGGATCAAAAATTAAACAGACCACACACAAAACAATAAGCAAAATTAAACATGTTAGATGTATTTAGGTATTAAGGCAGGATCATTTGGTTATGCTCCATATATATGTGTGAGCATAAGCTGAAGTCCAACAAACTTTTCTTGTAACACACAGTTACCTTAGATGTGGTGTAAATCCCAATTTTCCCCATTTCTTTCTTGGTGGTTTAACTTTTGCTGTCACTTACCACAAATGAGTTCATTAACAAGACTAAGAGTCAAACAAAATGTTTTTAATTAGTGCCAAATTGATTGAACATTTAGATTCAGTGTATGATTGTTAATGTGTTCATGTAAGTGGGGGTTGTCTTCTTCAACTTGCTTCACCCAAGTGTAACTTCAGTCATTAAAGTGGCCTTTAGTTTAGTCTGTGACGGATGTATTTTAACATCTTGTAAGTTAAAGGTTTGAATTACTTTAGTAATACCCAAAGCATTACGTTTGTTAAGTGTTATCCAGGGCCAGAGAGTTTTCTGTTTAAAAAGACTGAAACTATCTGTCTGTCACAGAGAAGTTTTGGGCTTGTTCTTGGTCATCATTTAGCAAAAATGTCCTAAAATGGTTCATTAACTTCAAGGGCCACTTGTATCTGAGCTCCAGTGCCAGACAGATAATTAAAATACAGTGAGCTGACAAAGAAAAGAATTGTTCTCTTCCTCAGGTCCTTCGTCTTGGCCCCAGTTTTGTTAGTTTAATTCAGATTTTCCTGGACATTCAGACACCCACACAGATATTTTTGCTTCTCTAACTCAATGGGACTTTTTTTGTTTCACCCTATTATTTTCCATGTGAATTATCAGTAAGTGTAATGAAATGGAGCTAACTAAACATTGATTTATATGTTGTTTATCCACAATGGTACTGGTAAATGTTTGAAGATACCTGGCCTGCATATTTTCTCTGATAGATACTCATGGCCACTTTACTCATGCTTATAGGTTATTCATCAGAATTACCTGTAGAAATCTTACAGTAATAGACAGCTTACATCTTCCTTCTTTATTTTTATTTTTTAAAACCACGATTATAAGTGTGTCCCGATTATCAATTGATTTGACAAGAGATACTGCCAAAAAAAAAATTGACTTATTCAGAAACGAAAGCATCATCTTACAAAGCTCATTATTTACAAAGTAAATGTGACAAAAAAAGCTAATATTATCATAGTCATGCTTTAAATAGATTAATTACATGAAAAGTTCTCATCCTCCCTCCTCGGCTGATATATTGTGATGAGAAATTGTAGCCGATGTCTGTAATGTAAGAGATTAATAAATGTGGATGTATGTTGATGTAAAAATGGCCATTAATAAATGTAACATATATGTTATATCAGTAAACATAACATGTTATTGGTGGTTGTGAAGGGGCGCTTTCCTTCTAAAAATATTGTTTTGTCAGTCAACTCCTTAAAATTCTCTGTCATTACTCTTGTCTGTGAAAGAAGCAGTTTGAATGAGGGCATATTTGCTGCAGGTGTAGCTGCAAGAGAAATCTTAATTATTGTGTTATCAGATCTCCTACTACCACTGTCCTGATTAAGTAATTTACATAAGTGTGTAGATTACCCCAAACTGTTAGATGAAAATACTTAACAGTCTGCTTCTGTACAATAGATTTATTAAATTGAGCTTTTTTTTTTTAAGCCTATTTAAGCCCATAGAAGAAAGCAGGTACAGGAAAGATGTGGATTTTTCTTTTTTTCATATGTTATTTATAAAATTTTCATAAAACAAAAAAGAAAAAAAGTGGACAGGGACAAACAGGGACAGTACCCACTTCCTCCCCCTCTCAGGAAAAAAACATTTCCTCTGCTCGTCTTCATAGGTTTCTATCATAATTATGTAAAGAACGTAATGTAACACGTATCAAGTTCAGTTGTCAATAGAGGTTTAGGTTCGTCAGAAGAACTATACGTTTCAAAATTTGAAATGTTTCCTCTGACATAGTACCTGTTTCATAAATACCAGAAGAAATGGGATGACTGTAAATTCAGCTTTAAGCTGAGCTGATAATAAGAATAAATTATCAGTGTACAGCTCATTTATAGTCAAAAGTCCTTTCCCTTTCCATGTTAAAACACAGCATCTAGTTGTTAAGGGGGAAGTGCATGACTAGTGGATAGTTTCCAGGCACCTCTTACATGAAGCAGACTCCAGTGAACCCCTGGGCTTGTTTTTCCAGTTATTTGATTCAGGATCTTTTATCAGTGGACTACTCTCTGTTCCTCTGTGCTGCTCTTGAACAAATTGTGCCCTGCAGTGAAACCTTGTTTACTACCTGAAGGGCTTGAAATGCGCATTTTTTCCTCACTTGCTAAAGTGGCAGTTGATCTTTAGAGTACAGGGCATTCAGGAAGTATTCGGACCCCTTCACTTTGTGTTATGTTGCAGCTCTATAAAAAAGACCCGGAGCTTCCTAGAGCTGCTTGTTTAAGTTTCTCCCATGTCAGTGACCTTCAGGTTCTTGGTCAACTCTCTTACCCAGGCCCTTCTCCCCCAGTTGCTCAATTTGGCCAGGCAGCCAGGAGGAGTCCTGGTTGTTCCACATTTCTTTTATTTAAGAATTATGGAGGCCACTGTGCTCTTGGGAACCTTCAATGGAGCAGAAATTGTAGTCTTCCTCAGATCTGTGCCTCAACAAAGTCCTGTCTCTGAGCTCTGCAGGCAGTTCCTTATACCTATATTACCTTGTATAGACTGGCGTGTCCCTTTCAAAATTATGTCCAATCAATTGTATTGACCACAGGTGGACTCCAGTCAAGGTGCAGAAACATCTCAAAGACAGATCAAAGAGAAATAGGAGGCAGCTGAGCTAAATTTTAAATGTTGTAGCAAAGGGCCTGAATACTTATGTGATATTTTTTAGTTAAACCTTTTTAATAAATTTGCAAAACATAAAATTCAGTTTTTGCTTGTCATTATGGGGTATTGAGTGTACACTGATGAGAGAAAAAATGAATTTAAGCGATGCAACATAACAAAATGTAGAAAAAAATCATAGGGATCTGATACTTCCTGAATGCACTGTAACTGGCCTTCCAGAATTTTCTCAAACCAATTAATTTTACATAAAATGTTGTCAAATACAGAGGGTCTGTAAATACATTTAATCAACTCTTAGTCATAATTTGATTACAGACTATGATTATTTCACTTGTGTGATCTCTACATCAATAAACCAATCGGGCTATTATTATCACAGAATTAAGAAAGCGTCACCAGCTGTTCTGTTTCATTTTTGCAAACTCTGGTCAGATTTCAAAACAAAAGCCTGTTTTAATTTTTTTTTTTTTTTGTGAGTGATATGACATGAGTCAGTGAGCGATAAATAAAAATTTGTGCCTCTTCAGTTCACCGATGTGGAGAAATGCTTACAGTAGTCACAGTGACTTATATAATATACTTTCCCTACCATAGTTTTTTTCTCATTGTTTGCCGCGGCTCACTACACTGCTCTTTCTGCAGATCTCACTCAGCACCCCAGGTTCTTTGTTGGTGTTGGACTTTGATGATGGTGTTGGACTTTGATGATGATTTAAGTTAGTACACTGCTTTGGATGTCTTTACATAACCTGCCAAACTACCTGTCAGCAGTGTAGAAAGGCAGCTGCCTCTGGCTATTGGTAAAACTTCCTCAGATATGTGATTTGTGAATATCTGCTGGGGGAACAGTGTGTTCTCATCCTGTGACACTGAGACTGCTCTGGCAAATGCAATTTGAGAGCATTTCATTGTAGAACTGTTTTATCATGCTTGGATGCACATGATGTATTTTTTCACAGAGGAAATAATTCTCATGCTTGTCATTATAAACTCAATGAGGTTTTAGCATCTCGCACTAAAACCGACTTCGTGTTAATTTTACGTTTGTCAGAACTTTGATTTCTTTTCCTCTCTTTTTTCCTTTTTCTCATTGTGAATAGAAAACGATTCACAATGAACTGACCTCTACTTGTCAATCGCAAACATGTAGTCTGCAAAATGTCAAAAAACTGTGAAAAAACCCCATCATGATTTTGCAGAGCCTAAGGTGACGTGTTATGTTTGTTCAACCAAAAGTCCAAAACCCAAAGATATTCAGCTTACTAGGATATAAAACAAAGAAAAGCAGCAATCCTCTGAGAAGGTGAATGTTTGGGATTTGTTCACTTTTTTGCCTGAAAAATGACTGAAAGGATTAAAATCAAATAATTTTTCCATCAATTTAGTAGAATATGTATTTACATTACTAAAGTATAGACCATATCCACTGAAAATCACCCATGACCGATAATGATCTGTATGTATTTTCTATATAATGAAAATACTCCATTATGGAAAAGCGATTTGACTATTAATCTCAACAGGACAGCAGAGAACCTGCTGCTCAGGTTTAAATATCTTCAGCAGCTGCAGGATGTAAATCAAATGAAGAATGACCGCTTCACTATAAGTCACGCTATATGGAAAAGTCTGCTTCATCCCCTGCTTTTCAGCCCCTTGTATGACTTTGAAAAATCTGTCGCTGATGCTGAATTTGTCCAGTATGGCATTCTTTTGCACGCACTTGGCAACGCAGCCGACACATGGAGTTAGTTTACTTTCATCTCGCCTCAGTCATTTGTCATTTTGATGGAGTGTCATCATAAAAGTGAAATCATAATTGTTTTTGCAGTCATATCTTTCAGGGTATCAAATAACAAACAATTTATGATACAGTTGATTACACTGGATCCAGAATGATAACGAAGAGGTGATATCTCTATATATAAAGCTGCATTTAGAAAGCTTAAACTATTTAGTGATGAATCTGAGGACTTCAGCAGCTGCATCTTGTTTTATGTACTTTATGTGACCATACATTACTATACTTGAATCATAATTGGTACAGGATTAAGAAGAAAGTTTAGTTAAAAAAAAAAAAAAAAAAGAACAAAAGAGCAAAAAGAAAGAAAAAAGAAGAAAGAAGTTAATTTATGATAAGAAATAAGCTTTTTATCTCAGCCTGCTTTACATTTATTTGCAGATTAAAACAGGCAGAAGTGTTTAAATTGTGAGAATTTGTATCTGTTATATTACAATACCAGACGTCTTCCTAAGTATGAGACATGATTTGCATGTTTATCCTCAAAAATCATTTCAATATTCAAGACCACCAAAGGGCAACAACAGTGGGAAATTATGTTAATACTATTCCATCAAATCATGTTTGCCATTGTGAGAAAATAATGAAGCATCTAAGAAACTAATGAACATGAAGCTGGCACTCAGGGCTGTCGCGGTATCGCATTTAATGTGCACGCCAACCCAAACAGGCGAAGAGATAAAACTGTTGAGGCTGCTTCAACCTGCCAAAGCTTGCTGCACATCTAAAATTGTCTTCATTCTCACTGTCTCGCTTTAGAATTGGAACTAGCACAAAATCCAAAATTTCATGTTTTTTTTTTAACATGACAACATTTAAGTATTCAGTGTAGCCCTTGATTTCATCTGAAAAATCCTGCAGAGTTACATGCAGTTAAAAAGAAACACAACTTTTCTCCCAACAGTCTTCCAGAAGCCTCCAGAAGAGTCCTCTTTTTCTTCTTTTTGCATGAAGTGTTTATGCTGCAGGGGCGCAGTCAATGAAAGGTCAAGCCTCCTGTGGAGTGAGTAAAAATAGATTGCTGTAATGTCAAAGTAATGCAGCTGAAGCTGAATTGATTTGATTTAATCAGAGGACAACTACCAGGGTGACTTTCATAAATGCAGCCCAATGACAGAAATTAGTAAAATGCAGGAGAATATCTGTAATGTTAGACAAAGAAAAGTTTGACAAGAAAAGCAGCAGTGGTGGCCACACAGGAAGGGACATCTGGGGTGGGGAAATATGTTTTCATAAAATGTACCTACAGTTGGTTTTTACCTGAGTAACTTTCATTCAGTGTGACCTTATCCACAGAACATACATCAAAACTCTTCATGTGCGGGTGCATTTAGCGGCTGTCTTCCAAATAAAATCCTCTGGTTACACTTTTCGTAACCTCTGAAAGCACAGTGTTCCCAGCAGGAGGAGATCTAAAAGAAGAAAGTAGTCAAAGACATTACTGAAGTCAGTAAGTTATGAGTCATTTTGCTGCTTAGAAAAATGAGCTATGGTACCACTTTTTTTTTTTTTTTTTACCAAACAATTTTACAACTGCAAAGAAGTGCTTAGCCGCCATTGTTAACAATATATTGTTCCTATCTACATATTTGTGTGCAAGTCTCTGTTGCTCTGGTAAGTCACCCGTACAAATGACCATCAGCTGCAGTTTTTGTTTATTTTTTATTTTTTATCATGTTCCAAATCTTAAATCATTGCTCGCACTTAGATGTGGGTACTAATGGCCTCTCTGGATTAAATCCATCACCATTGCACGTTTGTCATGTTTATGTGCCGTGTTTGAAATGTTGAGGACCGTCCCCATTTTAGAGGCTTCAACCCTTCACAGTGAAAATGGCTTTTCGATTAAACCGTTTGTAAGATGTTGACATATGTATAAATTATAACAGGAGGATAAAACAAACATGAGGTTTACCAGAAGAAAAATGCAGTGAAATCCAGGAAATAATAAATTTACCACTAATCTTTTAATCTCATCCAAGTGTTTTTCTTTTCTTCTCTTTTCAGAACAAAAACACATTTTTCCAGCGTGCAACGGGTTTATTTGTAACATAAGAATCTCAATAATAAACCTATCAGCTTTGGGATGTTGTTGCCGTTGTGATTGAGACAGAGAGGGGTTTTGCCTCAGTTTGCCACAAAGACATTTACCACTACAAACTGACGAATACTTGAAAACATGAGTATCGTATGTAAATCTTTAAAAAAGAAAAAAAGACCTAGATTAAGTACAGAAGAGCTCTGGGATTAAAATAATAAGATGATCAAACAATACAGTGCATCTGTGATTTGGAGCCACACTTTCTCTCCCTTTGCCCTGAGTTTAGAGGAGCCATGCTTTCAGCTGGTTCAGCTGTTTACAGGCCAAGTTGTGGGCGCTTTGGTGTAGACGAGAGGATCTGCTGTGAACGCTCTGCAGCTTCTTGCCAAAAGAGGGAAAGTCTGCAGTGGACAAAACGTGCAAATCATATTTTAACATCTATAATGAGACGTTAAACCTAGTTAAAAATGTAAGAAATATCTGTAACACTAATGTAGTGTTACAAGTATCATATTCATTAATAAATTGTTATGTAAAACTCATAATGTTTCATTTTACTGTGCTGAGGAGTGTCATTCCATTTAATATCTCATCTTATTCATGTGTCTGACTTTTAAATAGTAACAGCGTTCATACTTGCAGAGAGTTGCTCTTGGGAGAGATGTATTGCACCATCCATAGGCAAGCCATTAGATTTTCTCCACTGTAAAAGTAATATAATTCAAGCATTAATCTTCTAAATGTGCTAGAATTTCATTTCAGACTGATAATGGTTTCTGCAACACTGAGGGTTTGATTGAATGCAGAGAGATAAGTTAGAGGTTCTAGAAAGGTTGCAGAGCAGGAGACAGTAATATCGTTCTAGCAGGTCTGAACCATAAATTGTGCGAGGAGTTGCATACTGTGCATTTTTGCTCACTTGGCTGTTAATATGTCTTATTTTAGAGAATAGATGGCTGCTGGAGGAATGTGGTATGTCGTCTTAAAACTGTGCACGTCACTGCCTGTTTTACAACAGTGTTTCATCTTCTGTCTGCAAATGAACTTTGTTTCTAGTTTTGTGTGATGATAAAGTTGTCGCGTGTGGACCTGTTACCGCACAAGCTTTGTTGTTTTATGGAGTCAGATTTTTTGGGGGATTAATTAGAGGTGATGTAGCCATTTATTTTAAATATTTCCTTATTCTAGTTTGTTTCTGCTTTGGCTGCTTGGTACAGGAATAAAAATCTGTCCGCTGGTCATCTGGAATAATGGTGCTCATACACAGCATTAGACCCAGATTGCACAGGAGTGGGGTCTGTAAGTGGATGATATGGTACAGCATTAATAGCTCCCATTCGTTCATTACCTGTGTGATTGCTATTGATCCGCCAGAGGTTTCTTCAGGGGGCTTTGCAGCTGCAGAGTGCAAAGCTCTACATGCCAGTGTGATGCATCATGCCATTCAAAACATGCTTTATAGAAAATACTATGATCTGCCTGACTGTATGGGATCTCAGCAGCTTTGAATGTAGATACAGGTTATTGTGATTGATGGGAAAGGATTTGGGTTGAGACCTTCCTTTTTCTGTTTCAATTGTTTTTCAAATGAAGGGATAAAAGGTTTTCTGGATAGAGAGGTGTGGTGGAATATATCAAAAGGAAGATAAATGCTGGCAGTTGAGGAGTGTCTGGTCAGCAGAATTTTAAAGTGTGTGTGTGCTTTGGATGTGACTGAGTTCCACAAGGCTGATTGAATTTCAGATTATGCTTACCCATCAGCATACATCTACATTTTGTCTTCATTTCACAAGTGAAAGGTTTGTTTTGTCACGTTAACTGTGAAAGAAACAGTAAGGCGGTACTCTTGCAGAGCAGCACTGCTTCAGCTGAGCTTCACGGTTAACACTGATAAAATAATTTCTCAGTATTTTATCCAATACGACCTCGGCCACCTGATCAATGCACATCTCTTCTGCTCTTAATAACGATAACAGTAACTAGACTGACTGTACAAGCAAGTGTAACAGGGTCCAAGCGCCCCACAAATTGGTGTATTTGCGCTTCTTCTACAGAAAAGGCATATAAGTACATTTATAACTTAGCTTGCTATCTTTCCCGTCCACCTGTGTCTTCTCCAGGAGGCCGTAGGGGAGAATGCAGGAGTCCACGGCCCAGGAGAGGACAGGAAGGAGAAGGTGCCCAGCCCCCATCTCAGCCAGATGGTGGTCCTCACTAACAGTGGGACTCTGTATGGGCTGGCTCAGAGGGTCGTGGCTACTGAGTCTCTGTAAGTACTCTCTACACAACACCAAAGGAAAACCACAAATCAATACTTTTCAGTGATGCTACTTAACAAATTACTTTCCACATTATGGGAACATAAACCATGCAAAATTTCAGTAATGGTAAAGTGAGTACTTAAATTACACCTGAAGACAGAACGAAGCAAGAAAGCATGGAAGAGATTATGTCCTTGTATTATGTCATCACCTGTGTGTCCGGCCAGACAATCTGACACAGGCTGGCCATCAAAGATCTGAACACTGCCTGCAGTGTTTGCTCATGTGTGACATTGTTTTCAGCATTCACATCAATAAAGCTTGTTAAATGGAAAAGAAAAAAGGGATGGCTGAAATAGAAGGAGGGATGGAGAAACGTATTTTTACCCCTCAACAGAATTCCTAGTTTTCTCCTTTTAATTTAGTATTTGTGTTAAACTTTCTCTCTTGCTCCCTCGGTCTTGTCTCTGTAGTTATTCTCCACTCTCCCCTTCATTGTCTACCACATCCACACACTACACAAAGGGACTCTCATACATAATGAGGTCAAAGTATCATCGTATCATCAGTGCTGATGCATCCTGAGAGGCCTGAAGTGTACAACAGCTTTATAATGAAAGTCTGTAAACCAGGGGCCCAGACGACGCCGCTGCAAAAATACTAAGCAGGGTAAACTCTGTCACACAAAGTTTTTCATGTATCGAAGGCAGGCAGCAAGCTCAGAAGAATGATGAAAGTAAAAGAGCAAAGGTGTAGAGGGGAAGATATTTTTTGGGTAAAGTTTGAAGAAAAAAAGATTCTCTGTGAAAAAAGGAGGCAGAACTGCATGAGAATTTTTTTCAGTCAGAAAAGGTATCATTACAAAAGGCGGTTAACCTTAGTGTGAGAACCCTTGACATCTTCAGCAGATGCCATTTCAACACCATCTTGGAAAAAAAAAAAGAGCTGTTCAGTGAAGGCTCAGGGAACCCTGAACAAAATTCAAAGATAAGAGCTCAGCGGCCTTCTCGCTGTTGTTTGCCCTTCTAGCTGTTGTTCAGGTGTCGTATTTATGCAACCGCGATCAGATAAGTGTGAACTGCAGGCTGTGCTTTTTCTCTCCACACTGCACCATGTCGCCGAGGTAAACACAAGCTCTTCCAGCTATAACCTTAATGTGATTTTCTCTGCTCCATGAAAACAAAAACTGTACACCGGGCTCATTTATGGGCCGCTGGCTCCGTTTCATGTATCACTTTCAGATTTAGTGTTAACCAGATAGCACTTATTAATTTTAATTCTTTATTTTAATATAAAGATTTCTGTTGGGGTTCCCAGTATTCACTGCTGTGCAGTGCCCTTGCAATGTCCCTTACAGATGCAGCATCAGTGTAACCAGCTCTTCAAGTGAAATACCTAAACACTGGATAAATCAGCCATGCAGTGATTAATTTGGAAATTACATACACCAACCCTTAGGCTCAGGATTCTGTTTTGCTGATCTGAAAAACACCATTTAAAAGTGGGCAAAAAAATACTCACTGAGTTTTTAAGTTCTCATGCATCTAAAATTTGTTATTTTCTGCTACAGGAGAACGGTGATCAGAATCATTTAGAGGAGTTTTCCTGTGATGAGAACGGCTCAGAAAATTATTCTGGTTATAGAAAGTGAAAAGAGAAATGTGGAGAAAATGAGCAGCTGATTATGCACCAGCATAACTCAAGTAAATGAGTTAACTACAACTAATTTCAAAATACAGATACATTTTCTAATTTGGATAAAAACTTGAATACATTTCGATAAAAACTGGAACTAGCTCATATATCAACTGCTCTTAGTTTATTGGAAATATGTAATCTGTGTATATGTCAGTCAGTAAGTAATACATTGGAGCATTTTTTGGAGCAAATTTAAAAAATATACTTATAGTTTAGAAACAGTGTCACCATTACAGTTTGCCCAGCAGAGAGAACCTGACTTCTGTGTAAAGGGCTCACTCACTATACTGTATACTGTGCTCACTGTTCTTAAGAAAGATAATTAAGGGAGCCTTATCAAAGATGTTTGTTAATGTTATGTGTAAAAATAAAAAAAAACAGACTGTCATGATTAGATTCTTTCAAACACTCAAATATTGATGATGATGATGATGATCAGCATCAAAAGTGTTGTTTTCCATCAGCAGATAAATGTTGTCTTGTTGAAGTGCACCACCCAATCAGTTTGTTGCTGTTGATCTGGGACTGTAAGGAATTGGCTGATGTGAGCTGCGCTGTACTGCAGCAGTCATCCTTGTTAAACTTAGTTATAAACTTTAGCCCACTCAGATCCGCACCCTCCATTTTTATTTTGTGTACAGTGACACTTCAGAGCCATTGATCAGGCCGAGTCAAAAGGTCATTATTTAGTCAGCTGGAGTCACAGAGGGACTGGGGTACTACGTCTGTCCACATCGATTTTTTTTTTGTCCTGTATTTTTCTCTCTTCTTCTTCTAAGTATTGTGCAAGGATAAATGAAATCCAGTCATTGTAATTTGCCGCCTGATTTGGTGGACATAAATGATATTTTCCTTTATGAGACTTAAGGATTCAGAACAAAGTGAGTCTGTTGAAAGAGTCTGTTCAACTTAATCATTTATTCCATGAAACTGTAATGATCACAGGGGAGAAATAGGATTGCTGCAACTGCAGAGAAGGATGCAGCTGATTAAAACAGACAAAGTTATTATGTTGATAGAACATTTGTATGACAAGTGCAACATTTGACAACAGACCGTATTATGTGTTTAATACATGTTTAATTACTTTGTTTAATTAAATGGCTCTCTTTGTTTCAGTGTGTTTCTGGCTGAACAGTTTGAGTCCCTCCAGTCCCACCTTGACACAATGATGCCTGCAGCCAAGAAGCCTTTCCTGCAACAGTTTTATTCCCAGGTATTGAAGACTTAGTCCACTTTCACCTTATTTCTAAACCTATGTGTGTGAGTAATTGCAGTGATTGCTATTCACTGTCAGCTACAGTAAGGATTCAGTCATTCTACAGTAATTAAAGCATAATGTACAGTGTGTTTCACTTGATGTGCTCCCTACAACAACATTCCAGATGCATTCACTCTTGATTTGTAACCATCATTCAGCATTTTAGTTTTCCTTGGGAGCACATTTCTCCCCAGAGACAAATGACTATGTAACTGCAGCCAAAAGGAGAAAATTGTCAGTTACTCATCACCACTCATGCAGCTCATTCTCAGTGTATTGAAAGGTTCAGGTGCACAGACAGGTCCCGTTTTCCCCAAAACATTGAATAAATGTCATGTCCCATGATTTCACTTTTGTTATTGTTATTGCACTTTTATATTGTGCAATCAATAATGTCATGTTGCCTGTGCAACATTTTCATCTCAGAAGAGACCTTGAATTCATGTCTGCCTCTATTATACACATTCAGTATAATACATACATGTATTCTGTCTGTCTTGCTCTCAGACGGTGTCTACAGCCAGTGAACTGCGGAAACCAATATACTGGATTGTGGCAGCCAAGGCCATCGACTACGAACAAATGTTGCTCATGATGGCTGGAGTTAAATGGGACATTAGGGAGATAATGTCACAGCACAATGTGTACGTGGACGTCCTTTTAAAGGTAATGTTTCGTAAGAAATGTGGTATACTGCATTTACAGTGGATGGATACAAGATTTCTGATTCTAAAATGATAAAAATAGAAATATTAAAGCACCATTAACTGATATTTAACTGGCATTCATCTAAAGTGGTGGTGAGAGTAAATAAAAACAAGTAGAAGTGTTTACCAAAACAATGAGCTGAAAGGTGCTAAAACGCATTAATCAACACAAACAACAGTTTTCACATTACATGTGGTGATTTGATCCTTTGGTGATATATTGATTAGTGCAGCTTTAAAAACTTTGTCACATTGCATGTGTTAAAGTTTTCAAGGCCAGTCAGTGTTAATTAGTCACAGTGCTGCATGTTTAAAACTTATTTGTGCTGCATTAAGCATCAGTTCAAAGACGTCGATTGAGACATCATTGCAACAGCTTTCTCTTATGTTTTCGGGGAGATAACATGCGAACATCTCCCCATTAAGATTGTTGCATCATTTATGCTACTGAGACTCTTTGTCAGTTGAATATAAATGATGATACAAAGATGACTGGTATCCCTATTAAAATCCTTTTTTTCCCTGTTCTATTGCATTTTACATTCAGTAAGAGTTCAGCCAAACAAATATTAACTGCCCACTGCTTTCTCTCACTGTCATGCAACATCCACACCAGCCAAAAGTAGAACACACCAAAAGCAGCTGTAATAGATTTGATTTTACCTTCTAGGGATTTTCCTCACAAAAATGTCCTCTTGAAATACAATCTGGATTAACATCTGGGTCATTTACATAAAGTATTAGCTTTTTTCTCACTTAAAGTCAGGAACTCTTAAATTCCTTGTTGTTCCTCATGAGTTTAAATTCATTCAAGGACCTTTAATATCAATTATTCGGGACAGGGTGAATAATTTAGTAGATGGGTGAGCTGTTGAGAGTTGAATGCAGATCTACCGTGAAGTTTCAGCGTTGTTAAAGATATTTGAGCTCACCAGTCCCTGAAGTATTTTTGGAGTTGGGAGTTTTCTCCTAAATGTGTGTCTTTATGCATGCTGGCTACTTATCCCATTATAAATTTTGCATGGGGTGAAAGGACACACAGCACTAGTTTTCTTGCCTCTGATGCTCAGAGACAGAAAAGTCTTAAGGGCTCGCTGTGGTGTGAAATCCTGAACAGACTGGCACCAAACCAAGACAAATCCCCATATATGCATCAGCATGTCTCAGAAATCTGTTGATTAAATCGCACGTTAAAGCGCAGATGTTTTTGAAATCCCCGCAAAATAAATACATAAACATAAACAAATATTCAGGCACCAGTCATAAGTTAAATGTTATCTGCTTGGAATAAAGAACTCAAACTCACCTTCTGAATTCCTGAATGGCTCACAGATCCATGTCTGGCTTCAGCAGCTCTGCAGTTAAGCCTAACTAATTTAGCTTATGAGCTAAATTGCCTGAGGGAAAAATTTCTGACTCACTGGCCTGGTTTAAACACGGTACCATATCAAAACGGTCCAGCTGATGGACTGACTTGGAGCATGTAACAGAGAGCATGTACATTTCCCCATCAAGTGCTAATAGCCTCCTCTGCCAACTTGTCAGACGGCCATAACACATATGGACTGTGTTATGTGCACTGATTGACGAGTGTGCTACATTTTGTTGTACTGCCCACAGGAGAATATTTTATTCATGAATTTAGGTTGATCACTAGCATTCAACAATGGCGCTGATTTGCATATAAAGTGGCGAGGAAATGCAGCAGCCTCAGAATGACTTCAGTGACAAAATGCTTAAGTCAGAAACTATTGTGAGACTGTTTGTGACTGAATAACATTTCAATCTTGGGTGCAAAATTAATGGGGATGTATGCCTTAAAATTCAGGTTCATTTTAATCAAATATGATGGAGTTCGGAAAAAAAAAAAAAAGTCATCAGGCATATGTATACAGGAAAATCACGAGCTTCATTTGGGACACATCCATTATTTATTCACAGTCCTTATGTGCTGCAATTTGTTCCTGTCATACAGCAACATATCATAATTGTCTAATTCCATCCATAATTAAACCTTTCAGAGAGAGCAGTGAATTAAAGGTCACCACTAATATGTATAACAAGTGCCCAAAGGCTGAATATACAGGTTGCACGCACATCAAAAAGTTAACAAATGAGGCTAGTTGAGATGTTTCCAAACCAGAGTACAGTTTCTATCAGCCCACAAATGATTTGTTTAAATGCCTTGTGGCTGGGTGGATTCATGCTGCATTATTTTAAGTATTTATATAAACAGATACAAACCCCTAATGCAGTTTATTCTTTACAGACTGTAAGTAATTAGATTGTGCAATTCACAGCATGAGGTAGTGTTATAACACCCCTCGATCCTACAAAGTAAGACCGGGGGAGCTGGTGTTTGGGCTTCATCCAAAAATATTGTTGTTCATGAAGATTTTTATTTTGTTTATTATTTCCAGTTGGGGACCAAAGACATGTTGGTCCTATTCTGGCGTTTTTCCTGTTTAGACCTTTTTGTGGCTGTAGTTGTGTAGTCTGTGTACATAAATACCATAAATATGGCTGTCTTTATAATACAACTTTCATTTATCTATATCTAAATATCAGCAGTTAATCTGATTATATAAAAGAAATCAATTTCTTGAACATTATTTACTTCTTTTAATCTCTTCATTGTGTTCACCTGTGCTTTCTCCTCCACCTTCCCAGGAGTTTGAGCAATTTAACAAGCGGCTGGGTGACGTTTCCAGACACGTGCGCATCCCGCTGCCTGTGTCCAACGTCCTGTGGGAGCACTGCATCCGTCTGGCCAACAGGACTCTTGTTGAGGGGTAAGAAAGTCGTAAAACACCTCCTCAGCGTCAGGGGGATGTGTGAGGCCTGGTGTCATTTGGGTGAAGTTGTGGCCCCTTACTATCGTTAAACCTTCAATAGAAAAACACTAGAATTATTGTGCATAGTATTTTCCCCATCTCTCTCTATAGCAAATGATGACTAAAGTATTGTGTATGAACAGATCTAGAGTTGTACAACTTACAAAGTTGTCCATTTCAATAAGAATCAGACTTGAAGTTAGTGTAAGGTGAGTGTAAACACATCCATTCGGTGCTTAACTATACTGAGAATGAAATTCTTCACCTTTGTGAAATATTGACTTTTCACACAGTTACGAGCATCTTGTTAGCAAAAGTCACATGCACTCACAAGCAGCATGAGTCTTATTGCAGGTGAAACATCCCCTGAGCATGATTGACAGCTATACACTTTGTGTATTTCTGTATATTCCAGCTAAGAACACTTAAAGCCTGAGAGCACAAGTCCAGGCTGCAGTTTGTCCTTGGATGATTCTGTTACGCTGAGCTTTCCCACACAACTAACATCCATCTCTTTATAGCTATAAAAACATGTGCATAACGCAGGTTGAGTCTGGCTGTTGTCATCTACCCAAACAAAAGCGCAGAAGGTCAGATATACTGTAAACATCCTCGGTGTGAAGACACCTCTGCTGTTTGTCTGAAACATAACTCTGGTATTATATGGACCCTGTGTCTGTTGCAGCTATTAAAATTGATAAAGGATTATACTGCACTGAAAGGAGTAAGGATATGTGCAAATGTAACTGAGTAGAGTAGTAGTTTTATTTTTTTTATTTTATAAAACCATGGGGAATGTGAAAATTTAAGCCTCTTGTCTTGTTACGGAAGGTTTTTTACTCTCAGGGCACAGTCATAAGTAGTGTCTCTAAGCTTGTGTCATGTACAGATACCAAACAACACAAGTGAGTTATTGCATCCTAGTGACTTGAGGCCCCCCACTCTCATCTATTGCGTCTTTACAAGGAAGCCTACAGAGGTAGTGACCCAGGAGAAAAGTGTTTTCTTTGCATCTTTATTCATTTTTTTCTGTGTTTATCCCACAGTTTGAACATCTGCACATCATAAATTAAAAAAAAGAAAAAATCTTTCCAAAGCATGTCTTCAAGCACTGTGACGAACAGGGGAAATTACCTACAACACATAAGAAACCTGGAGACTCAGTTGCCAGGTTCCTTTGGACTTATCGCTCAAGAAAACCACAATAAATTCCTGCTTTCCTCCTCATGCTGGCAACCCTCTGTGCCAGTCTCGACACATCCCTCATGATGCATTTCACCACTTTCTCCCTTGTAAGCGAAAGACATGGGTTGTAGTAGGTGACAGAACACCAGCATGAGTATGTTTGTTTGTGTGTGTGAGTGTGCGTGTGTGTGCGCACCCCCACTGTCTCTCTGCTCAGAATCTGAGTGTTTGAGTGTACGTGTGAAGTAGGTTTTTAGATTGAAGCTGTGACAACCCCCTCAGATCAGACTGACTAGGTGCACAGCAACATTGACTCAAACTGTCTGGATGGTGACGAAGCGAGAAGCTGACGGCTATCATGAGGTTTCGCACATTTTATTGTTTGGAACAAGTAATTGGCTGATACTGACACCAGAGTCATCAACAGGTTGCGGTGAAAGTGATGGTGGGATTGTAATGGCAGGCACAGAAAATGGTTTTGTTTAAAAACAAATGCTAATTAAGTGGTTTAGTACTTGCCCAGTGTTTTAAGAAGAGGAGAGAACATTGGGCATTAAGCATAGGTGGAAGGCTTGGCCTCACCCCCTGGGAAAGGGGAACATGTTTACCTCCCTACACATTTGCTGAGTGCTTTCTTTCACACTGCGTAAAGAACTTTTGAACCCTTTCCAGTAAACAAATGGCTCATTATGACTGCGATGCTCTGCAAATTTAAGCTACAGCTGCAGACTTTTGCCATCTGCCTAATTCTCTCAGTGCACTTCCTACACACACACGCACATGTCGCCCACACCTACGGCACACCAAGCCGGAGTGGCCATATTTGTTTGTTTGTGCTCCACCTCGCTCAGTCTGTTATTCAGTTTCTCTGTCCAGCGCTCATCTCCCCTCAGAGACTCGCCAAAATGGCTCCGTTAGCATTCTGAGGTGACGCTCAAACACTCAGCACCAAACTCTGGCAGGCCTGACAAGCAATAGAGAAAGAGAGCGCAAGGATGACGGGGAGAGGTGATGAAAAAGAGGGAGAGAAATGGAAACAGAAGAGAGGAAAGCTGAAGTGTGAGACAGAGAGTTTACAGAGAGCAGACCTGTCTGTGTGGTGTGCTAATGTACTGGAGATGTCACAGACACTGACCTCCCAGTGGACAACAGTCCCCGCTGCCAGACACATTAAACACACACACACACTGTAATGCATGTTTACTCTGGCCCACGCATGTTCAACTGACAACGCAGACAGCTGTGAGGAAAAACCTGACACAGTATTGAATAACAGTAGCATTTACATACACACAAGGAATCCTGTGCATCCTTCAGTACAGATAATCTGCAGTTCATAATAGCTTTAAGTTAAAATGGTCAGCTTTTCTAAACGTTTGATTTTAATGAGATATTACTGTGGTGTAATCACATACATGACATGCTCGTCCAAATATTCACAGAACAACAAAAAGAAAATAAAACTAGAGACCATATTGCGATGGGATCACAGCGACCGCAACGCCTGTCAACGTGTTGACGTTCCCAACCATGTGTACTCAATAGTTACTACTACATTATTACAGTATTCAGCACTCATGGATCAGACCACACACATCTTCAAACTCAGCCTTCATTTTCATGTCAACTACACACCTGTAAAGTTTGTGACATTATCACGTTGACAAAATCTGTCCACAGACAAACAGAAACAGAACAGAACAGAAACAAAGTGCTCAAAACCCCCTCTGTGGTAGTAGTCTGTTGACATGATCACACACACACACACACACATACAGACAGACTCACAAGATGACAACAATGCCAGCCCTGTTGTTGTTCCTTGTAACTAGCATATAAAACAAAATGTTTTGCATAGAGTTGAAGTCGTATTTGTAGGCTGCTCTGTCAATGCTACATGACAGACTGTAATGAAAGTTGCAACATGCAGATTTAATTAATGAGGAAATACTTCACATACCTCTTCTCTTTCCATTTCCAGTAACAGAAAGGTTTTACACTCATTTTAAAATCCTCATGGATTCCGATAGTCTTCTGGTAACTACACATTTTTCAGTTTACTTTGCTGCCAGGGTTTTGAGTTTTGGTTTCCTCTCATGCGTTTATAATATTTAGACTTAAACTTTAATAAACATTGACTTATGACAAGTTCAAATACATCATCCAGACAGTTTTGGAGATGCATATAAGACTCACAGAGAACTACGGGGGTGGAGGGGGTTGTGATCATGAAGACAAGAATTTAAACCACTGCAACACGACTTTCTCCTTCATGCACAGGATAATTAGGATATTTAGCTTAATTTCTGGGAGTAATTCATGTAATTCATTTGACATCACATTATTAAATTGAAGATCATTGTTCAGTTAAATTAAACTGAATACTATTAGTCTTGCCAGCTAAATGATAAATGTGTATTGGAGATTTTCACATTGCACTCAGAATAGGCAGGCAATGAGGTAATGCACTGCATTCACAACCAGTCCAAGTTTGGAGACTGGCCAGCTCTGTGGAGATATGTGATGCAGAGAGGTGGAGAATGGTGAGATTAGGCTGAATAGCAAGGCTTAAGTCAGAGCATTTCAGGGTGCAGACTGTACAGTGTGGAAAATTCCCCCCAGGCCACACAAATATGACCAACACCTCTGACGACTGCGATGAATCAAGATGAAATAATCCATAGAACTGACTTGCTTTGCAGTCATTTCTTACCTATACCCTGAATACTTTGGGCAATGCTAAACATCTCTTTTCCCCTTTCTTCTGCAGCTACGCTAACGTGAAGAAATGTAGCAATGAGGGCCGAGCCCTGATGCAGCTGGACTTCCAACAGTTCCTCATGAAGCTGGAGAAGCTGACCGACCTGCGACCCATCCCCGATAAAGAGTTTGTTGAGACCTACATCAAGGCTTATTACCTGACGGAGAACGATATGGAGCAGTTTATCAAGAATCACAGGGTGAGGCAGTGAAACAGGCTGGCAGGGGGAGGACTGTAGCTTTAGTCTCGTGCTGCATCTGTTTTTCTGACTGACCTGTTGTGTTTTTGTGCAGGAGTACTCCATGAAGCAGCTAGCCAACCTGGTGAATGTTTGCCTGGGCTCACATATAAACAAGAAGGCTCGTCAGAAACTTCTAGCAGCCATCGATGACATTGACAGACCCAAGAGATAGACCGATGCACAGACCAGACCCTAAAGCTATCAGCCAGCCCCCAGAGATGGACACTCCAACAGAGGAAGTCCCACAGTGGAGCCCAGTGTTGAATGTCTTCATTTTTTGTTTCGAACATACATACCAATGTTGAGGTGTCTTCAACGAGCTGTACAGTACATGGAGCACTGGAGCCACTGTAAACAACAATTTCAAGCTCAAATGTTAGCCAGATGCTAACTATATGTTAATCTGCAGTCGTTGTACGGTCAAAAATACATAAACCGCCCCTTGTTGAACGCACCTCATGACGCGGTGGTGGACATGAATACTAAAATACTCAGTTTCACTCTCAAGCATGCTGCAGTTACTCTGTGCATAGATGCACCATAACACATCATCTCACCCACTTCATTAAACAAACATGCTGCTTCTGAAGTTTCTCTGCAATGTGTCTGCAACTGTAACATTTTAGACCACTTCAGTGTGACCATAAGGAGCAGCTCTCGTTTGTTTTCCAGATAACCTTCTACAAATACAGGATCTAATAATAGTGTAAATGTGAAGTGTGGTGTGAACATGTGGCTGTTAATAGCCTCCCATCTGTTTTCACCCAAATGTGCTCAAGTGCTGACACAGCTCCTACCTTGAGATTAAAGCAAGTTGCTAAATTTGATAGTCACGTGATGTTGAGTTTTGTGGTAAATCTATCCATGAGAGCATTTGAATGGTTATACCCCTCTACTGTCTGAATGTGTTCCCTGTTGGAGATGCAGTACAGTGAATCTGGCTCATTGGTCACTTTAATCATTCTTCATAAGATGTTCCAGCCCATGTGTCTGCTGTATATTAGTACACTTCAGGGTAGTTGTGCCTGACTGGATGCCCTGTTTCTTTGTTTTGTCCATGAATTACATAAATCTAATATAATGATGATTCTGAAAATATTATAAATTGCTGTAGTTAGTGTTAACATAGTTAGATTATATCTGCACCAGCTGCTTTTGTTTGTTTGCCATCTGTCAAATCTGAGGAGGAAATGATTTTATTGTCCTGGGGTAAGTTTTTGAAAATCTTTACTTCAGACTCCGGCCTTCTAGCTGAGCTGTAAAATCTGTGTAATTTTTATCCATTTTGTTGCTTTGTACAGTCAGGCATTGATTATGTGATTTCTCGTGAGCTTTCCCTCCCCCCTTCAGTCATCTCCATTAATTTAACCTGACCAGACCAGCCAAGGGGGGCAGATTGATCTATGTTAAAAGGAAAAAAAGAAAATAAGTTTTTGATACAGCCTCATATACATTTTGTGTGCAACTATTCCAAGAAGAATACTGTAAATGTGAATGTTCTGAACAATGTCTGTATTTATTTCTTGCTTTGTGTCTTGTTTGGGTTTTTATATGATAACTGCTGGAAGCGTGCTGTCATTTATCACCTCTCAGTATCTTATGACTTATCAAGTGAAGCAAATACAAATATTTAAGCATTGTCAAAATTACATAAAGGGTCAAGTGCACTATAGTGGAAATCAGTAATCAGTGTTAGAATTTTAGGTTGAACCAAGATGATTCTAACATAATAAACACACTAACAAAGCGCATGTGTTGTTTGTTATTATCACACACTTTATCCTTATGGTGTCACGAATAAAGTACGTAATCCATAAATTATATCAACCCTTAAAGATCTCTGTGCTGCAGCAGGATTAGCAGAGTCTGTCATTTGCTGTTCACTAGAATATATGATGTGTTACCTTTCAGCAGCGCCACGATCCATCCTAATGATGCTTTCCTCAGCCAGCAGCAGGACGCTGTCAGACTAATTAATGTAGCTTCCTGTGAGGTTACAAGCCCTCAGCCTTCCTGTTTAGGAGGAGCCCACAGCTCAGGTTGAATCGACAGAAATGTGAAGGACTGATTTTAACTTTGATGACTCAGTTTTTTTTGTTTTGTTTTTTTTGCTGTAACTGTTAAGTTTTGTTGTAATATCAGTGGGTTGGATATGAGAGACACTAGTGGTCTGATTTTAATGAAGCTATATTGTCTAATATTTAAGCTGTTAAGCAGGATTCAACCATTCAACCCTCTCGCAGAGCTTTCCTCACCTTCCCACCCTCATGAACTCATGATTCATGAACCCATTCCCACCGTGGACATGTTCGGGTGCCCTGCTGAATCAAACCCCTCCCGTCTCCTGTGATACCATGCCCAGTTACCCTTTCAGATAAAAGACCAGGCCTTCGCTCAGATTTCATGAGCCAAGTCTATAGAAATCACTATCAATGACCTACATGGCCTCTGTTCCCTCCCCATGCATACACAGCCTTCATTCATGTCTCTTCATACACATTTAACCGAGAACAATTACTGGCAGAGACTATTAATACTGTGTATGCTGCATGATGATTGATGATATGGGGGAGGGGGTCTTTGAAATCTCTGTGAAATCTTGCGCTTTAATACTGATTAAAAATCTCCTGAACTTACTCCTGTAAAATTGTACAAATGATCAAAGCTGATTGGGCTTTTTTCTAAAAATGATTTACTGAGGGAGAATATTTCATATTTTAATGCTGTCACTTGTCCTGACATATCACGTACAACAAAACTAACAAAGGAGGTCGAGCATGGTTCGTATTCTGTAGACCCAGAGCAATCCTGTCTCCTAAAAATTACATTTGTAGGGGAGACTTGGGGCGGTTGCAACAAGTCTTTTTTCTCCAATCAGAAACATGTTAGAGTGATGACATTGGATCTGCTCAGTTGGACCCTCCTCCCACCAGGAAGTCGTAAGACACATTCAACATCTGCTGCTGCGTTTATTGAAAAACATTGTTTTGGAGGTATGAAAGTATTTTTTCTCATGAGCTGTATTTTTGTCAAACTGTCCTGACCTCTTGTATGAATTATTCAAAACTTACTTAGTTTGAATCATTGTTTTGTTGACTTCTATATTACATGGTTTGCATTTGTCAGGTAAGTGTGTTGTCATGGCAGATTGGGTGCAAATGGTAACTGTCTTCAAGCTAAGCAGCCAAATCATTGGTTTTATAGTTAAAATAGGCAAAACATGTAACTAATTTTGTCCTATAGCGGAACAGATGATTTGCCCATTCAAGACACTTTTAAGTATATCTTACTGCCGTTTCTTTTAATTACACACAAACCATCACCACTGGGAGATCTTTTGAAATCAGAATTTGGGTTTCTAAATCTTCTACATTATTGCTAACTTCTAAGTGCTAGTTTAATTCTAATGTGTAACTATTAACCTATATGTGGTGAGGTTTTCAATCTTTATCAATTATTCACCATTGTCCAATTTGTAATGTTTTAATTATGTATCCCTTTAAGAGGATTGGCACCAAAATTTCGTAGGTTCTTCCTCGGCCACAGCTGACAATCAGACAGTCATACAAACAAATAAACCAACAGACACGGGTGAAAACATAACCTCCTTGGCAGAGGTAATAAACAGGAGAAAAGATAAGATGAAGTTTGGTAGACCCAATTGGGAGGAAAAGGCTGAATAACTTGTCCCCCCTTCATGTCATCTGTCACTTATGTGACAAGACAGGAGAGAAAAGATAGAGGGTTCATCTCGAGAGGGGTAGAAAACACATCTGAGGTGTCGGGCGAACTGGAACCCACATAAACACATGAAGACCTTTTAATCTCAGCGTCTCACTCTGTAAGAGCAGAAAATCGAAAACTGTAACCAGGGAACTGTGCAAGGTTTAGACAAACCCATTCGCTCTCTCATAATGACAGCAAAGTGTATTCACAGAGCTTTTCATTAAAACGGTTTTATTGATTTAGCCCTATCACCAAACAAACCTGCGAGGGCATGGGAATGTGTGTTTCCCTAAAGAAATGGCAGACATGTCTATTACTGCACAAAGAGAGGTGTTCGGAAAATCTCATGGCATGTGGTTCAAAATGACTATGCCATTTACTGTACCATGCAAATAATTTAATGTTAGAAATGGCAGCAAAATTGTTCAGCCTGCTATAAAAATCAAGTAATAACTGTAGCCAACAAAATAAAATTACATCAGGATGATTGCAAATATTTTCTAGTGTTAGGGAATAGTTTAGATACCTTGCAGAATGCATAAAGGGGATCATCTACATGTCTGAGAAACATCTCAGAAATTCAATAAACATCACTATTTTGCTGTATTTAATGAATATAAAGCCACTGTTTTCTCTTCTTATTGACAGGCATTATGGATCGAAGCGGCTAATTGGACATCAGACTCCCCTGCATAAGCTTTCATGACAGCCCTCTGAGAATCCAGTTCTACCAGTTGCTGCTAATTTGTTGCTTGACTAGCTGTGCTTGGACGGCAACAAATGTTGTGTATGGCCGTAAACAAGAGCAGGGAAGGAAAACCTCTCAAGAAACATTAGTACAGAACGAGGTAAGGGCTGTTCCCCTGCAAAACATTATCAATTCAAAGTTCAATTTGAAGTGGCATTGCTTTCAATTGAAGTATCATTAAATGGGAAAGTTTAATGGGGTGACCTGATATTTCAGGGTCATACAGTGTAGTGAGAAAAAAAAATAAAGAAACAGGAGAATGATTGACTTTGTGTTTTGTTTGAGGGTATTTCCCAAAAGAATAAGATACACTATATTATATCACAATACACCTCTAACACCTCTATCTACAAATGTGATGAATCAAGCCTTTTATTTCAGTTTGCATCCTGTAATAATATACATCTTGTCAGCAACACTTTCTAATGTTCTTGGAAATACCCTCAAACAAGCACAGTGTCAGTCCACTCAGTTTTAGAAAGTAGGTGGTTTAACGACTTGTTTTAAGGTTTATTTTATCACAGGGGAACTCATTTCTTCACTACATCGCATCACCATAGTGTGTTTATTTTCCTGTGTTTAGGATCCTCCTACTTTCCTTCCTAAATGAAAAGTGCTAGAGGACAGAATATATATGATGCTAACTACAAGCGAGAACTACCAGAGTTGTTACAATTGATCCTGACAGGACAATTCATCCTGACAGGACGATAAGGCCTGTACCAAATTTCATGGTAATCTATCCATCAGTTTCACTCAAAACCAAAAATGTCAATGTCATAGTGGCGCCAGAGGAGAAGGCAAGAAATCACAGACAGACTGACAGACAGACAGACAGACAGACAGACAGACCTATAGCTAACTTAAGCCACGCTGCTAGTGTGGCTTCAGACCGCTGAGTAACACACACACAAGCAGCAAAACTGCAGAAGGTACTATTTTCCAGATTTTCCAGACTTGAGCTCCAAGGCTACAGAAATTAAACTGATGGCACTGCAGCTCTTAGCAGTTGTATAATGGTCTCATTTGCTTTGCATCAGTGACTCTGTGTGTCCTTATTATTCCGCCTTATTCATGTATTTGTTTAATGGCCTTTCTGTTTCAGGAACTGCAAACATCAGTGCCCCAAAGCCACGTTGCAAAACACAGAATATTCATTGGATTTTAATATTTTTGCATAGATATGATTTTACATTCCTGATAACAAATGACTCACATCCACTGTGTCTAATAACAGAGCCACGAATTAGGTTCATAGACATACAGTAGAGGAGTGTGACTCACACTAATAGGCAGAATATTTATACTGGTAAACAAACAAAATGATTACAAAAGATTGCTTCACGTAATTTCACGGATCTCCGCCTCTCCCGTCCTCTCTTTCACAACTCTGCAAACAAAGTGATGACTTTGGAGTTGTGATAAAGATAGCAGATGAAAGAGTCTTTGTACTTCATCAGCTACAGTATCTCACAATTCTAATTGTGTTTGCAGTTTATTCACAGCCTCACGAAATACAAATATTTCTGAGAGTGTGTGAACTATACAGTATATGATATAGTGTTGACTTGGAGTACAATACAGGCGCTGTACTATTTTTGCACTTCCTCTTTTTCCAACAATTGACCAGTGTCCTCAGATTACCATATGGTTGTGCTTTGAGGAGAATGATATGGACCAATGCTTAACAATATTAGCAATCTACAGGTTTGACCATATTTATCATGAACAATCTGCTGTGTGAGATTAAAAAACATGTTTGACTTTAAGGATAAAACAGCCAGACTCAACATTACTGCATGTTTCAATTAGATGTAATCATCACGCCTGTTGATTGCGAGCTCAGAAGTCAAAGACAAAACAATTTTGATACTGGAATTGTATTTCTGCCCCTCAGATAACACTAATACTGACAGAATGCAGGACAACATTATGTCACTATAGGTCACTGATCAGATTTTGTCTCTTATTTTTCATATTTATTTTAAAGAGCAAGCATGATGTGAATTGCTAAAATAGGAGGCAAAGAATACCTGAAACTTCCAGCCTATTAAAGAAAATCAAACATTATCACATTGCAGGAAAGATGCTGTAATAAAAATCTCTATTCTGACTGTTTGTTGCATCTGAGGCTGTCAGGAGAACATCCAAACAATGATCCAGACATTATTACAGTATTTTCATTTTTATTCAATGGCAAAGTAATGAAAGCAATACATCATGCAAGGGAAAGCAGACCTGCTCACATTCTCTGTCTTCTGTGGAAAATGTGTGCCATAACCACCATTACCATATAGACCATATTTCACACATCAATTTCTCAAAGGCTCTTCCATATAATCTGTATACTGTACCTTCCATTTCAATCACTGGGTTATCATAAGGCCCAGCGTGCTCCTCTTGGCTTTCCCTGTTTCTCATTACTCAGAGGAATGCTGTGGCCTACAGATCAGGAAGTTTAAAGAATGGAGGTTTAACAGGACCTGAGCTAACCTTAGACCGTGACAGATTTCTTCTAATGCCAATTACACACCGCCTTTGCTGGACTCCCATACTGACAGCGTATAAGTGTGTGTGTGTGTTAAAGTGATGTAGAAAAGGAAGAGAAATACATATTACATATTATGCACTAGTAATATATTCTGTAGTAGTAGTATATAACATATATAATATATGCTGTATGGTGCACACATCACAGTGAATGCTAATCTGCCCAACCTCTGTGCCCTCACCTTTCATAGCTCCATAAAGAGTTCAAGAAAGCACGTTGATGGATAATTCCAGTTAAATACAGCTTATCTTCATAGTCTTGGCCACCATTTTTATGGGTATAGAAAGGACTGTAATCATCAGGGTCATCAGTCAGCAGTTGCTACAATGAAATATTCAATCAGGAAACAAAGTGAACCAGAATGCAGGCGCTTTAGATTTTGGCTTTGACACCTGTGATGGATGTTTACAGCAGCCAGCTTGGATAATAATTTTACTTTTACATAATTTTGGCTATCCCATTTTATGGTCTGACCACTAATTTTCTTTGCCTTGTCTGACTTCCTTTTAGCGATACTGCCACATTCACAGATTTCCAAACCTCTGCATTTCAGGTGAGCACAAAGTTATTATTACTAATAGGAATAACGGCCAGATCTATTAAAATAGTTGACAGTCCAGCTCAATGTCCAGCTGTCCTGGAGCTTTTGACCCTATCACACAGTCCTCATCAACAGGATGGAGCATAGCATTACTTCAGACAGAGCACTGACGTCTTGCTAATTGGAATCAGCAGTTTCATTTGCACATCACAGTCATTGGCTGATTCACACCTGTGCAGCTACCTGCTGACTGTGTGTGTACTACAATGACATGCTCATGCTAAAGGTGTTTGCTGCCACAGTCCCATCACGTCTACCTCTACCTTATGTGCTATAATGTTGGCATTGTTGACTTAACAAAGTTTTAATGTTCATGTGCAGTATTTCTTTTTGAAGGGTGGTTAGTCAGCGGTCTCCAATAGAAATCTCTTTTAACTGTAAAACATTTGCTAGAAATGGCCAAATCAAGAAAAGGTCATATACAGTAGTAAAAACCAGTCCAGTTCCACCTTTGAAGATCCTCACAGATCCTCACAATACAGTCTCTTGGCAAGACAGATTTGGACAGATGTAGAAGGAAAGAAGTTTTTCATCCTTCTAGACTCTTGACATCTTAATTTCTCACACCTACACCTGCCTTGAAGCATTTCCCTTTGAAAAAGATGACCATCAGCCCTCTTGATAGCCTTTTCTATGTGGCCTTCAAGTGCTTTGATCTTGATGTTGGTTATCCTGAGGGTGTGGGTGTGATCTCAGGGGGTATATGCAGACTGTTGGCTGAGCTCAGTGCTGGTTTAACTGAGCTCTGACAGGTTTTTCAGAGTCTCCCCTTGGGTACCCCATGGATGATAGAAACTGCAGACGGACCTGCTTCAGATAAGTCCTCCCATCCAATCCTACTTGGGCTATAGCCAGTACATTTGCATATTCAAATGATTCACAGGATTAACTTGAGTCTGCTGTGAACTCACTAAAGCAGTTGCATTATGCATCTGTCTTGTGCATGTGCTTGAATTTTCCCCAATTATTAAAATATTAGTACCGGTGGCAGCTTTCATTACCTTTGAAATACATGGGGCAGCACAGAAAAACAACCATATTTACCTTCTGCTCAAAAAAGCCATTGGCTTTGTTTCTTAGCGTCCCCCTATATCTTTATTTCTCTCTCTGTCTTCCTCTAGTCATTCATCATCAGAAGAGTCAGGGTCTCTGTGAGCAAATTGCTTGCATGCACACAACTGATTACACCAGGCAAATCACAGGCAAAGGATTTCATGAAAACAAGGAAAATCTAATCCTGCTCAACTCTGTCTCTGTCACTGTTTGCTTCCACTGAACAGAATCCTGTCTCCAGTGTCTGTGCGGATGCTTCAGGATGCTCTGGTCTATCATGTCTCCTCTCATATGGCTGTGCATTGTTGTTTATGTTAGTCCTCCCCTTCAGATCTATGGCGTGAGACAGATTGGTACTATCTGGGTTTGATTTAAGCTTGATAGGTGATACAGGGTGTGTACCAGCTAAGGTGCAACAGGCAGGATTGAATGGCAGTAAACAATGTCTTATCCGTGGGTGGAAAGTGGCTGGCTGTCCCCTCTTAACCTGCTGTGGTAGATTACCAAGCGGGGGGAACACACTCTTCCTTTTAACTCTGTAACAACAGCCTTTCAGTGCATGAAGTGCCTTTAAGTATCAGTGTGTGAGATATTTATGTTGTGGCAATTAAAGCATCAACAATAGACTTACAAGGGCCGCCAGGACTAAGCTAACCACTCCACTTGGCTAACTGAGATTGCTGAAGAGTCATTAGCCAAGTTAATTATTTTAGTTTTGAATTCATTATCAAATCACTTATACACCATCATATTATTTTTTACTCTGTCCCCTTTGCTTTCATACAATAAGTGAACCACACCAGAGCTGAACTGGAAGCGAGCCGAGACCCTCGTTTCCAAGTTGTCTCCCTCCAGAGTTCAGCTTTCACACTAGCTTAAAGGAAACTAGTCAAAAAGGTTAGCTCAGTCAGAGGGGGCGAAAGGGGACCCAAGACCCCTACCCAAAGCCCAGTGGGACCCTATGCAGAGATCATGCAAAGGTCTAGAGTTGACCAAAAAGTGGAATCAAGTACAACAATTTACGACAATTCCTGTCTGTGCATACTCTGAAATAAAAGATCAAAATATCATCCTGCAGGCAGAAAGATTGTTGTATGTTTTTCCTCGCAGAGAAGACAGCTGTACATAGCTACTAGTTAATATTGACTGCTCATGTATGTGGATAATGTTTATGTTAATTCTTTAACAAAAAAGGACCTAGAAACTTGAAAACACGTGGGAAATCTGAACAGTGTGACCCGAGTGAGTAGCTGCTGGTGGTGCTGGGGTGGATGTCGATGAAGAGCTCATCATACCTAATGGTGGACATGAACACAGCAAAGCTGGGTTGAAATGCACCAAACAAGTAGAGTGGTGTCAAAATCTTTGATTAATATTCAATTCTTCTTCATGTTGTATTTTAATTTATGTATTTGTACCTGCAAGGAATATGCAACCCCAGGTTAAAAGTGCAAAACAAATAAATGGCTTCTTTTACTTTATTCCACTATATGAACAAAAGAGCAACATCTGGGAAAATATCAATCTCCTATCTCTATCTTGACACTTCTGACAGCTGTATCTCTTCAAACATCACTTAAATTCACACTGCAGGGATAGTAAAACTGAAATAAGTTAGTGCTTCTCCTGCTGTGCTGGGACCCCTCATAAAATGCTTTGAGTACTGTGGAAAATCCGAGCACACAGCGTTTGGATGAGAGGGAAACTTTGGCCGCTAACCCTGCATTTAACGAGGCTCCGTGGTCCCTTAACTTTAAGCACTTTGGTTTTTCGGCTGTATTAGCGTAAGCTCTCTGTGTTAAAGAATTACAACACTGGAGCATTTCTCTATCTTTGCACAGTAAATGTTGAAATTTGTGGTTCAGGGGTAACAGATGCCGAATTTAAGCCGAGTAAGATCCAAGGTTTTTGTAGGTTGACTGAAACAATAGCCTGGTGAACTTTTCCCTGCACAGAACTAAATGTTACACCCTGTTGTATTGCTTCAATCAGCCGTATTGTGATAGAATTTGGTTGACAGCATGGTCTGAGAGGTGACTCACCTTTTTGAATACAGCTCTCAGGAGGTGTGATTATCTCCTGTTTGATTTTCATCAATTTTTTTCAATCCTTGATTAGTCTTTGTTGACTCGTCCTAACGCTCCTGTTTAACACAAAGGACATTAAAAGTTTTCCTGGTTGATTTAAATGTACACTGAATTTTAGTACCAAACAAGCATTCCCCATCACTGAGTAATGCTGCCTGCCTTTTAAGACCATTTGAGGATAGAGTGAAATATGCGGATGAATCAGACTTTGAGCGATGTCAGCAAGGAATACATTTGCTAATTTGTTCAGCACTCTGCCAATATACAAGCAGAAGAGCAGGTAAAAGTGTGCTGAAGTGTTCTGCCTCCCTAGGATCTAGAAAAGTTGCATTATTTGTATCAGCATAATTTTTTTGACACTGAATGATTGCATTTTGCTGTAAGTGCTGACAGAAAATGCTGTAAATATCTTACAGAAATGAACTCACACAGAAACAAAGAACAAAGCAAAGCTTTTACATGAGATATGAGTCGAAGCTCCAAATAAGGGAAAGCCAGAAAGAAATTGTTGTTGCATTGAAAGCCTCTCCACTGCCATGGCAAGTACTCTATGAAGGGCTCTGATAATTAATAATTTGCCTCGCAAATCTCATTAGTGCATAATGAGGGAACAAGTTCTATTAGAACGACATGACTGAGACGGTTATCTTCCAGGACATATAAGCCCTGGGCAGAATGACAGGCTCACCCCTGCTTTTAGCACAAACAAGACGTAAAGGGAAGCCTTCCTTTTGTCTTCTATGATTCGTTCAGAATGTGAAATCAACTTCACACCATCAGGTTGTGTTGGACCTCACTGGTTCTTTTCAGAGATTGTATTTTGAAAGCATGTTCAGTGAGGTCTGCGTTATGAGTGGCAGGCCAGATGAATCCTCTGTCAGTGCTGCTCTCATCCATTGAAGGTTAGAAAAATATACTTTTTACAAAACCGTCTCAATCCTGCTTTCTCATTTGTGCAACTCTACAAATGACGTCTACCAGAACGCCTCGGGTCTCTCATTCCCCCGCTTCTCTACAAAATAAGATCCTAAGATGAATGTACGTGGCAGTAAATATCATTACACAAGTGGTTCAGTGATCTGCTTTAGGGCATTGCTTTGGCACTTATGTTCTTAATATCAAAGGATTTAAATCAAGAGGGCCTAGATAATTATCACACAGCCAGCATTGTCTTCTAATAATACATCAAAGGGTTTTGAAAGCACAATGCTCATTTAAGATTATAATTTATGAGTGTTGCATGGTAATCCTGAAGGAGGAGTTATTTCATTAGATTGTTTCTACTCTACTCTCCCTATGCAGACTTCTGGGGGATGCTAATTTCCTGAAGAGGCAAACACCATCAAGTGCAATTTAAAAATCCAATACAAATCTTGATTGTTCTGTGCTTTGTGAATAAATTGACCTGGCCTTTAAAATGTGGAATAGTGCTGTAAGCGCATTGTGTTGAAAACAGAGCACAGATGACATGATAGTCTGTGAAATTAGTCACTCAATACCTCTGAGGATGATATGCCAATCATGAACTAATGAGCCTAAAACCGCCCCTCTGCAAAAGTGTAGCAATATATAATGCCTGAATGAAGCCACTACTGCTAAATCCCATCACGACTCAAAAGTCCTATCTCTCGTGAGCAGATAGAGACAATGGCGCAGATTAGTCCCCAAGTAAGAAGAGATTTTGATGGTTTGATTTATTTTCTTTGAGGCGGGGGCATTGAACACAGTAGGGGTTCCTTTCTCTCACTTTATGCACAAAATACTATAGCTGGCTCACATATACACAGGCCTATGCAGCCACACATTCATGTACAGCGTGAAACTATGAAACACACACACACACACACACACACACACACTTGTACTTCTATCTTTGTGAGGACCCTCATTGATGTAATGCATTTCCTAGTCCCTTACCCTAACCCTAACCATCACAACTGAACGCTTAAACCAAATCTTAACCATTGAAATGAAAGGACTAGCCAAAATGTCCCCACTTTCCCAAGACGTCCTCACTCTGTTAGGAAAATACTTTTTTTGCTCTGCACTATGTAGCTTTTACAAGTACACGCACACACAGATTGTTTGTGTTACCTCACCACTGACATCATTTGTTCAGATTTTAATCACACTGTCTTTTTATTCTTTTTTTTCAACAAATACAGATCTCTTCTACTCATGCACGATTTTGTTCACATGCACAAACTTGAATTTCTTATGCAGATAAAAACCATTCATTATTTGTGAATATGACTTCAGAGGCGCAAATAAATTCTGATCCTACTTTGAGCCTGTACATATATGGGCTGCAGTCATGCCCATGACTTAGCTACCATTTCTTGCTGGTTGTGTTGTACTGGCCTGAGGTGAATTTTGACATCCCTATGAAGACACATAACTAAATAAAGAGGCATTTAAAGCAGCTATTCACAATACAATATTGAGAATTATTTTTGCTTAAAATTTGTTTGAGCACAACCACCAAAGGTAACATTTAATAGTACAGCTAAGAAGAGTATGTTTTTTAAAGACGTCTGCTTTAGCAGCAGATGTTCATACCAAAAGCATCTTAGTCTCAACACAGTAAAGAAGTTTTTGTTCTTTGAAAATCATTTTCCATTATACATCTCTTTGCCCACATTACACATTGACTATTCATTTTACAAGTTAAAACACAGATATTAAGCTTAATTTAACTGAAATTAATACTTTTGATGCATAGAAAATACATTTTAATTGCTTTTAGAGTAACTACTATAAAGGTATAAAATATAAAATATAAATGCAGTCATAGTTTCTCTTATACTGATATTTAAGTTGTAATATACAAACAAACGTTTGTATTTGCATATATCACAGGTATTCGCGATTTCTGCATTAGTTTGTTCCTATTTTATTTTTCTTTTGCTGTTGTTATTCTTGTTATTCGGGCAAAGCCTCAGCCAAGTCTGGGCCAAGAGGTCAGACTGAAGTACAGTCCGACTGGTGGCCCGAGTCCAACAACCCACAACCAAGCCTGAAGTTTACATGCCAGACTTGGCCCATTAGCAATTCTGGTGGTGGGCCTTAATGGCTTCTTTTAATTTCCTGCCATTTTCCCCATGCCAACATTTGAAGCCTGCTGTATGATTTGTGATACATTTATTAATTGAGATCTGCATGTTAGCATGCTAATCAAGTTCCATGAGGAAGGTACTGAGCTCGCCAGAGTAAACATGAGTCTGTTAAAACCCGATAAGAGTAAGCATGTCTACATTTGGGCTGTTTTGCCTTGTTTCCCTTACAGTGAACTAAATATTGCCAACCTTAGCCTTCTGGCTGGGTTGTATATGGGTGCCAATTGTGGTCTTAGGGTTTTAAAATAAAGATCTGCCTCTAATACAAGCCTGTCTCAAATGAAGGCCTGTTATGTTCTACAGTTGAGATAAATAAAGGTCCCAGTCACTATTTGAGGAAACACTGGAGTCAAAAACTATTTTTGATCCAAGACGGAGGCTGTGTGCTGTGTGAGACAAGATGAGAAAGATATTCTGTTGCTTCCAACTTTCTTTCTGAGTGATCATTTTACAAGTAATATAGCCGAAATTACAGTAGCAAATCAGTGTTTGTCTTTATTTCATGTGTTTGGTGATTTTGTATATGTGAGCACAGAGAGTGAAAAGAAGCAAAGAGATAAAGGGCTGAAACCAGCTGACACTAGGCTGAAAGCAAATATGATGAGATAATGTCAGTGGTTTCTTGTGGTTCCATGTCCTCATTTCGCACATTGATCATTCCTGATCCAGCCATATACTAGGTTTTGACCTAATTTTCAGCTTTATTATTATTATTATTATTATTACACAATAACTGCAACCTCATCAATAAGTTCTACAATCATAGTACTGAGGTGAGATATTGTATTTCACTCCTTGTTTAATTTGCAAGACATGCTATGACATTATATTTCCCTTTACATATTTGATCTGTAATTAGAAGTTGATAAATACTTGAATTATTCACACTGTCATTTACTTTTTGGAAATGTTTCAGTTTAATTTTTCCAAATGAAAGCAAAAACTTTTTTTTTATTTACACATTGAGAACAATATTGTGTTATAAAAAATGTTGTATAAATAAAGAAAATCATTTTTGAAAGGTCTGGTTTCTGGTAGTTATTGTTGTTTCAATATATCAAGATCAAGTAAAAATCAATCCTAAGCTCCCTCTCAGATAATGGGGGATATGTGTTGATTTAGTGTTAGTCATGACATTTATTCAGTGTAAAACGTTATGTTTGCCTGCACTTTCACTTTGGTCAGTGTAGATACAATAAACCTACTCTGTTAGATGTTGTTTCAATCTGATTTTGCTACCTCGGTTAAAAAAAAACCCAAAAGTTTAACTGTTATATTACTTTGAATAGTATATTGTTGTGGTGGTGAATTGCTGTTAACAACGGGACAGACCATGGGCAAACAGGAAGAACAGCACCTCAATGACTTGGAGAAATTTCTATTACAGATCACCCGAAGAACCTGCTGGGGAAAGGGCAGTAGCCTATTACCACCAGGAGATGGGCAAGCTGAATGAGGTTACGTTTCTGAATGTATGATGGTTGGCAGCTGATGAACAAACACCTCAAAGGTACTGGCACATTGTCCACGGAGGAGAAAGGCTCGTATTATTCTCTTCTTAGTGTCAGTGTTTTAGGTTGTGAAACAACAGCATAAGAAACAGAGATTTTGTAAAGGCTGGCATCCGTGTGTCATAGTGCACACTATCTTTACTGGTTTGAAAGGGAGTCTCTATTCAGATGATGCAAGCAGCACTACGGTATGTTAGTATTTGCAAACATAGTTAATATTAATAGTGTACAGTATTCCAAATGTAGTTACAATAATGCTAATTCTATGTATACCTGTGAAATTCAGTACAAGTTCCCAATGGGGCTCTGTCCATGGTGCTGATATAACCTACACTATAGCCTACATACAGTTTGTACCAATATACTGTGCAACTACTGTATGTAGGCCTGTAGTTATATATAACAACATATGAATGGTGGATTTTGAACACAGAGCATACATTTCTGTGTCATTTCCAAACCTATGTACTGTCAGATACTTTGCCACGCACAGGCATTAGCATGACTTGAAATACAGTCTCCTTAATGACGAGTCTAAGAATGACGATGCAGGCACATCACACACACAGACCACTGTGATGTATTATTCCTTTGATGTGAGCGGCTGAAACACATCAGCATTTGAAATCCTTCATCTAGTCATTTCAGCACCGACTCCCGTCCGAGTTACTTTTAAAGGATACACAGAAGAATTAACTGCTCTTGAACCTTTGCTGAGTCTTGTAAAACTTGACAGCGATATTAAGATAACAGAGGAAATATCGTAATCTTTATTAAACTTCCTCTATCCACCAACATGCCAATCTTAACGGTGGGGTTAGTTGTGGTGCCTTGGTTCACCACAGCTGCTGGTCGCCTCATCAGGTGGTGTATGGGACTTAATTGTCCCAGCCCCAGTGTTAACCCCACAGCTGCTGTGCTTCATGAATCACCCCTGGATAAGTGTGTGCCACCAACAGCCCAGACAGACTTGAAAGCCAGAAACTACACTAATCTCAGGTCACTGTAACGAGATGCCAGCAGCCAATCCACTGGCTTGGACTATTTCAGTGATGAAACTCAGCAAAAAGAGCTGGATAGCACCTCCGTCTGCAGCCCTGCTGTGATTCACAGGAGTGATTCTGGCAGTGAGAGGCTTAAGCCTCCTCGTCTTACGCTCAAGCAGTCTCTACCTCTCTGGCAGTCTTGCCCTGTGAATAAGAGAATCTGGGGAAATAAGAAGTCACTTGACCCAGAGACAACACAGAGGGCTGACAGTCAGGAGGAGCTTCAACAGTTTTATCCACAGTCAAAGCAAGTCTTTCCCAACCTTCTGTCTGCAGGGTCTGGTGAAACAGTCCTTGTTTCTGTTCAACAGCTTCAACTTTATCCTTAAAAATTAATACTTAAAGGTTTTCTTCAACTCTAAAAAGTACCATTAAGAGTTATGAAATTAAAAAATGCAGGCTAATGCCAGGTCATTTTCATTTAAATTATAGAGGATCTTTAGATCCTTTATCTACAGCAGGGCCCAGTGTGATATCTTGCATCAGCTGTTTCTTCCTGTCCTTTGGCAACAGCAAGTCAGTCATGATTACTCTGCTCTGGCTGTTCAGTGGAAGCGGCATCGCCTCCTGGAACAGCCTGGATGTGCTGACTGTCGAGCTCTCCCCCTCTGACAAGATGAAGGCAATTTAGGCATGCCCTGAATGGTCAGCGGTGCTGAATGCCGCGTTGAATGATGTCATGAGAGTTACCCCGCAATGATTGGTTGGCGTAGGTGCTTTCGACATCAGCTGTGGCTGACTTTGCCTGAGCTGATGGTCAGTGTGAGCTTCCGGTGACTGCAGGGGTGGAGTATAAAAAAGGCTGCAGTCAAGTCGGACACAGTCTACCTCCCGCAGCGTGAGTGAGCTCAGTACACCTGTGTCACAGCAGCAGGTTCACACAACTCATTGTGGAAAACATGCAGAGCTGTTCTGTGTTTTTTTATTTAAAATGTATGGATTTTACCTTCAGTATGTCAGAATGTTTAGTAAAACATACACACACTGTTTATTCACCCAAACATATGTTGTTCAAAAACATTTTTCAGGCCAGACATATCAGTGTTTTGACACATAAATTAAGTAATGTATGAAAACATTGAGGATGAGGAGTTTAGATGAATGGGGGGAAAGTCACACATGGAAAACCTGCTGGAGCAAGATCACAGTTTTTATTTATTTCTGTTTTATTGAGAACCATAAACTGGAATACTGTTGAAAATAGAGTGAAAAGAAATTAAATCTAAAGAAAATTGGATTAAACTGTTTTTAGAGCTTTCTTGCTGTAAATTAAAACTGCTGTGTTGTTGCAAATATATAAAAGAGATTAGTTGAACTGCATGCCATTTGGGAGAGATAACCATAAAAGTTAAGGATCTAAAGTTCTTAGATTAAGAATGGTTTGTATGTGTCAATCAATCAGCGTGTCCTTGTCAAGGCTCTTGCTAGTCTGTGAGTCATGGGCAGTGTGCTGGGGGCTCTTTCTGACAGAACCTGTCAGTATGGTAACGGTCAGCTGTCACGCCGAACAGACAGTATGTCTTTTCTGAAGGAGGCTCACTCCTTCCTTCATAAGCAACGAGGCAACGAAAATGCTGCATTCAGTTGTGCTTGGTTGGCGTGCTAAGTGCTAAAATAATTGATGCAATTGGTGTGTGCATGAAGCACATTCATGCGCGTGTGTACAAATCTGTGATACACTTCACACCACTGGTTTTTGGGGGTTTGAAAATGTGGTCACCCTGCTGTTATACTGTAAGCTGCTGTGGATACTTAAGGGAGGAGCAGACAATTGTTAGCAACAGGCTAGCAGCTGTGTTTTGTGTCTACAAATACTGACCTCATTCCTACACGTTAATACTGGTATTGTTTTAATTACAGTTGTTAATTGTTGATGTTATACTACATTGGATGTTTTTTTCTTTTCAGCAAAAGCCCTACTAATCTCTGCCTGTTATTGTTCGGGTGATACTAACATCACTGTGTTGTTGGACAATGTATAAATGAGCCACAGAGGTTTAATATAGTTATATTTTCATTTTTGGATTGAGATAAATGTTGTTTTTCACATCCTTTAAATTATGCTAAACTCCACAACAGTCTTCTATTCTGTTAATTGATGCACACTTAGTGGTTTAAGTAATCTGTTTGCTCAAATTAACTGTTGTTTATACTGTAGTTTCCTCCTCCTGAGACTCACTGGCCTCTGTATATAAACACAATAATCTATTGCCACGTCGTGACAATCTTTGGTCTCTCGGTGCTCCAGGCATGTTTGCTCATGGACCGTGACTGTGAGCTGAGTTGATGTGCGCTGCAGGGGTGAGAGCTGCGGTGCACTGTATCCAAGTAGAAAAACAGGATGAGCTGCTATCACACCTGGCTGACTGAAATGGGTATCAGCGTCTATTTCTATTTTTTATTTATTGTAACTAAACCAGTTTAAAAAAAATTGCAGAGATAAACATGTCAGTCCGTTACTGTTCTTGTGCCTACTGTGGTGAGGCTCATTTGTGATGAATTTCTGGCCACGACAGCTGAAAATGCTTCAGGCCTTGGGTGGAACAGCGGATCAGTGCACAGTCAGTACACTTGAGTTGGAATGAGTGCACATGAATGTGCTCAGCGAAGGAGTGGGAAGGAAAAGGAAGTGACCATCCACAAAATCAGTGATCTGAGCAGCCATGATCACAAGCTGGAGTTATGATGGTGTCAAAATGACCTTGAAACATCATGGACGCACAGATGAAGATGTGGACCACTGTCATCTCTCGCTTTAACACTGCAGAGTGAAACCACACAAACGATCACTTCCACTGCTGATTTCTGAGCTCACATGACACATTGTTGGATTGGTGCAGTGTACTGTGAGATTGTCGCTGTCAGGGAACATTCTCGAATGCCTGAAATAGCCAGCTGCTGATAGTTTCCTGAAGTTTCCCAGGCCAGCGTGCTCCCAAGATGGAGGCTGGTCAGAGCAATTTACGACTCCCACTAACTTTGTGTTTTATTGTTCCATTGAATCAACCGAAGAAAACTCATAACAAAAAGATCTCTGACACTTATGAAGATTCTACTCTCATTTTATCTTGATTAACACATAACTCCTCCATCCCTGCCTTCACATGCAATTCAATATTTTTATTCAAATATTCCTTTTGATCATTTAGGTGTTATGCTGTTGGCAGGGGACAATATTTATCAGAAGAATAACAAGAGGGCTCCATACACATCCAACTTCATCATCATACATTATCTCATAAACTCAAAAGGTCTGTGAATATGCAGGAGGACAGTGTGTCTTCTTCTCTTGGCTGTACCATTATGATTCAGCAGAGCCTGAAATTACATATTATACAGTATCAGCCTATAGACAGGCTGAAAAATATTCATATAAATGAGAAGAACTCAGCCTTATTAGTGCGATAACAACCTCAGGGTGTGAGCAGGCGTCCATCTTGGAGATGAATTGTGTCAGTTGATGTCCTGTTGTACACATAGGCTGCTGGTATGTGAGTTGAGCTGAAGCTTTAGAATAAAAAGTGGCTGTATGGCACTGCCAAGCCTGAGGGATCACAAAGCAAGACACCAAATGGAGTAAGACTTCCTTTGTTTTCCCTGAACACTCATTATACAAAACCTCTCAACCCTGAAACACTGACAAGAAGAGTGTTGGCGAGGAAAATGCTGCTGAATCATCAGAGAATAGTACAGAAATATTTTAAAGTTTTTGCTGGCGCGGTTAGAACGAGACCTCTGGTTCATTTTACTTTAGAGTCATCATCTCATTAAATAATCTAAAAACCACAGAAAGAAAAGTACCTTTTTATAATCAAATCATAAGAGCTGAAAATGTTCCATTTTCAACTGAATCCTTTCATCTTTACAAACACATGCTGCTTGTTCCTCTGATTGATATTTGCTCAGGAATTAAAGAGCAACACCAAATAGTCTTTTATGTACGTATTCTTCAACTAAATGGGTTAAAGAAAAAAAAAACCAACACCAATCAGTCTGGCTTTTACAAACTGCAGATTTTTTATCAGCTTTGAGATGATGCCGGTCTGGGCTGAGAGGGAGAAAGAGACAGTTACAAGCCAAAATGAATGACAGAAACGTAACAAAAATAGCTGTCAGAATATTTCACAGTGCAAAAATCTATCATATACATAGAATCTGCTTGTATTTACATGGGCATGAACATACAAAATATACAGAATCTGCCTTCCCCAAACCCAAAGGATTGATAATGTCTTACAGTGTCCAAGGCAAATCACCATTTTAAAGACAAAGAGGAAGATGAATCTCATAGTAAAATAAATAATATACTTTAAAATTTCACATGAGAATATGTATAGCACTAAAACCTACTCTGTTATCATAAGACGATGATGTCATTCGCTCATATTGATTGTCATTCTTCCTTATACCTGGCTATAAACAGCAACATCATTGAAATATACTATTGCAATAGGTCCAAGTCTCTGTGGAAATTAAGGGCGGGACTGTAAAGTGTTCTAAAGCGTGTGCAGATCCTGAACGTGTTATTGGATAAACTGCAGATTTACAGTACAGCTAGTAAAGAGCTGCATCTGTGACGTTGATAATTTGATTGATATGATTTGATTTGGTGACCTGATTAGACTAATTTAATGTTATCAGCTCGCAGTGGTGAGTGTTCCGATTTCTTCCCAGATAAACCTCCTTTATATATTTGAATGTGTTTTTTTTGTGTATGGTCCTGTTTATCTTGCAGAAAGCATATCTTCACAATATATCTTAAATTATATTAATAATTTATATTTTTATTACATATTAATGTAATAAATCTATGCATTGCAATGAGAGCTACACAGCTCTATTCTATACTGTTAAATGTGTAATCTCATCTTAGGTTCACTGCAGAGGTCCATGAATATACTTATTTCAACTGAACTTCATTATAACTCTCAATATCTCATACAAATCCTCGTCAAACAGTTATTCCAGTTGACAATGACAAGAAAACCTTAAAAAAAAGACTACCACGCAAACAGTGACCACACAATTCAACAGATAACACAGTAGCACCCAAGTAGCCAGAAAATGTAGTCAATAAACTGAAAGTCTGAAGAGAAAATGAAAATGTCATCTCACATAGTCAAATTAGGTTTTGTAAATTATTAGAAAAAAAAAAATTCCTTGTCATTTCCTATATTCTTGTTTTTGTCCTATGGAAAGATGAAAATCCAAAATGAATTAATCCTTCTAATAAGTAATGTCTGTGCAAGCAAAACCTTATAAATCATATTCCTCTGATTCATAGAGTTAAATTCTGTCCATAAACTATTGAAATATCAATGGGGCGACACTCTTGTAGTTGGTGACATGTTATTTTTGTAACAATTTACATTGGCATTTTGGTTTATGTTGCGTCAGTCCCACATATACAGTCCTTCTGTAAATAGCACCAAATGAGTATTCATCCACGGCTGAAAATAGTCCCTAACAAATGCAATATTTACTCCTGTTTGAGTGACATTTCCTGAAAACTAAAGTCATCAGCTGTTTTAGAAAATTACTGAGCCTCTTTTTAAAAACTGGTCAGTTTTTAAACATGTAGGTCTTCAGTAGGAACCATCAGGCTTGATGCTGAGTATCACAAACAGAGAGTATTGAGAGTTTGACCAAAACATTTTTCATGGGATTTGTTGAAAATAACAATGCGATATATATAAAATATAAAATATCACCAGTCTCATCCTTCAAGATGTTCTATTTGTGTGTCTTTTACAAAGATGTAAATTAGTTCAGATTTTCTGTTAAGGGGTCAAAAACAAATCACTGGAGTCTGAGCCAGCTAGAGGCTTTATTGGCTGTTGGCTGTACGCTCTAGGAAAATAAATGTCTGAGTCTGTTATTGGATATGTGGTTTAGAAATGTTGGCTACTGACACAAAACAAATTCATTGTGGTCTTGTGTTTGTATTCACACTTAAATGCGCAATTCTTAACTTTCATCCTCCAAAATCTTATGACAAATCAACAATGACATGAGAGTAATATCAATGTGTTTAGGACACATTCGTTTTGTTGACAGGGCAACATTGTGAGCAAGATGAGAGGAACTGAAATCAGTGAATACAGTATGAATGTGATCCTCTCATCACCTCATCTTTAGCGAGCATTTCTTTTGCACTGATTGCTCATTCATACAAAAGGCTACAAACTTCATGAATAAATATGCAAGGAGTAAACAGAATATCACATTTTCAGCAAACAGAAGATAGAATAAAGGCATCATGAGCATGACAGAGGATGATGAGAATAAAATCAGACAGTGCAGCAGAGAAACTGCTTCTCTGTCAGAGTCATTGGCACAACTGATAGCATATTTGACTTGTAACACAGTGAAACAACTCTTGTGGCTGTCCAACCTCAAAATAAAGTTTTTTATTCATGTGTTATTTTGTTTGTTTGTGTGTGTGTGTGTGTGTGTGTGTGTGTGTATGTGTGTATGCATTTAACTTCTTTTTGCTTCTCAGCCCTGTGATGTGTTCGGCATCGGCACAAATACAGCAGCTGCAAAACAAGAAAGCAGTTGGGAGTGCAGCATCACAGGACAAACACTTAGCACATACTTAGGAACTGTAAAGAATAAAATATCAATAGAAAACAAAAATAAAACACTTTTCAAATTCAAATAAAACATGGTGAACATAGATTATGTACACAATTCCAGAGCTTTAAGCACAGAGGATCTTTTGAAATTTTCACCTCTATCATGGCACATATGATCAGGTTTGTAATGTTGGTTGATGTATGCATGTTTGTGGGTGTCCTTTGCTTCAGGGTACCACATCTGTGCTCATCTGGACACAGTACACCCCTTCATAACTGTGACCAACATACAGTACCCTTTGGTATAGGTGAGGTTAGGAAGGATTCTACTTCACCTTGAAAAACACACCATCATAACTGTCATTCACCTCTTCGTCATCATCAATCATAATCACCATCATCCCGGTTACATCCAGAACCACCATCATCTCACACAGAAAATATCTCCACCCTGGCAGTCATCGTTTCAGTCACAGTTATTTCTGTCTGCACTCAAGCGCAGGCCTCCGTCACTGTGAGCGCGCTCACACAGTTTAGCAGCTTTAGGAAGTGACACATGTCAAAAGCAGCTCTTGTCTCATGCCACAAGTTCTCGACATCAAAGTTCTGAAAAAGCAGCTGTAACACCAATGTAAAGTTAAAATGAAGTGTCAGTCTTGTAGCTAAACCATCTCCGTCCCATTGAACTCTTTATTTCCAGACCCGTATTATCGTCCTGGGCTGAGCAAACCAGCATTAGCCTCTGAGATTTAATCACTGAGATATGGCGGGATTTGTTTTTCACTCTCACTCTACATCTCCATCACTCCTCCTCAGCTGCTCCACACCGCTACACTCTTCATCCTCAGTGTGACTCACGCGTATGCCTCTCCTGCTTTTAGTGCCACCAGTTCAGGGTCCTCTGTGTGGCGCCCGTTCAAGTGTTCGCTGTTACAGTCGTGGTGGTACATGAAGGTGGGCACCTCAGAGATGGAGGTGGCTGTGTAGGACGTGGAGCGCATTGAGCAGTGGTCCTTCCGTCTCTGACCCCACTGGGTCTTGTACTGCATCCACTGTCTCTTTAGAGCTGCCTGCACCTGGATGTCACACACAGACAAGAGAGAGTTCATCACCATGGTGAGAATATTTGAGTTTTTGTAGGTAATAATTGAAGGCAGGAATCAAGCTTGTCATCAAAACAGTCACTTTTCTGTTGGCTGCACCTTAAAAAAATACTTTGATACTTTTATCAGTGCCGTGAAGCTGTGCAACTGTTTCTCTTTTGTCTTTGCATACTCAATGAGACCAATTCTCAATGCAAATGTCTGCACTTTGTGTTTTTAGATGTCATAGTTGCTCAGACATTTTTCCAGAATTTTTTCTGTTCTGCTTTGACCACAAAATGATTCCACCAGACATCCAAATTTACATGCAAATCAATATGCGGTTGCATTGAAACGTGAATAGGATGGCGCCCATGTAAACACCATCTTATGACAATATTAATCCAACCAAGGATGGTGATCTTAACTGATGTGAGCATAATTGCTGCAGCATGTGTGGATCACTCAGATTTCAATCGCATTAACAGATGTCAGTCAGGAAATGTAAACACAAAAGTCAAATGTCTTGAAATTTGGCCAAGTTGTGCATTATTAAAGGGAAGAAAGATGTAATCTCTGTTTAGCTGTATATTAAAGATTCAATCACGTAATTATATATTTGTACTCCCCTCATGTTTCATCCCCTCAGAGTGTCTGGGGGTCCTCTCCTCAGTTGAATAAACACTTAAAGCCATCTAAACAATATCAATACAAATATTTCCACAGCCATTCTTTGTGGGTAAATTTGTGAAATTTTGCGCAACTGGTGCCATGCTTACGCTTAAAGGGAACATTCATGCCACTTTTCACCATAGTTGACTGAAATAGAACTCTATAATAATCAATAACAAAGTCAAAGAGGTGTCCCTGACTTTGTCTTTGCTGTTCAGCACAAATGAACAGATGAGGATACTTCACAACTCCTCCACTACTTCAGTAATTACATGTCAGGACCATTTCTGGTGTTAAAGAGAGCAGGGTTATCCACAATCATCATTATTCTGCTGCTGTAAAACAAATTCATATTGTACTATCACAAAGCTCATTATCATGCTTAAGGTAAACCTTCAAAATCCCTGTATTTAGTCCCTAATGTGATCAGCACTTATGGTGATAAATACAAATATTTCATTGAACTCCCTAAAATACAAAATTCAATTGTTAAATGGCACGTCTGGTGATCTGCCATATAAATCTACCAACCAAAATATACTGAAATGCATTGACAGTAATGTGTGTATACTAAAACAAACAAACAAACAAACAAAAAAAAAACAACAGTAAGATTCTTCTCCATCCCGGAGTTGAGTAAACTTCAGTAAGCTGAATGGCAACAACAAACTCAAACGCCAGGGAGAACTCCAGAGAGTTCCCAATTTTACACTGTGCAGCGCCAACAAAGCTGAACAAATGGAAGCCCTTCCTGTTGGCCACCTGCTGAGCATCCACTAACCAAAGTCATGACACCTCAGAATGAACAATAAAAGTCCCCACACATTAAATAATAATAATGAAATAATTATTTATAGGCTGTTATTTTTTTCAGTCTGTAACATGTTACAAAATGGTGAAAAATGTCCGTCTGTGTAAACTTTGAAACATGCACATACACACTACAGTCTCATACCATACACATCATATTCTGGTCATTTTTACATACAGTACATCTCTATAACTGTCACCTACATGTCTGTCCATTATGTCCTATGTGTCCCACCTGTTTTTGTTACATTATGTAACCAATACAGTAAAAGAAAAACAAAAAAAACATCACAATTTCTGAAAGGATGAGGTGACTTCTTCTTTTTGTTCAAGCAACAGTCCAAACCCCAAATATACTAAATTCAAAGTGATATTGAAGGAAGGAAAGCAGCAAATCTTCATATCTGAGAAGCTGGAAACAGTAGATGTTTGACATTTTTCCTTGATGAGTGATTAATTAGCTTTAAAAAATAGTGCTTACTCATTTTCTGTTGATCAGCTAATAAACTGAGCGCATCCACATATTGACTGATTAGCTGAACAAGAGCTGAAAGCGTGAACAGAATTCCTAAAAACAGAAACTAGCGCTGCAAACTTCCCGCTGTGTAATGTTAATCATTTTACTCTGCAACACTCTAATACTACTGTAATTGCTGTGGGTATATTAACACACAACGATCTAATGATGTAAATCATGACACTAATTGTTATAATGAGACAAAACAGCAGCTTGCATGTAGAACGTCTTGCTTGATGTCACAAATACAGCATGGATGCTGTTTGTCCCATCGACCTAACGCCACAATGGGGCCATTGAACAAACAATGCAGGTCTGTGCAGTTTGGCCTTGAAATCAAAAAACAGAATTGAACCCAGCTCCACAAACCCGTGTCCTGATTAAGGGAGCTGAATTGGTCATTATGCGGGTGAAGCAAAGAAACCATCTCATTCCCTTGTGACAGTTTGTGTGTTTGTTGACCCTGCATCGCCCAGAAAAGCAGGCGTGCCCTTTACACGTATGCTCCACGCATTGTTTATACTCTGAACATTGTTTACATTGTTTAAGATGATGCTATTGCATTCTGGCTGCTCATGTATGAGCTGATACCTGACCTATTTTCCAGGCTGAATGAAACCAACACAACCCCACAATAGATCCTCCATGCCAGACACCTCATGCTGCGTATTTAAATCTGCTCCACTCTCTGTTAATGCATCTCTGCCCCGTTTTCTCCTCATGCAAAGAAAACACCTCAAAGAAACATCATTGTCTCTTCGGATAATTTCACAGCCTCATTTTCACTCACTGTAATTCCAGAAATATTAGAAGAGGATATTAGTTTTAACCAGAACAGAAGTAGCTGTCTGATCTGTCTGTGCTTGTCACACTGTCATGGAGTCTAATGACCTGCTAAAAAGGCTCGATTCAATGAAACAGCATGTATTGTTTTTGCGTTGCTTTGCAGAGACCTTGAGCTTGAAAGCCTCTGTTACACAATGAGTTTGTGGAGCTGAAAGGGCTCCACAACACTACTAAACCCAGTTTTAATAAAAACCCAGCTTATTCATTCAACCAAGTTAAGGATGCTTGCAGTCAGACAGCTGCAGACAGACTCAAAAAAGGCTGACACAAGGACCTGAAAGGAGAGTCAATTTCCAGCTGGGCTTGGAAACCACTCAGTCATTTATAAACTATGTCTTACTCTTCACCTGACATGACCCTTCAGTTTTTACCGCCACAGGACTAGATTGAGGTAACAAGCAGCACAATGCTTTATCACCTGTTACAACTGGAATAATGACAGATGTAGCATCTCTGTGAAGTTCCAACTCTTTTTGCCCAGGTATTTGATGCCAAAAAACTACTTTGAGTCTGAGTTTGACATTCATGGGTCACTTCTTAATGTGCTATCAGGTACAGATGTAAGATGTCAGAGATCTGACCTGAAAAACAAAATATGACAATGTTTTGCCTGATGGAGGCTGATGTCGGATATTTAATGTCATAAGCAATGGGCAGTTTTATTGCCCCATGAGTGTACAGCTCCCAGAGTGACATGTGAAGGTTGACCTTTACAAAAAGGCCAACAGCTCTATCAAAACTACCGTGTTATTTTGTCGCATATGCTACCGAGCATAGATTACTTTACAGGATACAACACTCTTAAAGCAATAATTTGATGTTCTGGGATACCGCTCTCATATACGGCCATTTAATATGAAGCTGCAGTCAGGAGACCAAAAAGACTGGAGACAATGGGAAGCAGCTTGTCTGACTTTGTCCAAAGGACCTCTGAAGGTCACTAGCAGAGCTAGGCTAGGCTAGCTAGCTAGACAGAGCTTGGCTAGTTGCTTACTAACATGAGAGTGCTACCAATCTAATCTCATCTAACTCTAAAAAAAAAAAAAAAAAGAAGAGCGAATAAGCATAAACTTCACAAAATGTCAAGGTGTTCCTTTAACTGCACATGGTGACATTGTGTGGCTGCAGCACACTGCAGGGAAGCCACAATGATAATCTGTGTAGTTACATGAACAGTGCTTACCTCTCCATTGAAGAAGCAGAATATTGTTGCCACCAGTAAACCCTTGAAAAAAAGAAAAAATGTACAAAATTAAATATTTTTATTCACAAAGATAATGAAAATAAAAAAGCAGAGACCAGAAACCAGAGAGTATCTGGTGAAGCCACATCTTTTTCTGGTCAGTGAATGAACTGTATGGACAACTACCTAAATGGTAGTTGAATAAAGATAATGGAGTGCCCAACTGATTTTTTAAAAGGCAATTCAGCAGTGAGTCACATCAATCAATCACAACAAGAAAACAAGGTTTTATGAGTGGAAACCTGCAAGAATGCCAAATGGCTAAATCTTGAGCCTGAGAGGGCCCAAGGGTCTGGACAAATCTGGGCTGGGTTCAGGATTTCTGCTTTTTTTGCGTGTATTTCTTCATTCATGCTGTGGGTTTGGGTCTAAAGTCAAAATATCAACATGAATCATTCATTTCAAAGTACATTTATACATACTTACAGATAGTTTTCTTTCCCTTCATTATTGGGTGTGGCCAGAAATGCAAAATGCTTCAAACCCACAGAAGAGAAGCAGGACTTTTCTGCCCTATGATATGCATTGAAGCGAGCCTCCCACCCTATGCTTTAATGGAAATTGTGATTCATTTTGTGTCAGCTCAGCACCTACCTGGTAGTGCATGAGTATGTGCATGATGTACTCGTAGACCTCTCCAGCCAGCCGGTTCTCTGGTCTCCAGGGAAAAATGACAAACTGTATTCCCAGCAGAGGCACCAGGATCAGGGTGGCTCTCACCGCTTTCATGTACATGTTGGACTCTGCCCGGTGTGTGTCTCTCAACTTGGTCACTAACACTCTTATAATATTTAGCAAGAAGAAGAGGTTCACCTGCAGAAAGTGTAAAAAAAGTATGAAAAGAACAAAAACATAAGCCATTTTTTTCTTTTGTGTTTAAGAACTAAGACCAAGATTACAAACCGATAATATCATGTCTTATATTGCACTGAAAACGATGAACTAGCAGACTTACAAGAAGTGCTGCCACTATAGGACCATGAACTGCATAGAGCAGATGGGTTTCCACACTCATCCAACAGCTACAGAAGGAAAAACATATCTGTCAGTGCTGTCTGCCTCCCAAAATACACAAGCACACACACACACACGTACGTACAAAAACATGCACATGTACGGATCTGCGCACTCTCGCTGTCTGCCACACACAGCCGAGCACATATGTAAACATCTCCTGTTTATTTGCAGAAGTTTCTGGAACATTACTCACTTGTCGTCAAAGTACTTTTTCCTTGCCACGGCGTGGATGGATGCAGGGACTAGTGGAAAGCCTTGGACAGGAAAAAAGGCGGCAGCCATATGAGGTCTTGAGTGAATTTAGTGAAATTCATTTGTCATTTATGCGGCAGTAAAAAGTGTGGTTAGCTTGGTCAGTGGTGTTGTTGGTTTCAGACTTCCTCATCAAATAAATTATTACATTATAAATATCATTGCACTAATTCTTGGAAAGGCTGAAACACAGACTTTCTACAGACTTTCATAATGTTACTTCATTGTTAGAGCCCTAACAACAACACCACATGGATAATTTACCTTAACAACCCTGTTGATTTTAAAACCCACTCCATAGAAAATTCATAAATAAAAAACACTAGAATCTGGGCTCTTTTCAGCTGGATATAAACACATGAATCCTAGTACAGTTCATTTGCAGACACAGCTGGGGCCCTGCAGCATATTGACCACAGATGGACCTGAAAAACTGGCGGTGCTCCATCCCCACACACACAGACACAGACACACACAGACACACACACACCACACACACACAGTCTCAAGGTCATCCTCCCATTTTTAACAATGACCATTCATTTAGTTCCATCGCCTACTTGTTTGACAGACTGCACCCATCATACCTGTTTTGAACAAGGTGAAAAACACGACAGGAGCAGCACTGAGCGACAGGAAGGCCAATAAAGCTGTCAGCATGTTCAGGTTGACATACTCCACAAGGACTCGGTGGTTACGACTAAATTGAGGTTGCTAGATTGTGAACCCATCTTTTTGGATTGCCTGCTGAATTTTCCAGCTGAGATTGAGTCCATTGTTGACACAAAAATATAAATCTTTAAAGACACACAATAGAATGTAATGCCATACAGACAACTGAAAAAAACAACTCAAGAAATCATGTGTTAATCAAACATAGATGACTCACCCCAGCCCAGGAGGTAGTACCAGTGCAGATGCTGCTCCTCAGCAAACACAGCCACCACGATGAGCGTGTGGAGGTAGATACCTTCACAGAGCATCCAGAAATAATTGCAGCCCAGCATGTACATGTGGAAGAAGTGCAGCACCTTACAGCTGACCTGCAGAGACAGCCCAAACAGATTATCTGCCTTGTCTCTTTTTGAATTTTTATATTGAATGATACCTATTAAAACAATTCAATTATAACACTCCTGGTATCATCTCAGTGGGAGACCTAAAGTGGATATTTCTGCACTCATGGCACAAAATCATTAGCCAGTATTATACTTTCCAGACTGAGAAGATGTTTATTCATTTACCCCCTCTGGAGCTGAGGGGGAGCTGAAATGGAAATGATGATTTCTCTTTGTATTTGGAGAGCTCTTTGATTACGTTTATCTCACTTTGTGCAACAAAGCAAGTGCGTATTTGTACCTTATACAGAAGGCTACAATGCAATTTTGTATTCATGCATCCACCACAGTGCAACAACATGACATCATTATGTATTCTGTTGCTTTGATTGAGTCATTATTATAATTTCTTGAAAGTAATGACTTTGATGACATATTATTATGCCAATCTTACCCTACCACAGTCTATTAATGCTGTAATTATCAAGACACTTATGGATGTTCCATAAGCTATAATTTCTCTAATGACTGCCAGACAATGGGTCCAATGAGCCTGACTGCATTGAAGTCTACTCAGGAGGTCGCAAAAACCTTTCCACAAAAGTTAGCAGTTAGTCAAGCCCATGTTCCCAGCTCAGATACTTTTTCTTCCCCTTTGCCCAAATTGACTCCAATAACAATCAAGTTGGTGGTAAACCCAAATCACACCAAGTCATTCATCTGCTCCTGCATCTCCTGCTGCAAAACATGAATGTTTCTCTTCAGTCTATGGCAACTACTCAGAAAGCTCAATATTACACTGCAAAACATGTTCTGATGTTGTATAGTATTACAACATGTTTTACTTCCTTGGCTTCCATTGCTTTCCACTGGTTTTGATGATTCTGCACACAGCTGGTTCAAATCATAACTTCCTGGTAGAGTTCAGTCTGTTGTTGCTGATGGTTTGAAACCAAGTTACCCCCCTTCTCTTTACTCTATACATAAATAACATTTATTTTATAAGTGAGCATTGCGATGTCCATGTTTATGCTGACGATACCATCTTTTATGTCTGCTTTTGATGACCCTCCAACGCTTTTTATTCATTTAAAGTTTGTTCTAATCTCCAAAAAGGCAAAATGTATTTCATGATAGCACTGAATACTTGATATTCAAACTCTTATCCATGCTCTCATCAAATCTATTTGAGACAGTAAAGTTTTAACACACAGAGACTGCCTCTACTTTAATAACAGAAAAGCACTATAGAATCCACTACACTGTCTTTGCTGGATGATCATAACCCTTATGCCATTTGCCAAAGTGCCACTTAATTTATTGCTCGTTATAGCTACCGGCTCACCTCTGTGAGATAAGAAAAGGTTGGATGGTTATCACTCAGATCAGCAAACCTGTATTTTATTTATAAGGCCATGTCGTCTCAGGTCTAGATGAGATAGATTAGCTTTGAGATATACTTATACCAACTCTTAACTGGGGAGCTGGGGAATACTTCCTGATATTTCTAATACAGGAAAGTTTGTGATTGTTGCAATTAGAATGCCTTTTTTGAAATGATTGTTTTGAGTGAATGAATTGTTTGTGATCTTCAAAATACATGATTTAATCTTGATCTCAATGAGGATCTCTTTTATGGAGGATGTAAACAGACAAAACCTTTATGTTAATATAAATATATATATTTCTCAAACATTCAACAATAGTGTTTTTGGTTTGCAGTCCTGTATAAAAGAGCATACATGCAACCACAGAATAATTCAAATATGCTGGCATCACTTTTAACTGCTGCTCTCAGGGGTCCTCTTAGCTCAAAACACACAACAGTCATTCCCTTCTAAACATTTAGCCACATGTCTTTCCCGCTCTTTCCTGCGTTTCCATTTCCACTTGAGGAATCTCCACTATACCAGACATGGATCCGTATCAGTATACAGAGAGTCAGGTCACTTGCTTTTCACCAATTCAGACCTATTTTGCTTTGTAGCTGACCGAGGTTTGTCTAAAGTTACCGACAATGTTCTGGTTTACAAATCAAGCTGCTATAGATCATGTAGATGTTTCTCATGTTTTCAGCCTCCTCCCTGGTTTGACATAAGCTTTGGGGATTCACTCCTCCACATTGCTGGCAGCCCAAACCAGACTGTATCACCACACCAGAGAGAATAACAAGAGCTTGTTTTCTCTGTGAGAGCAAATCTCCGCTGCAATCCACTATTCCTAAATCACTAGGGCAGAAAAAAGACTTTTAAGTCTCACTTTGGCAGCGGTGAATTTCAAAATGTTTCCCAACAGACACGCGCGAATCCCAATCAATGGTGCTTGTGATTTGTTCTTTGGCTTCCTCTTGAAAACCAGGGCCATGTTGACCAATTTTATTTCAGCGAGTTAGCACAACCTGACAGTCCTTTGTCAGAAAGTAATAGATTCAACACAAACATTTTTGACAAATGGCGACAAGGAGAGATTTGAGAGGGGGCCGTTGCACAAATACATATATATATTTCGTCACGTTGACGATGATGGCTGTGATTCTTGCCTGCTTCTTGGATGCATTTAGTGATGGGATGTGAATAAAGACAGCAGTCAGGCTGAGCCAAACCTCCACTCTCTCCTGGATGTTTCCAGTAGTTTGTCAGGCCAGTGATGCTCCAGCTCAAAGGAGGCTGAGGCTGAAGGGATTGTGTGCAATGTGAGCCAACTTCTTCAATCCAATCCTTTTTTTTTTTTTTTTTGTATGTTAAGTTCTTTTTTTCCCTTTAGTTCAAATTTTAACACATATACATATTCGGAGGATTTTGATTTTTAGTACGTTTTTTTTAGCAGGTAATATTCTGACACAAAATTTTATTCAGCTCTACATAAAAGCAAAGCAGATATGATCCTTTTATGGAGTCGGAAAAACTCTGCAATGACAACTTTTAAGAAGCTGAAAAGCGCCGAGTTAACAGGCTTTCATTATTTTGATTTCCAAAAAGGAGTGGTTCTTGAAGAGTAACACATGAATTTATGTTCAGTCCTGATAGCGAGACATTCCTACAAGACAGATTTATCATCTCTACCTAAGCAGACCTCAGGGTTTCAAAGAATTCACATAAGGCATTCAGTGTGACTCCAAAACAGGAGAATGTGGAGGAGCGCAAAAAACTGTCTGTTGACTTTGCAACACTGCCAAGATATGGCACAGTGAGATATAATGCTAATTAGGATTCACTTAAGAGTCTGTTCTACAAACTTTTAAATATTTAAAATATAGAGCAACTATATATGAATTACATTTCTTCGCTTTGCATATCAAATGAATTAAAAAATTTCATTGAATTTTTTTTTCTCCTTGCATTTTTATTTGGTTTTGGATTAATTGTGAATGCATTTGTATCTCATTTCAAGGCAGCGGCGCTAATCCTATTCCACACACACTAAATGTTTTTTTTTTTTTGCCATGCTAAAATATGGATCTAGTCGGTCAGTCCACCATTGTGGTCCAGACTGAAACATTTTGACAAATATTGACAAATATTGGATGCAAAAATGTATTAATGAATTGTAATGTCTGTGGTGATACAATAACTTTTCCTTTAGTGACATTATCAGGTCTAAATTTTATTTTGTTCCGTTCTTTGGGTCATGAGCTGCAAAACCTTTTATATTCACATCAACAGCAGCTATGTTGATTTGTTGTTGTTTTGTGTTGAGTGCTAATTAGAACATTTTAGCATGCAAACAAAACTAAGCTGGTGAACATGGTAAACACTATGTGTGTGTCTGAAATCACAAAACACAATCCTACATTTTCTTTCCACCATCTTATTTGAGTGTCTGAATCCTCAGTGTGAAAATGGGTCCTCTATACGGCGCCATAACAAAATACACAATAGGGTTTCTGAGCAAAGCCATGAGGTGGAAAACAACCCAACAAGGACAGAGAGAGCTTGTGAGAGGATAAACATGAAAAGTTGTTTTTGTGTCCAAAACTGCAAAAATCTCAAAAGTAATGAGTGGAAAATGTTCATTATCTCAAGAAGGAAAGAATAAAAGAATAGAAGTCAGATTCAAGGTAAGACAGCTCACACTGTTACTGTGTGTTTCAGGCTGATTAATGAATATTGCTGAGGCTCTGTGTGTAGAGTCTTTGTTTGGGAATCTGTGACAGCTGATTGAGGAGCAGACAAATGGTTTTGGATGGAAAATGTCTCAAATTAATATGTTTATAATTTTCCAGAGAAACACTTACACTTATTAAATGCTGAATTAAATGCTGAATTGACTGAGTTTTTCAGGAGTGAAGCTCTTACTGTTTACACTGCAGTCATCTCTAATATGAGTTTTTGCATTGAAGTAGCACATGTGGCAGACATCCAGCGTCTGGTTTATCTTGAGTAAAATGCAGGATTTTCATACATACTGATATTACAAATACAATCACAAGAATGAGTGTGACAGTGCTCTTGGCATAAAGAAACTACGGTTAGTTTCTTTATGCCAAGGTTGTGTTTTGAGTTTAACCTGTGCTGATGTTTTTGGACATACACAGGTTATTTCTCTACCTGGTCAGCAAACTGCCTTATCACTGCTACTAGCTGGTATATGGTTAAAAAAATGCAAATGCATTGCATGCAATGCAAATAAAACTTCACCTCTAAACAGTAATTTCATGGCTTTCCAGGAGGCTGCTTTGTTCCAAATAGTGAAAATGTCTGTATATAAACTGTTATATCATTGTGGAGAAATGTTTTCTAACCCAGTGCTGAACGTACGCACTCAATCATTTGTAAACAGGACACAGAAAACACAGGGTCCATAGCACATACACTCCTTTCTGCTAACAATCCCACAATGCAAAGCTCGACATTATGATCGACACGATGATCAGTTAATGTCTGAAACCTCAATTTACTGCTTACTAGTGAGTGAACTATTGAGTGTGTTGGGACAGGGAGTAGTGATTGATTGAATGCGAGGCTGATTTCAGAGGTAGCCAAAACATTAGGATGTTAGCATTGTAACTGTCTCAATTTAGCAGACTAATGTTAGCATTTAGCTCAAAGCACTGCTGTGTCGACAGACTCACTGGGTTTCTGTTGACCACCTCAGAATTGTTGACCACTCCTACCAGGTAGATAATGGTGAGGGCAGAGTTGAGCACATAGGAGCAGAAGAGGTTCTTGTGGAGGGTGATCCTTTGGCAGCTCAGACTCCTGTGTGAAGGGAGATGCCTTTTGGTTAATTCAAAAAAAAATAACACGTTGGGAATAAAATCTCCTCCGACACATAAAAACGAAACATTAAAACCTGCCACAACAGAGCAACTCACATGACTGGCAGGCTAATAGTTTAATGAGGTTGTCAGCTGTTGCTACACTTTGTGAAATAACTGGGATCTTTCATCTCATAATGATATTTGTGGCTGTTAAAAAAAATCCCTGGGATCAACAAGCTGGATTGCCTCTGGATGCTGTACTGTACATGCAAGTGCTGTTAAATAATGCATAATGGATCCCAGGGGTTGCTCCCTCATTACCTTGGCTGGCCACTTAGAATTAATAGCACAATGAAATGCTTCCCAGTCAAAGTGAGAATAACTATTAGAATCAAAATGGTTTCAAGTCATTCATATCCAGCAGCTTGTTGTTGGTTATGATTAAATAATGTTTTAAAATCAGGTCAGCAATTAAACAGACTGCAGTTCACAGAGTGTTTAAGGCTGAATGAAACATTGCGCCAAATATATTCCACAGAATACAGCCTTCTATAAATATGTCCTCTGCAGTTTAAGAAGTTATATTCTTTTACTGCTCATGGCCAGTTTTATCTTTGTTGAGTCATAAAACCCCTGAGACCCATGAAAAACAGGAAGAGCACTAAGTCTCCTCAGGCCAGGACAAAACAACATATACAACTGCACATTCTCACTGTCTCTTTCAGAGGTCACCGCTAACAGAAATGCAGTAAAATGAGATGCAGGAGCTGTTGAATGCTTATATACAAGGGGTTTTTTTTTTTCAAATCTAAAAGGAGATGTCAAAACACAGGCTGAACCTTTATGGCAGCGTTGTTCATACTGTCACAGGTCCTAATGTCTTCGGATCGACCATTCGACCAACTCCTGTTTTTCCACGGCAAGCTGGAGCATTTTCATCTGGGAATCTTGACAGTGTTGATGTCAAGTCATAAATAACAGAGCACAGCTGTACACCACCACATACCATTGTAAGCTTCACATCTGGATCTTATAAGAAACATTAAGCCCCCCGATATTTCAAGTGTTCTGGCTATAAATATGCTAAGTAATGGTTAAAAAGAAAAAAATAAATAAAAGGCTTTCTTAGCCAATATCTTTGCTACTTTATTGAGATCTTAATTTGTAAGGACTTTGATCTTGATGAATTGTGAATGTCCCACTGAATTGCTGCCTTGCTGCATTAAGAGTTTGACTCTCAGTGGGCCGTGGGGGTTTGCGATAATGCACCTGCCCTAAACACGGCCACTAGATTTATGAGTGTATATAAAACTTTTCAGCACACTGAGGGTCTCGTACAAGATCTGTTCTGGATAACAGCTGCGTTTAGGAGGTCAGCACCCCTCAACATGTCAAATTTTACAACCACAGCATTCGAGAACTACATGGCCAACAAAGTAACTCATCCAAATATTGTTGCAGAACATAAAATTATTTTTTTTTCTCCTCAGGCTCCACATTCAGGTTTTTCAACATTTTTGTGCCATTAAAAACGATGCTGATCAAGTTCTTTCCTAGAGATAAATTTATAATGATATCAAGTTTCAACAATGCACAGACTTTTGCACAGTCTGTTCACTTTTTCTAAAGCTTTATTATTATTCCCAGATTTCACAACTGAATATTATACCTCTCTTTCCTTTATCCACTTTGTTATTTTTTAACTCTTATCTAATTGAATTTCAACAGCAGTATCTCAATTAATTGTGGCCCTTTCTCCCTCTGGGATTAAGCAGTACATTTGGTTGAACGTCCTTAATGCGCAGTGCACTCAGGTGCACACGTTTCCAATAAGAGCAGAGCACCAACGCATTAAATGTACGTCACAGCTCTCCAGTTTTGAATCCTAAATATCCATGAAATAAATGTGCTTTATAAGGAAACCAAGTCAGCATGAAATTAGACAAAGTTTAAGTTGTGTATAAATTACACTCAGTGGAGCAGAAGAGCTATTTTCAGGCCGATAGCTTGCATTAATTTGTGATAGTGAAGATGGTAATAATGTTCAACTACAGTCCTCAGTGATAATTTAATACTGTTGTGGTGTTTACACCAGCAGGGTTCTTTTCACTCTTTTAGACAATGTTAAACATTTAGCCAGAGTAGTCCAATGAACAATCAACACATTTGACTCTAAATCTTTTGTGTGTCTCTGGGGCAAATGTTTCAAACTGTGAAACTTACTCTGCCAGCGTGGGCAGACGCAGATTGAAGATTCTACTGACTGATCCAAAGTACGGCTCATGATGAGTAATGAAACGGCTGGAGGAGACTGTAGTGAAAGCCCAGCTCCATCTGTGTGCCTGTCAGATCCACTGAGGACAGGGAAGACTACTGAGCCTCTAAGGGCAAAGCTCCGATCGATTAATCATTTCATCATCATTGCATTGTGACAAACTGTGTCAGCGATCATCATTATAGCACAACCATCCTGAATAACCACTTGCAACAACAGCTACATTCTCACATGGAGGACAGAAACATCACATTTAATCCATTACCTGAAGTAGAAGAAGATGGCCAGAGAGATAAGCAGGGAGGGTATGGATAAAGCATGACCCACAATTGCCATGTAAAACAGGATGTACGCTGACTGTAAAAAAAAAAACACAAACAAGATAGAGATAACGTGTAGCATTACTAGTAGGCAAACGTTATATAGAAAAACATGTGACTCTTTGAGGTGCCACATGTTGTGTTTTGTGGAAATAAGAAAACTACAAATGCTACATTTTTCACTTAAAGGAGGACACAACATATAAGTAATACCATCTGATAAATGATAGATGTTTGTCACAACAAAACATACCCTTTGTAAGTGGAAAGATGAAACAGACTGACACTAGAATAGACTAATTGTGATCAAATGAATGAATATATATGGTTGAATAAAATTCACAACTTTGGTGACAGTAAAATGAGATTATAAAGACTCAGGATCAACAAATGCAGAGAAATGTGGAAGAATCTTGCAATATTATAAAACTACAACCTGAATTCATGGTGTGAAAGAAATAGGAGCAAAAGTTGGCATCAACTCAGCCTTATCAGAAAATTGTGGGACATTTATTTTGCCTTATTTCTCTTTTGGATCATACTGCTGAGGCAGTTTGTTCTCAGACCTTTTTGTGAAGTTGGAAGGCTGAGTCAGCAAATATCAGGTTTCTGTGGCAACAGATGCAGCAGCTGATCTCTGGTTCAGTTCAGATCGACTGACAGATTTTCAGTCCTTCAGCCAGGTTTGCCAGGACAGCTGTTCCAACAGCCTGGTGCACTAACTGGATGCAGCAAGAGGGAATTTCTTGCAGCGCTTGCAGAAGTTTTGTTTACAAGTTGCAGGTATTTGCATAGGGCATAGGAGGGTTGTCGCTGTTTTGTTATTTCTTTGGATATGCGTTGGGTGAAAGAACATTTTGGTGAGCTTGTTTTTAGGTTTGGTTGTATAACGTAGTTTTACTTATTAACTCATATCTAGGAGACAGAGTTGGATAGGGAGTGCCTAACAGTCAACATAACAAAATGAATAGGTTGCAAATGGAAAGCCAGAAAAATAACCAAGCAAAAATCATAAAGAGCAAAAATATTTGTGAGGACAAATTTTGTTTTGGGCCAGACTTGGCCTGGTGCAAAGTTTGGTGACGAAAAATCTTCATATAATCAGTCAATTACTTTCGTCAACTGGTGACAAAAAACACATAAAATCATTAACGAAAATGCTGTCAGCAGTCCAAAATTGTTTTTAGCCAAACACACTAATACGTTTTATACGTACGTTCAGACTTTTACATTATAACTGAAAAGTGCTAAGTTATTGGATTGATGATTATAAAGGAGATGAAATGATGAGAGATGTAAACTTCATTAGTTACAGAAGCTGTGAAAGGCCATACTTACAAATATTTTTTTATCCTGTTACAAAGCTCATTATCTAAAGATAACAACATATTCAGGAGAAAAAAAAAATTTGTTATCCCGAGATAACGAGCTATTATAAGGAGAAAATTATGTTTTATTTTCTCGAGATATTATCCTGTTATCTTGAGGAGAGATAACTTGGGAGTTTTGTTATGTCAAGATAATGGAATAATTATCCTGTCATATTGAGATAACAGAGTTATGTTACGTTTTGAGATGAGACATATTCTCTGCCCACACTGCAAATTCAAGAGGACTCCAGGCAACAAAAGAAAAGATGCTGACCCATCACACCGCAGTAGATCTATCAAAAAATCAAAAAATCATTTTCTCCTGATAATATCTTGTTATCTCAGGATAACAAACAAACATTTTTTTCCTGATAATATCTCATTGTCTTGAGATAATGAGCTTTATCATATTAACATAAGGGCATAAAATAATATTTGCAAAAATGGCCTTTCTCAGCTTCCGTAATGACTGACACAACAGATAAAAAAAACAAAATGGCTGTATGAGATCATGATCACTGAGTTAGCAAACCAACCACAGGCCAACATTACAATCATATTACCATCTATTGTATCATGGATAATATTGATTAAATCATTTTGAAAATATATTTAACTAAAGACTTTTGTAAACAACTTAAAAGTCAAGTGAGACAATGCAAAAAATCTCATGTAGTCCATGACTATGTCTGATGACCCCCTTTTACAAAATACTGGAATGAGCTCTTTGGTGTCCTGGTCTGGTTTCCATGGGGAAACGCTGTTAGCTACTTGGTACAGCAGCCTGGTGCTGTTGGTGATAAGACAGTTATTAATATATGATGATGTATGTTGGGACACTCCTCTGTCCAGGCCTGTCATTTTATAATGACTGTATAGCCTGAGGGACAGAGGGCTTGGAATAGTGTGATGGCTTTGTTCCAACATAGAATATGCAACAAACAGCTGCTTTACCCTTTACTCTCGTTACGTGTGAGATTAGAACTCATTAAAAATACAAATCTTTCTTTCTATCAAAGTTTATCAGTGACCTCTAACCAAACAACATTTCTAAACTTCCCTTTCCTGCAAGGAAACACATGCACCTATTCAGACAAAGTATGAGCTCACCCTGTGCATTTACATGTTACTTTCCATGTGTAAATATTTCTGTGGAAGTATGGGTAATTGTGTCAGAACTGCATTTCCATTTTGCACATATTCTCTGCCCACACTGCAAATTCAAGAGGACTCCAGGCAACAAAAGAAAAGATTATGCTGACCCATCATACCGCAGTAGATCTATGATAGCAAGCTACTTCATCTAAAATAAATTACCTTCAGTTTTGCCTGAGTGTTTTCATTGCAGAGTGTGTAGTTGGACCAAGTCCTGTTGTTATCTGGGTGGCGAAACCACTGACCATCCTCCCCACAGTACTTAGTGGCCTTTTCTGCAAGTAACAATTAAGTAATAAATATTTGTATGGAATTCTCCAACAGTGTCTTCCAATCCATACAGTTCATTGTTTATGTATTCGGGCTCCGTTAACCTTGGTGAATAATTCATCCTCAAAGCAATTAATATTTTATGCTCCAACTTCTTAAAAGAAACACAAGATTCATGAGAGATTAACTCTTGAGTCCCACTGCTCACCTGTGGGGTCAAAGTCCGCAAAATAATTGGGGCAGTTTTGAGAGGTGTATGTTCCCGCTGGAGTGTCGTCCCAGCACAGCCAGCCATCCCAGTTACGACTGCAGTACAGACCTGTAGCATCAAAGATCAAAGTCACAGAGACAGTTAAACATCCACAGAGGAGAGGCACAGAGAGACAGAGTGAGCTTCAGTAAAGTCCATATTATCACTACCTGATTTGTTATATGGTGGATCCCGATTCATTTTCTCAAAGCATTTGTACTGACTGTCGAGGATTTTCTTTCGCACAATTTCCTGCTCTTCTGGATTAACTGTGGGGCTGACCGTGGCCTCATCAGCAGGCTGGACTTCAGTTACCCCTGAGAGCTGGGCGGCTGCCTTCATTTTTGTGACACACACACACACACCCAAATACACACACACATACACACAGAGTCATTATCAATCAGGCTAACATAATGAGCAGTGAAGTTATGGCTGAAAACCAAAATTATGGCACATGTGGAGAAATTTGTGGAGAAATGCACAGATATTTCTTTTCTTGGATACAAAAATACACCTTTATGTGGCTTATGTCTTGAACTTCCAGGAAAAGCCATCAGCACTGTTAAGCATTGTTACAAGTCATGATCTTTCTGATGAGTAGCTGTTTCATAAACAATACATAACCTTCTCCTTAATGTTGACAGCACACAGTGTATAGTTAGTCCAGGTCTTGTTGCTCTCTGGATGGCGAAACCACTGCCCATCCTCTCCACAGTACTTTGTTGCCTTTTCTATAAAAAGAACAATATATTGCATGTGACAATTTCTATAAATCCATGCAGCTGTGTCCTGTGTCCAACAGAGGATCGAAAGTAAATTCATTATTAGAGTTTAACAGGTCATCAGTAAACTTTTAAAATAGCAAAACCTTTGAATCTCACTGCCCACCTGTGGTGTCCGTGTCGTAAAAATAATCAGGGCAGTTTTGGGAGGCGTAGGTTCCCGCTGGAGTATCCTCCCAGCACAGCCAGCCATCCCAGTTACGACTGCAGTACAGACCTGCAGCATCAACAAAAACTTGATTACAAATGTTGACGGGCTTCTTCTTTGCTCAAAAGAAGTTCACAGTTAAGGCTCAGTATATACTGGACTGTATTAATACCTGATTTGTTCAAAGGTGGATCTTGATTTATTTTCAGAAGGCATTTGTATTCTTTATCAAGCATTTTCACTTTCTGTGGAAACAAACCAAGATGTTTCAAAGTTAAAAACAGTGCACAGACAAACTGAGGATTAACCAGATCTATGACTTAACCCCTGATTTAAAATGATCAGCAAAAAAAAAACAATATTTCACTTAACTCAAGAAAGTAGATTTAGTTATCTACACCCCAAACAAACCACACCCTCAGTGGTGGCAGACTAGAAAATATGAATCCTTTTTGTAATGTTTTAGAAGAAAATGATAAAAAATATTTTCTTAAACACAAATTGGTCATTTTTTGAGGCACTGATGAACAACCTACTCTGCACAGAAAAGTGGACAGACCAACCAAAAGGAGGTCCTAGTGCTACGATGAGGACATGATGATCCCTCACATCCAAAACTGCTGAATCTGATTAACATCACACAACTGGGATGAATGTTTGAGTGGTTTTTTTTTTCCTTCAACTTAACTTTAACCTAAACTTATCTATCTGTTCACTTGAGGCTAATTTGGTGTACATTAGTATTCTAGGGCATTTCATTCAAAATAGCTGAATTAGTTGGTTTTCTGAAAAAGTGAAAGACCTACCATTCATGTCATTGTTATATTATATTATATAATGTTATATTTATTCTCTTTCATTTAACAATTTTTCTCTTCTAATTCTAATTTTATAATTATTATCCTCCAATTCTAATTTTAGCCAAATTTTCCATCAAATTTGCCACAGAAATGAAACCATGAAACCTAAAACCATGAAAATAGAGTTGTCCAATGAGAATTTATTTCTTTTTTGTCTCTAAGCAAAGAAAAGATTAGCTAGTTTACTCATTGGTTAGGACTTCATGACCGGGACACAAGGCCCTGAGCCCCCAAAGCTGTTTTGGACAAGCTTTAAACTGGTCACCTATATATGGTATGAGGTCTTAGTAGTAAAAGCGACATGCATTTTACATATTTTAATTGTTTTTTATTTAATTATGAGTTGGGCCACATGTCCCAAACTTCCAGGAAGTAATATTGCTAAGCCTTGTTACTAAGAACCTAATAAATCCTCAAGTAATAGTTTATTACATCAACAATACTTTACCCTCTGTCTCCTCTCATTGGTAGTTGCACAGAGTGTATCATTGGTCCAATTATTGCTCTCCGGATGGTGAAACCATTTCCCGTCCTCTCCACAGTACTTAGTTACCTTTTCTGAAAAGAATAATTATGTGATCCTCTTTATGTTCTGTCAGCATAGGATTAGAGGTGAATTCATCATGAGAGGGTAAAAAGTCGTAAGCAAAAACTCTAAGTCTCCCAGCTCACCTGTGGGGTCAAGGGCCACAAAATAACTGGGGCAGTTTTGGGAAGCGTAGGTTCCCGCTGGAGTGTCGTCCCAGCACAGCCAGCCATCCCAGTGACGACTGCAGTACAGACCTGTAGCATCAACAAAAACACAAAACACAATGGAACGTTTACAGGCGTCTTGTTCAAACATTTGTCCAATGTGAAAACCCATGTAGAAATCATGTTGATAGAGAATAAAAAACATTTGTTGGTGGACCACAGTAGCATACTGGGTTCCAGTAGACAATATCCACACCTGATTTATCATACAGAGGATCTTGTTTCATTTTCTCCAAGCATTTCTTTTCATTCTCGAGGATCATTTTTTCTGCAACACTGCCTTTTTCTGTGTGAACCCCTGTGGCCTCTATAGTCAGCTCTTCTGCAGCGTCCCTTAAAAAATCAAGGACTTCCTTCTGAGAAGAAAAAAAAAAAGATAACATGTAAAATTAGCGTACAAACTGAGGCAAGCTTTGCCTCATTCTTCCATTACTCACAGGGAGATCAGTATCCAAATGTAATGTCCAAATACCTCTAATTTGTCCTTTGAAGCTGGCTGACAGGTGGAGCCAGTCTCGACCCAGTTACCCAATTTGTCACAATATTTGGTCACTTTTTCTGTAAAGGAAAAAATCATGTATTGACTTAATGGCAGGTTGAGAACAGCAGTAATCCAGTAATGATTATCCTGAAAGCTTCATGTACTGTATCAGATTACTTATAGGCACATTATTGCTTCTGTTTTGGGTACATGTCCAGTAGAGAATTTCTCTATATTCTTTGGCTCTGTCTTTGTTTTTCAGCAGTAGTATGTTGGCATCATCCAAACCCATAAATCTGACCCTGGATCTTGGCATTACAGAACATCTATGATTTATTTAACTTGGCACAGATCATCAAACGTTATGTCAAACAGAAAATACCCTTTCTGGAGTAATTTTCTGGCAAATTCTCAAATGTTGGACTTAAAACCACATGTACTGTAGATCCATGACTGGGCTAAGAGTGAGATCATATTGTTCCTGACAACAACAACCGTAGCACGACTGCCTAGTCTTCTTCAACAGCTCATCAACTGTTCAACAATCACTTCCAACTGTACATCTCCTTCAAAGCCTCATATCAGCAGCATCAGTTTTCAAATAAGGAGCCATAAGGGGACTCTGAACGTCACAGGCATTTTGGGAAAATCCTTTATGAGCCTTCTCTTACAAAAACACCTTCTCTGTTCTCTCATTCATATTATCTCTCCCCATCCATCTCTCTGATTCTGACATCCTTGCCTTTTGTGTAATCCCTCTTTTCTTTGCTTTTTTTTTCTCCATATATACCCTTCATTCCTCTCTCTGTCCTCTCCCTCACCTCCCCTCTCTCTATGTTGCATCACCTAAATCAGGCATGACTTGACTCTGGATCTCTTCAGCTAGACACTACTGAGCCTTGCATTGCTTATAATGTAAAAACTGCTGCTTATACTACAATCAAAACATTAAGTATACTCATAGAATCAATTTCAAAGTCAGTTTTGACTTTCATTCTGTCTGACTGATGAAACACAGTGAGCTAATTTGATTTGCCTTGAATCCAGATTATAAATCTTTTACACTTGCATTTCTTTACACTTACTGTCGTGTAAGTCTTCTTCCACTGTAGCAGTGATTTTTTATAAGTCTTCTGCCATGTTAGCAGTTATACTATCTGTAATACTAAACTATAGCTATAGCTGAGCTAAATGCTTTCTGACATGCTAACAAAGAAGCTAACATGCTGATGCTTAGCAGGTGTAATATTTAGTGTTTACCATCTTAACATAGCATGTTAGCATGTAAATGTGTTGCTAATTGGCACTAAAAACAATGGTACAGCGTTATTATTTGTGCACAATTTGATATTGAGGTATTTCACATAATCTGCTGGCGATGTTAATGAAGATATTGAGATTCATCCTCTGGCCACCATGGAAATCTGTGCCAAATTTCTTAACAGTCAGCCAACAGTTGTTATTTTGTTCAGCACCAAAGTGGTGGACTGTTATTGCCATGCCTAGAGCTAATAAAAAAGAACTTGGTAGTTAGCACAAACCTCATGACAAGAATGACCTACAGGACAAAAATGATGTTGCAGTACTAGCTGCACTGTACTCCCTGGAAGGTCAAAGCACTACAGCAGAGAATTTGGCCACCACTGTTACCGCTCAACATAAATCATATTTGCTTGGGATACGATGCATTTACTTCAGTGAGACACTTACGTCAGTGAACTGATCTGTTCATAGCAATTAGATTTGGCAGAAAAAACTCTGTTCTTTGAGGGAACATAAAGAATCCAAAGAATCTCAGTAGTAACACCAGATTCAGCTTGAAAAACATAACCCTTCTCAAAAACATGGACATTAAAACTTTGTCAAATCAACAAAAATAAAAAATAAAAAAAAGAAAAGGAGGAGGCTGGGGTGAGCTGTGGCAGAGGATGGTTTTAGCTTGAGCATATCAAGCAATGTGAAAACTGTCAGATTATAATAACCGAGCTGTACATCTACCATGAATATTATTGGACTTTGTTAGTCAGCTCGCACCTAAACAGTTGTCGAAATAGCTAAAGGTTGTGAAGCATGAATGAAACAGTTGATGCCAGCTAATGCAAGCATGGCCTCAGTGTTATTCCCGAACTAACTCTAAGATCTGTATATTTTCTCAGTCAAAGGATATCTGTGATATTTTAAATAATCCTGTCATAATGTAATATTACTGTATATTGTTGTTACTACAATATTTGCAGTTCTTGGGCCAGCTTTTCCCTGACGGACTCATGGAAATACATGCTAAAATTAAATAGAAATACTTAAAATATAAACTAAAAGCTTCCTTCCTCCCTTTAGGTCCTACAATCAGCCCAATGGCCCATCACCTCCATCTCACACAGAGAAGACTGGATCATTTCTCTTAGATGCTTGCTGACCTGGAACTAAAAAGTTATGCAGAAAACGCTTCCAAATTCCCACCACTCTCACTTCAGCAAGCTTGTTGTTGTGAACTGGTGTGAGAAGTGCAACACTTTCTTACCAGTTGGGTCCAGGTCAGGATGATCTGGACAGTTTTGGGTTACAGATGTCCCAGCTGGTGTCTCACTCCAGCACAACAAACCATCCCACATCCATCCACAGAACGTACCTCGAGAGGAGGAAATAGAAAAAAACAAGTGTAATGACGATTCTGACAATTCTGATTAATTGCCAACACACAATTTCTGTCTTCAGTTGTATATGGGGAAAGTCTATGTCAGAGTGACAGCCTTGAAAATGTCTACTACTCTAAAAGCCCTTTCAGGTCAGCTGTGCTTGAATCACTGCTTACAACACCACCATTATCTTTACAAAGAACAACAGTGTTCTGATCCCAATCTACCCCCTTATAATGTCATTATTGTGATGCTCTCTCAGAGGTAATCAATTTGGCCTTGAAATGATGGGGGCCTCTCACCAGTTTTGTTCTCTTGTTGATGTTTGTTGGACAGCTCAAGACATTTGTATTGACCCTGGCTGACCACTTGGCTCTGTCCCTCTGTCATTCTCTGTCCAGGCCTGAGCGATGAGTCTGAGATTGGCTCAGCGCCTGCTGCAGCGCTGCGCTGTAGAGACAACACAACACTAGAGGTGAGAGGACGGGGGAAGAAAACATGCAAGGAGTGTAGATATGGAGGTGTTAGTGTGTGTGTTTGGTGGTTGCTGCTCTGATCTACATTCCCTTGTCTGTGAAAAATAAGATAAAGTGTAAAAAAAAAAAAAAAAAAAAAAAGGTTTCACGGTTCTATCATGGTTAGATTAAGATACGCATCCTTATATGAGATAAACATTTAAATGGAAGAATGGGCATGCAAAGTTTTTGAAGCATCTTTGAAGCTGCTACTTTGAAATTCTAGTCACTTCCCAGTCATGTAACTTATTAAAGTGTGTTTGGGAGCTCACAAAAGAAGTTAAGCAGCTGATTTTCTCCAAGTGAATCTTATCTATCCTCTTCTCCACTGTTTGTATTTGGCGGTAGCATTAACAATGAAGAAGCCTGCTGTACGAAATGCTGATTTTGATAATGCTGCTCGCTGAAGGATGAAAAGCCCATTTTGCTCTGACTTATCTCAAAACAGTTTTTGGCTGAAAATTAAGCCTCTCACAATTCCAGACTCATGCACTTGCATCTTTTGACTCATTTGAGGAATTGTAATACTTTGCCTTGGAGATTGCTTTGACATTTCTTATCACAATGGAGATGAAAACCTCCTACCTCTGGGTCTTTGCGGAGTGGAAAGGAATGCTTCTTAGACCGAAATCTCATTCTTACCTGTCTGATAAAAGCTTGTAAAGGGCAGAGCCCCTGAGAGAAAAACTGTGAGGATGCTGATGTCCCATGTAGCAGTTTAGCAGCCGTACATATGATGTCACTCCAAACATTGAAGTAAATGACGTCATACATACGACCACCAGGCCACCACCAATATCAACAGATGAGCTGCCTCTCCTCACCTATTACAATTCATTAATCCTCCAAAATCAACATGACAAGACCACTCCACAAAGAAAGTACACAGCATAGATACATCAGGCACACAACATTTGGCAGGGGACACAATCCAGGCTCTCAATGTCAAGCTTGATGCGCAACAGCAAGGCAAATTGAAGCAGTAAACTTCCATTTCACATTAATATTGAAGAATAGTGGACCAAATGTTTTTTTCATGAGGGACAATAACTCATGAAAGACATTGATTTTTCTGCAGAAAAAGCCTAAAGTGAATGATGGGAATAATGACATCCCCTAAGCCTGTTGGTAACATGATGAATACTCTCTGTCGCGGTGTTGAAAATGCCATTTATTTTTGTAATTTGTAAGGACAGCAGCATGTACATCTAAAGGATTTTTTAGCATTTCATTTGTTTAATCATAACACCCTCATCCAGCAAATCTGAATATTTTAAAGTTTCATAGTGCTAAAATGTGTCATCCCTACCTGATTTGTCTGAGATATCACATTTCATCTGACTGATGATTGCGTCACCCCAATTAATGTAAGTGATGTTATCTCTCAAACACTGGAGCAGACTGTGAAAATGACCCAACCCTCAAAGCTGAGCTAAGATCTGATTATGCGTGTCTCAAATTTAGATTTCACATATGGTGGGCAGGTGGGCACAAACCATCGATGCCAACTCCAAGCCGCCACACCCTAATAATAAATTAAGAAGATAGAGACATACGTATGCTTTATTCTTCAATATAAGTGTGAGACTGAGGTATACTAAGGCAAGATGTGTTTTGTTGTGTTGTAGGCAGATACTTTTATTTTGAAGGGTACAGATGAATACTTATTGTCTTAAATTTCCAATTTTTCCTACGAATGTGGGAATATATAGTGGAAATATTTATGTATTTATGAGAGTAAACATGTTCTAATGTATATGTATGTTTTGTGTTCAACTGGAAGTTAAACTCTTGCCCTATTTTATAAATTGCTTGTGTTGCATTTCTGCTAGCTAGCTCACTCCTTTTGCTTTGGACTTTTCAAAGGGGAGGTAGGTTTATTTTATTTTGATTTATTATTTTTTTATTTTTTTCTAATAGTTTCAGGGCAGATATAATGATGCCTTACAAACAATTGTAGAAATACTTGAGTCAAAGTGACGTACGGACAACGCAAAAACATAACACTGCCGGCCCTGGCTGTTGCTGGCATGGAGGCATGAAAATGAAGTATTACATTTTTCATTTGTATTTATTTCTACACAAAGACATCCTAAATTGTGCATTATCTGCATAAAAGAGTGACGATCAGTTATAGTAAGAAGGTGTCAACACACACACAGGAACACATGCAGTCATGGATCACATATCCTCTCTTTTGAGCCACCAAAAGTTTGTAATGAACAAGCTGAGCTAATTAGAAACTATAATTATTCATTAGAGAGTGTGAGTGAAAATTAATCATGAGATTTTTGCTGATAAAAGAAATCCACTAGACCACAACATATTATATGTCAACAGTATTTAATTAAAATTGAGTCCTATGTTTAAACACACATGTGCAGCATACATAATGGATAAAATAGGAAGAAGGACCCTGAAACATTCACCTCACCGCATTCCTTAAATTAAAAAAAGAGAGCTTACCATCAGGAGAACCCAAAGGATCCACAGGGAGCCCGCTAACTTCATATCTTCCTCTCACAGGCAAAGCTCTAGGGAGGGAGGAAAGACCTACATGTTAAAACTATCAGAAAACAAGTTGTCTACCGTGAAAGTGACTGACTGAACAAACACATGGCTGCATCAAATCAGGATTAGGGCCTCTCAGGAGAAGACAGCAACAGCAATCATTAATCTGAAATGCAAAACACAGCAGCAGATTTACTGCAGTTTGTGACATCTCACACTTTTCTTGTGTATGTGCATGTGTCGGAGAGATGAAGAGTCCCATCTCTCTATGTGAAACAAGACGCATGACGGACTAACGTTACATTGTGTATGCAAAAGGAGACACAAAAGACACAGATACAGTCAGACGAAAATAGTTGACGGTTATTAATCATCTTGAACAGAGCTTCCTCTCCTGTAGGACGGCAGCAGAACATCTGCCTATTTGGTAACTCGGGGCACGTGAGATTAGAATTCACTTCAGATCTCTTTGCTCTCTTTGCTTCTCAGAGTCCCCATTGGAGGCCCATCACTCTGCAGTTTGAACAGTTAAGACGACCTACTGGTTGTTTTCCACACCCCATAGTGGCCCAGGAGGCAGGCAGTTGAGCAGATAGACATACACGAGCAAGACCTATAAGTCACAGTGAAAGGTTAGCAGGATTGATAGTATTTGTTTTGGCTATCAGAAGCACACTGATGGTAGGCTACTTAGCATTAGGATGATAAATAAACCTGGAACTACATTTTGCCAAGAACTTAGGGCTACGAGTGCTGATCTCTGACCAGGGATCCCTCAGTTTTCCCTCTAATTTCTCATTTCTCTTTGATGCTTTCCTGAAATACAAAACTAGCTGTAAATACGGTAACTGAAAGCAGATATGGGGATATTTATTAATATCATTAATATTGGTCCTAGATGTCCTCCAGTTCTGGATCTAGACTCAGACAGAGCCCGCTTCTCAATCTCAATCTCAGTCCCAGGCCCAAATATAGACCTCCCTCTGTCTAATTTGCGATTTCTCTATTGATGTGATTGATAGAAAATTATATTTACTGTTGAAATCAATTTTTAAGCAAGGCATGACAAACATTACCTGGTTCCAGCTCCTACATTGTCAGGATTTACTGCTTTCCTTTGTATTAGAGTAAACTGTATATTATAATTTTGATGGATGTTTTTCACAATTTTCTGATATGACATAGACCAAATGATTAATTGAGAAAATTTATCAAATTAATTGATTGAATAAAATTATTGAATAAAAATAGTCATTAGGTGTAGAATAGCAACACTAATCATGTACGGATAGTGTTTTTTGAGTATTTTTAAGTTATAGTTCATTTGGTATAAGTATGCATCAATTTCCAATTTGAAATGATACAGTAGATTAATTTCTTGCAAACCAACAAAATAAAATACTTTACTACATCTTTACAAACATCAGGCAATTATGTCTGTAAAATAATTGAAAGGTGTCCTTTAATATTTCCTAAAACCCAAGGCGATGCTTTCAAATGTTTTGTTTTGAGAAGCTGGAACCAGTCAACAAGAACAGTTTATCATTTTTGCTTGGTAACTAAATTACCCTAACCTGATAATCAAAACAGTTGCTACTAACTTTCTGGTAACAGATGAATTGTTTCAACTCTGAAAAACAAAACAAATGTTTCCAGTATAATAAAGAGACTATACAGTATACCCATATGGATCCAGGATGTTGAAGGACAGGGCAACAAATTGCTCCATACCTTTGCTCTGGCAAGAAGCAGGGAAGGAACAACACCAATCAAACACAGAGGTAACAGAAGACGGGGGAGGGAGAAGTATGGATCCCAAAATGGTCTCCAGGAGGAGCAGATCTATAAAAACCATCATCATGCTCGAGCAGAGGCTTCACACATGTCAATAACCAGCTAATCGCCTCTGGGTGTGCAGGAGCATGTGAATTTGTCTAAAAGGCAGACAAAGGGGAGCGATTTGATATTCTTTGCAAGAGACGTGTCTCTACAAGTCAAATAACAGTAGGAATGCATCAGGATAACTGACATAATTGACTTCATTTCAAGTGTAAAACTGAGATCCTTAGAGATCCTTGACTGTGTACTGTTGAGGAACAAAGACACTTACCGACAGTGAACAACTAGCAAGGCTCTTTCAAAGGTTAAAAAAACAAAAAACTAACGTTGGAGACGAGACTCTGGGCAGATTAGAAAACACTCCTGTGGGTTGTTCTGTAAGTCACTGACAAACTATTTTGTCATATAATAAGGACGCAGGATTTGTTGAGCAGCAGTTTTCGAAACTCAATGGGAATTATCTTCGTGTGTTTGGAGGTGAAGCAGCTGAGAATATCTAAAACACCAATAATCCCTGGTGCAGTTCATTTCTATTACACACTCTCAGTCCATCAATAAAAAATTTGCCAACAGTACATTTCATGTCTTAATATCTCTGCTGTGCATGTGAAATTTTATTCAAACTCAAACCTCCCGGCTATGCTTGACTTTCAGTGGGTGGTGGAGGCAGGGGGTTCTCTCTACAACTATGCCTTTCTGCCTTGTCCATTAGCGCTTCATACTTCTCTAAACATAGACCCCTGGGGCATTCTGTGGGCCATTAGGTCCAATGTGATATGAACAGAAAGGCGTGAAGCATGTGCAGTTCATTATGGAGACAAGACCCCCTTTAGAGAAGACAAAGGAAAGCACTCAAACGGGATGAGTGAGTGCACAGCTCGTGTACCGGCTGCTCTCCAGGAATGCTGTTTAGCCACTGTAGATCAAGTGAAAGGTCAGTCAGTTCAAACGAGGATTTGAAACAACATTAATTACAACTTGGATTACAAACAACTTTAAAAATAAAACATTAATTCCTGTGTGGTGACTATCAGTAAAAAGCAGAGGCTGTAAGCGACTGTGAAAGGAAGCTTCTGAACAGACGCTGAAGAGACATTACTTCAGTATGAAAAGCATCTTTTTCTTTGGAGACAATGAACGTGCGGCTGACTTTCAAACTTATCATATCCTATCTCTTTGTATATGTTCCATCCATCATCTGCCTTCATTATCTCTTGTCCCTTTGATTGTTAAACCCACTAACAAATCATTTTAAACTCAAGTCTGAACTTTTGTTCATGCAAAAGAGTAAAAGTTTGGAGGATGTGATTCTATTTTTTTTTTAATTGCACTCTTGGTTTTGGCAGCCGTATAGCCCTGGGTTTTCTTTTGTCGATCCCAGAGTCTCTTTAAAATTTGAATTAAAGTGTCTGATTCTTATTAGTATTATTACCCATATATTTTTTCTTCGGCCCCTCTATTTCTCCCTCCTTCTCTCCCCTTCCTCCTCGATTTACCCCTCATCTCTCTTCCTCCTCCCTCCCTTTTTGACATCATTACATCTCTCTGACAGCAGAAGACGAAGCCACTTGTCTCTTCCCTCTGATCGTGAGCGGTCACAGGCACGGTGACAACACAGATTTGTGCTGACATCACATCATTGATTGAGGATGCGGCAGCTCGATCCACCTCCCCCCACCCCCCGACTTCTCACCGCTTCAGACCCCATCATTCAGTCTGAAGGGAGCAGCCGCACGGACGTGATTTGGCGCCCCTGTTTCCCAGGCAGCGACAAATGAGCTGGATTACACTGCAAGTTCAGGTGGATTAATTTGACAAATGGATAGATTGTGGATGTTACCCACAAGGCTGTCATATAAGTCTCATATAAGTCTCTTCCAAAGAGCAAAATATTTGTGCCGATCTACAAGCTACATTAAAGGATTTACTCTCTCTCCAACTGCTACTGAGGTTTAACAGCTCTGCAACAATAACATCCATAAACACTTCAGATTAAGTATTTTGGTGTATATATATATATATATATATATATATATATATATATATATATATATATATATATATATATATATATATATATATAGTATTCATTAGTGTGCAGAAAAAAAATCATTATCTGTTAAACTGTTGCATATTATTTAAAGAGAGTATTTTTTTGTACATTTTAGAAAATGAATAAAATCCTCTATTACTCCCCTTTTGTGTTTGCCATTTTATTTCACTATATCAGTGGAAAAACTCTTAAATGATAAATAATTTAGCACCTGACAAATACAAAAATCATGTAAAAATCCAATAGTGCCATAAAGCAGCCCTGCTTATTGGTTCATAACATTGCCCACAATGGCCTATAACTGCATTGACAACAACTGGATCTGTTAGAAGGAAAGCCACCATGCTATAAATAGCAGAGTCTATCATCTCATGTTATATAATGTCATATTGCCCAGACTCATGATATCCCTGCAGAGACTTGCAATACACTGTTACATCGTGATGACAATGTGATGGATAATCACAAACACCAAAAAATGTAAAAAAAGAAAAGTCTCTGCAAGTAGGATATCAAGTAGGATATCAGTCTCAAAATTTATCACATGATGCTGTTTGAAGGTAATGGTCTTAAATAGTTAACACCAAAATGTAGGAAAAAATGATGAGGGCTCATAATGATAAATTACCATTCAAAGTAGTGATAAACTATAGAACATTACAGTGCTGAGCTCGTGCAGACTGATCAGTCAGTGTTCACGCTCTGCTCTGCGTCTCTTCTCAGCACATCTCAGAGCGAACATATTTCTGTGCCGGAGTCAAGCTCATGCTGAGGTGAAACAGGTAAGTGGTGAGAGCGGTGAAAACTCCGCAGCTCAACTTGTTCATGTTTTTTGGATTCATCATCTACCTAAAAATATACTGAATGCCAGTCTCTCCAATTAAGGTAAAAAGAACAAGCTTGCGTCGCTTCCTCTCCATGCATTTACCTCCCCCTCCTCACCCATATCCCACTTTTCTCTGAATTCTCATTTCCTCTGCGGCCTCTTTTCTCTTTTCACTTCCATATATCTTCTGCTGCTTTTAATCTACCCCCCCCCCCCCACCACCTCATTTCTCTATCTCTCTCTGACTTTGACTCCTCCCTTCCCTATGCTTTCCTTCCCCTCTTCTACTCTTCTACGATCTCCCCCTTTAAAAGCTGTTCCCTCCTTGCTGCTCCAGTCTTCTCTTTCTCCCCCTTTCCAGCTCTATTTTCAAGGTTTTCTGTCCAACTCTCCGGGCAGATCCAACAGATACATCAGCTAGCACATCCTTTAAACATTAAACAGGTTCCCGTCATGGTGACACATCATATTTTCAACTAATCTGTCTGTGCTCCACAGAATACACTCACAGAGCAAAGTCCTGTCCCCTGTTCTGCTGTGTATGACAAAACAATCAGACAAGACACAGAAGCCTCTGCTAAAATACTTAAATTACTTAAAAGAAAAGGAGGATGGTAAAAAATCAAAGAACTGATGCTCTACTGTTCAGATTTATGATGTTTCCGGTTTAAACTGGAAAGATCTGTCAGTGGATGGGCGATGGACGTTTACTGTAACAGTGTCCTTATTCTGAGGGTGAACTTTGTGCTCTATATGTGTCCTCAAAAATCACCACAATGGAACCAAAATGTAAAACTGGACCTACAGTGGACCTACTATATACACCGGGGTGTGCTTGGTACAAAAAAATGACATCTTATGTAAATGAAAAATACATAGTAACAAAATTAACATTCATATAATTAGAAGTGTTAAATAATATTTGGCAGTTCAGCCAAAACAACAGATTTGGAATATCACAGTTGTTTCTATGAAGGAACTTGAACGCCTTGTGAAAAAAAAAAAAAGTTTAGGAAGGCTGGATTTCTGGAGCCTGCACCTCCTCCACAGACAGACACATATCACGGCGTATTCTCCTCAAACAAAGGAAGGCTGCATTTCTTGGACTGATTCAGAAGTTGGCTATGAAACAGGACAGCCTCATCTGGCTGTTATGATGTATTCAGGCTAAAAAATGTGAACTTCAGAGGATCCAGCCCCAGACTCAGCACAGCTATAGGCATTTTTTTTTTTTGCAAATAATGAATTTATTTTGCTGTGTCGAGATCTGCAATTTCAATTTAGGCTATTTATGACTTGATTTATGCCTCTTTCCTTTTTTTTTTTTTGCTACTTTGCTGGACGTTGAACTGCTCTTGCTCCTCCTTGATATCAAGTCTTCAGCCACACAGTCAATTAATTAGCAACGTCTCAGCACTGGAACAAAGCAATGACAGTCAAAGGCCGCCAGTCACTGTTTTTGGTTAACTAATGCTTTTCATATGATGAAAATAACTGGAGATTCCTGCAATATATGCTGTTTTTTTTTTTGTTTTGTAAAACAAACCAAAGGCAGCTGACTGACTACTTCTGAATGCAGACTTAGTGGCTCACTGGTCAAAAATCCTCAGGCTGGTTGTTTTCTATGAGAATGTGTCTCAAGCAAATGTTGAAATGATGGCCCTGCAGCAGAGAGAGAGAGAGAGAGAGAGAGAGAGAGAGAGAGAGAGAGAGAGAGAGAGAGAGAGAGAGAGAGAGAGAGAGAGAGAGAGAGAGAGTTGAGGTCTGGTTTACTGTCTAGCTTCCCAAACAGCTCAAGAATGTGCGGCTGGTTGACCAGTGGAAGACCAAACAGATTATGACAGGGAAACTCATCTCCATGATGAGCAAACAAATTAAGATTCAGCTGAATACACAAAGCCTGCGTAGCCTGGATTGATTGTACAGTTCTCTCCCCCAGCATGATGTGATCCATCAGTGGATCTAATTGCGGACGCAGTCTTCCCAGTTGCACATTATGCATATATTTTACCTAATGGTTACCCTCCAGTTAGTGGACAAAACTGATTATTATTTGAAATTGTACTGGAGGTCACCAGCTTCTGCACGTTTTATTAAAACTCACTTGTCTGCCATTGAAGAGACATTTAGTCGTATAAATCAACTTAAAGGAGTTAACGTACATTACGAGTTACAGGAATATGCTTTGGGGCAATGAAGCGAGAGAGCGCCATGTGCTTGAGCGTTCCAGCTGTTCAAAGCAAGCCTCCTGTAATAAGAGGACGCTCCCTGGCTCTGTGTAAACAGCTGATTTATATCTGATCTCTAACTCCATGACATCCCACACACTTCCACTCCGAGACCTGAAAGAAATTGAGGGGGCAGACAGGGGAGAGACGGGGATTGTAAGGGAGGATTAAGAAAGGAAACATGGACAGAGGAGCAACAAGACTCTGGTGGATATCATCTCATCATCGTCTAGACGTTATCCAGAAACATCAACTTAATCCAGTATCTATGTTGCTGTTCTTAAGTATGCCGCCTCCCTTTGAATTTTCTTCTGACTGGCATGGACTTCTTTCAAGTACTAGAAACATACATCATATGTTAATTGAAGTTATTCAGTGTTTGCCAAGCAGACTGATGGGAACCTTCTTACTGTTTCCTTCTCTCCGCTTATGACTACATGGAACAGGTTGGAGCCTTGCACTGCAACTCCAACAGCCATTAATTCAGCTGTGGTTAACAGGCTTAGGTGTGCCCATGCATCTTGAGGATAGCTGCCAATTTTAATTTATCGTGAGGTAACATCACAAAGTGAACATGCTTTTTCCATTTCTGTTACATCCCTAAATTAGCCTAAATTGGGCATTACAGTAGTTTAAGCAATCTGCCTGGAACACGTCTGGGGAAAACTATGTTGTGTACTGTGATTTGCCTGTCATAAATAAAGTATGGTGTGCCTGGCTGGTTCTGTACTATATGTTTTTTGAAGCAAAACAAATCATATACATGTCAAAGTCTCGGACAAAAGAAAATATACATCAGAAGTATGGGGGCTGAGCAGCCACACTGGAGCTAGGGGGGATTTACAGCCCTTCAGTAAAGCAAATGTTTGGCTACACAAAATCATCTCATAATATCTATGAGACATTTATACAGAAAACTCTGCTCTTCCCACTTAGCTGGAAGAGTTAAGTTGTGAACACTACATCGATATATTACCACCCTTTAGAGCAATATGGTGAACTTGTTAGCCATTATTTGCCTATTTAGCAGGTATGAGGCAAGATTATCATTCACTGCATCATTTACATATCTAATATCTGGCTGTTTAGCTATTAAAGGCTCCAAAATGTTCACCAACTATAGTGACTGACTTTGTCCGTCTCCTGATGGTGGTGCTGAGCAGGTAGCGTACAGCATACAGAGAGCTGCTTTCACTGAGAACAGCTGCCTGCTGCAGGCAGGTGTGACGGCAATAAGAATTAACCAAAACAGCACAATTAAAACAATGAGGTGAGAAACGCTGGTTTATAATAGTAACTGAAGTCAGGTGCAAGAGCCATACTTGATCAGCAAAAGTGAACTCCTCCCATCAGTCAGTTACATGCTCCATATACATCATGGCAGGACCAGCACTCATTATGCTCTGCTTTTTGCAAACTTCTTCCATTCCTTATTCCCACTTCTCCTCCTCCATCTCTCTCTTTCTCTCCCTCTGTCTGCGTGTCAAGGTTACAGTCATGGTGGTCTTTGGAATCTGCGGAGGGACCACCGGGACTCAAAAGACCCAGAGTTTTCACCAATTTACAGCTGAACCAACTGACTGCCCAGTCCATCTCACTGTCTGGCGGCTTTAGCTCATTCTCACAAACTTTTTCTGTTCTTTAAAATTTAAATTTTATAGAGTGCTGGTTCTTACCTCATGAAAAAACATGACTGTAAGTGCATATAATGTGATAAATGGCATTTGGAGTTGCACATATAGAGTTTACATCAGCAGAAGTTCAGTTTACCCATCACTGTGATGATGTCTTTAGACTTAATGTGGCTTCTTTTTTTTTTTTAAGAAAGCTTGAGTTTCAAGGGGAGGTCTAATGACAGACATTAGCAAGTTGGGAAGTGTAGGATACAGCTTTTCACAGCAGACAAAAAATATCATGTCAATATCTTTTATTCCAATTTTGACATTTTTAAAAAATCTATTGCTTGCAAATCTCCAGCTTTATGTAGACGCGGTACTACATTGCTGATCTGCACCTTTAAAATCTTACGATGTGCTGCCATCCAAAAAGATTCCACAACAAAATACAGAATTAAAAATAGACTTAAAATTTAATCTGCACCTCTTTTGGAGACACGATTTCAACCAAAATCTAGAGTTCTAGGTTTCACTAAGTATGTCTGACACAGTAATTTTTGCAGGGTTGTTATATTGCAAGACAATGGGGTTGTTGTTTCCATGACTAATTGGAGATTTTTAATTATTTCAGAGTTATAAATACTCCATTCTCTGAAAAAGCTTAGAAAAAGTTTGTTTCTGCTTTATTTTTGGCTGCAACACAACCACCTGCTTTGGTTTTCCAAGAACAGCTAATCTGCCATATCACAGAACAACATCATTACATCATATCATAATCAGCGTTTAACAGTGTCAGCCATGCAACCAGCCTAGCTAACTAAAGAGGAACACTGGTGTGATTACTGCTTTCAAAGCTTCAGCTGATTTACATGCAGGTCATTAATTCACGATAATGTCATCGCATCCCGAGGGCCGCCGCTAAGACGCTGTTGGGTTAGAGACCCAGTTTCATGACAGTTGTACTAAGTGCGTTGGTAAACTTTTTAACTGGCAGAAGCTAAGGTTAAGAAAGGCTTTAATCATTGAAATCTTAGTTATGTTTCTGAATCATCATCAGACAATGAGCAATTTTGAGGACAGCTGTTCCATTCATTACTATGTAAATTTGCATTTACAAGATTTCATTTCCTCAGAACTCACCATATGGGAATCGGAGACTGTCAGAACGTACAACTATTACTAATGAGAGCACCACAATAAAGCTGCATATTTAAAGTGCATTATTATACATGTCATGCTACAGAGTTTATGATGCTCATTTACAACAAAATGTACCTGCACTTCAGACTGTCGCTCAACATGATTAACCTCCCAAAAAGTACAGAGACCACTCAGCTGTGTTGTCAGGTTTCTTGAATATATCCTCTCCATTATATAATCACCTGAATAACATTTTCTCTTCCTGATACCTCTAAACAAAGGAGACTGTTAATGAACACAGGCTTTGTTCTGTCAAATGAGCAGCTCCCTCCCCGATACTGACATCTTCCCACTTTATTTCCTGAACCGATTAAGTGCCACTTTATACTTTTAGCCTCTCAGAGGTAGCATGGACGGCTTCACATGCTTATGGACATCTGCCACTGAATGGAGGGTATTTTCAGGGGATCAAAGTCCTTTCATCTGGCAACCTCTCCTTTCCCCAGCCACTTCATTTCCTCTTGACTTTCCACTGACTGTATAGCTCATCTGTCAACCAACCAATGACATTTGTTTGTCTCACTTCCCGAAAGAAAAGAGCAGAGGACAGATGGCGGATACTCAGTGACCTATGCCAGGTTTGGCTTCAGCGTTACAGAGTGGGGGAAGCTCATTTCAGCTCAAACATTCATGTACCTCAACATAAATTCCCTAAAACACCACTTGAAAAGCCTGACATTATGGGAAATGCATGGTCTCATGCCTGTATGTTAAATATGAGTCTACCACCAGCAGCTGGTTAGCTTAGCTTAGCACAAAGCCTGGGGAAACAGTTAGCTCTGTGAGGTTGACCAGCAGGGCACGACAGCAGTTATTGAGTTAGCATAGTTCTGCACGTTACCACCTGTAACACTGGGACTGTCGTCACGGTCTATTGTTATGTGACCTCTAGTGGTTGTAGTTATCATGACGGGGGCCATGAGGAAGTTAGGTGACGTAGTGTAAAGTCCGCATTAGGAGGAGGTTGTGGTGGATGAAAACTCAGCGCTTTCACACAGGAGACCGCTATTCATTTCTTGTGTGAAACATTGTTCCTTTTATCCATGACTGTTCCACAACCTTAACTGTGTGTTTATTATTTTGGCAAAAGAGTGAGCTGACGTACTTCTCCAAATGTCAAACTATTTCTTTACATTCAATCAGCGTAAAGGTATTTTAGGAGAACTGAGGTTTCTATCAAAGCACATTCTGACTAGAAGGGAATATAACCTGAATCACTGAAGTCTTCTTGATGTCATCCATCTGGTATTTCTTGGGATTTTTTTTTTTCCTTCACAGTTTTCCCTTCCTATTGTAGGCATTACAAGCCCACGCTCGGCGCTTTGCAAGTTGAGCCCTCTAGAAGTCCGTCGCCTGAACAAGATCAAAGGTTAGATCTTGACTTTAAAGCACCACATCGAAGGTTTTGCTAAGTGATAAGAGGGATCAAAATGCAACTGTAAGTGCAAAGAGCTATATTACAAGTGGTCGACAGGTACAATATGGCTGCACAGGTCAGCTTGTAGAAGCATTAGCAGAGAAGAGGTGCTACAAATCAAAGATAAAAGATGAGCCCCTCTGGATTAAGGATCGCAATCAGACTGAAAATGGATCCCAGAGGATGAGATCAGAGGCCCCGAGGGCAGAGATCCAACTTAAGCCTGCTACTCAATCTCAAACTCAAACAAGACAGTTCAAAAAGCATCAGAAAGAAGGGGCTTATGTGGATGGAAAATGATCGGCACCTATTGGAACAACTAATAGCTTTGGGATGTACACTGGGTGAATGGAACAAACATTCTGGAAGATAAATCAGGTTAGGTGGGAGGAAATAAAAAAAAAAAAAGAGGCTGACAGAAATAGCTCCGTTATAGCAGGCGCAGCAAAAGCACATCAGAGACACATAGCACATTTCAACAGAGGCTCCGAGGGCATATCAGTCCTGCATGATCCAATAAGACTGCAAAATAAAGACTGCAAAGCACACTGAAAAAAATCCAGTTTAATAAGTACACAATACCATAGTTCTTTTTCCATCATAGGAAAATTTTCAGCAGATATAGAAACACATTTCCAAGAAGGCTGGGAAACATTCCCTCAGTGGCAAGAACATACATCTGCAGGCTGACAGCAGAGCAGCTGCACACAAATATATGTGCAAATAAAAGTCAATCAAACCAGAATAAAAGTAAACTACATGTAAAGGACTTCAGATGATAATGAAGCAACAGAAAAACAGGAGAGAATAGAGCGTCACTGAGTCTTTCTTCTCCTGTTTGAGTGTGAATGTGACGATCTACAGTCCCTCTCGCCCTCTCTCTCTTTGTGTGTGTGTGTATGTGTGACCGCAAAACGTAAGTGTACCTAAAATTATGCCCTGCTAAATTTATAGCTGGCTGCATTTGTGTGTGATTACATGCCGAAGTGTTACAACCTACTTAACACTCACATAAACACGTTGGTGGTGCCAGAATGTTTGGGTGTTTATATGTTTGTCTGTGTGTCTGTCTGTGTGTGTGCGTGTGTGTGTGAGAGAGAGAGAGAGAGAGAGAGAAGTAACAGAGATTATGTACTGTAACTGGACTACTTTACTACTCATGAAGCACCTCTTCTCTCTTACTGTACATACCTCATATAATGGAGGACATTATAAAAACATGTATAAAGGCTTTACCAACAGTAGTAAGTAGGTCAGTAACAAGTATATAAACTAATGCAAAAATATGAAGGGTACTGAAAAAGTATGCAGTTTTATATACTCATTAAATTTACTCACTAAACTATCTTTTCCCAGTGTATCAATGGACAACTAAATGCTGAGTGATGTGATAAGAAGTTCTTTATTGTTTTTTTTTCATGCACAGTGAATGTGAAAACATAAATCATAATATAGTTATATTACCTAAAATTCCTCAAGTTAATATTGAGATTTATAAAGTTACTATAATGACTGTTGCTGTTTACCCATCTGTTTTTGGAAAATACAACATCCCTCAGCGTTGCTATGCTGTTGACACACAGCTGCATCTTTCCCTTAACCCAGGGGAAGCACATGAAATCACAATTAAACTCCTTTGAAATTATCTTGAGATTTCAAATGATTAATGGCCAAAAACCTTCCGCAGCTTTGTGAGAGTAAAATGGTGCCGTGCAGCCAGTTTTCTTGTCCGTACAAATGTGGGTGTCATTTTTGATTCTGCTTTTAATACTCGTCAAACAAATATACTCTGTCATTAGTAGTAGCAGTAGTAAAAAAAAAAAAAAGAAAACCCCGGTTTTCTTGCTTTTGGTGATCTGGAGACCATCTTGTATGGTTTTATCTATTCACATCTTTCTCTGTGTGGGACTCAGTCTGCATCCTGTCCAGAATTTAGCAGTGAGACTCCTCACTGGTACCAAGAACAGAGACCATATCTTCCCCTGTACTGGCCTCCAACTCACTGGTTACCAGTCAAACACGGAACTGATTCTAATATTCTTATCCAGACCCCTCAGATCCTCTGAAAAAAAACATAAATACATTTCTCTGTAAAGCACTAAAACTTGTTTTTAAATATGCTCCATAAATATATCGACTTATATACTGTATGGGTTATCAGTACTATATGTGCATCAAGGACCATACACTACTACACAGCAAATTAATACACACTGCAAAAACAACACATATTTTCATGTTGTGTTCGCGATGACCTTCGCAGGCCATCTGGTTTCATTTCAGCTTTGACCCAAATTTATGATTGTTGTTTTAGTCAATGCTGAGCAAATGAGTAACCAATGTCCATGGCCAGCTCCACCCTGCTCATATTGATGCAGAGAAAACAACAGCATTGTAAAAGTGTCATGAAATGTCAAGTCTTATTATGGAGCACAAGGGGGGCAAAATAATCACTCAGGAACAATATATTCAAAACTATAAAAGTGTCATTGTGACTGAAAAACATAGAGAATTGTTTAATTATTTATCATTGTATTTTGGTAAATATATTTCTGTTTAATATGATAATTAAGTCGATAACAACACATTACATTGTGCGTGACGCACAAATCCTTTACAGATGCAAACTTTGATGCAGAATAGCATCAGGCAGTGAGGCTCTGATATCCTGTTTTGGAACATTAAGAAACCTGGAGGTAAAGAATGCAGTCATTCACTCATCCCTATCGCTTTTACACACACACACACACACACACACACACACACACACACACAGAGAGAGAGAGAGAGACAGACTATCTTCTACTCTGAGTTATTTTTAGCCAAAGAATAATAGTCTGTTGAAGACCAAAGCAGACCTCTTAACTATTTTTCTTGTGTGTATTGTTAAGCACAGACATAGAAGCACCAACTCAAGCCACACACACACTTTCCAGTGACTTCATTCTTTTTTATCAAACTCTTTGCATCAATATAAATGCCTCTGATAATTACAACCATTACACTTTCAACATATCTCTAACCTTATCTATTTGTCAAGCTGTCATCGTCTGGCAGGTGAAGAAAAACAGATAATTCAAAAAGTCAAAAAAAAAAAAAAAAAAAGATAGTTTTCAGAGTAGTGGTAAAAAACCAACCTTGATTGTAGGCAGCAGATAATGACAGGCCTGAGTGCTGCTGCCTGAGCAGAATTATCTGGAATGAAACCAAGCCTACATTGATAAAGCTCCCAAATCATTAACAGACATGGACAAGCCTATTTTTATTGTCCCTTAATAATGGATCTAATTACATCATTGAGGATGCAAAGGATGCAGCTCTCTTACACAAGGACACACATTTCCTTGCTGAAAAAGATGATCTGTTCCAGAATTAGCTTTATGTTTTCTTCACTGCAGCATACTGATGTTTACACAAAGAAAATGGCTTATGATAACATTTAAATCCTCTGCACTGTGACTGGCACCATAAACTTAACAAATAAGTTGACGCCTGTTCATTTACTCCACAACAGTGATGACAGGTTCATCATTTCTGCACTTACGCCTGCAGCAGTGCAATATTTACTGCATTTGCAATTCTAATTCACAAGTGGCTTCTGCTAAATATAATGTAAAATGGCACAGTAATTCCCTCACATCCTATAATTGGTCATGCCCCGGCACCTATGGTAAAACCACCTTAAGCTGGCTTTGGATTATTGACTGCAGTTCAAATAAGTGGTGATAACAAAACTCCTCTATTTCATGTGCAAGTAGCCAGATCCTATAACCTTCCCACACTCATCTCCCCAACCCTTAAGGAGTACTTTCCTTGGCAGAAATGATCATTAATGGTGCGATTCTAACCAATATGCTACACAAGGTTTTTGGAAATGTAGTCATGTATTACTGTGAAGTAAAAGTTTGACATTCTGGGAGAGTATTGGATGAAAATCTAACCATATAAAACTACCCTCATGTCTGTCTGTTAAGTATTGAGCTACAGAACTATAACCAATTCAGTTTTACTAACATTGTAAACCAGCAAGACAGTGAAACAGTGGTGCCTCCCTTCCTTTGAAGCGGTCAGGACGTCTGATTGTAGATTCGTCAATTATTGGTCAATCATTTATATTCCTTTAGTTCATAAGCATCCACCAATGGAAACAAAGGGTTTTTCATAAAAGTATTCCAAGTTGTGAATATTGTCACGTGAAGACCTACATGAAAACCATTTTTTTCAAGTGGGGGGCTTTGTTTAGGCTTGTTTTCATTAGTTTGCTCCCTGCAAATTGGAAGTTTCTCCAGAATGTTCTCTTGAGTTTTCCGGCCAGGAGGATCAAGTGAAGACAGTGAGTGCACCTATTAGGAAAACGTGATTGCATAACTCTTTTTTAAATGGGTTTGGTACAGTAACCCTTTCATTTCTGAAGCAAATTTGATAGAAAATGAGGTCAATATTAAAGTTAGACGAAACATAATTATAAAACTAGAATTAAAAGAGAGAAGTGATCAAATGAAATAGATTAAATATAACATGCTGACACGTTTAGCCTTATCTGATGGCCAAGAAGGCCCTGACAATTTCTATATACAGTATGCTCTGTGTGTCTGTGTGTGTGTGTGCACACACACACACACATATATATATATATATAGTTGTTATATCTCGTGTGTTTAAAACTAAGGTTCAAAACAACAATAATCTGTAAAAACACAACTTCTAGTTTTTATGCCAATGTTTTTTTGTAGCTCAGATATAGCCAAGATAGCTGACTCCCCCCTGCTACCACTCTTTATGCTAACCTATGCCAATAATAATCTCCTGGCTGTAGCTTCGTATAACAGATATGAAACTAGTATCAAACTTCTCATTTAACCCTCCGCAAAAATCAAATATGCATATTTCACAAAATGTTGGGCTATTCCCTCAAAGGTAATGAGAAAGCATATTTGTTAACTAGATTGATTGATTCTTCATATTTCTGTAATGGTGACAGACAGGAGACAGGCATGCACTGCACAGTCCAAATAAATCAGTCATATTGCTTTGAGGACATTTAACAGGTACACAGTGTCAGCCAAAGACTTAAAGATGCTTTGAGATAAGAATTTATTTCATCAAAGTGATGAATGTTGAACAGTTCGGAAAAACAACAGCAGAGATACTCCATCAAAACTCATTGACGTGCAATAGGGAAGAAATGAGCAGTATCATCCAAAGGCAACTAAAACGTCTCAGGCTAACTTGACGTCACTACTCTAAAAATAACTCTAAATGAGATAATCACTCTTTATTTCAGGGTCAGTTTCATATTCTGCCTATTAATGTTCTTTTCAAAACCATTTATATAAAATAGAAAAAAGGGGGGATCGGTTTAATTAATAGCTCTCCCTCTTTTGTTGGATACTTGATCTGCCTGTGCATTCATTGGTCGATGAGTTCAAAGGGATTTATCACAACGCCAGCATCCTTATCAGCAGCAGCTGAAGGTGTTCTTTTGCACATGTGGGTTGGCTAGAGAGGAAATGTGTATTAACACACACATGCATAGACACACAAACTCTCACATATATTCACAGAGGTGAAGAGAGTCCCTCTGTCTCCCATTTCCTCTCTGTCTGATACCATTACCATTATCTGTGCCATGCTCATGGCAACCTTTTAGAGCCCAGGAAGAGTCTGGCCAGCAAAGTACACTGCAAATTGCCCTACTATTAACTAATCAGTGGATGGATGTACACTGATGTGTCTGATGTTCTGCACTGTTACTACCATATAGTCAGCCTCATAATAATCCATTAGCACAATCAAAATGAAGTTTCAACATGTAGATGTGCTGGTATAAAGTGTTTCCCACACTGCTTTATAAACGGAGATTTAACAATTAAGACGTGACAGACAAATTTATTAATTTTGCTCTTAACTACTGAAAACGTGGATTTATTCTTTTTAAAGTTACATGTAGTTATATAATTTATTTTTCTTGGAATCTGAGTCATTTTAACTCTTGTTTGACAGATAAATATTAAACTCGTATTGCCCAAGTCCTGGGGTCATGTATACTCAGTGTTAAGACTAAACCGTTTACAGCTCATTGTACACTGTTGTTAATTACAAAGAAACTTATTTGCACATTAGCTTCCTTCTTGTCGACAGTGGAGCAAATGCATATGTTGATAGCTTTGACTGCCCTACAATTTTTTAACAGATTAAGAAGCTTTTTTTCTCAAATTGTTTGTGTTAATGGAAGATTCAATATGCTGTATAAATATAATCTTTATAAAAATATATGGGATTGAAGCATCTCAAATACACTATGAATCATTCATGATTCATCTTGTGTCAAAAACTATGAGCAACTGTGATTTGTAAGTTTGTAATTTTTTAAGTCAGTTTTGTAATACAAAATAATACAATATTTTCAGTAGTATTAATTTAGTATTAATTAATTTAATTAATTTACTGTACCACAAATTACAGTAATTACAGGACCTAATTTCTGGCTAGCCTTTAACCTAAGTCATGCTAGTTTTGTCCAACAAATTGTACATTATTAACTTAGATTTAGTTATGATATATATGTGACTTATAATTAGTTACTCACTTTGTTATAATTAGTTAATTAATATAATTAGTTTATCAATGCATGTTATTGTTTTTAAAATGTCATTATCATTTAAACTGCAATTTAAATTTAAATATACTATTAATAACTTGTAATATAATTAATTATAGTGAATAAACTGTAGTTATTGTGGTTACATCCAAAACCTCTGCAATGTGCTGTAAAACAGCCCCCACTGGGCTGTTTCTGACATTAAAACACGTTCACATTTTTTGGAAAATTATTTTACCGTCATGGGAGATGAATTATGATCTACATTACCCAAAGCAGACATTTATACATTTAAAAAATACTCCTACAATCAGGGGGGGAAATCACATAAATAACAAATCTACGGGGTACATCACAAATATGGACCATGCACTATAAAGAGTTCCAAGTGTGTCACAAAGTAAACTAAATTGTTTTCAAATAGGTTTTATAAAACTTCAAAACATATTCTATATATAATGCGATGAATTCAATATTATATAACATTATTTTTAAAATCATTTGGCACTTTGTGAATTCACATGCTGTTTCAACTAGTCAGAGATAATTTTTAAGTATATGGTCTGATTTCTCAAACCTTTTTTCCTACAAAGTTTCCTTCATGTTTCCCTTTAAGATAAAATTTCAAACACTGAGACTGAATTTGCATAAACAGGAAAACATCCACTTCAAGATCTTAAGAGCCAGTTCAGAGTGAAGAAAGGCAGTGACAGATGGGCTGAGCCCAGGCCTGCGCTGTCATCTAGGTGACTTACTGTACAGTGCTCTGTATTCCCCCCTCTCCATCTGCAGATCATCATTCACATCTTAAAGATAACCTTGCTTTTTCAATTCCAGAGAAATAAGAAAAAAAAAGTCACACACACATTCTTGCACAGTATGCTCTGAATTATCACTGTGAGGGAGGACCCTTTCTCAGGAGGCCTCCCTCTCTCAACCTTTGCTCTTCTTTCCACATTAAATATGTCAGTCACTCAACTTGTCTGGCATAAAAAAGAAAGAAATGAAGACATACGGCATTAACATATCCACAAACAAGCAGATACAACAAGCAACAAGATTATTTATCTAACAAGCACCTTTAGATATTTGGATGTTTTTCCCCCATGTCTACTCAATACTCAAAAGGTTTACACATAAATGAGATTCTTTTAAAAAGAAAATAGGCTCAAATTGGTGAAAATCTAGTTATACTGAAGTTCTTTGCACCATTTTGTGAAGGGTTGTATCTGCATGCAGCACAGATCCCGCTATACGCCTTTTGTCCTACATCGCTAACTCCCACTTGCCTCCATGTGCAATTGGAGAGGGCACACACTGCAGCTGAGGGCTATGGGAAAGCAATTAAAGAGGTATTTTGTTGCTGGACTTCAGCCATTAACTACAATTCCCTTCTGGGCACTGTGTTCCTTGCACACTCTGTTGGGTCAGGGAGTGGACTGTGTCTTGGTGTTACAAGCTGTAAACAGACAGAGAGCGAGGCTGGCAGAGTGCGAGGGATGGGTGCTGTTATCACGAGTACGCACAGTAGCCAGCAGGATAACTAAAATAGTGGTACAAGCTCTCTAACAGTCCTGTGATACTGTGTGATCTCAGAGCAAAAATGTAAAGAAAAAGGAGGAAATAAAGGGCGTAATGAGAGACAGCGAGGGAGAGAAAATGCTACAATAAAAAATTCAATTAATTACAATAATACATTCAGTTGGGAGCAAAATTGAAACCAGGCACAATAGGAAAGGAAGCCAATGACAGAGGAGGAAATATGTAAAGTAGTTAGTGAGAGTACAGAGCTTTTGAAGAATAGAGTAGTTGTGCTGCACATCGCTTTCTGTCTTCTCAACAAGCCCCTCAAGCCTCATTCTGAAGCCCCTGAAGCCCTCTCAGACCCAGCACGGACCTTTCTACTGCTCTGACTCACTGTTACTGTGAGCGAAGGGCAGGTTTGCCACACAACAACGGTTCTTCATGGTAAACAGCAAGAGTTTTATTTTTGTATTTCACAGATGATTCAGAGCATCAGATTTGTAACATTTTTTGCAACATTTGGGAAAATGTCAGAATAATAGATCAATGAGAAGGAGAAGGAGATGACACCAGTGTGTAATAATAACCAAGATCATAGACGTCATTGCCGAGGCTGAATGAAGGAAGACTTTGAAGTTTCACATACATTATGCAGAAAGTATACTTGTGCAAATACCAACTTGTGTGATGATAAATGGCTTTTTCAGCATAATCAGGGTCTGATTCAACTTGAAAGTGCACGTCTGAATTTCCAGAGAAAATTGCCTGACACAGACACCAACTGACAAGAAGAAACTGAATATGGAGAAAATCATTGGACACAACCTCGATCGCCAGCGTAATGGCTTTACCTGGGTCAGTCATAGGACTCCTAATAGGGGGTGATTACACCTGGTGTTACAGACGGCCCTGTGAGTCATAAGGAGACTTGAAGTGTGAGCCAAAATTAGGATGAAAACAAGCTGAACGGCAAAGGAAATCAATGAGTGGCCTGGTAGTCTAGGGATATTATAAAAAGTCAGATACTGATGATAGTTAGCAATGTCTCACAGCCCACACAGAGCTGCCCCCAGAGGGAATAAGTAGCTGTAAGGCAATTTGAGAGTGAAGCTTTAATTTTGTACAGCAGAGGCTTTTATTTTAGAGGAGCCCATGAGTGTCACACACTCTTGCTGGATATTTTTTATGGCCTAGAAGTAATTTCTTGATTTTTTTTCATTTTTTATTTAGACTCTCTCAAACTGATATTTACTTTCTGGTATTTTGCCTTACCCACTGACCTTATCATGCATGCACAAAACAATTCCGGATTAGGCTGATTTCCTTATGTGTCCATTGCTAAATATATAGTGTTAAAGTAGTTAGAAATTTTGGGAAATGTGTTCATTTGCTTTCTTGCTAAGAGTTAGTCGATAAGATTGACACCATCTTTGTGTCTGTGTGGTAGAAAAAAAAAAAAAAAAGTACCTGCAACCAGCTGCCAGTTAGCTTAGCTTAGCATAAAGACTGGAAACAGCTCATCTCTCTTGTTTTTACACCAAAGTGTAAAACCAGCATGTAGTGGTTTTATTGGGGTGTCAGGAACTGACTGCACCGGGCCAAGAAACAGGCCCCATAAAACCACGACTTGTTGTAAACTTTAGAGGTGATGGAAGGTAGATTTTGTTACCTTTGGACAACATAAGCTGTTTCCCCCTTCTTCTAGTCTTTATGCTAAGCTAAGTTATGTCTTCTTGCTCAAGCTACATATTAAGTGTAGTGTCAAAGCAAATAAGCTTATTTCCCAAACTGTGAAACTGTACCTTTAAGGGTCTTTTCATGTCTTCCTTGACGTGTGATGTCTTCTATGCAGTGCAAAACACAAATTCTCATTAATAAAAAGATCATTATCTGTGCCTTGGTCTTGACAGATTGCAGGTACGTTTTCAGACAGATGCCTCAGTGCTGCGTGAAAGTGCCAGATCCGGAAAACCGGAGCCAAAAATATTCCAGTGCGTCACTCTAAATGTCAGTGTTTATGAAAAAAAAGGACAAGCATATCTGGAGTGATAATCTGGACACCTGGCTAGAAAACAGCAAGAAAGATCTGAGATGAACGACGTCAGAACGGGAGAGAACAAATGGCTTATATTGATGGAGAAGGATGAGACCTCTTTTTTCTGCCCTAAAATTTAGGGACTCCAATTTTCAACCAGACTGACTTGAAACACTGAAAAAAGGAAATACCTATTTTAAAAAGCATCCTTTTAAGTCATGCCATCAGTTCCCCCATCTGTGTCAGTGACCCTGAATTATGCAAACTCCATGACTGCATGTCCCTCCAAGCGACATGTGACAAACCCTCTGGGTTTGCCTCTGTTTTCCAGCCAAACACAGACAGGACAAGGTGAGAAGATCTGGAGAAAAAGTAGGAGGACAGAGGAAAAAGAGAGATGGGCAAAAGACAAGAGAGGCTGAGAATGCAATTAATTGTGAAGGACAAAGAGTGAAAGGACAGAGCAGCAACACAGGACAGAGATGAAGAGAGACAGACAGAGACAGAGGAAATGAAATCACATAAGAAGCAGCAGGTCGGTGTGCCAGCCTTGACTCTGATATAGACCAAAAAGGAAAGAAAGTACAAAGAAATGAGACGGGAGAAGCATGAGGTGAGGACACTATGAGGATGAAATTAGATACTTAGGAAGAAAAACATAAAAAACTATCACATAAATAGATGAGAGTAAAGTAGATATTGTAAAGAGGCATGCACGTAAAGAATTGACAAGGGAATCTGAGCAAATGAACGGCAAATATCAGCAGGATACATTATACATACAAAAATTAGACAAATGTCATTTCCTGTTGTGCTGACTGCAGAGAATAGAAGCGCGTGGACATTAGCATGCTAATTGGACCCTTTATACAGACGTGTTTGTTCCATTTACTGTCAAAGTCATCCAGAAGGATAGAGATACTCCAGACACACCTACAGCAAGTTGGCTTTAAAAGGCTCACACAGAATTTCACTTTTCCAATATATGATATATTGATCACACATGAGGCTTTTCTGATCCCTGATCTTATCCAAAGGGACTTGCAATGGCATGTGGCTGCCGCGATGACACACACAGTGAAGGCTTCGTGTTGTGTTCAGAGCAAAGAAGCTTGTTAACAGTGTTACACTTTTACCTGAGTAATTGTTAATTGGCGTTTACGAGGAGACACTTGTTTTAATGGAAGATTTCAATATGTATGAGGGTTAACAGCTTTATTTGTCTGGTGGAAATTTAGAAACCATTCTGGAGAATTGAATTTGCAATAAAAGCCCAAATTAACAGCTGCAGTGAGGCTTTAATCAGACTAAAGTCTTAGCATTAACTAACAGCTATTCAATAATGAGCTACCTTGGCATTTGAAACAGCTGTTTTTAGGATATAAAAGCCACAGCAAAGAATTTCCTGTTCTTTCAACAAATAGCTTTTTATGTTTCAAAACCTATAATGTGATTTTTATGACCTTAAGGTATACTTGTGAGGTGAGCACTGTAGAAATAATAGAAAGGTGATGTGGAACAGCACGTTCCTTGGCCTTGCTAACAGAGCTTGATGATTTCAGATAGGGAACATTCGATCAATCAAGGTAGTAGGGAGCACATTTTGCCTTTAGCTGTGCAGCAGTAGCATCTTGAGCAGCGGTGCTGCAAATTGAATTCAGGTATTAGAGGAGGGGACGATACCACAGGCCAGAGAAGACACAGAAACATTACTATGAAAATGTTAAACCAAGAGAAATGGATCTGTCTGTATCTCTTTGTCATACACCCACACACACACACTTCTGTTGCCATCTCTGTTGTACAGACCTGTGTTTACTCAGCCATCAGCCATTCACTCTATTCTAGCACCACCTATTGATACTGCTGTAGCTTTTCACTATGTGCAGGAGGTGTGCCATTGCAGAGAACACACGTCTCCATTTGAATTAAAGCTGAAATAAAGATCTTTTTGTTTCATTAATGTCATGTGCGTCTCTTTTCTGGAGTCTTCGCTGAGCTCGGTCACAAATCATGCAAATGTTTCGAGTTTCTATTACTGCTCATCCAGCCACCTGCGCTTGGTAAACAGCTTAACGGGGCAGAGATAACTGCAACAGATGACTGTGAAATTAAATTTTACAACAGCAGATCCCTTTGTTTTTATGGAAAATCATGAACAAGAGCATTTGTCTGAAAAGAGTTCATATCTGACTCATGCTCATCAGAAGTGAAAGTGGAGTAGCGTGAAAGATGGACAGAATTGTACAGAACGGCTGCAGCTGTGCCGCACATATTGTAACACTTAACTTTAATCACATCCTATGACCAGTCCAGCTTGCTCAATAGTTTTAGCTAAGTAAACTTCAGTGTCTCTTGCTACTCTATAAATGTCTTTATCATTTTACACAGACCCAGCTGTGCACTGCTGGATGACACATCTCTGGTAGCAAGAAATGAAGAAGTAAAGCCTGACCTCTGGCACTGACAACATAGCCCTATTCATTATGCACTGGAAAAGGTTAAACCGCACCCTTGGATCTTTCATCGACTGATGTATGGCTTGCTGGCATGGGAACGCTAACCTTAATGTGTGACATTTCAGCTTTAGTCCAAATGATGCATTTTCTCAGGACATTTAGCCTTGGCTCCTCTTTCAAGGTCTGCAAAACAGCCAACGCAAGTAGTTAACTGCGTGACAACGAAATTGCCCACATCATCCAACTGGCTTAAGACATCATGGGGTCAAAGAAGCGGGTGTTCCGTATTGACAACTTTGCACTGAGATCATGTTAATTCTTGATTCCTCCAGTTTGTTTTGCCAAGAAGGTGTTAGTCCGCAGGATTAGCGCCATTGTTAGTCCCAAGGGGTAAACTGAGCACTGTCTTGTTCATGAACACGTCGATTACGACGCTCAGACGGGGAGAACGAGTGACATTTAGGGTCATTGCATGTACCTATGAATAAAACATGGAGCATTAGCTTGATTAATATTGAGGAATAACAACAGGCAGTGGATAGTCTGCTGACCTTCCCTGAGTGATGGGTCTCAATTATATGACTGTGTGTGCATGTGTGTGTGTGTGTGTGAGACAGGGAAGGAGACAGAGGTTAGTGTGTACGGCCGTGCATTTGCATTTGTTCACTGTGAAGTAAATGGTGTTTTCCTGTGGCAAATTGCAATGAGCATTGTCATCCAAAATCCAAAATAAGATACAAAAGCACCGAGAAACAGCATAACTGTGCTTCTCCCACATTCATCAACCTCTTTCATTTGGAAATAAAGCTTAAAGCTTGACCACTGAAATGAAACGCACAGCAGACACAAACCCCTCTGAAGGCCTGCCTTTGCTTTTCTCCCACTCTCACTCTTTCGCTCTCTCTCTCTCTCAGACCTCTTGCTCCCATCCCTTAAACTGGGGAGCAAATTTGCTGCTTGCTCGCTCACCCGCTCACCCGTCTCTGACCAGACAGGCGTGCAGACCGACCGGCAGACAGACAGCGTGTGGGATGATGAATGACGAACTTATCTCTGAGATTCAAACAGCAGCCAGACACATTGTCAACCCAGCCCAATTCACTGCAGGGTGCTGCACATATCTCAGCCTGCCTGCCTGCCTGTCTGCACGTATCTCTTCATTGCTGTCTTCTGTGCATTTTCTGTCTCTCAGTCTTTGACAGCCTGACTGTGTGTCTGTTGCTATTCTTATCTTCCTCTGAACTGCACAAGTGTATCAAACGTTCTTGTATGTGCTGAGAAGCTCTGGTTCCTCAAAGTCATATCAGCTCACTGAGGCCACTTCACTCACCATTGCGTCTATTAAACCCCCCAGACGACACGAGCCATTACTCTAAACACGGTTACGTAAACGCAAAGGAATCCCCCAAAAGAAGAATCCCAATTTAGCCGCAGACATCTCCAAGGCAGGCACTTCAGTTTCTGCTCTGCTTCTGCCACAACTGGAGACTGAAGTGAGGCAGGCAGCATTCAGCGATGATTTTGGCTTATTTTGTTTCCGGCTTGTGGGCCGCTCGGTCCATGTAGGAATGCTTATTTTCCCTCTTCCATGAATTCGCTAATATAATCAATATGAGGGTGAATGCATGAGGGCGGTTTAAAGCGGTGTCAAAAATTCTCACGGAGAGGAGAAGTCCTGGGCGGATTTGGCTCATGAAAATACAACTCATACAAAGTCAACAGTCCTTGCTCAGAGCAAAGCAAAATAAGCAGCTTCGGTCTCGCCACCCGCACAGACACCTTGCTTTTTTTTTTTTTTAAGTGTGGCAGAGTGATTAATACAGCAAGTGCTGAAAGGTTGCATGCATTGACCTTTAATCTGTGTGTATGCATGTGTGTCCCCTAGTGTGTGTTTATTAGCTTGTAAAATTACATTTATTACTCGGAACATTACAGATGCCTCACTAATTTTTTCCTGTTCATTTCTCTGAAGAGAAGTCAACACAATGATGAGTGTTTGTTCTTCTCCATTTCTCTGCATATAGAGGCTAGATCTGCCTTGAATACGCAGTTTGTACTCCACTATTGGACACCCCTCTATAAATCTGCGTTGTTCCACTAATGAGTATCCAATCTGCAGAAGCTGACTGTGGTATCCCTGAGAATTAAACACTCAGTGGATCAGGATTCCTTCAGAGGAAGCCCCACTAACACTGGAGGAGATTTTCTCCACTGGTGTAATGCAGACACTCATTACAGTATCAGAATGGGGACTCTTTTCAGGCTTTCCCTGAGTTTTTTCAACCATATAAACAGAGGATCATAGACAACATAAGTATGAGTCATATTCTGCATTTTCTGTAATTTTTTTCCCTTGCTTAAAAATAATCTTGAGCTAAGCTGATGTTTAGATTTCAACGTCCCCATGACGCGCTATGATATAATGGTAATAATAATCTATTTACAGCATAAAATCAAAATCCGATTCATATTGCGTCAACAGTCACGGTCATCCCATACAAATCCCATCGAGTTCTCTTTCATCAGTGAAAAAGACAAAAAAAAAAAAAAAAACTGACATGAAAAAAGAAAATTGGGATTTAAACTGACTGAAAATCTTATCCCCTTATACCTGACTAATCTTTTTGCTTTTTTCCACAGCAACCTACAGAAGTTAAGACCTATAAGAAAACCCTGAGTCAGTGACTTACCTTGCTTCAACAGTTTGGAGAAACTGCAGCCCCAGTGAAGGAATCGGATGCTGAGGAGGTTCCCAGTGTGTTGTCCTTCCTCGGAGAGACTGACTCCCAGTTTCTGTGCTCCTATTTAAGGCAGTGTCAATAAAAAAAAATAAATAAAATAAAAACTTTTTTTTTTTTTTTCATCCACGGAGATAAAACCCACAATAAAAAAAAAAAAAATCAATCAAATGTTACTGCTGCAGCTGCTGCTTCGCCCAGGTGTCTACCTTTTTTATGAGATGAATTAGTGACCGGCGGTGCGCGCTGCGGAGGAGCGGGGCAGGGCGCCGGTCTACAGCCGTTATGAGCGGTGACAGTTGACTGCCCGGTAATCCAAGTGCGTCTAACAGCCTCCCGTTTACGCGGACGAGCGTGTGGCGCTGGAGCTCCTCCTCGCCTTATCTCTGCCTGTGTGTTAAAGACACACACAGCTCCTCGGCTCGGACACTCCTCTGCGCACCGGTGTAAAAAACAAACAGCATGAAGAGAAATTAGAATGATGTGATACAGGACAGTTTGTGTGGTGGTCAAAAGTGACTTTAAAATGACCTTGATAACGTAATAAAGGAGCGTTTTGTTTTATTTTTTGTTATCCCTTCAGTGCGGCTGACATTCATTTTAAAGACAGTAAAGTAACCTCTTTGTATAGGTCACTATGACTATCAGGTCATAGCATTCGTTGAAATTTTTTTTTTTTTTTTTTTTTTTTTAAATCACATAAATTGTTTGGTTATAAAACTGATTATCTTTTCACCATAGGCATATTAAATCACTAATTTTACACATTATAGTCCAAAAATCAAACTATTAGGTGATCAACATTAGATACTGACTACTTTCAGTGCAGAAAACCTTAAACACCCCCTGAAGACATAAAGTATAATAATATTCTGCTTAAAATAGTCATAATAGTTTTTGTTTTTCCTGGAGCAATTCAATTAGAATGTTAAACATTCTTTCATTTAAATTTACTACTTGTCCATCATTGCAAAATCATGCCAAATCTACCAATAAGCAAATATTTTTCATTTCAAAAGTGTAAATATTTAACAGATCTCTCTTTGGGCACTGGAGGTGTCCACATCACACTTGTTGATTTTGTTGGACTGGACTATGATTTCCAGCTGTGATGTCACAAAATCCTGCTTCTACATACACGTCTTAAACTCAGATTTATGAGGGCAGATAAACTCTCCTCCTTGAGCACAGGAACATGAATGAATATCTGTTGGACCTGCTTTTGTCAGTGATTCAGTAGATTTTCTCATGGTCTTCTCATCAGCGGAAGAATATGACCATAATACAGGCATGATGGAGACAGAGGAAACTGCTATAATAACTGGGAATAGGACTAAAACGAGCTCTGCATCATCCTGCTGCCCTCTTCCCACTTCTACATCAGCAACATCACTGTAATGCATATCAGCATAAGAATCATATACAACAAAAAACAAAACAAAACAAAACAAAACAGGAAGTGCCGTCTCAGTGTCGTCTTTTTGTTCCAGAACTTTTTCTTTACACTTAATTACAACACAACCAGCTGTTTGTCAACTCTCCTCATATCAAATTTAACACTGATTTCTCTTCATCTCACACACACACACAGAAACACACTCAGATGGGCAAGTCAGTGGTGGGCATGTAGCTGCATGTAGCTGCATATTTATGACACATTATAACAGTGAAAGACATGATGAGCCTGTTGTCTCTAAAGCCAGGCGATTTGAAAACAAGCGGTGCTGCCTTCAAACCAGCAGAAAAGACAGAACATCCACCCAGGAGAGCGACAGGAGTGGACAAACACAATCTACTTGGGAATGTTAGTCATCTTCCAACGCTGAAAACAACACTGCCTTTGCAGTCCACGTTCATATGCTCACATAAGTTAATTAAATTAACTCTAAATCGTACTGTCTAATATAGAATGTGACTTTCTGGGCAGGGAAAGAGATAAATCCATATTTTGATTGTCAGTGACAAATTTGCCTCTTTTTTTTCAGTTTCTTAAAGTTTATCCGCACTGGGACAAAAAATCATACTGAACATGCAATAGACATGTCAGAAATCATCCATCCTGGCAGAACCCTCACTCTGACTGCTCACATTTGAAGTTGCGCTACAGATGGTATTGTGGTTAGAGGACACTTCCATGAAAAAGCAAGTCCTCTTCACAGAACCCCTTCATTATGGTCAGCGGTGGTGATGATGGAAGGTGGGGGATGAATGAGGAAAATGGAGCTGGAGAGGCGCCTCTTTTGTGGGACATGCTGTGTGGTGAATGTAGAGAAAAATGATGCTGGAGAAGAGGCCATGTGAGTTTGGGGCCAGTGCTGGCAGCATCTGTACACAGTTTATATTTAATAGGATGTCACTGCACCATATCCTGGTATGAAGGAATGTAATTTTTTTTTTTTTTTGTCTTGGAGATACAGAAAACCTGCAATGATTGTTCACATCAAAGGTTAAAGACTATGGGGTGTGATTTGGATAATTATGCATAATACAAGAGAGATCAGAAGACATGTTAGATACCGTTTCTAACAAACATACATTGCTTTATCTTCTCAACAGAGATCACTGAGTATTCAACTTTAAAACAAAATGACATTGTGCATTGTGCAAATCATAATCTACAAACACAGACAACTCTTTGCTGTCTCACCTGCAAATAAAACCATAAAAACGATGATGCTTTTTGAAGTTGGTAACGAATGACTCTGCTCTTGAGACATTTCATTCTTAAATGTCTGATTTTAATGAAGGCTTCCAGCTGTGAATCAGGAAATCACCATGAATGCTGTTAAAGCCTTCTTCATTATCAATGGAGCAGCATCATGATTTGTCTCTAAATGATATAATCACTTCAGTCTCTCTCTCTCTCTCTCTCTCTGCTGTTCAGTTTAAGGAGAGATTGCATCGTCTTATTGAAAAAAGTTCGCCAATTCAATTCATGGGTACTTTTTGATATTAAAGCAATAATCAATATATTTGTATTATCAATATATCAGACGACTAGCAATACTTGCTCACAGTGACCACAGATAATTATCACTCAACTCTGCAGTTGAGAAAGACAGCAGGCCAGAACCATGACTAGACTGAACATGTTGTTCCATATACGTATGCTTTGCTAACAAGTTCACCATAATAAATAAAAGGTGATAATATGTCATTGTGTTATCTTTGGACCTAGATCGCCAAAAATGGCTAGGTTTTTAACTAATATTTTGTTGTCTGGTTGTGTGTCCTGTGTGTGGATTTTGTTGTTTTACAAAATTTTCCTAATGTTTCCTTTCAAGGTTTTTGTTTGGACTCAGGTGCTCTTTGACACAGATTGGACAGTTTGGACAGGAGGAATGAATACAGCAACCAATATCTCTCAGACAACTTTCAAAATACATACTGGCATGTAAATATTGTGTTCTGTTGAATTTGAACCTATGCTTTAATACCACCTTCCCATAATTAATTAATGTATACCTTTAAGATTCAGTCTTAGCGGTGTGATCAACTGGTTCAACATTAGGCTGACCTCCTGTTATCACAGTTTTGAGCTTTTCCTGCTGTGACAAGTCAAAATGCTGTGAAAGTGTGAAAAATCAGCACTTCTGAGATTTCAGTGGCGTCATATTACAGTTAGTGAAGCGTCTGCTCATATTCTTGATCAGTTACCAAGAATTTGTCCATTTTGGTTTTGCAGCATATATCATATATCATATATCTAAAAAAAAAAACTGATTGTTCCCCACCTCCAGGTTGCTTGCAACCTGTTTATTCAGTACTTTTTCAGCTCTCCTGTTCAACCCCCTCACGGTTTAGCATGTGGTGGGTCAGCTTTCCTAAACAATATATATATTAAAAACCCATTATCAAGTAGCATATTCAATTGTGGCAACATGTTTAGTTGCAGAGTCTGCAGAGAACTGCTGAACAGGAGCTTGACATAAAGTCTTTGGACCGTGGGTAGCTGGTAACTGAAGCGTACAATCATAGAAGAGGAGGAAGAGGCTCCAGCTCAGACTGATATCTTCATTTTTATTTATTTTATTCTATTTTATTTCAGCACTTTTCAACTCCACCGAAAGAAAATAATTATTGTACTACCTAGGGAGAAATAGGCACGTGTGTTTGTTTGTTCTGCTCAAATCATTTTTAATCTTCCCAGCCTTGATGAAAGAGGATTCTGGCACATTTGCAGGAGGGTGAAAGCAGTGGATTTGCTCACAGCTATGAGTCATCTGCTACAAAAGAGATGCTATTCCCCAACAACAAAAGCGCAGTGTGATTGTTACAGTAAAGGCTATACTCTCTGGACAGCAAGGTAGAATTTTGTCAGTATTTTCTTAAAATGCTCAATATTCTATTATCAAAACCAGAGCCTAACACAGAAACTGGAGAAATTAGTATTCACCTCAAAAATCAATTATTGCACCGTGACTCGAGCCAAGGCAGGGTGAAATTACATTAGGACTTTAGGAGCGGGATGTGCGGGTGAGGAAGTGTAATGACTATTAGTAAGCTTCTACACGCATGTCCACACACAACACGTATGTTGACAAATTAATCTTCTCCTATTGGCATTTCTCTGGGAATCAATTGGCAATCTGTACCTGTGAAGGCCGTCCAAAACATCTCAGAAGCTCAAACACGGAGTTGTCTGACTTGTTTAATTATACAGCAGATACGTACGTGTTTGGCAGCCAGGTGGACAGTGAGGAGCAGCCCAGATTCTCATCACCAGACACATCAATCTTGGACATGTGAGTGGAGGGGGGCAGAGACGTTCCACTTTACCCAGCAGAGGGTGATGAATGTTGGGGGAAACTCTGATGCCATGTCGCGGCAGGGAAGCCAGCTGACATGTTTGGTCTACAGTTTAAACAGAGCAAACGCTGACATCCCAGAAATGGTGGACCTTAAAATAAAAAATTCTCTTCAATTTGCTGTCAGCAGGATTGTTCTTTTTTTAGCACTACAAACAAATCACACTCACTACTGTTATTTAGTCCGAATTTAGGGGTCAGTATCCAAAAGAAATTTCAAGATGTAATTTAGGAGGTCAAGATGTTAATAACAGAATAGGAAATCAGGAAAAACATCACCCTGTTTGACAAAATTAGGTTTATTTTTTTTAGAATTTGCTCCAATATTTGCTTCTTTTGTCAAGAAATATGGTAAATTTGACCTCCAATATTATTCCAAAGATTTTTTTTTAATTTACCAAGGGAAAAAATTGGCCTGTGGTTGAACTGATTCAAACTGCGAAGTGTATGCAACCTGACATTGTTTCATCTTCTATTCTGCACCATAGTGCTCACATCCTGTTATGTTATCAAGGGAGTTTTCATGAGCAATAACAAAGGATGCCATCAATCTATAGACAAGGCTGTTCTTTCTGTTGATAATATCGCAAGTAACTATAATGGGTTTCCTGTTTCTGGCTTTGGGGACGCTGGAACATTGAATAAGATTGATTTGTCTATGGTAAAAACTTTGGATATAGTTTTCCTCTGGGGAAATGTGTCTTTTAAATATTCAATTACTTCTTGACCAATGTCAGAAACTCAAGATGATTTTGTTTTGTGCCAGAACTCTGAGAGAGAAATTTGTAAACCATGTAGCTGGATCTCCACCCGGTGGTTTTTAGACTACTATACTGCCAAAGCTGTGAGAGCACTCTGAAGGCATTTCAGTACAACAAATCCACCTACACAGAAACAGACTGTAGTGGAATAAATGCTGCTGAGTCCAGAACTGCATGGTGTGGGTTGCTTTAGTATCCTGAAACACACACTAAATACAAGTGGCTGCAAAATCTGTCATATCTGCTGTTTATTTATTTAATTAAAGCAGACAGAGAAGTAGCTAATGTTTAACAATAAGCAACTGTTTTTATTACAAATTAATATGGATATATTTACACTTATTTTTTCCCCCAAAATAGCAGTGCTAAAGTAGCTTTATTTTCTCTTTTTTTTAATATTTATTAGATATGAGAATCTGCCACCAGGGGGCGTCACCTTATGTTATGATCATTTGGTGTCATGTTAAATGTTAGGTTAGCATGCCTCAGTGTTAAGCATGTAACAGTGAAATCAACCACATTACTGAACTACAGTACTTATAGTACTTATAAAATAAAGGCCTACAATATAATATTTGAGAACTGGTGCAAGGCAGCATCCTACATAGAATTAATCTCATTTATTTTAAATGAGAGCAATGTTTCAATATAAAATTCAATCAATCACCATTGAGAATGAGACAGAATTACCCAGCCTAATGTACTGCAGCTAATGAAATAACCAGAGCTGGATGAACTGCACTGAAAATCTTTTATAATCAGTACTATATTGCCATCCATTAATGGTCCAAGACAGAGCTTTGTTATAATTAAAAGTTAACCACTGAGTCTGTTTCTACCATCTCAAACATTTATTGTGCTGTTTGGTGATTAAAATAAGAATATGTTTCAACGTGTGACCAGACTCTAAACAAATGATTTGTTATCATGGTGGCCAACGTGGATATGAAATGTTGCTCTAACTGAAACAGAGTGAGAATTGTGTTTACTTTCAATAAAAAATGGTTATGTGTGTCAATCAGCTTTTATTTTGCAGCTTTAAGGGCGTCATCAACTACCACTGACAAGTACTGGGTGAGATTGTACACATCTCTTCTGCTCTGCTGCTTTCTGCCCGTCCTAAATTCACTATTACTTCTATTTCTATTGATTGAAAAGTGCAGGTACAACAGAAAAAAAAAGTTTACCCTCAAAGCACAGGAAGGCAAAATAATCTTAACCTCAATTTCCAGAGCCACCTGTTCCATCACAGTCAATATTGATGATTCCAAGGTTATGTAGCTTTTGAGAACCTGAGCACAGACTGTTAGGATGACATCGTCCCTTATATTGCTACCTAATAGATGATTTAGCTTTGGTTCTTAATAGCACAGGGCCTGGCCAGATGTATTACCTTTTATTGCTATTTATAGCCAAGGCAGATGGATGAGCAGTGTCCTTTGATATCTTCCATAAATATTTATTGTCTGAAAAGCACTTCAACTATTCTATTATAAAAGATGGAACAAAGCATAGATTTAGGACAGTCAGGATATGCTAGAAGCACAGAGTGCTTTTAAATTAATAGCCTGCCTTCTTCAATGAGGATACAAAACAATGATTTCTACATAAAGTATATTATCTGAGAATGTTGAACTGGTTATGTTGACCAAAAAGAAAAGAAAATCCTGCATACATATAAGGATGCATTCTGTTTTGTGCTCGTTATTTGTGTGTATTTCACAGAAATTACATCATAATTTCTGAACACATTGCCAGAGGCTCGGGATTCACATTTTGTAAACCTGCAGCTTCCCGTCCTCTAAACCTGCAGCCATGTTCAAATGAACCTGCCACAGTACCACAAGCTGCTCCAGGATTGCTTCCATCCCGATTTCAGGCTACACTGAAGCAACCAAGATAGGCTCGAGTGCCTTGCAAAGTATTAGCAGATAAGAAGGGAAGACAGCCACATTAGTAAGGAATGGAAGAGAGGCACTGCGATAAAGTGAAAGTGACAGACAACTTGTGGAAACCAGCCTTGCCTGTTTTTTTTTTTTTGTTGTTGTTTGTTTTTTGGGGTGTAGTGTTGTGTCGTTGTGCTTTGGCAAAAGGGAAGAAAGACTCTCTTGACACTGCAGAGATTGAATAAGTTGCACTCAACACATATTTTATATAGTTAATTATTCAGACAATACACAATACACTTATTTAGAAACATCAGCAGCATAAAAGTGTAAAAAAAATGGCCCAATGCCTTATAAAATTCTTTTATAAAAAAAAAAAAGTGATTTTAAAACAGTAAGAAGTTCACTGTCATAACATATTACGTATAAAAAACATACATTACCATACATATATTATCAAAACACACAGTTGGGAAATTATTGCAGTAGTAACTTCATTAACAGCGTACAGTAAAAAGACATTTGAAAAATTGCTTTTAAGGCATGTCAAATACCAATACAGTCGGTATGTTCCACTTAAAGACTCTTCCAGTTACAAAGAACCTGGTCAACACTTTGGCACAAACAAAGCCAGTTTAACACATGTTAGCTTACATTAAGGGCTCGTTTAAGTGAGCATCCGTGAGAACACTCTTAGAAGTTAGAAGTGTCAGACCACACTTGCACGAAAGATGCGATTATTTCTATTCCGCCTCATGCGACGAACTTTTCCTTGGCCTTTGTGCTTTTTCCCTCCTGGAACAAAAAATGTGTATGACAACTGATTAGTATGATAGCATATAATTCTAACGCTTGTTGACTTTCTATACTATAATTAAGCTGGGGCCAGATTTTCTTTGGTTTTCTCTCAGTCATAATTTGTGTGTACTAATGGTTTCTTCCCGTGCCAGGCACTTCTTAAGCCCAAAAAATGAAATCAGCTGAGCATCATTTGGGCTCTTCCCAGTTTCCCTGTGACTTTCTGAATTGTCTCCAAATTTAAACCAACACATGGTCTAATTGCCGATCCAAATACTGTAATTACGGAATTAGGGAGTCTGCAAATTCTCCTCAAATTATTGCCTTCAGTTACAGGCTTTCACTGTGGATGGTGAAACTTTCCCCACACGTATAAATCCATAATCATACTCGCACACCTTTAGCACACACATCCATGCAGCTCTGTCTCGAGACAAAGTTGTTGCTGCTCCCTCCGCAGCCTGAGTAGGTGAACTCCTCACACATCTTGGTGGCTGTGTTGTAGTAGTACCGAGTTATGGAGGCTGAACACTTCCCTTTGTCCAGAGGGTCCAGGCAGAGCACAGGAATAGCTGTAAGGTAAACCACACAGTGAGCCCACAGATCACAGGGTCCGAAGAGGAGAACAATCATAAAAATTCAGTTTTTTGCCTTGTTTCATCAAATTATTTAATTATTTCCTCTCGTGTTCCTTACAGAATCGTATTACTAAATCACACCTGAAACGCTTGTTTGTTCCTTCTTCAAGCTTTTGAAATCAAAGCATGTCATGTGTGAAAGTGTTTAGCAATACTACAAGTAGTCCGTGCGTGCTGAGAGCCACTGTGCATGACATCAGGACGACTCAGTGGTGACACATCAGGGTACTGAAGTTTCTACTTACTTTTTTGTGGACTGCAGTACTCCATGCAAGAAGTTTGGTCTTGAAAGCGATTGGAGTTCCCCTGACAGCCACCGTAATAAAAGAGCTCGCACTGCATGGTGGTCATGTTGAAGAAGTATCGGCGGAAGAGGGCCCGGCAGGGTCCCTCCTCTTTAGGAAACCTGCAGATCTGGGGAACCTCTGTGGAGAAAAAAAAAAGGCGAGATTTGAGGGTGGAATTGGATCAAGTGGCATCTTAAGCTAGATAGATAGATAGATAGATAGATAGATAGATAGATAGATAGATGAATAGATAGATAGATAGATGACTTTTAATCCTTAGAGGAAAATCAAATTGTCATAACAGCTGAATTAATATACAATAAAATAAACTGGAAATGTGAAAGTAGATACATGCAGTACAAAATAAATGAGTGTATGTATATGGACCAATGTGCAAAGGTGAGGGTGTTTAGATGAATTACAGGGATGAATTTCAGAGTCCGATTGCATGTCTGTGCACCTCTTGCACAAAAAGAATTAACTTTAACAGGACTACAATCAAATGCACATTCATGATCTTCCTCTTTCTATCTTCTTTCTTCACTTCCAATATATATAAATACAAAGAGTAAAACCACACCCAGCACACACAGAGATGGTGAAGGTCACCGTCAACTAAATAATGTGTATGCTCATCACACTGAGAACTTACTTGGGATTCTGAAACATGTCTTCTGGCACTCCTGATAGCTCTTGAAGTTGTTGGCATTCCCTTGGCACCCTCCATAGTAGAAAATCTCGCACTTTTGGGTGATTGTGTTGTAGTAATAGCGCTCAATTTGTCCTCTGCAAGGTCCCTCGTCCACTTGAAGGAGACACACGCCTGAAAGCAGCAAGGGTATTGTTGAACAACCACAGAGAAATGAGGTCATTGAGCTGTAACCACCACTGCGCGTTAGGTGCAAACTCTATTTAAAACTCACAACAGCATGGTCTAACACCCGAGATGAAGCGACAAAACAAAGTGAGCGTACCAGAAAGATACTGTTAAATCCCCATGCATCCATTACCTTTGGGCGACAACGCCAGGACGTTGGAAAATGAGGAGAAAAGCGTCAATAGCGCGAATATGCAAAACTCCATCGTGCGACTTTTGCTCCAACTCTCCGGTCTTCTCCGCGCTGCGCACCGCGTCCCGTCTTTATACGTGAGTGGCTGTTTCCCAGTGGGGCTGTAGGGGCGGAGGGTAATGACTCATTTCCATAATTCAGAGGAACTGTAGGCTTCTATGGAGGTGACGAATTCATTAATGACAACACACATCGATATTTTGTCGTAACAGTGATTGCGCTTATGTGATGTGACCTAGTGACTAAGTGCGGTAAACCCAAGTGCGGTGACATGAGAGTAACTTTCCCCTCCCTCCCTGGATCTCTCCTCTGAGAAGGTCAGACGGACACTTACACTGGTCACTATTGGCGATGATGATGATGATGATGATAATAACATCCAGTAGCCTTACTCTTAAATTTCCATGGAGCACATGCCATCAACAAGGGGCAGACATTATTGTGAAACACTACCAGACCTTACTTGTCTGATGCATCAAGCCAAGTTCCCACCAAACACCCGTCTGACTGGATCTTGATCCTCACACACACACACACACACACACACACACACACACACACAGTTATCACTCAAAGCCACAGAGCACTTTCACCTCCTTCTCCAGCCTTGTGGTCTATGTTATCTAGTGTTTTGTTTACTGCTTGCAGCTGCCTCCTACATTCTTTAAAGTCATCCTCCACGCAACACTCAAGTTCCCCCAACTTCAGAGCTGACAGCAGCATTATCTGAAACTGAACACACAGTTAAATATAACTCTTTGGTTTTACATACACACGCAAGCCTACTGCTTGTTCCAACTGCAGAATCCAGTCTAGTTATTACAGTTAATGATAGGTTGTCTTTATGTTGTTGGAAAAGTGCCGTGCAGTCACGTTCAGGACAGTGATGTGTCTCCACCTTGACAGGTGTGGGCTAAATACAGATTAGTCGTCTTATCAAAGTGACCTGATACATGAGCCACCAGCCTTTAACCCATATCGTGATTCGAAGGGAGAACAAAGCTACAGGAGCAAAAAATCCTAATTGAATCTGCAACATATTAAACACAGTTACATGTTTTTACATATAATTCAAAACCTGCAAATAGACACCTGTGTGATTCCCTCCCTGCTTTGATAGCACAGCATTGAGATAGTCACTTGATCATACACCCTCTGTTTTAATCAGATTAGTGGATTAGGATTGTTTATGCAGATTACTTTATAACCAAGATTGAGGGATTGGAGAGGGATTCTTCAGCAGGATTCTGGGAGTGAAGGACTGCTCCCTGTAAGCATTCGTAAGTCCATCACTATTGTCTTTCTATTACAATTTATATTTAAATTTTGGACTAAAATTATTCAAGATTTTTTTTATCTGGCATGAGAGGATGACTATTTTTTTTTTTTAATTGCTGAATGTTTTCTTTTTTGACAGAGGATGCCGATCATAAACGTAGATGAGCTGACAGACAAGGACAAGGCTGTAATGGAAGTAAACCAGCTTAAACTTGAAGTGAAACTAGAGAGGTGGTTGGTGAGTTATTTTACATTGACGTGTAGAATATGTCAGTGCCTTGTTTTATCCTTGATAAGCAACACATTTCAACCTGTTTGAATGCAATTATTCAAAGTGCAATTAATTCTCCCAGGACCAGTGTTTAAAGCTAAAAATAAATTGCTGGTTGAAACTATCTTAACACCTTTGTCTGATTGCTTCAGACATCTAAATGCTGTGAAGAAATGAAGGATTACATTCAGGCTGGTGTGGAGGAGGACACCCTCGTCAAAGGCATTTCAGAGGAGAAGAACCCCTTCAAGGAGAAAGGTGGCTGTGTCATCTGCTAGACTGGACCTGAGGAGCTTTTCATATCTCAGATTAGCACCCAAGGACACTCTCCCTGCCCTCATAAAAAGGATTTGCAGACTGAGAAGACTAGACGGACATCATAAAGAAAGAATTTATAAAACTTCACGAATCCCCATGTACACATCTCCCCATATTCAGGCCAGATTTGTTACCTTATAATTTTATTCTCTGAAAAAAATGCAATATAAAAGAGTTGTATTTGGCAAGGGTTATATAATGCTCCTCTCTCATGTGGTGTATATAGTCTGAGCAACTGAACCCATGTGTGGTTACATACACAGAAGCAACTGTCATTAAATGTGCTTGTTTATAACTCAGCCTGTCTCCACTGTTCACTGCACAAAGGGTTGGTCATAGCAGGGTAGAGATATAAATACAGCTTCATAAGTCAGTTTGCATACATTTAGAGTTTTCTGAACTTAACATTCACAAATCTATATGAGGGCATTATCATTTGTAGCACACATGGTAAATATAAAACATTTTGTGAGTTTTCTTTTACTCTTTTATGTACAGTTTTAGATTTTTGGATATATTCCTCCTGTAGTCTCAGGCAGCTCTTGCTTTCCATTTACTTCGGTATAAAAATCAATATGCAGACTCTTGAAAGTTGTTTGAGTTTTTAGTGAGCGTCATCCAATTGTTGTCACTGCTTGCATGGTAATGTAGTGTTATTGCAGGATGATTTAAAAGTGCATTGCCTCACAACAATAATGGAAATATGAAGTAGGCTACACGTGATACATTTTAGACAAGTCCAAGTTTTAAGACTTGATTTTAATCGATTTTAACACCATAAAATAGAATCCATTTGATGTCTTGAATGGTATAAATATAATGGTAAATTGTGACCCTGTGTCACTCATTGCACAGTGAATGTGTCAGCACTCTCAAGAGCTAAAGAGTAACTTTCCTTTCATTTTTCAGTTTTTTTTTTTTTTCATTTAAAATCTTTCGGGGTTTGAAGGGGTAAAAATATACAAAGTTTCACAAGATAATATTTTTTCTAATCAGAAATTGTTTTTTTTTTTTTTTTTTTAAACTTTCCAGTCAAGTCGTAGTCCTTTTCTTTTCTGCGACCCATTGTCTTGACCCCTTGCTTGAGAAATTAGCTTTTACTGTAACACATAGTGATGCCATCCACTCATAGTGATACTGTTTAGCTGTGGTATTTCCCCAAGCGACGGAAGTCAAACATTACAAACGTTTTAACTTTCCCCCGGGTTAATGCTTTATCCCAGGACAAACCCCTTGAACGCTTCCCATGAGCCACGCATGCGCAAACACGTCGCTGTCAACAAAGATGGTGCTGCACGGAAGAGCGCTGCGTCTGAACCTGCTGGTCAACAGCCGCCACTTTAACAAATTCACCTCATATGTTGGTGTCCGGTCGTTTTCTGAAAATGTGTCTAAACCCTCAGCGGCCAGTTCCCCAGAGACCACGGGTGACCATTTAATCTACACACAAGAGCACTTTGCTTTAAAGGAGTCCCTCAGAAAGGTACGCAGGACCGCTAACGTTGTAGCAAGCTGTGGCGTTACCATGAAAACAAGGCTTGATTGTGCTTTAGCCGGTGACATGTTTAAACGATATTTTAATGCCCATAAGTATTATTTTAGAGAGGAGCAGTCTCATTTAGCTTCATGTTGCTGAAAGAAGCAGCGCAGGGGCAGTAATATAAAAGTAGGTGAGAGGTCACTGTGCTAGCTTGTTATATACGGTCGTTTCCCTCAGATGTTGCCGCTCTGTACTACAACTTCACCAGAAAGAGACCAAACAAGTTCAACCTTACATTTGTTTTGACGCCGCTGACGTTAATGCATGACCCTCAAATGACTGCACAAGCCTACTTCAAGGCAGAGGTGCGCAGACGCTCCACACGCAGGTTTACATTGGCCTTTGTGTATTCATGACCTATCCTTCACTCCCACAGCCCTGCTGATTATAGTCAGACATGCTCTTACCAGCGTGTGCAGCATCTCTCTCTGCTCTTGTGCTGGGATTATCTAAAGCTATGGTTACGTTTGTCAGTTCAGATTTTTTTACATCTGTCGTTACATGCCAGGAATCATTGTGTGACTGACACAGTGTGTTGGCTTGTGTGGTGACTCACAACCCTGAAATAATGTGAACATCATGAAAGAAATGGGGAGAGGCGTCCCCAGACTTCAGTTTACATCAGCACTGAAAAAAGAGCATTCAGCAGCGATTTTAGGTAAAGTCTGATGTTGTAGATACAAGTATGCTTTTACTTTGGCATTGGCATGTCTCCAAGGCTGATGTTTGCTAACACTCCAGAAACCATTGTTGAGTGTGTGAGGACCTTGTAGACTTGCCTACACTCTTACATAAACAGTCAGCTTCATATTAAAACATGTTTTCTGACTGTAATACAAGTAAAGGGATGTGATTCATGCGTGGAGAAGTTTCTGATATCAGTGAGTTTTAGATAAACAATGAGTGGGCCATGGGATTCAGATGAAACTGCCAATTAAGACACTGTGCAGTTCAGTACCCTGCACATCATAATGAGTTAAGAAGTTCAATTTTCCTGAAATTGCTCATCAAAAGCCTGAATTATTCTGGTGTAAAATTTGGAATGGTTGTTTAACATGAATCTAACTCTAAATTAACTTAAATTTTACTAACATTGCCTCAAAAGCCTAGAGGAGAAGACAAGATTCCATTATTGTTAAATGAGGTTTATCAGATTTCTCTGATATTTTTGTTAGTGGTTTGTGAACCGGGTTAAGCAGTCCAGGATTTGCTCTTTGCTTGAGAAAAGATAGGTTTCAAAAATAGAAGATAAGTTAGGTGAGGCTTATAGACATTAACAGATGTAAGATGATTCAAAAGCCCCCTGCCCATTCAACAACTTAAGTCTTACTCCTCTTACAGAAATGTCTTCTTTTTCCCATCTTATTCCACTTTAACTCAGACTGTCACATCTTTTTCTGCTACAGTTAATGGTTTCTGATGTGCAGAGCTTTTGTTTTTTACGATCTAAATATTAGCTGCTGCATGATATGGTATGGTACAAAAAAAATAATTAAAGCAAGTATTAGTAATCAGCCTGACTCATTTAGGATATATATTACCAGACAGACATTGGAGACAGAGGCTGAAAAAATAACAACGAGGGCTTAATTTAAGGCGGGCAGTAAAGATGTTGCGGTAAATGGAGGGAAGCTTGTTGTGTGACTAAACCTTCAAAGGATGCGAGTAGGTTGAAAATAAACTAGCACTGGGAATATTGGGAAGGATGAAAATGTGACAAGGAAATGCAGAACAATATGTTGGCGGTGCAGGAAAGGGAACTTGAGGCAGCACGGTTTATTAAAAGAATTCACTGAAAGGTAGTGTGTGTTTATAGATGGTAGCCAAATGGGGTTATAGGAAATCCTTTCATCCCTTGTCAGTGTTCATATGTGAGTTACATGAAGTGGTGTATTCATGTGCTCACTTACAGACTGAAAAAAATAACTCAGATGCCAAGAAATTAGTCAGTCAGGTTTCCAGCACCTCTCACATGTACAAACCATCAAACCGGCCCAAATTGGTGTGCATGGAAGGTCAACTGCTGGTGTTAATGAAGACGAGGAACCAAAAAAGATTTCCTTAGCATTTCTAGGAAGAGGTTATTCATGAGCAGCCTTGGTTACAGCCAACAACAAAGCCATTATAGGCAGACATGTCTAGGAGCATTTACCATATACACGGCAGTATATTCCAGTAATAAAGTACAAAGAAAATACAGGAAAATGACACAGGAAAGCGGTGTTCAATTCCCATGTGAAAGTAGCAGTTTATACTGTTTCTATCATCTGTGACTGTTGGACAAAGTTAACCGTGTTATTATTGTAAAAATAACAGGAAAGATCGTCTGATGTTGAGAAAGTACTTATTTTAATCCAAATCAATTTCTTTTCCTGAACCTAACCAAGTAGTTTGAGGGCCTTAACCTAACCATACCATGACCATTATTTTTGTAACTATGGTGATAAATGTCGACACGCCGCTCTCTGTACAGTCCATATATTTATTATTATAACCATGATAACCATGGTTTGGTACACTTTCTTTTTAGCCATGCTTTTGATGTGACTCTAGGGATTGCAAAGTTGGCATGCCGGTCCCCCATTTTGCATAAGTGTCACTGTGAGCATATTAGCATGTGGATATTAGCATTTAATGCCTTCAGTATGCTTCACAGTGTATCCTCACAGAGCGGCTGCTTGTTTATTTCTGTAAATATTATAGTGCATCTTGTGGCTTATAGTAACCTATATTGGATGAATTGCATGTCTGGTAATATTACTATTACACTGCCAATAGGGGAAGGCAGTTTGGCTATAATTATGTGTCACAGTATGTGTAATGCTATACCATGATACTGATGTATATTGTGATATAGTAAATATTCTCATATTTAACTGTTACACAGTCAATAGATAAAATAACCAGATAGAAATGTCTACTTCTGACTAGTCCTGACTAGCTCTTTCTGAATAAAAACAGTAGACAAGCTGACCGCTATGCTGAGAACTGAGGAAGGCATGGCCTTGTTTATTTTATCTTGGGTTGTTTCTAATCATTAATCCGCTAAGAGCAAAGGAGGAGGTTTTCGTTACAGTACTCTTTAATATTTTTCTACACAGACGAGGCTGTTTTGCCAGTTATACACAGCGTACCTGGTGCCAGAGGATTCAGTATGTGTTGTCTTTACAGACACTCGTCTTTTTTAAATGGTACATTTCAATCTCATTGGTTTTTGTTTAATGGTTGGTTAAGGAGTGCCGGCTAATGATCAGAAAAAGAATTCAAAATGGACATCCCTAAATAGTATAGTAAAATCTCTGATGGTTGACAAATTTCTTTTGTCTCAGAGTATATGTTGTCATTTTGCGCACTCCTGAAAAGTATCATAAGTATCACGGTTGGCAGTACATCTTGATAGTATCAGAGCTGGAGTTACCCTGTGATTGTAACCTAGAGCTGCACATCAAGTGGAGTAATCCTGGGTGCCAGGGGTATAGCTCAGACTCCCCTGGCTGGACAATTTGTAAGACCTGATAGTGCAATGCTCTTGACCCTGTCTTACTACATGACAGTTTGGTGATGTGAAATTGTTCTGGTATGCAGTAACCTTTGTGAGGAGTTGTGGGATTACTCCCTAATGACCTTTATGTTTCCTGTTCCAGCAGCTCATCGTCCCTCCCTTTCCCTTTTCAGGATCTGAACTTTGAACACAGATACGTTTAATGCAGGGTAAAGGGGACCAGTACCTGCCTTTTTAACTCCCCTGTGTTTTGTTTGATATGATGTTCAAATCAGTTAGCTTGATTTTCAGAGATTCATATCTGTTGAAAATATCATTCATGTGCATGTTTTTTGTGTTCAGATGTTTCTCAGCCACTGTGTTTTTCTTGGCTGGTGGAATGGCTGACTGGTTTGGTTTTGTGTGCTTTGGAAGGACACAATAAGTGTCCAACACTTGCTGCTATCCTGTAAAAATACCTAGGAATTCTTTTTCAGTACTTTGATTTTCTTTTTTAGTTTGAATGGTAAAACACAGCTCTAGTGTTGGTCACTCGTGATTGTGCTTTCACTCTCAAACAGAGATTTACCAGAGCTACATGAAAGAATAATCAAATAGGGTTTATTTTCCCCAATCCACATTATTACACATGGCTTATTTAACTCCTTTCATTGGCTGAAGCTTAAATTTGATGATTCCTATTTCCACTAAATACCTCTTTTGTTTTAATCATTACTTTTCATTGGCTCTACCCACCATTTAGAACATGTTGTGCTGAGTGGAGAACACACTTACAGAGCTGACTATCATGGGTCTGTTTAAACCATGGCGCATTAAAAATGTTTATGCATTTAAGTGAATAACACCAGTAGCAAACAAGTGACAGTTTTTTATGATAATTTACTTGACAAGTGCAGAGCCATTTGTTGGAGGACATTTTAATTTGAAAGCTCTCCAGCAAGAAACAGACAAGGAAAGTCATAGCACATTAGTTTTTATTTTCTTTATTTATTCGTAAGTTATTTGCTCTAAATGGCAGGAACAGCTCTTAATACCAACATTATTTTGCAGAAACTGTTGTTGACATACAATGCACTAAAACCTCCTGTTGGCAAAGCCTGCTGTGCCAGTTAGAATTGTTAAAAAAAGACTAAACAAAAACTACAACACAAAGTGTAACCTTCACTACAGATCTACAGCCTATTCTCTGTGAAGCAGCTTGATCTCCCACCAAAATAGCACAGAGTGAGCGTCTCAGTAGATTGGCCATTCATAAGCACCTCTCCTGCTGTGGACCACTTGGAAGTGCTTGAATTGAGTCATGGCAAAAAGGTTCACTCATTCCAAAGCCAGGTTGTAACCCACTCTTCTCTCCCTGCTGACATTTTGTTCATAACTCACAAAACCAGGCACTAGTGGTATACACAATGCTGCTTGAATTTATTATCTGAGAGGCAAAACAAAAGCTGCTCTCGCTGTTGAAGAAGATTATGTAAAATTCAGTTACAAGATTACCAGAATCCATTTGTTTCTCCTTTATGAATTCATTATTTTATTTTATTCTGATACAAATGATCACAAATCCAGTACATTTACTGATATATCATATTAGCCTGTTATTAAAATCACATATCAACCAGTTAATGTCATCCATCTATCATATAATGGAAGTTGTTTCTTAACCAAAGCTGCAATGTGTTGCTTTTTTTTTGTTGTTCCACTCATAAAGCATATAATATAGTAATCCTTCATTCTCAGGCAGTTGTGTATTGCAGGCTTTGCGGCCAGATAGATCGAGTGGCTGCTAACCCAGGAGGAATGTCGTTAGTATGGGTCTCAGTACCAAGCTTTATTTTTGCTTGCTGTTCTAAATATTACTTCAGAGGTTTTTCTACTCTGCCAAGAAGAAAATGGTGGGGGAAAACTGTGAGTCATTTAAATATTGGCATCTGAATGGTTGGATGGAAAGACGCCGAATATCAGCACAATATTGGCTACTGGCTACACCAGGACAAAAGTATCAGTATCAGCCCTCTAAACTCCATATTCCAGATAGGGTTTTTATTTGTCTTCCTCAACCATACCATTTTTTCTCTAAACTCCATATTCCAGATAGGGTTTTTATTTGTCTTCCTCAACCATACCATTTTTTCTTACTAACATTTTCACTGAATTCTTCTGTGATGATTTAGATTTTAGTGCAATATTTCTGCTTCAAAATGATTATGATTTGGATTAAGACCAAACCCCTGTCATTGTTTTATAAGCCCGCAGCTAGTCAAATTGTATGTCACCAGCCAAGCCTTGGTTATCAGTAGGGGACTGATAAAATGTACATATAGGGAATAGCATCGTGTCCATACTGTCACTGTATTCATCATTGTCACCATTATAGATTCACCATGTAATACAGTTTTCCAGCCTGCTTTCTATTCATTGATATGTAATACCTTATCTTGCTGTCTGCTGGAGATAGATTACATAGACTTAAGTAAGAGATGAACACCACACAGCAGGAAACCTATGCGTGAAGAACAAGCATTGCATGTGTGTTTTATTGTTTTTGTTTTTTTTTGGGGTGATAGTGTTGTAGTTGTCAGTTGTTGAGTCAAAAAAAGCACATTTATGCTCAAAATTAACCAGAAAATAATTCTGTGCACACTGTAAGTTACACATCAACACACATAAATATATCAATCTCTATATCTTTCCCCCTGTCATGTTTGTGCTATAGATCATTGACCAGGAGATCAACCCCCATGTAGATCAGTGGGAAGCAGAAGGCAAGTTTCCAGCCCATAAAATCTTCAAAATCTTAGGAAATGCCGGCTTCCTAGGAGTCAACAAACCAGTCGGTAAGAGTGTTAGACGATCTGTTTGTATTCACAACATTTTCATAATCACACTTTTTGGGGGATGCAGTAGGCTGGTGATTAGCACCTCACGACAACATCCAAGGTGTAGAGTCTCCCATTCCTGTTATGGAGTTTGGCATGAACTTGCCCATAGGAATGAGAGGCTGCGTTTGTTTGGCCACCTGTATCTTTGCTCGAGCTGTAATTGATTAGCAGTGCATGCTAGGATAGGTTCCAGTGAAATTTAGGATTGCTTAAGTGTGAGCTGAAAAATGATTAGTTTAAATGATCTTGTGCGCTTTTGTGCGTTATCAGGAGCAGAGAGATAGGAAAAAGTCTGTTTGATTTAAAGACCCAGAAGACTTTTTTTATTTTGTTTTCTGTGAAAGTATATAAGCCTCCCAGGTAACGATAATAACCATTACGTCGAGGTGCCAAACAAGTGCACCTTTCTTGCTGTCGGAAACAAAACCCATTTGCCTGATTGTGTCTCACATGTGGCTGTAATTTTCACAAATCAACACAGAACATTTTGAGCTATTTAATACAGCGATTTTTGTCTAGACATACAAACTACTGAAAACCCACCTGCTGTTCACCTTTATTTTAGTTAACCAGGTTGCTTTAAATGGACAAGCTGAGACCATTAAAAACAGTTAGAAGCCCAGAGATGTTTGCCTTGCGTTTCCAGAATATATGTGAATAACATGAGAGTGGCTCTGTAGTGTATGAGTTGTATGTAAGTTTATGAGGATATTTTCTTGCACTGACGTCAGTCCATTTTTGTTCTTGGGAATTCTAGTTGGTACTTCATAAAAAGATGAAGACCAATCAATCACCTCTGCCTCAGTGTACATGATGTATGCAGTTGGGACATGCTGTTTCTACTTCCCCATGATAAATCTGTAATATATCTGAAAATTGAAAAGGCCTCAGCATAACATAAATATTGCTTTTAAGGATGCAATTTTTAATCCATGAATACACATGAATCACTCAGTGTTATTGAATTTGTGGTTAGAATTTGTCTGAACCAGGGGATCAAAATATATCATGTTATAGACAAGAAACTGAGGAATACTTCACTGTGTGCACAGTTTGACCGACTCCGCTTCATTGAGCATTTGGCATGTCTTTTTTTCACTGCTGAATTCATGCTCTGTTCATTTTCTTTCTCTTTGACAGCCATACATTACAGTCGGTCTGGTTTTGAAATGCTCCCACTGTGATGATGGGTGCTGGTGTCACAGCAACATCCCACAAACAGCTGTCTGCCACAGTATAGCCCATTTCCAGATGTGGGGCCAGCTGGGTCACTGCTGGGGTGGAGGAGGGAGTGGGATAAGCACAGTACAGGAACATGAAATATTTGTGGTTGTGATGTGTAATTCATTCTGAATATGTGAAGAGATTTGTGGGAAGGGTTTGACATTCAATACCAGAAGTCTAAAGTTTCATATATTCAGTTATTCCCAGAGTAATAGTTTCATTTATCTCAATGAACTCGTCTGCTCCTGTCATTTTCTCAGTCTTGCCTCGATAACATCACTGTAATAAAAACAGCTGTAATGGATTATCTGACAATTAATGCTGAAATGAACAAATGTGTGTTGCACAGTGAGTCCTGTGAAGGAGAGTCCACCACAGGTCTGTAGGTCAAAGAAGAGGGAGGGCGAGGGAATTAAAATGTGCTGAGTGCACAAGCTTTAAGCATTAGTTGACAGGATTAGAGAGGAGGAGCAGCCCAGCGGAAGGCTGTGTGAAGACACAATGTATTATCAGGTGGTAGATTACCTGCTGTCATGTACAGCACAAGACACATGCTTGAGTGATCCCATTTATAATATAATTATTAGAGAATGACAATAGATGCACATATGTACTCAGTAAATTAAAGTTGTGTGTTGGCATGGCATCAGTATGCATTTTAAATTGACCAGTATCTAGTCACTGCTTCTAGTCTTTGAAACGTATATTAAGATGTAAAAACCTACTGTAAAAACCTTTTAGATAAGAGCTAATACACAAACATTGTTATATTTCTATGTAGCTTAATATTTGCTATAATATTAGGACCAAAGTTGTATGGTGCTTCAGATAACAGTAGTTCTTACAACTAGACATAGACTTTGCTGCAGTGCTGACTAATGAGGCATACTCCCAAAGAGTTAATTGATTTAGAGGCTCGGCTCAATAGGGAACAAGGATTTAGGAGACTGTTCAGTGGAGAAATATTTGATGAGATGGGAGGATTGTAATTTATTCACAATACAAATCCACTTATTTTAGGAATCATTCAGAATCTAATGATATTGCCTTCATATAAGTTCCCACTCTGCCCTTTTCTGACAGTCATTTAACATTCAATATGCAGCTCTAAAGAGTTGAATAGGCCATACCACTGTAATTATTTCGAGCTCCCCTGTGGGCAGTGATGTCATTAAATCTGAGAAAACAGAAAAACAGGGCAGTGACAGTGGGTGAAATAGACTGAGGGCAGTGCTTTAACTTCAGATTGCCATATATTTGAAACTGGCAACAAACTTTCTGTTTACAACTCCCTAGCCATTCGGTACAGTATGTCCCTTTATCTAGTGCGTAGACAACAAAATTCAACACTTATTTTTCACCCTTTTCCATGTACAAGGAAAGGCGTTATTACCTTTCAAAACATTAGAACAGGAAGTTTTCCCAAGGCTGCCATGTTGAGGAAGAAGACAGGGATGACCCTTGGATCCCTGCCTGTTTTCCTCTGCTCTGACAGAGAGGTATCCACGGTTCACACCACTGGCCTTGTGTCCTGCCTGAGAGATAAAACCCAGCAGTCTGCACACTTTTCCCTTTAACTTAATGTTTTGGATAGGAATGTAAACTTAATGTAACCTCCAGGCTGTTAACTGTCTTGCAATTTCATCTTTCACAAAACTATGATGAATGTATTACGTCTCCTTTGCTATTGAAAAAAATTACTAACATTGACTTTACTGATTTTATATATGACATCACACTGTAGTGGTGACACATACAGTAAAAACTTGAATACTATTCACATGTACGCCCTTTGTAAGTTGTTAGTGATCATTCATGGAAATTAGCTCATTACAGTGATTCATTATTTATTGTATGTCTTTCCTGTGTTGTCGTCAGGTCCCTCATGTAGGCATGCATATCCAATACAGAAAGAGAATTGAAGATAGTAGAAAACTACAGTGTGGCACTTTCTTTCATCTCTAATTCTTTATCTTTAAATATTGGCTTCATATGGAGCTCCACCTGATGAGAACATGCGCTGAGGAGCATCTGCTGTTCAGAAGAAACCTGTGTGTATAGGACTGACATTTGTGTCAGAATTTTGTTTGCTTTTCCCTCTGCTTGCTTGTTCAACCAGACAGCCTGCTGTTTTGTTTAAAGTGGGACAAACCTCAGTGCTTCCCTTCGTCCACATTATCCACCGCAGGGTTTCCGACGCTCAGACTTATCACAGCACAGCTGCACCTGTTTCCTCTTATTTTTTGCTTCCCCACTCCCTTGTTTGCTTGTTCCACTATGTCTCCCTCCTTCTCTGTCCCAATTAATGTAGCTCACTTTTTTTTATTGCGCATCTGTCCCTGCCAGTCTGCCAGACTGTGCCTTCCATTATTTGATAACTAGTCTGACATGTGATGTTGGAACCACTTTGCCTCCATGTGGTAAATTAGCTGATAATTATTCATGTGTCAATCAGTGCTTGAATCCATCATCCAGTGGCTGGCATACTGTATTTAGTCACGGGAAAACTGAACACCATACATTTCACAAATGCTCAATCTTGTTACTTTTGGCAGTACCTTCAAAAGATTTCCCCTAAATGAATAACTGTCAGGTTACATTTGCTAGACCAGAATAAGATGACTGCAGAGATCATTCATTTTCATATTGTTTTATTTTGACAGGATGTGTGATAGTTTTCCACAGACGACTTGAGAGCAATGCAGTATGAAAGCTAATTCCATGAGTAATGGGCAGATAAAAACCAGGCTATTCATTTCACAGTGGATGCTGCAGCTGATGATGAGAGGTAAAGAGACGGCTCTTTATCAGGATAAGTGACAGAAAGTGGTGTTTTTAAACATGGTTTGTAATGCACTATTTGACTCCATTAAGGACCCAAGGTCTTTGTAAATGTCTCCACTGTCAGAGTTCAGGAAATAGACATCCATTTTTGACTTATTCAGTAAATGGGCTGTTTAAGAGATCAAAATCAGGTTTGATACACAAAGTAGAGCAGATGAAATGACACTGAGATGACAGCGACCCTCATCTGCAGCATACTGCTCATCTCCCAGCAGTGCTTTTTACACATAATTGTGGATAGAGCAATTAATGATAACATCCTGTAATTAATTTGAGTGCATGCTCCGGTGCCAACAGATCAGTTCAGAATATTATATGTATACGCGCGCGCGCGCGCGTGTGTGTGTGTGTGTGTGTGTGTGTGTGTGTGTGTGTGTGTGTGTGTGTGTGTGTGTGTGTGCGCGCAGAAACATGGTAGGCAGAGATTTTATAACAGAGATAACAGGAAAGATGAGGTTTGAGGTGACTAATGTAGTAATAGGGTGTATTTATCCAAGTGTCTTGCATTGAGAAGCCATTGTTTCTTCCTCTTTCAACTGAGTTGTAAAGATCCACATTTAATATCAAGTTAAAATGAATGAGGAATAATAATCTCTTAATAACAATGCACAGTGAACTGTCAGCAGTAGCTCAAGGAGTGTGTGTTTCATCCTGTGCAGAGTATGGAGGCTTGGGACTGGACTTCAGCTACAGTGTAGCAGTGTCAGAGGAGCTGGGCAACATCCGCTGTGGAGGCATCCCCATGGCCATCGGTGTACAGACTGACATGACTACTCCTGCACTGGCCAGGTACAATCCCAGAAACCCTCAGTAGATTTACATAACTTGAATCCAGTGTTTTCATTCTTCCCTCAAAGTAAACTCTTAATAGTCTGGGTTGCTGCCATGTCCTTATGTAAAGGCACATTTTGCCTGTGTAACTAATCTCCCTCCACTGCTGCCATTTCTTTGCATGAATCACAACTAGTCTGTGACTCAGACGACAATATCTGCTCTGGGTTTTTTCCTTCACTAGAGTCGCATTTGTAGTACAATTCCCCTTCTACATAGATGTGTTTGCCATACAAATTTTTAACCAAATCATGACTAAATTATGGAAGAAGAACCTTTATTTCAAACATTTTCTTCATCAGGATTGTCTGCCTCATTTTTACACCCACTTTTTCTCAGCTAGTATTTATTTTAGTGTCTTATTATTATAGTATAGTATTATAGTAGACAACAGTAGCTGCTCTGGTTTAACATGCAGTGAATTGTGCTGATGCTTACAATTCACCTATATAATATAGATATAATGTGACAATTGTACACTTAAATTAAATTCATAACCATACTGTTTACACTGAGTAAACTGGCCATCACCACTACATAAATGCAAACATTTGTGGACAGATTCCTCAACTATTGAAAAAAGAGAGTTGTGACAAATATATATGTACCAGAGTTTGAGTATTTTAAAGCAAATCAGTAAATTGATTAGTAGTCTGCAGCACCATCTGCTCAGCTGTGACGTGACTCTGCCAACACAGTGACAAGAGAATTATAAAACAATTGACATTGGAGTAAACTGCTCCACAAACTGATGATAATCTCAATCACTTTGACTGCATTATGTGTAAAAGGTTTTTTTCTTGAATGTCACTCATTAGCTACAGGATAGATATAACTGTGACCATCTGCCCTCTGATAGATCAGTCAAATTGTAGTTTGGGATCAGCTATCTGTAGGACTGGACACATTCAAAACACATTTCAAGAAGGCCAATAATATCCTGAAAGGAAGGCTCTGCACCCTTAGGCTTAATACATGCATTAATGATAAGGCCAAGCTTTTAGTCTTGTAGGCCTCTGAACTGAAAACAGGTCTGGCAAGATACCTAAAGCTTGGCTTTATGATTAAGCACTTGCAGTGGACCTAATTTTGAAGGGTAATATTTTGTGTAAAGTCTTCATCAGACAGACTTCTGTAACAGTATCATGTGTCATGTAGCCTCTGTTGGGCCATACAAAGCCAAACTCCCCAGAGGGTCTGTATGTATTAATATATTTGGTTATTGTTTGTCTGACTCTTTTAGGGCCTTGGCTTGTTGTGTGATGTCCTCCTGCTATGAAACAGCTGCTGGTGACGCAAGACAAAATCCAGTGAAATAGACAGTTGCAGTCTCAGGAGCTTAATTAGGGGATCTACACTCGCTGCAATGAGGTTTAAGAACTAAGAGAGCAGCAAAGAAAAGGGGGTTACCATGGGAGCTTTAGGATCCTCTGTCCCACTGGAACTGTAATTGTCTGAAACACGTCGGTGTTGTTTTAAAGCACAGACTCTACTGTTTTGTCTTGCCACTGTTCCACAGAACATTTAAAGAGTTTCCCCCCAACTTTTATTCGACATTAACCTGACAATCACGTTTGCATTTGATATAGAAAGTATTAGAGAGGTCCTTTTTAAAGTTATTATTTTTTGGGCTTTTATGCCTTTATTATAGTTCAATGGAGACTGACAGGAAAGGGGGTAGAGAGGGGAATGACATGCAGGAAAGAGTCGGACCGATCGGGAGTCGAACCGGTGCCCGCCTGCTAAGACCGTCTTTGCGCCCAAATGGTATGCGCCCGAACCACTCGACTACCGGGCCGCCGTAGAGAGGTTCTTTTGAAAAGGAAATCAATGAGGGACACACTTATGTTCTCCTTAGTGTCAAAACGTAACCACTAATTAATAGTTAGTAATATTTTTTCATTTCTTCGTATTTGTGTGCAGGTTTGGTTCAGCTGAGCTAAAGAAAGAATTCCTACTTCCGTCCATCATGGGGGACAAAGTGGCCTGCCTCGGAGTTAGTGAAGTTGGAGCTGGCTCTGATGTCTCAAGTACATCTCACCTTCATCGCCTTCCAGTCATTTATTATCATATAATTTATTTTTCTTAGTTTAGGTGAAATCCTGCTCTAAAGTCTATTGATTTCATGAGCCAAAATTTTATTAACCTACTCAGCCATTGAAACTTTTCATTTAACCTTCTGTCCTGACACTCATCTTCCCTCTCACCTCTCCCTGCATTCATTTACACCCCTCACTGATTCAGGTATTCTAACCAAGGCAGTGAGGAAAGGAGATGAATATGTGATAAATGGGGGAAAAATGTGGACTACCAATGGTACCCAGGCTGATTGGATGTGTCTCCTCGCCAACACCAGTGACGGGCCCCCACACAGGAACAAATCTCTCATCTGTTTGCCCATGAACCTTCCAGGTAGGAGTCAGTCAAAAATGCAGAAGGCCTTGTCATGGAGGAAAACCTTTAAAAGGAAAAATGATCTCCTCTCAGAATTCAAGTGAATTTCTTCAAAGAAATTCACTTGAATTCTGAGAGGAGTGAATTTCTTCAAAGAAATTCACTTGAATTCTGAGAGGAGATCATTTTTTCAAAGAAATTCACTTGAATTCTGAGAGGAGATCATTATCAACTCTTTCCTGAATTCAAGTGAATTTCTTCAAAGAAATTCACTTGAATTCAAGTGAATTTCTTCAAAGAAATTCACTTGAATTCTGAGAGGAGATCATTTTTTCAAAGAAATTCACTTGAATTCTGAGAGGAGATCATTATCAACTCTTTCCTGAATTCAAGTGAATTTTTTCAAAGAAATTCACTTGAATTCTGAGAGGAGATCATTTTTTCAAAGAAATTCACTTGAATTCTGAGGGGAGATCATTATCAAGTGATTATCATTTTACTGAATGGTGACGTCTATTTTGTTTTCTGTCTTTCCCACTGTAGGAGTGCATATTGCCCGCAAGATTGATAAACTGGGTATGTGGTCATCAGACACAGCCGAAGTCTTTTTCGATGACGTCCATGTTCCCTGCAAAAACATCATTGGCCAGGAAGGCATGGGCTTTACCTACCAGATGCTTCAGTTCCAGGAAGAGAGGCTCTGGGCAGTGGCCAATAGTGAGTGAGCTTTACTTGATGATCTTTATCCCTCCCTCTCCCACAGTCATATCCAGGTATAAGACGTCATCTCTCCCAGTTTTTACTTTTTCACTTCTTCTTTAAATCTCCTGCTCATCTCTGTCTTTGCCCCCTACAGATTCAACAGGAAAAAGTTGAGGCAGTTAGTGCTGTTACTTCTGTTTTGGTTTTAGATTCTAAAGAATAGGGAGTCCAGTTCACATACCTCATTAATCTCCTTGAAAATATTTGTTTGGTTTTGAGTTTTAGTCTGAAGCGTGAGTCATAAGTATTTTCTTTGGTAGAGAAATGAGGCAGAAGTGAAAATCTACAAAATATCTCTGGCACTGATGCGTTAGTATGTCTGGCCTGGTAAACTTTATATGGCAAATCAGAGACACTCACAGACTGCATGTATGTCTGTGAGTGTCTATTACTGCCATCCAAAGTCTTTTTAAATTGCAAAACAATAAGTAAACAAAAAACAATTGTTGATGTTAAGTAAAACCCATCATTACCTCTCTGCCTCTCTTATCTCAACACCTTTAGTCCTGACAACGATGGACAACATTATTCAGGAGACCATCCAGTACACAAAGCAGAGGAAGATCTTCAAGCAGCCTGTCCTCCACCACCAGTCGGTTCATTTCAGGTTGGCTGAGCTTCAGACAGAGGTGGAGCTGCTCCGCTCCCTTCTCTACCGTGCTACAGGTAAGGGTCACCTGATGGAGAGATAGCAAGACAAAAAAAGAAACATTAATGTTAGCTTGGGAGTGTTTGCTTGTTGCCTCTCTGCATCTTTCAGGTTTGGTTCAGTGCATGAAGACACGCAGAATGAGTTTAGTGGTAATAAGACAGCTGTTGGGTATCTGTCCAAATGTGTGTTTTTTGTGACTTAAATTCATTTGTAATACATATATATATATATATATATATATATATATATATATATACATATATATCTCAATATATGTCTCATGACTCAATGATATATATCTGCAACATACACCTTTTTTTCCAAATTAAGGTGCTGCTCTTCACAAGATAAGGTGGAGAGAGTTATTTCACCTTTAGTTAATTCACATCCAAAATCCCCTTAAAAGTCCGAATTTGAAACGAACATGCTTGGGTTTGCATGTACAGTATTTTCAGAATATCACACCCAATGGTTGCATGTAGCTGTCTTCATTGCATTTAATACCATAGATAAGCATGAGGCCTCAGTAGCAGAGGCCACAGTTGACTCAGCTCTTCAAGAATGATGTGAATGCCAAACTAGCCTTGAGTGGCTGATGTGTCCATGTATATACAGCAGATTTGTTTAAAAGACAGAGAGCACTGAGCAGCCTGGTTGCGCCATGTTAAGTAGTGATAAGCTAACAGTGAACTACATTGTTTTCCTGGCAATAGAAAGCACAATAATTGGTTGCTTTAGCATCAAAACCACTTCCTACTAGATTGCTAAAGCAACGCAACAAAGAGTTTCACAGATGAGTCACCTGAAACCAGTAGCTTGATTTTCCCTCAATGAATTCTATCCTGCTTAGAGCTTTGAAAAGCCATTTTAAGCCATATTTTAGAGACATTTTAAGAGCCATGGTAACATCATCTTTTCTGTCTTTCCATGTAATTCTACTATCTAATTGTTATTTGTCTTTATTGCTGTATATTTCCTTCTCAAAGAACATAAATAAATTACAAACTCACATTTTTTCTGTTTAAAAAAAATGTTGCTATGGATGTAAATTCAAAGTCATGAGTTGTCAATAATGGCTAAGTAAGTCAGACTTGATACACCTGTTTAAATGTGGAAAAAATGGGTGAGATAACAAAACAAATACTGTATTCATTTGGGCAACATCCAACAGTTTTCAGTTTAGTGTCTTACTAAAGGACACCTGGGCATGTGAACAGGAGCTGCAGATTAAACCCTACAATTATTGGCCAACCTGCACTACCCAACTTGTTTTTGTGTGTACTGGCTTCACTTCAGTACCCCACAGGCTTGGCCACCTGTAAAACTGGCACATACCCAGCTCCTCCAAAATACAACCCAAGGGCTTTCCACTGCAGCGTTTATGACATGAATATGTTGGTGCATCTGCCAGGCGGGCGTCCAAGGTCTTGCAGTTTTCTCAATATGTTTGTAACCAATCCAGTGATTAGCAGCTCAGAATGAATTCATCTAGCTGGTAACAGTTCAAGCCAGATTTTCTTTCCCAGAAAGAGATCAAAGCTTTTGTATCTGTTTGGCACAGGTAGAAAAGCTCATCCAAGCAGCACACAAACTTACTCACACACTGAAACAGGGAAAATCATGCAGCTCATGCATTCCTCTGGAGGGAAGCTACAATAGAGGCACTGATCAGTTGCACAGGGAAAATCTGTGTCTGAATGGGGAAAAACCCTGAATCAGAGCCAGCCGCAGGTTACAATATTTGTTTATTGTCTTTGCTGGGCTTTTCTCTCACTATTTCTCCCTCCTTTTTCTTTCCTGCAGCATTGTACATTAAAGGCAACGATGTCACCAAGCTGGCATCCATGGGCAAATTGAAGGGTGGCCGTCTTGCCAGAGAAGTGGCTGACAGCTGTCTCCAGTACTGGGGAGGGATGGGTTTTACCAGTGATGTGATGGTCAGCAGATTTTACAGGTAAGACCAACAGCAACACAACTGAAATATTGTATGTCTTTTGAGTCATCTGGTTTTTAAACTACTTTTAACGGTGGCTGATTTCCCTCTTATTCTATGAACCATATAGCGGTGGTTTATGGCATCATGATGCTATGTGATTTTCATTTACTTTCACTGGTTCACTCCGTTCATCTCATCCTAAAAAAATAAAAATATCTGACCGCATAACCACAACATAGCAGTAGCACTCACTAATGCAGGTTGCTAGCCAACTGTTATTGTATGTGGCTGCCAACTATGTTCACTTTGGTAAGGGTATGATGTGTCTGTGGTAACAGCAACCTCACCAGTCTGCAGGAGCTTGATAAAGACTGTGGTCAATGAATTTTATAAGGAAGTCAAAAATAATTCCTTAACCACAAAGTTGGAATCAGTTTAAGTTTTGGTTTTTACAAAAAATCTGCATGTGATCACATAATTTGTAATAATTCTTTAAGTCCTGCAATTAGGCTCAGCCTCCTGTTGTGCAATGTCAGTGGAAGCCTCTTCCCATGTTTATTCAGTTTTAAATCCAGTCAAGCAGTTTCATTTAGATTGTCTAACCCTTTACTTTACACTGTGCTGACATCTAGTGATGGGGCAAATAATGCAGCTGAACAAGGGTTTCAGGAAGCATAAAGCTGCTTCTAGTGAGAGAAAAAAAATCATTACTTGTATTTTTTTCTTTAAGTAAATCACATGTGTGAGGTACCTCAATTTGTATTAACTTTGTCCTTCCCACAGGGATTCCAGGTTAATGTCGATTGGTGCAGGGGCTGATGAGGTCATGCTGGGCATCATCTGCAAGTACATGGACACACTACCCAAGAAGTGATGTCATCAACAGCTGACCCAGGAAACTGATGTTGCAACTGTGCTGATAATGAACTAATCATTCACAATGACTTGCTAAAAAAAAAAACAAAAAAAACACATCACCGAAGTGCATTTCTGATATGTTCAGACTTGTTGACATACTTAGCAAAAAAGGACTTTTCGTGTTTTGCATTTGTTTTAACAATACTGTATAAAACAAACAGAATAATGAAGCTTGTTATGTAATATGTAATGTTTTCATTTAAATAGTGATTATCCTTTACAGTCTGAACCTATTTTTTAAATAGACAAAACAATGTGTATAAAATTACTGTTGTGTAAAATAAACATCCAGCAAAGATTCTGACTTTCTATGCATTATTGACAAATTTAAAAAACAAAGTAAAATTCCAGTTCTATTTTAACGTTTTCAGCACATTCTGTATGTGTTTAGGTAGCATTCACTAATACTGGTCAGTTCAGAGCATAAAATGTCTTTATTTACATTAAAAAACATTTTTACAACAAAATTTAAACAGTAATGACATACACTGCTATTAATTGTTTGTATGGATGAGAAATGCTGTAATTTTCCATTCATTCTTAAAAGCAAATACATTTATTTGATTCAGCTAGCATTCTATAACTTAATTGTTTTGAGACAACGTGGGTTGTTTGATAAAGGAATCCACAGATTTGTCGCTGTTTATCAATAAATATGCCCACTACTGCTGTAAGGTTATTGAAACAGTAGTATCTTCAGGACTGATATCATGTACATACAGATACTGGCATTGTCTATTTAAGGTATACATGATACCTACTACACATGTTCATTAGTCTTCCCTGACCTTTTGCACTTCTCTAAACCAGTTTTACTGTGTTAGGACTCCATCAAAGAGCATCAACAGGAGTCCTTTCATGACTCAATTTTGGGGTCATTTATTAAAGGTGCTCACAGACACCAGGGTACCAGTAAAGCTGGGACACTTTTTTAAATCCCTGCCTTTCCTCATTGTCATTATATGGGTCTAGTTTTGAGATGCATCAGCGTGGCACAGACTGGGGAAGAAGATGTGAAGTTAAAAGGGTCAAATCCAGGAGGATCATCCTATCACCTCAGCTTGATGAACCAGTACAGGACGAAGAAGACAAAAAAGCAGAAGAGGAGCATGTAGCACAGCAGTTTGGTCTGACTGCCTCTGGATAGTTGCTTCACTCTGCCGATGGTGGCACCAAGCAGGCCGCCTGTCGAGTCAAAGTCTGAGTCCTAGTGTGGGAAAGAGCAATAAAAGTCTAAAGTCCCGACAGGCCAGCAAACAAATGACACTCTGATCCTTGGATATGTTAATGTAATTTCACAGAGGTGGAAGGTAACCAAATAGATTTACTTGAAGTAAAAGTAGCTAAAGTTAAATTGTGAGCCACTTGTACTTTACTTGTGTACTTCCATTTCATGCTACTCTACACTTTTACTTCACCAAATTTCTGGTGGAAATTATGTATTTTAACTCCATTACATTCATTTGGCAGCTGTAGTAACGAATTATTTAGCAGAGTAGGACTTTACATACAAAATGTATGGTCAACTTATGATCATGTGATGGATTAACTTCCCACCATCATATAATATTAATATCCTTAAGATTACTTGTGATGGAGCTCTTTCCACTGTGGTATGATTGCTTTCATTTTAAGAATCTGAATGTTTCTTCTATCGCTCATATTTTGTTACAGCATGTAAGTCAGACTCACCATATCCTCCAGCATTTTATTCTGGTATTTGACTTCCGTTCCGATGTCAATAGTCAGCTGTAAGTATCAAGTATCGATACATTGATATCAATACACCAATTATCAAGGAGGATTTATAAACACACAACACATTAATTCTGTTACTCTCCTTTTTTTTAATATCCAACAACAATGAAAGCCGTTAACTAGCTGGTACATTTCATCTGTAGTTACTTACACTTTTCAAAGCGCTGACTTTGGCTCTCAGTCCCTCCTGTAGATGTTCATTTTCTTCTTCATGCATACTGTATCCACTTGCTACATAACTCCCAGAACCTCCTTCTCCTTTATGTCACCACAAAGACAATTGACAGACCCTTAGTTGGCTACTTTGTTAGCATTTAATTCAAATATTTTATATAAATTCGGGCCCAGCATAAGCAACCTAGAACATTCATCCACATTTAAAAACATTAGCTAACGTTAGCTAACTAGCAATCAAGCTATGTATGATGTTAAAAAAATTAGCATGACCGTTTGTTTCTTACCCAAACCGGCGCGCCTCATCTTGACCCGCTAAAGGAAACACTGCCCGGTGGTGTATGTAATGTACAGGAAAACAAATTAGATTAAATGGCCAAGAAATGACAGTTATCAGGTACCAGGTTAACTGGGAAAAACCAGTGGCAGTTCCAGCACATCAGCAAACGCCACGATACCATACGGTGGCCGGGGAGGACAATCCTTCCCTGAGAATATCGCGATTGCAAAAAAAGAGATGACTGAATTTAAAAAAATAAAAATAAAACCTTTGGACGGCGTGTTTCATTCCACACTAAATTGCTTCAGAAATTCTGCGGTAAATTAATATTTGGTAGAAAAAAATAAAGCAATGTGAGTTTGTCTGTGTGAGTGCTGCGCATTGGAGTCTGCGCATTTTGTGGCTGAGTGTAGTAAAGAAGAAAGTAGGGGAAATTATTTTAATGCCATGTAATTCACCTTGACATCACAGTAGAAATTAGCACTGAGAGGTGACACGGCTACAAACGAAGACAAAATACACTCATCAGCAAACCCATCAGCATCTGTCTCTATTGACTGTGCGTATCATGCAGGACTGACAGCATTTATCTGTGGCTTAAAGAGGGAGTTTAAGTTCATCATTATCAGCAGCAGTATGAGCCTTTCCAATTACTGAAAAAAGCGTTTCTCCTCTCTCATTTGTGGTCATGTCTGTTTTGGTTTTTTTCTCTCTCTCATTTCAGTGGTGCTGTTTGATTACTAAAATGTTTGGTGTGAATACTGAGCCATTATAGACTTAATGCTGCAGAAGCAACATCATAAGTTGTAAGAAGAGTCAAAACTATAATTTTTAACTTGCTGTTGAACTTCTAATGCAAACAAAAAGTCACAAGAACGTTTTTTTATGGAGATATGAACCTTTATTGTTCTCTCAATAAAATCAATATTCTATTGTTTTCTCATATTGTGGTGAGAATATCCAAAATTGGAATATGTAATTGTTTTTTTCTGCCATTCTTTTTATTGTGTGTACATCTGTAACAGTTTACTCAATGTCATCTGTGGCCCAAAGAAAAAGAATTACAGTCACATCATTTATCCTTTTGGTTGCTAAGCAGTTGTCCACATGATCCCATAAAACATGGAATATTAACCTATTTTAAATGTTGGTGGTTCAGTGCATCATTTACATATAATAAATATAATTACCAAGACAAAAATAATGTAATTAAATAGAAAACAATTGATTCTTCCTACCATATTACACCCATCTTCGAAAACTCAGTGGGTCCCAAAGACACATCAATGGGTTAATCTCCCCGTTCGGTAAAAGAAACACATTATTATGAGGAGAAAATTGCTGTGATGTTCCCTTCAGACTCAGATTGCATCATTTGAACATTTTGAAATTTGACCAGCATAAACTGGAGGCAAATATCCTCTGTGGGTTTAATAACAGGGCTTACTGACACATCCATCTGTGCTGCATAGGACAGAAAAGAGTTTTTCAATATTTCTAAAATCTTTGAGGTGCTATTTAGCAGTGATTAGCTTGCCTTATCTCCTCATACATCATCTTTCACCTAGCCTTGCGCCAATATTGAAGGCGACATCTAATATGATATAAGAGATTAAAATGACTCTCATGACGTTAATTTATTCCAATCCAATATCTTATAAATAAATACAAGCATAAGCTCCTAGCTGCCATAATGCATTTCAATGCCCCATTGCTCATCTTTTTATGTCTTACCCAAAGGCTTCACTGTATGCATGACCTTGACATGAGTGTCAAAGAAACAAAGGATATTGATTGAACTGTGCGTGCACATCTCAGCGGCCTTTGTGGATCTGAGAGGAATGGAATTATCATACGGGTCTTAAGAGAGGAGAAAGGCACTTGGAAACTCTGTGGGTCCAGAACACCCCCGATGCAATGATCAACAAACACACTGGCTCGAATGCACACACATACACATACACATGTGCCTAAGCAGTTCTGTGTACAGTGTATGCTGTGTGTTACAGCTACCTTTCCACCCCTTAAGAGATATGGTATATGTTCTCTACGAGTTATATATATATATATATATATATATATATATATATATATGAGAGGGTGAGAGGTGCTTAGTCTCTCTTGTTATACAGGCATGACAGTCGATTAAACTTATCATCTAACTCTCCTCAAGAAAGCAAATAAGCCTAGGTCAAATAAGTAGTTCCCAAAATGTCAAATGATTCCTCTAATTAGTGTAATCAAGAAACTATTAGGAAAAAGAAATGGCAGAAAAAGATAAATGCTTACTGGAGGAATTATGCGTTGGCTAATCTGCACATAAAGTCACGAGAGTAATCTTCCAATAACTCATCTATGATGGATCACTATTAAAGGATACTTGCCAGTCAGTTAGGTATGCAAGCCATTTGGTGAGACAGGTCCACCGTTTGCTGAAAATGAGAACTGCTCATCTATCTCTGCGCTGCACCTCTCACTTACTGCTGATGCCCAACAGTATCTGGCTCACCCTGATTAGCGTAATTTCTCCAGAGAATGGAGCGATGAATGAGTCAGATGATGGCGGTTGGAGAAGTGTAGAGGGAAACATGCTGGAGGAAAAATCAAAACGATGTTATTGTGCTACCTATTATTAGTCTCTGGAGAAAGGATTTTGATTCCCACACTTAGCACTGCTTTGAACCACACTTAAAAGAACTCTACCTGCCCTTTAGCCATGCTCACAAATTCTCTTGCCTTGTAATTATTATATCAGGATATGGTGTCTGAATAGATCTGTGTTGTTCAGAATGGACCTAAATCCTTTCATTCATCAGTAAATGGGTTTTAATGGGATGTGGGGGAGAATTAAATTGTTAGATTTGTGAAATGGAAGACAGAGAGGTGAAAGAGAGGATGGCGGCTAAAATAAAACACAAAAAGCAAACTGTACAGAATCTGTGGAGCCTCAAAGGGTTCAATATTTGATAAATGAATGCTACATTGTGGAATAAATAATTATATGTACATGTAAAGGGAAGTTTTCTGCTTTCAGCCAATCATAGGTGCTCATAGACCAGTAATGGCATGCTAACCACCTGCTAGTGAGCTAGCTAGATCCATTTGGCTACAGCGAGTCACTGTAGCTAGTTAGACTTTTGAAAAAAACACAAAAATAAAAATGCATAACATTTCATAATTATGAGTCTAGTTTTATTTTTGTTTGGCTTATTTATTAAATTATTTCAAAAATTATTGGCTCATGTACAGACCTAGATTTTATTATATCTAAACAAATAAATATTTGTTTTATAATGTCTTTATTTATTTATTTCGGTGTTTAATTCTGACCACTTTGAGGCTCCATACAGACCTACCACACAATCAGAGTCAAATATGAAAACAAAGGCGGAGGAGGGGAAGCATGTGGGTTTGAGTACATAAGGGCAGAGCCCACACCACATGGCTCTAAGCTGGGAGAAGCTTCCCTAACTCTTAATCAGTATGGTGATGAGAGTAGGATTTCTTGACTTTTCTCAGATCTGGAGAGCTCATGACTACCGGGACCTCGATAATCATGGAGGAATTTGTGTAATAGGCACATTAGGCACAATCTTCTGCAGCAACATAAATGCCAGATTGCTTGACTTTCCAAATGGAAACCGAAGCTTAAAGGAGAAGCTGTCCTAGACCACAGAATGACATCTGCCAATACATCACAAAGAACAGGCCCCTCTTAATTCTTGTCTGTGTACATTATTTTAGGAGAGGATGCAGATATGTGTATATATGCATATATATTAAGTATGTATTTTTATATATATTATATATTTTTATAGATAGTTTCCCCATTTCATAATTTCTTTTTAAGACATTTTAATTTAAATCACGGTATAGTTTATGTATTGTCGTCTTATATTATTATCTTCGATCAGAGTTCGGTATGTTATTGCTCTTTGCAGGAATGGCTACCATGCATCATGTAAATGAAGCATAACTGAAACTGAAAAATTGACATTGAGAAAGTGAGAGTGGAGGAGGACCAAGACAGAGACGTTCCCTCCTCAAATTCATCTGTTTAAGAGCTCACATTTTAGCTTCATGGCTTTTCCATGTTGCTAAAATCCTTCAGGGGATCCCCGTCACTCCTAATGAAGAAGACTATTACTCACACTGAAATAAGTTGTCACCCCATTGTATCCATGCTATTATTCATTTGTATCATCTGTGTGTCATTCTGTTTGTGGGTGAGTCTGTGTGTGTCCCTGCTGCATGATGAACGCCCCTTAAATCCCATTGAAATGCAGCAAAATTTTCCATTAAAAATAACATGAAGCTATGGTCTGACTGTCATCATATCATAGTCAGTCTGACTATGATGTACACAAGACTGTTTAGTCCTTTCTGTCAGATGACATTTCAATCAATCAATGTCATCTAAAGTGCCCCTGACTGCAAATTGCATTATTGTTTTTTTCATCTGACCCTTGAATGGAAAGTAATCTGACTCTTAGGCTCTGCTTTTTATCCTTTTTCTCTATCACACGCACACACACACACACACACACACACACACACACACACACACATCTCTTATATTTATGTCTAACTCTTTCTTATCTATCTACACTTGATGCAGAGTGAGTATATATCATCGGTGTGCTGCACAAACACCAGCTTGAAGAAAAAGTGATGATACGTGAGCTGTGTGTTTACACTGATGTTGGCTGTTACTGCTGCACGCTGTACGGAAAGAAACCATGTAAGGATGATAACAATTCATCAAATAATCAGTTGACATGACAAAGAAATATCTGTAACAAATCTGTAACAATTTTTTAATCATTTTTTCAAGCAAAAATGCCTCAACTTCACTTGTTCCAGCTTCTCAAATGTGACATTTTGCAGATTTTTTATTTGTCTAATATGATAATAAATTGAATGCCTTTGGGTTTTGGGAAAGCACAAGACATTTGTAGACAACAGCTTGGCTCATGGAACTCATGATGGATCCAATTATTAATAATCTATTTATGAATACAAATCTTCAAATAGCCTAATGACTACACGTTTAAACGTGTTAAAGATAATTGTGGAAAAACTCATTATACTATACTGACAGGCTCTGAGTTTTTCACAAGCCATTCCACTTCAGTAGCAACTGTCTTCTGTACTGCACATCTCTGCTTTGGAGTCATCTGCCAAAGTGTGGGAGCGAGGATGCTTTGCTGAATACATTCTTCTTTCCATTAGCCACACAGACACAATGAGATTCAGTCAAGCCCACTGTGGGCTGTTTACCTCAAGGTATGATGTAACAGAATGTCAGTGAACCTACACCTGGTGGAAATTATCTTGCCTTATGGAAATGATGCTGAAATACCATCGGACTTTGCATCTCTCAGTCTGAAGATGATTGCTTCAGTGCAGAGGTGAAAAGTACTTTAATGCCACTATTTTGATAGATTCTTAGAAAGAAAAAAAGACAACTACAAGTATTTTCAAAGTATATATTTTTACTTTTACACTCATAACATCATTACTAGTTTTATGACTAGAAATCATAAAAAGTATCTACATTTGATTAAATTTGACCTTTGCTAAGGTCCCATGTAACCCACATGGTTATGCAATTTCCACTTGTGAAAGGGCACTGAATGACATTTCACCTTGGAATAAACATGGGTTGCAAGTCGCCTAAAGCCACTAGGTTTGCTGGACCCAAGTGACAAACTACCGTAATATAAGTAATACACATATACACTATTTTTTAAATAAGCATATAGCATATAGATTTTAAGATGCTTATATTGTCATATCTGGATCCTTCACTTAAGTAAAATAGCATTACAACAATTTAGAAAACGTACTTATTGTAAATGTTACTCTATTACACATTATGTTTATGGATTTTTGTTAGATTGTTTGTTAGTTTGTTAAAACAGTTGTAAATGTATTCAGTTAATCATCACTGGTCAGTGGTCTGATGTGAAGGATTGCCATCATGTTAACAACACAGTCTGTTATTTCCTTGATTGAGCCAAATATTTGTCTCAGGATGTTTGTACATCGCAGGCTGTTTTGGGAAACAATTTCAGTCTTCAGCGAACATTTTTAGACATAACAAATGTCACGTCCAGGAATTATTTCAGAGAGGAACTGGCTTACTTGATTAGAAGCTACATCAGAAGATGGTTGCCTTAAAAAAAATAATATGCTGGTTATTTCATACGAATATTACATCCCTTGAAAAATACTGGTGACAAATGCTTGCTTTATTCAGTACAGCACTTGGCCTACAACATGGTCTCAGGGATTATTTCAAATATTCTGTCCTTCAACTGTTTTATCTTCCTAAAGCCTTGAGCCTCATTTGTCTTCACATTTCATGTGTATTTTAGATTTGGCAACTTTCAAGTGTGTTACTTTTGCTGTCATTCACCCTGCAGCTTTAATTTTTTCTTCATGAAGTTGTCAGTTTATCGACTGAAAGTGGAGCAATTCAACATTTCTTTCTGCAGTGGATGTGTCCTATTTTACCTTCTGTGTATTTGTTTGTGTTCTTGTTATATCCAGTGTTAAAGTCTGTTTCTTTTACTATTTCCACTTATTTTAGTTGGAGCCACAACTCAAAGCTCATCTGCTGCACAGCTACAGTGTGGGCTGCATCAGTATAAGTGCCTGGTCAGGAGGTCTGCTCTGTCTGCAGGATCATGCATGGAGATTGAAGTCACCCACACACAACTGCACATCCCCTGAGCGTTATACCTCAGTTTGACTTGTTTACAAAGTCTAACAAAAGAGCAGGGTTGGGTGAAAACAAATCCACTTAGTTGAGAAACTCTAATCAAATTAGGTGATTGCATTGGTTTGAGAGTCAGCCAAGAAAAACAGGGCGGAAGAAGATAGTGTTTTGGGATTTTTTTTTAGTTTATCAAGGTGTGAGAGTCCATCCATCCAACCTCTAGAATGCAGAGTCATGGGGAGATGGAGCCTATTCCAGCACACACAGATAACCATGATGTTGAAAAGTCATGCATAATAATACGGTACTTGCGTGCACTAATTAGCTTTTCCTGTATGTCCACTTGAAGGAGGAAGGCTTGCTGGGCCACAGTTTACCAGAATGAGTCATAAGGCAGCCAGGAGCAGATTGAGCTTGTTGTCTTTGATCTTAGTGACAGAACATTTCTGTCATCTCTTGCAATTCCTGCAGCCAAGTTGGGCTCTTTCATTTCGATGTGGTTAGACAAGAGCATTAATGTGCAAGCTGGTTTTGCTCTGGCCTCATTTTCACGTGGGAGTCTTACACTTTTAATTGTAATGGTGGTGACAGTTGGGGAACCGAATGCACAAACGTGCTGATACACCACTGAATCATTTGCAGCTACCACAACCCTGACAGCTTTCTATTAGCTGTCGTGAATAGGATGGGTTTTTTTTCTCTCAGCAAAAGAGAAAAGCAGATAAATCCTACCCTAATGCGAATTCCATTTGAAAGGCTTACTAGTACACCAAAACAGAATCACAATTTTATGCACTGCCGTGTCTCTCATGCCACCAGAGCTTTGGTCCACTGCACTTCTCCTCTCTACAGTATGTCACCGTGCTGCATGCCTTTGTCCTGCAATAATTGAGTATCACCAGGGCTCAATTCCAGCACCCTCTCATACACCTTGTGCTCTGCATGACAAGCTTTGACAAGTAATTCATAGTTTGCTGAGTACTGGTATGAATTGCTTTACGGTAATCTCCCCCCAGGGACGTGGCTTAATGTCAAACCGCCTATTTTGCTGTGCCTGTAGAATAGTTATTATGACCGAAGATGGCCTCACTCAGGTACAGTTTATGTATTTATGTCCAGGCAGGAGTGGCTTCAGGCAGTGTTTGGACAGTGAATTCCCATTGCACTACTGCAGTGGCAGCTGAGCATGACACTGAAGGAACCAAATGGTGGACATAATGAGTCTTGTTTACAATTTTCACTTCAGGGAAAGCAGAGCAATCTGCTAAATTTGGCAATGTTTGCTATTGCATGGCCTGATCCAGTACATCATTGTTGCAACACTAGTCCTAATAGTCCACCAGTGCTCTATGGCCCGCATCAGTGTTCTGCTTACTAGCCCATTACCACAGTCAGTGTCTATTTTAATAAAACGAAAAAGACGCACACAGTGGCCAATAGATTTACTATATGTTGTATAAATAAAGAATCTTATCTTATCTTTTCCATCTTTACACAGCATGTCTGAGCCTTACCCTATTATCTAAGTACCATCTTTCATAAAACCGAGGGTGAAGCCATTTGTTTGTGGAAGTTTCACTAAAGTTACGCGGTGACTATGAGTTCACAATGTCACCCTCTGAAGACACTCGGTATCTTCAAAAAAAGGAGAACAAGTGTGGGAGGAGAAGCCAGATCCCGTGCTGCTTTTATCATTCTACAACATCCTGACCCACTTTCCGCCTTGGAAAGTACAATTTGACTATTTGAACTGTAATCTGATTATAAATCCAGCACAGGTATTAGTGCTGCAGTATTTTTCTAAAAGACCAACCATGAATCTCTGAAATTTGTCATACCTCTGTTATAGGAAATCTAAAGCTGGAGGGCATTTAGCACAATCGGATTTATCTTTTAACTAAATGTGGCAAGTGTGTCATAATCATAACACAACCTTTTTTTTATGCAGCTCTGTGTGAGATCACAGAGTTTGATTACTCATTCCTTTTATTATAAAGATCACAGCTCTATAAAATCACTAGTGTTATTGATATCTTGCCCATGGCAGCATTACTGATTTTGAGCCCCATAGATGTCACTGACCACATCGATCACTATTTCCTTTCCATTAATACGAAGACCCTTCTTTCTCCAACAGTAGTAATACTGGAAGTAGAGCAACAGTGCCACCTAGTTTGTAGCACAACATGAACATCTTTGTATCAGCATGAGAGGGATCCTCTTCTGTGTCCAAGCACACATGCAACTTTTACTCTCAATGTCAAGGCATATAATTAGATCATCTGTATATTAAGATTGATTGACATAATGAGTGACAGTTTGTCACTCATTAGAGACAACCCCTGTTGTCTCTGTGCGGAGAAGAATACATCAACATACTGCTTTCAGCAATACACCAAGCAGCGCCTTCTTGAATATGTCTCTGCTGATGAATATATTTCTGGAAAGTTACACGTAGATACGAAAAGACTTTATTTAGACAGACACTAATTAGTCGTGGGTCAGCTCTTCACAGTGTTGTTAATTCCTCAGATGACACCATGCAAATGATGTCTTCCTTACATCCCTTGCAGGGCCCAAACATTGAGTCATCATGTCACTGTCAGGGGAGAAACCAAACACATTGAAAAACAAACAAACTGAAACTGTTGCAAAAGAATCGCTCTCTTTACTTTGTCTGTCACTGTGGATCAAGATAAACACAAGTCAACCTGGTCAAAAAATGTTTTGTTTTTCTGTGTGAAATGGTGCACAACCTGCACTTTTTTCCTGCTTTGTTTGGTTACAAAAGTCTTAAGGCTGATTTAAAAACTACTCAGCTAACTCCTGACTCACACTAGAGGAGTAAGATTGCGGGGGATCACTGGCACATTGAGGTCTCATTTGAAGACACCAGGGACTATATTGTTTGGACCTTAGAAATTCTGATAATGAACTCTGCAGAGGTGGGTCAGAAGTAAGTGTCAAGTCTTAGCTATGCAGTTCTGAGTCCCAGGTCAAGACCAACAGGTCCAGTTTCCAAATGAAGGCCAACAGGTTCCAAGTCAAGTAGCAAGTCAGGACAAACAAGTCCCAAGTCTCAAGTCAGGATCAACAGGTCCCAAGTCAATTGCAAATCCAGACTAACAAGTCACAAGTGAAGACTAAAGTCAAGTACCAAATCAGGACAAACAAGTCCTAAGTCGAGACCAACCACTCCCAAATCAAGTCTCAAGTTGAGACCAGCATGTCCCAAGTCAATTTCCAAGTCAAAACCAGTTAATTCCATGTTAACTCCATGTTAAGTCAAGACCAGTCTGAAGTCAACTGCAAGTCAAGACTAACATGTCACAAGTAAAGATGCTGACCAAGTCAGCGAAACAAGTTTCACTTTAAATCCCAAGGCAAGACCAAGTCAATTCCCAAATTAACCCCTTGTCCCAAGATAAGTTGGGAAGTTGGCCTGGGGACTGGATAAAAATGGCCAAATTGCACATTAAGTCACAAGCCATATGTATTACAGTCAAATTGTTGAGTTGCTAGTCCTTGTCAAGTCTAGTCTAGTCATCAAGGTCATTATTTGAGTCTGAGTGTATTTCAAGCCAAGTCACTCAAGTCCAAACCTCTGGCACTCTGACATAATGTCACATTAACATGAATGATTTGCTCAGCCAGTTAATTATCAAAACCTATTTTACACCATATGTAAAACATATGTGTAGGAACAACATGCAAAATAAACTTACAGAATAAATGTTCTTGAAGTGTCAAACTGTGTCTTTTTTGGATCTTTTGACAGAAAAAAAATTTAACCTAGAGAGAAAGTCCCAAAGAGAGAGTTTTTTTGAGCTATGCTCTCTGGCAGAATAAAAGGCATAAAAGATAAGAAGATGTTAGCCCATGTGGATAGCACCCAGTTTGTTAGAGGCCTTTTGTACAGGAATGGGAAAAGATAAATATTTTCAAATTAAAGAACTTTTTCTGGGGTGTTATTTCAGCCAAGAACCATCATTGTATACTCCAGTGGATGTTTTCTCTGTACTGTATTCTTGAGAGTTTCTTTTTGCCCATATTGAAAAACCAACATTAATGCAGATTTGGAAGCACTCCAAGGAAACAGTGTTTGAACTCCAGGCAAGTTTTTTTCTTTTTCAGCTACTTCACAAGGAGGGCTCAGAAATGGAAAAGATTTGTTTGATATTTGTCACCATGCCTCAACTGACAAATTCAAATTATAACACAGCCTTTAGGATAGATGCAGGTCCACTCGTCTTTTTCAGGTCTCAGCCTGCAAACAGTCCAGACATTCAGACTCGCAGTCTGTTTTCAGCTTTAATGCCAAGCAACCTGAACAGATTTAATATCTATCCCGAAGACTCAAATCTGCTTATGCATGAGTGATTTAAATGACCAGTGCATTAAAATGATGGGGAAGTTCATTGATTAACAGTTTAGTGACCTGCTCAATGAACATAAGTGGAAAGAACAACACAACATCATTAAAACCTTCACAAACCTGATGTGTGCTGAACTAGAGTCACAGACGTAATTTGAGGAAAACGTGCGATGGAGTGTGGCACGAGCTTTGATATGACACCTGAGGAGGTGTTTTCATTTTTTAGAGACCAATGAGCAGACATATGGCCTTTGTTTTTGTTCTCTTTTTCTTTAGATGCTGAACTGACTGCAAACACAAGCTTTGAAGTTAGGTGAATATTCTCTCCAGTGCTTGGCGCCTTGCAATCTTCTTTCATTTTTTCCCTCATTTTGACAACACCGTCCTCTACCATGGCTGAGGTGCGCTCAGGTTTCAATGCCATCCTGATGTTTAAATATAGAAGGAATGGATGATAAGGTTGAGGTGAGGCTCTGGTCAGATGAGTCACACTGAGGTTGATTGTAATATTAGAAAACAAAGTGATGACAGATGCTGCTGAGGGAACAGGGGAAGAGAAAGTTGAACAGTTCAATCCAAGGCCTCTTCTGTATATTTCCACCAAAATCACTGTGTCTAATCTTATGTCCTTGTCTATGGGATTCAGTCAGCAGATTGTCATTCAAATGTGTACAAATCCATGCTTTGAAGTTAAATCTTGGCCACAAAGCAGCTGCAAAAAAAACCAATGCACAAGAACAATAACAGCAACCGCAAATCAAAAAGCAGCCAGCACAAAGAAACAGACCATTATACAAACACAATATGACATAAATGGCAATTTCAGCTCTTGCATGGCCAATGGAAAAAAATCAATAGGTTGGTTCTGACGGACAGATTTATCCTGTAGTGTCACCGAAACAGTGAGACAAGGATTTTGTGGAGTGATTAGTGAAGCTTCTGTGGGTTTGTACAAATCTGTTTACACACTCTTGTCCAACAATGTGAAAACTCTTCCTCCTCCAGCCAAATAAAGAGAAATAACATGCACTGACAGGGATGCTATAAAGCACAATGGTAATTGTTTGACAGGAAAATGAATTTTGAGCCGTTTTTAATGGAGTATATTTGTTTAATTTTTCTCCCATAGGTCTGAATGTGTATCTTTTGTGCTCTTCTATACTTGGAAGGTAATTTACTGGCTCCTTATCTTCACTAACCAGGTTGTATTCGGGTCAGTGCTTCATGTCAAATAAGGCTGAGATTGTTCACTGTTGGTTGCTGGGAGCATGCTGGCTTCTGTAATAGCAAATTCACTAAAAGTTGTAATTTCTGCAGTATGTGACGGCTTTGTGGTGAAAACACATTGTAAAAGCCTATGATTGATTCAGGTACAGTAACCTGTTTATTTCTAGGAAATGTAATACCGCACGAATAGATGTTACATATGGAGCATCAGGCATTAAAATTTCAGGGAGCTAAAGAAGATGCTCATCCACATATGTGACCACGTACAAAATGAAAAACATAGATAAATCTACCACGCAAATCAGCATTTAAGTTGCAACACTATAAAACAGTGGTGTAAGAAGTGATCAGTCCTTGAAAAATAAATAGATTAATTTTGCTATTTTCAAATTAATTGTGACAAAGATTCCCTATCACCATGAAAAACTCCAGTATAATGTTGGTCAATTTAAAGTTTGTACTTTGGTGCTGAAGATAAGTTACTGGTGAAACTAAAAACTCAGGGATGTAGTCATGCAGGCATGCTGGAAGGCGGGGTGTAAACCCAAGAGCACACAGAGACCCAGCCCAAAGATCAAGCGTGAAGTCAGCAACAACTGTCATCCTGTCTCCTAGAAATACATTTACATATTACTAATTTGTCCTTCCAATTATGTTTTGATGGAAATGTAATTACCTGGATTATGTTCACTGGCAGCGTTTTTCAGGTCAAGGAATTTATTCCAAAGCTGTAAGAGGTAGCCAGGGTAGATGGAAGCCATACAAATTGCTCTGTTGTTACACCTACTATCAGGGTTTAGGCAACAAAAGCACTTTCATTAAAGACCTTGCACGCACACACACACACACACACACACCACATATTTTCAATTGCTCTGGCTATTTGGATGTCTAGTCAGGCTTAACCTGGGTTGAGATATGCTGGGAATTTCATCATGTTGCCAGATTTTATGAGCTAATAATTACAGGCCTTTTTCACAGCAAATATTCTGACCTGCCATTGTAGGAAAGCCATGACTGGGAGCCAGCATAAACAACGCCAGGACCCCAAAACTGAAGTAGAAATTATATTAGACATGATTGTCTTTTAACTGTATAATTTAAAAAAAAAAGGAAAAAAGACTTGATTTCACACATCAATAGCATGTCTTCCATTGAAGGAGCTAGTTGTAAGTTTTGCTGATGACACAAAGCCAACATCAGCATTAACAGCTGTTTACTTACCAGTCTTGCCTAGAGCTTCAACCATTGTTGCATTCACAATACAGGAGGTTATAATACATCCTCTGAGCAGCGCTACTTCTTCGGCGCAGACTGGACATTACAGTGACTCAGTATCTGAAAGTGACGAGAAAGTCTGGCCAAACCGGAGCGCTAGCTGGTTAGCATGCTAACTTGAGTAGAAAAAAACAAGTGATAGAAATAGAAGCAAAACAAAAGGGTTGCTTTCCTCCCTTGGTGTGTAAGGGAATGAAGTTTGATGCTGAACTTGCAATGTTTCATTGACACTGGCTATTAGAAAGCAAAAGAAATACATCCTTTAAATAAAGCAAACATGAAATGTAAGCAATGTCTTCATAAGCATGTGACTACAAATCCTTCGGTATTGGCAAAGGTGTGTGTGCTCAGAGCACATTCTGAATGAGTGTCATTAAGTAATGATCAAAATCATAAAATTGAACATTACTTCAAAAAAGTAACACAACTGCCTAACATGCTCACTTTATCTTCACTCTCAGATTTATGGTATTCTAGCAAGTTGGTGACTTCACTTGTGAGTCAATTTCTGCAACACACTTACGTATGTGTTTTCTAACCACATACTGTGTGGAGAACACAGAGTGTTCATGTCAGATAAACACTAATCACCTGAGCCCGGCTTGTGTCATGGACTCACAGTAAGCTAATCAATTGTTTGCACACCCCCAGTCAGGGTGACAAGAAGGGTAGGTAGAAAGAGCCGACCTCCCGATGGTCTGGACCCATGACTGATGATTAAGTGCATGATTGTCTGCACAGGGCAGAAGATTCTATGTGATGTTATCGGACACACAGCTGTTTATGTCTTCTTCAAGGTTGGGAATTTACATGGAGAGGATGAACAGTTCTATAGGTCAGACATGTTTATATCCACAGGTCAGGCTGAGTCATGGTGAGGCGAACTCACATTTGCTAGCATGGCTGTAGAATCATAGGCTTGTTTCAGCTAATACAGAGCAGTGAATGGCTGTTAGTTTGTAATGATAAATAAATTCTTTATCCTTTAAATATCAGTGTAATGTCAAAGCCACATTCTCCAAATCTTTTTGATGTAGCCATAAACCCCCATTCAAGGCATAAAAGATCAGAAAAAACTACCAGACAGCCTAAAAAAAGAAAAGAGATGAATTCTAGGAAAAGGTTGTTAGTTAGACATGGTGGAAAATATAATTTGATTGTAATTTTTTTTGAAAAGCCATTCTGCACTGCTGTTTCCTTGCTTGTCAATTAGGCAAGCACCCATTACCCAGAAATTGAAATTAAATCTTTGGAGCACCAAAAATATTTTATTTCTCCTCAAGGGCACATTTCAGTTAACTGAGGCAATTATCATATGCATGATTATTTATGTGTCCTGGTGGCCTATCTGTCTCTAGTCCACTGATCTGTGCCTCTCTCCTCCCTTAAGCTTGTCTATGAAGTTCTGACACTTTTTAAAACTAATCTTTATGTATGGCTGCTGCCGTGAGTGTCTGCCTTCATTAACAATTCTAATGTATGCAGATCAAGCTGTCATTTCCTCCTCGAGTCGCCTGGTGACTCTTGAATGACTGAGCAGGACCTTTGGTAAATACAGCTCAGCAGGGACAGCAGGAGCAAACACGGCAGGCTCTTTCTCGCTGTAACATACGTCAGATCAGGTTGATAGACGAGATCTGTCAGAGACGTGAATCAAAATAAGATTAGATCGGACACTGTTCATTGTGGTTTCAAAAGATCTCTAACATCAGAGACCACATGCGGCTTCCTGTCATGTATAAGCATCAGTAAACTAATATGCCACTGTTCCCATATTGGTAATGTTACTGGATTCAAAAGAAAACAACCGGATCAAAAAATCTTACAGGCTGTAGGATGACATTGGGGGAGAATATTGTATCTAATAAAAAAGCTTACAGATATAGTAATGTGATTTAAGAGAACCCACTGAGGCATTGCTTTAGTGAAGCAATGCCTGAACCGAATGCATGAACCAAAATTGTAAAGTTGCAGGCCGGGCAGATAAGCAATGAGCTGAAACTCACTATGAACCTTGTCTGTCATCCTACATCATCGACGCCATACACAGCCGCAGGAGAAATTCAAAACAATTTTTTTTCCTGCTAAGTGACAGCCAGGTCACAGTGACCTCAAATGTTTTATTTATTTTCTGTGGTGGTCACAGAGAGTTCACGAAGCTCGAAGAGAAATATTTGGATGTGACTCTAAATTTTGGTGCAGCAAAATGACTCTATCCACTAAAGGCAGCAAAGAAAGAAAAAGGAAACAATGCATCTTGTACCAGAACATGAAACCAGTGATGGAGGAATGGCTGCCGAGGTCAGCAGATGAGTCGAGTTTGCATGGAAGCAAACGAGCAGATCATTTTAGGCTGCCTTTCTGCAGCTGTTCATGAGGCAGTTTCACCATTGTTTGAATAAGAGTGTTCTCCCCATCCGGAATGAATCAGGATAAATAGGAAAATCCACCAGAGTTTGTGTGAGGTTTGGCGTAAACACAACCTTATCAATGTGCACAGCAGAGGGTTTTACCTGCGTTCTACTGGGAAATGATTTGAACATGCTGGAGTTATCTGAGTTGAAAGTGGAGTGACGAGAAGAATCGAGCTCTCCTGGTTGAGATTATTTCTTCTTCGTGTTTTTTTTAAACAAAATAACTCTTACACATAAGAGGATCTTAGAAATCGCGAGTCGATGAATTACAGATTATTATCAGATCACTGCAGGTTTGTTGTGAATGAAAAAGTCCCATCCTCAAAATGGCAGGATAAATCTTGGTGCTGAGGTATCCTTCCTTTAGGAAAGACACCACATTTACAGCTGCTCCAGTGTAGAGAGACATTCAGACTTCTAGACTGTGAATTAGTGTGGAGCATTGCATATGTTTACTCTGCCCTGTTAGAACGATTTGTCCACAAAAGTCACAACAAGTGATTTATTTAATGATCTGAGTTTTAGAAACTTGTCTTTAAAGGATGCTTCACAATTCAAGACACAGTCCCTGACGCTCTCTGCATTTTATGGGAGAATCTGATGCTTCAGTATGTGATCCAGTTGCACCCTCCAGTGGACAATGGGGCAGTGCTTTCCACAGCTGTCACGTATAAGGCTATAAGGACAGTGTAACTCTGCTACAAATACTAGTATAACTTATAATTCTTGCGAGAGAAGTACCTGTGTATGCAAAAATATTATTTCCATATTGTTTTGATGAGTTGCATGCAAAGTGTTGTCTATGGAGGTGACAGTGAGGTTTCTTTGAGACAAATCCCTCTGTCCCCTGCGGAGACATCAGAGGAAGGAAAGGGGATCCTACTTAGGGAGTGTTTTGTTTATTGAGCATTTTAACCAGAAGAGGATGCTGCTCTCTCACTCATGAAGGGAAGGAAAAAAACTAGCAGCTGTCCCTGGCTGGGGTTAACGGAGGAGCTTACAGGATCTGTGGTCGGAAAGTCTTTGTCTCACAATAACAGAAAGAGCAGAGAGAAGAGAAAATGACGACAAACTGTTTGTACAATACAACAAAGCTTTAACACAGTCATTTTGGAGAGTACCTTTCTGTTTGATAGCATAGAAGATCAAAAAATGTGAATGAAAATAATCAGAATAAAAGGAATTACACAAATGGTTGCCTACACTTTTGACGTTTTCTTTGTTTTCTTTGCACTGTTCGTGACAGTTATTTTGGGAGAAGCAGTTAACTTTTTCTCTTCTTTTTCTTTTCCTCTTTTCTTTTTTTTTGTTTTTTCACAGATGGTTGGGGTGGTCCCTAAGAAGGAGTGTGGGAGGCGTTTAGACGCTTCACGTTTCTCACATTGTTGGTGAGGTAAAATGTTAGTTTGATTCTCTAAAATATGTTTAAGTGTTGTAATGAGTAGGTAGAAAGAGCTACAGTCTAGATCCCACTCAGCTTTAGAGTGAGACTGCAGTCTAGACTGGAGACTGTGATGGTTGGAAGTGGCTGATATCAACTGTGTGTATGTGCATTTGAGGTCTATGCATTTGCTGCCATGAGTGGTTTATAGAAAACAACAAAAAAAAAAAGCCCCAAGTGCTTGTACATTTCCACTTGGTAGAACACAGGAGAGGGAAATTAAAGCTCTGAGCTTCACATCTCTGAAGTCTGCACTGTACTTGTGGTTACTCTGTGAGCTTGAGATGCATATAATGAACTGTTTACACTCAGCAGCTTTAGCAGCACTTTCACTGTAGACGTGTCCAAACGCAGTGTCTGGATCCTCCGAAGCCTCCATCTGAATATGTTGGGGTCAGTGGCAACCTGTTATGTTGTTTTTTGTCCTCAGGGCACTGACTGATCACTGGTTAATATTACCATTAATCTAAACAAACACCGCCACATGTAGATGCTGGAGGGCAGATATAAACACATATACACAGAAGTTACATTCATTTGTAAAGAGACGTCAGAATGTAATATGCATATTATTCATTAATGTGGTGCCAGTGGCCCATCACATACTAAACATCAAGCCTCATTCTCTGCATGTTTGTCTATTTCAAGAACGACATTTATCTTTATGAGTCGAGGAGAATTGCTCAGATTAACAATTTGCTTTGGTGTCTGTGAGGTTGCACCGTCTCATTTAGGGGGGAGGAGCCGGCTCCGTCTGGCTTCAGGTCCTCTGAAGGAGCCACGTCCAGCCTCTGCTCTGCAACGCAGCTATTGATCAGGAAGTGATTCATTAACTTCTGAAGCCTCAGTATCAAGCACCCAACACACGCACACGCTTATCCAAAAATATTCAGAAGACACAGCATATTTAAATATTAATTACATCACCATATGGTCAAAATGATGTAGCGCACACCTTTGTTTAATAAAACTGACGATACTCCCAACAGCTCTGAAAAACTCACAAGTTCATGTGGGAGCGGACAAGAGGGAAACAAGAGAAACTGAGAAAAATGTATTAAATGCTACAAGACATTGAATATGCATAAAATAAACCAAAGACCCAGACATAAATATACAAGGCAATTGCTCACTCATTAAATTTACTAACCAGGTTTTAGTCTGTTCACTTTCAATTAACCTGAAAAGGTTACAACATTAATTACAAATGACAGAGTGGTGTAGTAATTTTCTTTAGTCTTATCTGTCTACAGCAGAGGTTTGGATCCTCAAGAAAACTGAACAAACTGAAAATGATTAAACACAATACAGCTTGGTTTTCCAAGACTCAACCTGAGGAAGTAGAAGTAGAATTGTTAAATGTCTCATCTTTCACCAAACATTCAGCAAGCAGTCTGTGTGTGCAGGCTCATAGGCCCCGACAGTGTGTCTGTCTGCGGGTCTCGACAAAATGAAAGAGTACAGCGTTGTGAAAATGGCCAGTGTGACCGGGATGCAGCAGCTGAACTATCACTGCACCCTTCATGCGCTGCTGTGTGGTCACCAAGCTGGCATTTAGACTGCGCAGAGCACAGGAAGCACATCTACTGGACTGACCCTCCCTTCATCCCTGCGACAACCACATCATACAGCAAGAGTCAGAGCTCTGCCAGAGACTGAACTGCCAAAGAAAGAAAGAAAGAATGAAAGATAAAATGGAGAAGAAGCACAGAGAGAGAGGTTCAGAAAGTGAAAGGTATCATCAGAGAGAGGGAGAAAATGGCAGGAAAAAAAAGGGGGGAGACAAGGCCCAAGAAAATAAAAAAAAAGAATACAGTGAGAAAAGAGCAAGGGAATGAGGAAGAGACAGAGAGTGAGGGAGAAGAGAGAGAGACAGGGAGGGGAGAAAGAACAGGAGAGACAACGTGGCAGGAGGTTTCGTCCGACGTAGATCTTGGATGGGATGATAGGACTCTGGGTTCATCTGAGGATGAGTGCTGGTAAAAAGCGCTGCGTAACCATTCATAAGTGTGCAGTAACTAAACAATCATTACCTTTCAGCCCCTTTTAACTGCTGTTTGCACCATAGCTAATGAGGCTTTTTGCATCATGCAATTTAGTTTTCACTACCTATTTGATACCACACCCCATGGCCTTAAATGACATCTAATAGAGGGCATTTTTTATAAATTAAGCCATAAATTAACACAGTTCCCATGTAATAACAGTAGTACAATGTGATGTATAAGTATTATAGGGTGGTTTGACTGAACTCATTGTGTTTCCAAAGCACAATTCCCTCCTCTCTTTGTATTTTCTCCTTGCAGACAGACTTTATCACAAGGATCAGGCTGTGCTATTAAAGTGGAACGTCCTGTTTATCCCCAAGGAAGGGCAATTGGGCTTTCGAATAAATCAGGAGCCTCTATAAGGTCAGTGGATAGTGAATTCTATCTCTTGAATATATCAAATCCCAGCAAAACTGTGGATAAAAACCATTTGATTTAGGCAGTTCGACCTTTGCAGTGTCTTGTTTGAGCTCTTGTCATGCTTGTGGCGCGGGGATTCACACAGAGTATTTTCTTTTTTGCATGTTGGGCACTGATGTAGGGAAGATGCCACTGCTGATAAAATTTGTAAAAAAAAAAAAATGGTGTGTATGGCGTTTTTACTCCCATTTTAACAGACTTCAACAAAGAGGGACTCTCAGTGTGAGAAGAGGAGACGGCAGGTAATTGTGGCTTTCACCTCTCCTTGGCCCACCTTTCAATTTTACACTTTATTGCTGTTGAAATGGGGGAGTGGGGGGTGGGGGTGGTTCTCTCAACATGCAATCACAGGCCACGTGCCTGTAAAGACAAGGTATGGCTGGCACACTTAAACTCACACACTCCACACACACACTTCACAGAGCCAGACGTGGGATTTGCAGGTGTGTGTGTGTGTGTACAACTGTTTTACCTTCAGCGCCAGAGAGGTTACAGCGAAGTGACCAGGTCATATGTGTAGCAACCTCTTATCTATGTAATTACACAAAATCTATTGGAATAGAGTTCATTCCTGACCAGGAAAGCCTCCAAACCTATGTGCAACAGTACAGCACACTTCAAGTTCAAAGCCCCTCCCCCTCAATTTCTTCTTCAGTCCCCACTATAAAACCCCTTTGCCCCCTCACCTCTCACCTCTTTGTTCACTTATTAGCCTGTTGTTTCTCATAGTGTATTGTGCATATTTAGTCCCCTGATTATCAAAATATTTCAGTCCATTGTCATTTACTCAGTTGTTTTAACAGCCAAGCTGCTACTCACCTGAAAGTTCCAGTAAAATAAACCGACTCTGCTGTTTTTCCTTTCATTTAATTCATTTGTGAGTAGAAGCAAGCATTTTTTGTAATTGCTGGGATAAAATGAGTTACAAAGCAGAAGGCCACTGGTTTCGTTATTCCAGTGTTGCTAGGTACTTTGACCCTATGACCAATTTCATGACATATATTTGAAAGAATAGTTCAACATTTGGAGAAATAGGCCTGTTTCACATGATGGCAAAGAGTCAATGAGAAGATTGATACGACTCTCTTGTCTGGTTGTACCTTAACATTTTATGTGTTAACGTGGCTACTGCTCGAGAATGTATCATCAACCAGACCGGGACATAAGCTGCTAAGCCTATGAGATTGCAGTCAGGAAATCCCTCCACCAATTGCAAGGAAGCATCATCTATCTTGGAGAGTCATAGAAAACGCACAGAAAAGAGGGAGCGGGTGAGGAGCTAGGGAGCAAGGAGTGTGTCTGGGTGGGACAGGGAGGAGTGGGGAAGGGTGGGAATGTGGCAGGGCGGCAGAAGACGGAGGGAGGAGGATCGCTTTCCCTCATGCTGGAGGTGTGTTTACCACCCTCAGGGTGTCATCTAGCGGATCCACCCATGACAGCACCTGGGCAGGCTAGTCCCACCTCCCCCTCTGACCACCAGGGGAGGACAGAAAGACGGAGAGAAGATCCTCCACAAAAAAACCAACCCTTTGGCTACGGAGATTCCACATAAGCCTCATTCCTTCCCTCTGTTGTGTCCTCGTTCCACTGTTACTGACAAGCACTGCAGGCTGAGACAATCCAGCAGTAGGAGCCTTAACACAGAGAAAGAGAGAAAGTGGGGAGGGGAAAAAGGCGTGGGGGAGGGGAGAGCGTTGGACCTTTTAAGATGTCTGTGGAAAATGAATCATGGGGGCCTGCACAGGGGGAGATCCAGAGGAGAAACACATCTGGTTAGGAAGAAAGTAGAAAAGAATAGGACCGAGGAAAGAGCAGAAAACATTTTCTTTAGGGCAGCTCAAAGAACTGAAAAGTGTCTGAGACTTCATGTGCTTTTGTCAGAATAAAGTGCGATGAAAGAGAAAGAAAAATACAGAAAAGGAGAGAAGAGAATATGAGAAAGCAAAAAGTCTACAGAGTGGCAAATGAGCAGAGACTGGTGGGCATAAAGGAGACTGTGAGTTGTCATCTTTGAGTTTAATGCCATGTTATTCTAAGCTGGAGACGTCCCTCCCTAAACACTGACTGTTCTCCACAATAGGCTGGCAGAGGCAGGGAAGTGCAATCCATCGCCGCCAGCTCTCGATTCACTCTGGCCACTAGGGCTTGTCATTAAGTCTTTTTTTTCTGTACTCTTTTAGAAATTGGTTTGAGCCACTAGCAGCAGAGACTGTCTCAGGAGCCCGACCCAGCCACGTCATCTACAAGTCTGTGTGAGGGGAAATGATCAATGGGCATCACATCATTAAGAAAATAGCATTATACTAAAGGTGCAGAGGAGATGATACATTTCATTGGAGTGCTGTTTTAACCTATTGTTTCTCCTTAAGTAGCTTTAAGGTTGTAAAACTGTCTCATACCCCAGTGACTGACTGTCTCATAAACTGTATTGGCTTGTTCCAATTCTTCATTTCAGCTAAATGATGTTTGCTCTCTGATTTTATGGCTGCACCATTCCTGTGCATCATTTTATACATGTTTCCCCAAACTTCTGCCTGAAATATCAATGGAAACTTTGGGATCACCACTAAAATTCAAAATAAAGTAATGAGACTTTGAACAATGTTTGTCTGCACAGTCTGGGTTTGTGCCCAATTCACTTCTTGTTAAATAAATCTTTGCAGATTTTAATTGAGAAAAGTAAAATGGTGCAGCTTTTTTTCACGTGTGATTGTTGCCTCAAAGGGAGTGGTCAACAGACGTGGAAGAGGAAAGACAGAAGGAAAAGAAGAAGCAGAAGAAGAAAGGGGAGAGAATTCCAGACATGTTGGAGGAAAACCAGATCTGTGAGGCTGGAGGCTGCAGATTTAGAGATCAGACTACATGCTGGAAAAACGTCTCTCTGTCTCTCTCTCTCTCTCTCTTCACGTCACTCTCGTCATTTTCACTAAAACTAAAATCATGCTTGTGTCTCTGTAAAGTTCTGCAAAGTTGGACACAACAAGAAAAAGTGTTTCACTCGTACTTTGGCATTCTCTGCCTCCCCTCCCACAGTTTGTTGCTTCACTGAGAACATTTATATAAAAAAAAAAAAAAAAAAAAAAAGCTGAGTTGACGACAGTGAGGTTCCAACCATTCAAACAATTAGTGAGAGGAGGTACAGGTTAAAGTGGGGTAAGAGAATAAAAGCACAATTTTTGGTGTGAGCTGCAGCATCTGCTGACAAGAGTCCTGGATGGACACGTGTGTGTGTGTGTGCGTGTGTGTGTGTGTATGTGTGTTGACACTAGAGACCCCAGGGAGCAGTCAGAGGAAACACCCCTGATTCCTGCTCAGTGTGGTCATCCTGTCTGACACAGGCTAAGAAAATACAGCAACATGGCCCCCATGCTCACCTGAGTGTGTGTTGTTATTGTGTGTGTTATCATTCAGGTGTGAGACCTGCATTTACTTTAGGGCCATTGATAATATTTATGATTTATTTACAGGCTATAATCCACTGCTTAATATCTTAAAGAAGACAGTTAGTAGAAGATATCACTGAATATCATTTATTGTATGTATTGATAATGGATGATGGTTGAAATTCCTCCAAACTCAGTAGTGAATTCAGGGTAAATGCATCTCTCTAAATTCAGTTTGTTGAAAGTTTTGCCAACTGACTGAATTTCATTCATTTCAGACAAAAAAGCTCTGCCTTTGCTGTGCTTTGCTACACTCAAGACACAACACCCGAGTCACCAAAGAATTTCCCCAGTAAACATTTCATTAGCTCACATGCAAAAAGATGACTAAGTGACATCAAAAGCTTTTGGTTTGCTTCAGAGATACACTAACAAAACATCCAAAAATAGGAATGTAGAAATACGTTGATATATATCTGCCTCAGAGTGGCACACCCTCAGTTACGCAGAACTTGAGTTATATAAGTGAGTGATATGAGTTACATAAAAATTCACCCCAATACAGTGATGAAGTGGGAAATTAGCTGTAGTGAGTTTGCTTGAGCCGGCCTCAAGACGCCACGAGAAGAACTGCAGTTTTCGATGCTTTTGTGATGGCCGCATTTTTTAGCCTCAGAGGGTTTCACTTGTCGGAAAGTGACATGACAGACCGGGGCTAGCAGGTTAGCATGCTAACTTCAGTAGGCAAAAAGACATGATAGAGACAAGAGGTAACAATGGTGCTGCTTTCCACCACTGGAGACAGCTCTTGGTGAGTAAATAACATTAATGCTAATGTTGGCTATGTAGCAATAGCAAAATTAACAAATCGCTCCTTTAACCTTCTTTATATACACGGGGAACCTTTTGTTGCCTTGCTGCGTGAATGTAAATGAATAAAGATAATGATACTTATATTTATGTTTACTGTACCACCATTATAGAGAATCTGTAAATTTTAGAAACACAGGTGTAAAAATGCTATCATATTAATTACGATGAAATATTATTAAATACTATTATAGTGCGGTACTCTTATTGCCTCTAAAACGAAATGTGAGCGGTTTACTTGACTATTTGTATCTTTTCAATTGAAGATGATAACTGTGAGTCAGATATGTACATGCGTTAGAAGAGAAAACATGGTTGTCCCTGAGGGAGGAAAAGGGGTCACATTTCACAGAGCTAATAGCAAGTCCCAGCACATCTCTAATCCCTACCTGGTTGGGACTGTCAGGCTGAGTGGCCAGTCTCAAAAATCCCTGCCAACCATCAATAAACAGTAGAATTAGTTATTGCTGGACACATGTTGGTCAGGGGTTAATGGGAAACAGGGCTGATACAAAGATAAAATGAAGATTTCTGTAAAAAAAAAAAAAGCTGCAAATCTCTCTCAAGGATCAAATTTTGATCATTATATGGTGACATCCTTTATGAGACACACTTTTAAGTTACCCCAGCTTCAAAGTCCTTTCCTCTGTCTTTTAATCCAATGGAAGGTGAAATAGAGCTCAGGGCTATTTCTGATTACAGGCAGACAGACAGCTTTTCAGAAATAACCGCAGTTTTATTTTAGAGGCACAACACTATCTCTTGTTCTTTTTTTTTTCTATTTATCAGTCATATAAGAGTTACATTTTGCGGCATGTGTCATCTTGTTTTAGACTGAAAACAAATACTTGTGTAGTAGATAATGTGAAGTACTCTGCTCACTACAGGCTCAGCGGATTTGTGCTAATGATCCAGCAGATCCCAAATATCCCCTGCATAAACTTCTCTTACATCCAGTCTGAGAAATGCAGAAATCACAACAAGAACTTCATTATGAGGATATGTTTAATGCAATTAAAATGGAATTAAATTGTGATACTTTTTTTTTTAATTAAAATATGAAACTTTCATATGACATTGTCAATGTACTGCAGCAGTGGTGTCCACTAATTGCAGTGATGTTCCTTCAGTCCCTGGCTCCCTGGCGGACTACAGTATAAGGGCACCAACTACTCACGCTGTCCTCCAAGTGAACAATAAGAGGCATAATAAGAGCAACTACAGAGCCATGGTGCACATGGTGGGGACAGCCAAGTCACAGACACAACAAAGGTGGCTAGGCACCCATATACCCTCTGATGATGAAATTTACATCATGTGGACCCTCGCAGACTCTCGCATTCTCGCGGATGCAGAAAGTATAACACTGGCTTCACTCTCTCTTTCTCTCACCAGTCAAGGCCTGTCCCCTTCAGCTCAGCGTCTCAACCCCCCCCCCGGGGCAGAATGCCTCCACTCTCTCCTCCTCTCAGAGCCAGGGTTACTCAGGTCACGTCAGCACAGTATTACTGAACTTCATCCAGCACCTTTGTCACATTAATAAACACATGCTTTAAAAAGTAAACTGACAAAAGGATGAAATGGAAATAAGGTAAAGAAAACAAAAGAAAAGAGAGAGAGACGGAGTTTATAGTGGAGTCACAGGCCTTTTCACCTGTCTTCAACTGGGCAAAAAACATCATTATTTGTATGTTACTCTAACAACTTCTCTCGTATTATCTGACATGTTGGATATGTTCTTTTTTTGCACATATTCAACACACCCTTTCCTGCAGTCTAGTACACTGCTCATGTAAGCTCAGCCTTATTCCTACCCAAACCTGAGCATTTCATGAACACATGAACAACATTTTGTTTTATACAAAAATGACTTTCTAACCTGAAAACACTGATAAGACGAATTCCTTGTACTGGTTTCACCAGACTCCTAAATCATATCAGTTATTTCTTAGCCAGCCAGCTGTGTTTTGTTTTGTTTTTTTATCTGGCCTTCTACATGCTGTTGTGTCAGAGTGTGTATCTGTTTGCATTACATCCAATCTAAATGGATATTTAGCACTGAGCACCACAATCTACAGTTAATATTTCATAACCTTGATTTAAGGAGATGAGAGACAAAAAACTGGAGAAAAGCTGTACATGTTCTTTTCCTCCCCTCCTCCATCCAAAGCCAGCGGTGGACACGTGGAAGAATTTCTTGGTCATCATGAAGTTTTGAATTCGGCTAAGGAAAAAAAAAGACAGAAAGCAGGACTGGAGAAAAAAAGGAAGGGCAAGGAAGGAAAAGAAAAGAAAAGATTTTTTTTTTAACTCAGACTCCACCCCAGCATTATGACTGGCTCCAGGAGATCATCTGGTCAACAAACTGAACTCGGTAAAGAGTGGAAGCGTGGACATGCCCTGAAGCTATGTGTTTGTGTGTGTGTGTGTGTGTGTGTGTGTGTGTGTGTGTGTGTGTGTGTGTGTGTGTGTCGTCTTTGTGATTATATTACATAGAAAAAAGAAAGGGAAGGAAGATTTTAGAAAAGAAGAGGTGCAACAGAGGATTTATAAAGTTAAAAAAAATGGAGACAGAAAAACACACTTTGTTTCCAAACAGACCAATCCAATCATATGAATAATTCTGTCTTGAACTTTAAAGATATATGTAAAGAAAATAAAAACTGCATGATCATTCACTCAACAAACAATTATTCAGGACATTTATTTACTTTATCAACATTGAGGAGTTTTGTTAAATTGCAGGTACCATTAGCTTGTAGAAGAAAAAGTGTGTGTATGTATGCGAGTGAGAGTGAGACAAGCTCATACCTGTCCCAGAGCCCCACGTAAACCCTGGAATGACTGGGAGTCAGTACGAGAGTTTGGGACCACCAGTGTTTCAACACGTGGCCTCATCCATTAGTCTTTATTGTCCTTACAGAACCAGTGCACAGCTGTCTGACCAAACACCTCAGGCCTGTGATATTCTTTTGGATGCAAGGTGCAGACCTCTATAGCTGCAAAATGATCAAAGTGCAAAGTAATTAAAGACATTTGCATGATTTACCTGCAGTAATCAGTGAGAATCTGCATGTTATTAATTCACCATCTGGAGGCTGAAAGGCAAGGGTGTCTGCTGAGCTGTGAAGACCTGGTTCATTATTGTGAGTCATGGCCACCTTAGGACTTTATAGTAGATTAATCTATGAGACACTGACACCATGGAAACACTGCTTAATTTAAAAACTGCACTCCTGGACAAAATTTATGCCAGTTTGCTTAGCTATACTGAACATTTCACTGCCAAGTAGAATATGTGTGTTATTTTCCTGTTCCCAGTGAATTATCTCTTCAGAGAGATACAGTCCAACAGAGACAAGAGACTTTTCTGTATGGCGAGACATCATCTGTCAGAGTTAGTCAGCTGATAATGAAAGTGACACTTCCTCTCTCAACATTATGATAGAAACCAAATGGCTTTAAAGTACTTGGGTGTCTGCACATTTTCTGGGTTACAACAGCAAAGGAATCCATGTCCACGTTGAAGAAATATTTCAACATTTTGGGAAGTAGTCTTCTCGCTTTCTTGCTGAGAGTTTGATAAGATTGGTGGCACTCGCAACTCATATGATAAATATGAAGCTACTGCCAACAACCAGTTAGCTTAGTGTGGCATAAAGACTTGAAACAGGGAAAACATTTACATACATACATATACTGTATATATTGCATACATATATTGTATATTTAAAATATGACATGTTAATCAGTAAGCGTTTCAAACAAAGACAAGCTAGCCGCTTTGCCCTGTTTTCGGTATTTTGTTGTGTCCCAATCCAGGGGCCGCATCCTTCAGGGGGCACCGTCGATGAACGCGTGGCTTTCGTAGCCATGGTGGGCCACGAAGGCTGGACCGAAATAAGGCAGCCTGGCCAATGGAGGATTTCTGTTTTGCATCCCCAGCTGTACTGTTAGCAACCATGATTAAATGCAAAGTTTTTTTTTCCAAAAACTGGAGGTTTTAAGGTTCTTGGTTTTTTAACAGTTGTACCATTAGCTGTTTAACTGAGCTGAAACCCAGTGCTTGCATTTGAAAGTGTAATCCTCCGTCTCTCTGTTGGTGTTATTTGCTGCCATATTACTTTCATTGCCAGTGCGCAGTAAATCTTGGGATCGGTTGGGCCACAAAGGCTCTACCAGTGGGAGCCTTCATTTCCCAGGAAAAGATGGTTGCATAGAGCCTTTAAAATGGGACAGCTTCAAATGCAGTCTTCAAAGGATGCAACCCCTCAATTGGGAAACACCTTATGTTCTAATAAGCTATCGGGCTGGAGGCATATTTTACATATACATGGGGGTGGGTGTCAGTTTAACTCTTGGAAAGAAAGAAAGCAACCATGTTTCCCAGCTTTACCCCTGCTTTCCTAAATTCAGAGTTTCTCTAAATGGAGATTTTAATTCTGCAAAATGTTTGTTGATTAGGAAGAATCCACTTTCTACTCTCGTTACCGAAACATTTTAGTTATTAATGTGTTTAAAAGTGAGAGAAGGGAAGGGGCAGAACTACAGATTAGGAGCAACAAGACAAAACACTTTGGCAAAAAGGTCAACTCTTCCTTCCAACAATGCTGAAACATCAAGAAGGAAATAGGTTAAGAAACGTCCTAATGTTTCTCATTCTATGTGTCTGCGCTTGTCTCTGTAGACAGAGACACAGAGAAAAAGCAAAAAAGAAACAAAGAGCAAACAGGCCACGGAGAGGAGAAAGGGAATAGAATAAAGGCGGAATAATTGAAAATGAGAGGAGATTAAAAGAAGCGAAGAAGAAGCAGGGAAGTAGAGGGAGGAAAGCAGAGGCAGTAGATTTTAACCAGATGCAGAACTTCTCACAGTGGACGTCAGCCAACAGGCATGTACTCATGCTTTAGCTATGTCAGAGGCTGCCTGCTTTACCCTTAAACCTCCTCCCCTTCCTCTACTCTCTCCCCCTCTCTTTCTCTCTAGTGCTTTTCACCTCTTTCTCTCAGCCTCTCTAAACTCTGTTACCCCCCCCCCCCCCTCCCCCCTTTCTATCTCCCCTCCTTTCCATCATGCTTGCAGCCTCTGACTCATTCGTGTCGTATATAAACAGATGTCTAACACTGTCTTGATAAACAATGGTCATGAATTTTGTCGAGTCTTGGTTACGAGTAGAACGAAAGTCAAATTTAAGCTACGTGGCATTAAAATATAACAAGTGGGTCTGTTTCAACCTAGCTTCGGTTTACAGTTTTTGACTAAGTGAGTTTGAGACGCACAGGCTAGTGTTTGCTATGATGGTGATTTTCCATTGGGCACTCATGAAATGAGAGAGAGACATCCAGAGAGAAAGAGGGAGAGAGTGGGAGGGACTAGACAAAAGAAACTGGAAAAAAAAAATAAAACCATCTGTAATTCTCAACTGGAATTTCTTCCATCATCAGCCAAACCTCCAAATGTAACCAGCAGAGGAGGTCAACACACACACACACACACACACAAGCTATGTCTGGTGGATCTAGTGGCCTACATACACTGCAGATCAACACAAACCCCACCTATAGTTAAATTAGGAAGACTTCCCAAACCAAAACTACATGAGCTAATTCTGGTATAGGTTGTATTTCATGTGCACTGGAGGCTTGGAGAAAGTCATTGCTCCCTCAGGATTAGATATTATTCCTTATTCCAAAAGCCATGAAGTGAAACATCTTATTTATGTTGTGTAAATATTTTCACCATAAAATCACATTTTTATCTCCACCTAATACCCAGACCCAGTAATTAGGGGCACAACAGTAGCTGAGGATATAATATGGCCCTGAAAAGACAACAAGGGGTCCATATCACCCAGCACGTGATGATGTCATCGGGCCAGTCCAAATGGCCAGGCTGGCAGGGGGCGAGGACTTTACTAATAACTGTAATGTGGGAAAGACAGCTCCCTGCCACTTTAAGACTCATGTGCCCGACACATGGCTCTGTAAGGATGTAATGTGTTCCAGGTGGTTTTCACTGGGAATGTACACACAGGCATGAATTCATTGTCTCTCTCACACACACACACACACACATACACACACACACCACATGTATGTATACACGTACACAACAAACAGAAACCTGCATGAGTGACCACAAGGTCTGCACACACCAAAATTATTTTGCATGAATAAAATTGCACCAGTGCAGAGGGGAGATTGTTGTGCTGGAGACCCTGGTGACCCTGATCACCAACCATGACCAACAGCAGCTTCACACACCTCTAATGACATACACACATGCACACACAACCAGGGACAAACACAGGCACATATTAGGCAAGTGTTTGTCAGATACACCTAACATGGCCGTCCCATCGTGCCAAATTAAACATTTCCTTCAGTCTACATACTAGTGGGGGTTTTTTGTATCTCAGAGAACAAACCAGGACTGTATGCAAAGCCAGATATTCATGGGTTATACAGGAAACATAAAGCATTTCAAGCCAAGCTGCAAACTCCTGTTGAGCAGTCTGTAACTGTCGGCACACTCGCATTAACTCAGCAATTTGCTGATTAGCAAGTTAGACATGATCGTTCTATGGGAGTCCTGCTGCTCCTGGTGCCTTCATATCATAAACTCTCACCTAGAGCAGAACTATTATTAACATAGAAGGAAACACTTAGTATGTCTAATTATCTTCTTCAGTGCTCTTTACAATACTGTGTATGAGCCTTCACATACAGTAAAGGAGATTATTATTACATTATTAATTAAAGGCTCAACAGTTAATACTGTGCTGTGATATTTTATGGTTTTACATCATCGGTACAGTGAATACTTCCTCCTCATGTCAACCTGTGTAGTTTTAAAGGCAACACTGTGCTATACTGACATGTAACAGTCCTCACCTGCACAAACCACAGGCCACCATGAGGCCAGGCTGTCTTCTGTGAGCACCGTAATAAACATACTTGGTCAGCCACTAACTTCCAAACAAACTACCTGTGCTCACAGACGCTCAGCAGGATCTCACCTGGGGTTTTCCTGCAGCATGCCACATATTCACCAAGTAGTGAACTCCACTTTTGTAAATGAACTCTCCCTAATGTTCCAGCTGTGTTGTAACGAAGGGATTGTCACCTAACAACAATGGTTTCGCAAAAGCAGAAACATGGGAATAAATATACATATATATTACATGTGCATGCATATTTGTATCATTTGCATTATATATGGAACTATATTGTGTAATAAGAAGAAATAATTGTGTGTAAAATGCAACGTGTCATCAGTATTTTCCTCCTTGTTCTCAGGTTTATTCGTCTCACTGTGGGTGTTTGCACATATTTTTTGTCAGTAAAACTACTGTGGCTTTTAATATACTGCACATATTAGTGTAATATGTTTTTTCAGTCACAGGCAGGTTAAATATACAGCAGGAAGGAGGGACTTCACTAAATTGCGTCCTTTTTTCGAGCTTTGAAACAAAGCAGTGTGTATCCATATCAAGTACAAACACCACTGCTTCAAATCTTTATCACAGGACACGCAAAAGTTTTCCCTGCACTAGCTTTAGCCCCCCCCTATTTTTCCTCCTTTTGTTTGGCTCTGCATAGTGTTTTCTCTGGACAGCAAACCCTAACATTTGGACTGTGATCCAAAACCATGGATCCAGAAGCGCTGTGCTACAGGCAGAGAAGAAAAGGCAGGAGGAGGAGGAGGAGGAGGAGGAGGAGGAAGAGAAGTGATGATGTGGAGCTTGTGAAAGTAGAACATAGTCAGAGTGAGGTGGATTTTTAGAAAAAGGAGAAGAAGAGAAAAAAAGGGATGAGTATGCCATTGTGTGTGTGTGTGTGTGTGCGCATTCACGTCTGCGAATAATAGAAAAGCAGAGGCATACTTGGGCTTTCTAAATGACCTCTCTCCAATAATGATCGTTTTTTTGAATACCAGTGGGCGGATTGAGGACTATTTAATTTGTTCATTAGTTTTGTTTACAGCACCTTTGTTATAAATTGAAAAACATCAGTTATTTGCTTCAGTTCAATTAAATCGTATTTGAGACAGTGCACATTTATCACAGATTTCACAGGTGAATTAAATCAATGTAATTAAGAGTCTGTTAATTAGATTAAACAACAATTAGGCTAACTTTATTGAAGGTGTTGTCACCATGGCAACATTTATCTCCTTCATTATCTCTCAGCAGGCTTCCCTTCTGAAAGATGGGTCCTGACTTTGGAACAGACTTCCTAGTCCTAAGCTTTTTTCTACATCCCAGCTCCACCTCACAAGACAGCATGAGGGTTTCAAAGCAGTGGCTCCTCCGGCTATGACAAAGTGTACATCCTTCCACGTCCAGCAAAGCTCCAGATTCTGCACTACCGGTGCAAACTTATCACTTGTACCCATGGTAACACATGGTAACCAGGCCAGTGTATGGGTTCCTCAATGGCTGAGGGCCACAACATCAGAAGCCATTATTTAATTAATGTAATTTATGCAATTTTAGATGGAAATTTACAACTCTAACTCAGAGCTATATTTAAAACTGTATTGAAGAGGCCATGATTGGTAAGTATGGGTTATCACCAAGTGGCAACCAAAAATGAAGCCAAACGTGCAGTTCTTCAAATGGCTGCTTGAGGCTGGCTCCAAAAGCAATCCCTATAGACTCCCATGTTAAAATGCCCAACTTTACAGATTTACAACATGATACAATAAAATGCTTTTTGACGACAGTATGGGGGTGAATTTTTATATAACTCAGTAGTTTACATTTTCTTATGGCTTAAAATAATGCACAATTGAGGGCAGGCGGGTGAGCATATGCTTGCCGCTAACCGGCATGTGCTGAAGTCTCGGCTTCACATACGCCCCACCTCTTTGCCCATTTTTGGAATAGCTGGGAGCTAGGCGGAGTCAGGCACTGCCAACATGGCGACGGCAAAGCAGCCCACTCTGAGCTTTAAAACCACTCTTCAGAAATCTATGATTGACATCGCAGAGGCTATGTCCATCTTTATTTACAGTCTGTGGTTATCACAGACACTGCCCATGCCTGATGGCCGAGGTATATGCAGATGATTATGTTGACCACACATGTAATTATGTTCCCAAAGAAAGAATATACTCTATATATCTGTTGTAGCTTTATGTTTCCCTGACAAACATGGTGGGAAAAGTCAGAACTTACTAAACAGCATCATCAAAATAGTCTCATATCTACTTCTACGATAAAAGTATTGGGACTATTAAGAGTATTAAGAGACTATTTCAACTTGATGTAGAATTATTCTGCAAAATCAGACAGTTTTGTCCACCACTACTTGGTCCTTAAAAACATCTGGGTTTTAACACCGGTTGGTTTTCCTGCTGCCGATAGGAGATGTCTTCCACTCATGGCTTCAGCTTTTTCTCTGCAGTGGCCCTCCTCCCACTGGCGTAGCGGGTGGAAAAAATGACACAGCAGCAGACTAAAATGCAAGAGGTAACGCAGCTCCCAGACAGTGATCGAATGGAGACAAAGAAAAAAATCTCAGAAACTGACTTACTTTTCTGAGTTTTATTGAGATAACATGGAGTATTTACTGAGCACAATTCAAAGACATGACAGAAAGTGTATATAAAGGTTTAGATGGACCATTTACTACAAACAGGAACATGTTCAGCTGTGGAGATGGCTGTAGATAGGCTTCCCACCCCTGTACTGCTCTCAGACACACACAAACACACACTCACTCACACACACACACTCATTGCTCTGACCCAAAGCAATCAATTTCAAGAATGTCTGCCGTTTGCAGTTTAGATGTGCCAGCCATGTTAGCTGCACAGTCACCATACAGGGCTGTTGCTAAGTAATTCATTATTTCATGTCTACTACTTTATTTTAGAAAGTTTGGAATCCCAACACGACATTATTATCTAAAAAATGATTACTTAAACTACTGACAAATCATTTAGGATCAATAAAGAATAAAATCTCATAAAGAGGAAAGAGCTATGAAATCAAAAAGCATCTTGTGCAGAAAGTTGTCCTGCAATGTCCCACTCTACTCGAAGTGGTAAAAAGGGAAACCAAAGAGTAGCTATCCATGTTTCATATATCCCCTGAAACCACTACTTTCTTTCTTCTTCAGCCCGATAAGTGAAAATTCCAAAATCAGACAACAGGATTTCAGCTGTGACTATGGTTCCTTGTTTGTCCCCAGGCCACATTGTTTTACCACAAGCTCGAGGAAGTTTAAAAGACCTGATTGCCCTCAGCAAGCGTCCACCAGGTGTTTTATGTGGCAGGTGGAGGTTTGATTGGTAGCAGGTGGCAGACAGTTCAAGCACTCATTTAAACCCATAACCCAGCAAGACCGGGGACAGTCCATTTTAGCGGCTGACTACACCAACACATCCCAGCGGAGATGAGTCTTGCTCGAGAAGGATGACACAGTGCTTTGAGTTGGTCTCAGTTCAGTCATACTGACCTTCATTCTACAAGGTTGTTTGGGTTTATGACTATAGTTACAGCCAGAATTGAGTACAGCGCGATTACATTTTAACCGACTAATTCACAATAATAAATGAAGGTTTCTGGTTCCTTTTCATTTCATTTTTATGCAGTTTACACGATTTAAACATGAAACAATGGCATGAGCTTCATACAAACATAAATTGTCATTTAAAATATAATTGTAGCATATAGAGCTATGATAGAATAAAACCCTAGAACTCAAATAGACTCTTATTTTCATTCGCTATGTCAGTACCGAGCTAACCTAAATCTCTGTCTATCCAGAGATATAGGGGTGTGTTGTGCCCTTTTAATTACAACAACATTATGTTAATGTTATATGAAAATTTTTCCCCTTTCAACCATATAACATGATCTCCATAAAGTTTTAGCCAATATAGAGAGCTGCAAAACCTAAAACCTAAAGATTTGTTGAATTAGTTAGCATTTTAGCTCTTCTGGTTCCCTTGTCTCGAAGTCAATGGGTTTCTTGAATGGGTTTTTGGTTAGATGCCTGTGGTTAACACAAGCTCAAGAAATTTTAATGTTTTATTCTTTGACATAAAATACACCAGTAAATACTATAGTTGTGATTTCTTTAAACTTTTATGTGTCCTAAAAAAGGCTGGTTGCTATCAAGTGGTGAACAAAAAGTATGAGTATCATAAACTTTTGTCCGTTATTTTTTGCAATAATGTAAAAGCCAAAGTAAAAATACCTATTGGCTTCTTGTCGCAGGAACCAGGGGCTGCTCATTTCCAGGTTGGCCTACAAAAAGACGTCATCCCTGCAATTTTCTACTGTTAGCCCTGCTAGCAGCATGGCACTAGCAATGGCACTGCTGGTCTGCTGGTCCACCACTTTGGTCCAGATTGTATTCATGTACCCCTCAGGGTGAATTGTAATAAGTTTTGTGAATTTCCCTATAGTCCATCCATCAAGTCAAAATTATGTCATTATTTTTGATCAAATACATGCAAAACTCATGACATTACCATTACCCTGATTTTTTCTTTGTATTTTGTGCGAATTAGCAAATGCACGCTAACACACTAAGATGAACATGCTCAACATTATACCTGCTCAACATCAGCACGATAACATTGTCAGTATGAGTATGTTACATACCAACATTAGCACTGAACCACCGCTGTGCCTAAATACAGCCTCACAAAGTTGCCAGCAGTAAACTGGCTGTAAATTACTGGCCTTGTTTATTTACAAGGTCAAGAATGAACTTTCATGACTACTACTTGTGATACACTCCCAGTATACCTTGGGTTGATGTCTTAGTTCATCTTTCCCAGATCAAATCTATCCATCATTGGCTGGTTTTAAGTGTCAAACTGTATCTAATCTCAGTCTGGTATGGCATACAAGTCATGATTATTACATATACATAAGAAAACATCCTACCACATTTGTTCAGCTACATGAAATGTGTAAAAATGTTCTCTCCCTCATCAAAAGCCTTGCCCTACAAGATCCAACTGTTTGGTGGACCGTTTTCTTCTTTCCCATCTGTGAAATCATTCAAGTGCGGAGGAGGTCTGAAGGAGTCAGTTTACTTCCTTGTTGTCACACTGACTGCAGCAGCTGTAAAGCCAGAAAGGCCAGGCCCTGACAAAAAAACTCATAGGCAGCGTGAGCAAAGCTGAATGCAAGGGGGTTAATTGCAACTTAAATGTACAATACCAGTGAAACTAAATTTTATCAGAGTAACTCCCCAGCACCTGGTGATAACATGAGGACAAAAAATGGTGCAGACTTTCAATTTTGAACTTTCAGCAATATCTGCTGAATGCAAGGGGGTTAGCAATACCTGCAGAAAGTATTAAAGGCCTGAATGGATTCACTTCCATTTGAAATCTGGCATTAATATGGGAATGAGTGTTATAAGCCCTTTGAGGAGTTGATGTGCAGATTGCAAATGAAGTTTACATGGCAGAAGTGAACTGACCAGAGAGAATGTGAATTCATTTTGAAAGGAGATGAAAAGAGGATGTCTAATGTTGGGGTTCCCTTAAATACCTCCTCTGCTTTTTACAGGACATGGAAGGTTTGAGGTCAGGCATGAGGGGGCTGTCGTATGTGAGCCTTCAAGTAATGCGTGGAGGGTTTTTTTTCTCTTCAACTTTGACCTCACCACTATAACTCTTGTTTGCCCACCCATCACTCTCTCTGCAGGGACCCCACTACCTTTGTGTCTTGATGAAGACAGAAACAGGGATGGGAAGAAAAGATAGTGTCAGTGGCCACCTTTTCTACCATACAGCATCTGCAGAGAGAAACATACAGAGGTAGTTGCAGTCATGGAAGCAGTATTACTGTGGTATGTGGACCTGGGACTGAAAGGAAACAACACTTTCCATACTGGAAAAAAGAAGTGTGGAGATTCCTCCCTCCTGAACGCTCTGCCAGTTGACATTCATCATACCGAAATAAAACTGCAGCAGCAACCAAAGCAATTTCAGAGAGGTGGGGTTATTGCAGGAAAGTGATGGGAGGAGCTGAAAGGGTTGAAGTCTCAGATTTCTGTTAGTGTTAATATTAATGCCACAGTTTGTCGTATACAAATCTTTTGCGGGGCTTAGCCATTTTGTGCTTTGAGAGTGTGGAGACGTCACTGCCAGCATACTAACATTAACATTCTCAGTCTAGCTCTCAGATGGACTTCAAATGGATACAAAGTGGTTTTAAGGGGTATCCTGCTTTTTGTTCACTGAAGTTCATTGAACCTTTTTTTCTTTGTCCCATTTTGTTTCATTTTCAAACTGCACATCCTTTACCACAAAGGTTGGTTACGGATGGAGCGCATTGTCTCTCTTTGCTCTAGTGTGTGTTATCCAGGGCTCTGAGTGCATTTTCCCAGATGTGTAATGATATATGGCTGTGTTGAACTTGCCCCTAACCAGCCAGAGAGGGAGAGAGAGAGAGAGAGAGAGAGAGAGAGAGAGAGAGAGAGACTCCAGACAGCTGAACTCACTTAAATGTGTTCCTCATGTGTGCTGTAATATGGAAAAGATTTCAGCGCTCGCCCCTCCACTCGCCATGACTGAGCTCAGCTTAACCCTTCAAGAGCCAGTACACACTGACAATACTAAACAGGATTAAGGCTGCTTCACACAGCCTGCAAGTCCTGCGTTGTCCATCTTGTGCATGGTAGTAAACTTGTATTCAGTGTATGGTAAACTTTCAAACATTTCCTTACACTATTCCCCCTTAAACAAAAGCTGCCAATTTGCCAGTATCACATTTACTGCAGTCAGATGCTAACTTTTGATTTAACGAAGAAAAACGACAGCTAACTTCAATAAAAAACTTAACTTAAAAGAGGAAAGATTAACTAGTACGCTATGTCTGTGGACAATGTGCTTCATAGCATTTTTTTTTTCTGAAACAAATCATACAATCCACAGTGATGTGTATATGTTGACTGCCAAAGAGAAACTAAAGACAGATATGAAGCATAGACCAAGAAGATAAAGGTTTGCTATGCTTCCTTACAACAAAGAGGTATTTGATATATATATATATATATATATATATATATATATATATATATACATACATACATTTTGTGAGTTTACTTTAAAATATTGTGTTGGCCATAAAATATTGAACCTTGTGTCATATGCACATAATAATTTCCACACATTAAAAAAAAATCACCTTCCACTGGATGATACTAATGCTGCTAAAGCACTGATGATGAAGTTGAGTCTTAACAAATTGAATATTTCCCTATGACAGAGGAATCATGTTGGGGGTTAAATTATCAATATATTGATGTGAGTATTAATATAAATATGCTCTGAATATGACTGAAATGAATGAATCAAACAATGATGCACTAATTTTGAGAAGTTATTTAACAACTGAGTTACAATTCACCCAGAATTATTCATTATTAATTTTGGGGAACTAGTTTATTTGCTTCTTTTGTTTGTTTGTTTGTTTGTTTGTTTGTTTGTTTTTTGTTTTTGCCAAGCTTTTTAATACCACTTTGATATCCAAAAGTCAAATATGAAACTAGAGCAGCTAGCACAGCTTAGTATGAAGACTGGAAACAGGGGGAAACAGCTAGCATGGCTCTGTCCAAAAGTAAAAGAAAAATCTACCTAACCACAAATAGTTGTCTTTACTTACTTATGATTTTGTGCATAGTAAACCATGAAGGTATAACATGTTAATTAGTGTGTTTTAGAGGCGTTGGTATAGGTGGACTTTTGTTGTGATATACAGATAAACCAATGTAAACCAGTCTAGTCAATTTGAAATATATTCCTACATTGAAACTATGAAAATCTATTCTCCAAATAAACTCTCCATATTTAGTCATAGTGGATGAAGAGAAACACCAAACTGAAGGACAGTCATTGAACAGTGAACAAATAAACAACTGCATGCAAATGTAAATGGTTATCAGTTATCTGTAACAAGTGTCGTTTTGTCAAAGCTCTGAAACATACATCAGATTATGTTGCTTTGCTTTATTTTATTTATTCATCAGCGGCCACATTTAGCCTGGCCTAAGTGTGTCATATTTACCAAAAAGAAAGCTCATTGTGATCTGCATTCCCCGGCCAGGTTGATGTTATTCATTAAAAGAAACTAACAAGACATACAAAGAGCCAATTAAACAATATCAAAGCAAAAACTGAATTGAGACATTTCCTCATTTTGAGAACAATCCTGATTTCCCTTAACTCAACCTTCCTTTGCGTATTTATGCACCCTTTCAAAAGAAAAAAAAAAAGACATTAAAAGAAAAAATATACATATATGGACAGTCTCTTGCTCTGCTCTTATGAGTTGGACTTTTTTTCCTGTCGAAAACCACAGCTCAGCTCTATCTAGCAATTAACTGCCTGCCATGGACTCTGGTGACATTGTGTGGGGGATATTTCTGTCACGTTTATTATGCCTTTGCTGACCAGACTGTGAGTCATGTGGACACACAGGCAAATCTAACCATGTGTTAGTCCCAGCCAAGGGAGGTTCCCTACTTTGACTTTCATCCTTCTACTTTTTCAGGATTCTCACGTTCTTCCTAGTCACTTTGGCTCTTTCATTGACAGAAAGGGTTTTTGGGGGGGATTGTTTTTGCTTTTTGATAAAGCCCCTGAAGAACAATACAAGAAAGCTGCAAGAAGAATTGTTCACTAGAGCGTCGGTTTGAAAGGTGGAAGGACAACTCCTCTCTGACTCATCTTCTCCACCATACTCGCTTGTATCGCCTGACACATATTTATACTCTCTCTCGCCCCTATCTCACACTCCCTCCCTGCACCCACTCCCAAACTGACATTACACCAACTCTTCAATAACCCCGCCCCCCTAAAGTCTAAACACTCAAGATCTATATTCCGCTGGAAACTGCATGCAGATGTGGTAACCTGACGGAGTAAAGACTGACAAGGAGGAAGAGACACAAAGGCAGAGATGGTGATGGAGGCTCAGGGAGACACTGCAATGATATGAGAAACGTGGGGTAGGAGGGAAAACAGGAAAAGCAAAAGAAGGACAGGAACGGGTGAAGAAGAGGCGTTCCATACACATAGACACATCACAAACTTGGCCAGAGCGTTGTATAATTTGAAGCACTTAAAGTAAATGAGCTCTCCTTAAAAAGCCTCGCCTGTCTTTTACTAGTTCTCCCCCAGTTCCTTCCTTCCTGGGTGCTACACAGCAGGGTGAACGTGATGCCGGTGGCCTCCGCATGCTGATATGCGCTCAGGCCTGTCAGGGCCAACAAGAGAGCTGAATTCTTTCACTCGGCCTGCCTTTTTGATCACATTTAAACACTTGTGCAAGTGCCAGCAACATACAGGTTCTCTAAACAGCAGAGAAAGGGTTGCTATAGAGCATCAATTCACGCTTAAGAAATAAATCAGCGCGCTTAAATATTGCACTTTCTGTAAACAGCTGCTGTTGCTGATTGACTGTCTGAAGGAGCAGTGGTTCACATATCGCCTTTAGAAAATAAAGACTTGTTGTATTGCCGCCTCATTTAGCCTGCCTACCAGCCGTATCCAAGCCAGTACCACCTCGTGTTGTGCTGTCAAGCTTTGTTCAAATCCCAAAAAATGCATGCTAAAGTTAAAAAATACACATCAGAGTACTTGTCTTTGCGTTATTTCATTTTAGCAATACTTTGTAATTGTTGATAAAAGAACCGACAAAAACCTTTGTCTTAAAAACACAGCTAACACGGTCTGCACGATAACTGACAGTGGCAAACTTAAGCCGCTGCTGCGTAACTTAACATTACTAAATCTACACTGTGTGCTTTCGTATAAAGCAACTGACTTGACTGGTCACATAGTCTCCTTTTGACAGTCACCCAGTCAATCGCTGTGTAGTTTAAGATGTATCCCACTCTCGTGTCTGTCCAGTTCATGTGATGCAGTCACCAGCCGCTGGTTAGCTTAGCTTAGCGCAATGAATGGAAACAGAGGGAAACAGCCTTAAGTAGAGCCACAAACCAACCTGTAAGACTACAATGGGTTGTTTTTGCACTTCATTTTTTGAGCAGATTTGAAAAGCAAGTTCTGGTTAGGTGAGTTGTTTCACTTTTGAACAGAGCCAAGCTAACAGGTTTCTCTCTGCTTCAGGTCTCTGTGCTAAGCTAACCGGCTTCTCAGGATGGTAGCTGCTAATTCTCACTTTGCTACACTCCACACCTTAAAATTTCAATATTTCAATGACGTTTTTATTTAAGCGTTTTCATCATAGACCAGCTCATAGTTTCTAGCTTTTCCAACAGGACTCCTGAGTGGAAAGTTCGTTGCGAGCGTTCAGAGCAAAACTGCCTGGAATATAGGCTGTAATTTGAAAACCTCAACCGCCCCTGCATGTCTGCTGATGTGTGTGTGTGTGTGTTTGTGTGTGTGTGTGTGTGTGTGTGTGTGTGTGTGTGTGCCTATAGTGCACTGTTTAATTAGGGCCTATCTCTGTGTGTGAGTGTCACAGAGGGCAGTGTGTCTGAAGCCTCTTTTATCCATCTCTCCCCGCTTCCTTCAAACCTTCCTTTAAACCATTTTTTCAAAATCTTTTCTCATCTCTGCCTTCTGTCTCTTTGCTTCAGCCGGTGAAAGGATTATAGGTGTGTGTGTGTGCTCCTCCTCTTTAATCACTAACTCTCTCCTTCTCTCTCTATCACTAAACTTCCCCTGCAGACAGCTGCCAGTGTCCAAGTGTGTGGGCCACATCTATTCTAGTCACTTTATTTTACTGTATGCTTTAAAATCCAGAAGAAAGGGTATGTTGATGCTTAGACTCAGGTTGCACAACAAAAAAAAAAATGCTTTGAAACAAAACATTTTAATTTCAGAGTTAACTCTCTGAGTTACCTGGGTAACTGGTGACATAAATAAAACATACACAGTATGGATCTAATACTCAAAGCTGTGGTACAGTACATACACACAGGTGACAAAATAAATGCAAAAAGCAAATGTAGATCACCACACACTGAGATGTGTGTGTTAACAATGTATGTTGATATCTCTCAGGTTTAGGTTTGTGAACCTGATGAGATACATCGTTCACACAGCTGCATTTTTTTTTTTTTACAAGTACAAGCATCCAGATATATGTAAATCTTCTGCTCTTGTTTCCATATTAAAACCCCATATTAATTTGTCACCTGCTTGTTGTCACATTTCTGAATTTGAAGTTTTTGGCTTTTTAAACCAGTGTCACATTGTCACAGAAGCCGTTTTTATAAAGTGTGACCACCAGACGTTCTCACGTGGAGCTGTATGTACTGTGCCACATCTATCTGGGCTTTGGTATCATGGATAGAGTTGCCTGCACAGAGCATCTGCTATGCTGCACATTAATATGTCTTACAGTCAAAAATACTGACACTCAGCAGATGTTTTTCATGCCTCACATTACATCAGTTGAAGCGTTAGCATCTAATCTTCTCTGTTTGTAGCCACAATATGACTTCATAACATCAGATATTTTCCTATCAAGGATGCAATAGTTCTACTTTTCCATCTCAGCATACAGCAGTTGATCAAATCTTGTTTCCTCCTCGACTCCTTAGTTGTGCACTGTTTCCTTACCAGCTGGCTGACAGGTGGACAGCCACCCCTGACATGAGAGCACCCGCTCCACCCATAATCCTTAGTGCTTTCTTCTGCATCAGAATGGAAATATGAGACCCAGTGACTGAGGCCAGCGAGGAAACAACTTAGACAGCCAATCAGAGCGCAGCACATCTGGAGGAATCTGTCTGCAGGCCCAGCTGGTAGCACTATGGGAGACAGAAGAGGAGAGGAGCAAAATGTAAGATTCAAAATGGCTGAAGAATTTCGAAAATCTTCAGGTCAAGGGATGAATATATATGATCTGGTTATATTTCACTCCTTTTCCTTTACTTTTTGCCTCTGAAAACTTGTATTGACGAAAAGTTGAGCTGCGGTCGGGTTAACTCAACTTCTGCCAGATCCATCTGCAATTGTTTCCTACGAGCTCAGTGTAATATGTCACCGTGGTTAAAGATTTGGTTCTTTAATCTACCAACACAGCCCACAGCAGCTGAAGGTGGAGCAGCAACAACAACCTCTGCTGACCTTCAATCAAGAAGCAAAGTTTTCAGACATTTAACACGACCTCAAGTATCTGTCTGGTCCCAGTGATAAATGTTTTAACCCACAGGACACCTTCACATTCTTGAGGAAAGGGGGTTTGGTCTACTGAAAATGCCAATTAAAGCATTTGCAGTTATTTACTTGAAAGCGTAGTATAAGAGTAATATCAGTGGAGCATTTTAAACTCAAGTTAAACTGGTGTTTTTTATTGAGTTGTATCCGCTGCCCTGTCCATGACCCTTTAAGAGTTGCATAAAATCATTCATATTTCTTTACCATCTAATAAATGTTTTGGGTTTTTTTTGTAAATAAAGAAACAAGTCATGTTTCTGAATGTCTATGAAGTGCAACTCTTCACTGGGATGACACATGATTGGCTGTTTCATGTGGAATGTGTCTGAATCAAGAGACAAAAGTCTGATGATGTGGAGCTTCGCAGCCATCTTTGATTTCCTACGCCGCCTGTCTGGTGTCTCCAGCTACTTCAAGGCTTCAGCTCCTCAGCAAACATGAGAATGTAACTCTGCAGTGAGTGGGAGCTCTGCCATCTTTAAAACACATTTCATCTCACTCGCCCCTCCTCCTCTTTTTTCTCTTTCTATCTCTCTAGTTTGACTCAGGGAAGAGTTGAGGTAAAGCGGTCGGGAGTGTCCAATAATTTATTTTTTTTTTTTTGGCACAGAGGGGGAGGACAGAGAACAGGCCTGTCTGTAGGAAGGAAATAAGTTTTGTGCAGTTATTTGAGAGAGGATCAGTAAACTGTAAGAGAATAGAGCCAGGATGTAACCCGTCCTCATTCTGCATGGCCCACTGATCACTAATAAACATGCCTTTAGTACAACATGCCGCAAAAAAAGAGTTTTAGAACAAAGTAGAATAATTCAGACACAAGCTGAGTTAACCATAAAAAAGGGTGTTTAAACATGCAGTGCATCGCTGTATTTTGCTTTAAAATACTTATATGACTGTGTGGGTGTGTAAGATGAGGTGGTATGAGGGCCACGCTCAGTGTTGTTGGAGTGGTAGTAGAGTAGATGACATGTCTGGTCATGTGGGCAGGTAAGAGCTGCTAAGGGGGTGGGGGGGGGGGTTGAGACTAGGTCTCTCCTTCACACCTGTCTTTTGTCAGACTGGATCTCCAGCAGTATTTGTGCGTTGCATGTGAATCACTGCATTCCACTGAGACTTGCTTTTGGTTTGTTCAATATCCATAAACTCTCAACAGATCAAAGCCGTTTGCATGAACTGTTACAGAAAGAGGGACAGAAACATAACTTTATTTTGACACACAGGGAAAATGGTTGGAAAATCTTTAGGAAATGCTTGGTGCATATGTGCAAAAAAAAAAAAAATGGCACAAAATCTACTTGGTAGCATGAAGGGTATTGGAAGAAGCCACACACTGCCTAAAATAGCAAAGCGCCACCAGAAAACCTTCAAAATCAATATAAAATAAGGCTGAGTTATCTTTTTTTGTCTATAAATCCGCGCGTAAAAACGACACAGTACAGGTCCAACTCCAATAGATCAACAACGTTTTACTAGCTAATCCTAAACTGTGTCTTAAGTTATGATAAGTTACTTTTCCTATAAAATCCAGCACAGGAGAGAAGACCCAGGCTCTCCCGGTGCCAGTTGATGCCCATCTGCGCGCACCAAAACGGGCACATTTTTACGCACAAACCTAAACTGCGCACAAAGTTGCACGCTGGGCGCCTGTATCTCGGCAGTGACACTCCGGATTCACTGCAGCCCGTAAAAGAGGGAAAAAACGTAGGCCTTCTTCTCCCTTTTAAACCTCGACGCTGTCCACGTCCTCAAAAAGAATGGATCTAATTAAAACGTTGCACTCGTCATCATCGCCAAAGCTTTGCCAAACGGTTTCTGGTGGAGAGGAGGCTGGGAGATGCAGGACCACATGACTGAGTCTGAGCTGCAGAGGGATGGGAGTCAGATTGGGTTTCTCTTCTCCGATTGGCCGGTGGGCTGACTTTTGACACGCAGACCAGGGACCCTCCTGCCGTATAAATAGGCCTGATAGAACTTTATTATTCTAGCATCACGGCAGCAGGTTTCTGCTAAGTTTGGAGTTACTCTTGTCACCACAACTGTATGCCTGCTTGAAGGTGGTTTAAAAACAGGGGCTCAGCAGCACAAGGAGTCTGCATGTCTGCTTAGACATGCTCAGCTTTGTGGATACCCGGATTCTGTTGCTGCTTGCAGTAACTTCATACCTAGCATCATGTCAATGTAAGTTTGAATATCTGCTCTTTTTTTTCTGTGATGGATATCTTTTTTTTCGGGTCCCACTGCTTGAGGATCTTGCGCTTGGCTTTTGTTTGGGACTTACATCAAGGTCAACGTGAAGACAGCTCAAAGCACTGCTGAATTAAACTCATCGGATTGAGCTCATGCAGAGGATTCTTCACTTTTTTTTTTTTTTTCCAAGGATACAATTATTATCATTTGATTAGTTTCCCGAGAGGGAGAAGTTGCACTCATGAAAAAAAAAGAAAAGTTTTGTCGCTTTGATAGAGACGTATTAGTAGTCGATCTTGTGCCTTTTCAAAGCTTTAAATGCATGAAAATTGGCTAAATGTGGATTTTCTTTCAGACATAGGATGAAAAACTTTGTGGGGCGTTGTACACATTGTTCCATCCAGACGTCCAGGGAATGACGCTTTATTATAGGAAACTGCATTGTCTCCCTCTGGTGGCCATGGGTGCAAACATCTCCTTGGCACCACTTAAATTTTCTCCCCCTTGAAGAGACAAATCTGTTTATCAGAGCTTTAGTAAAAATGACAGTGAATTAGAACATATTTCAGTAATTTTTTTGATTTTTAATCTAAATGTCCTCTGACTTTCTGAACATAGGTTAACGTTTAACTCACAGAGCAATTTTAAGATGAGATCACAGGATACGCATTTGATTTGAACTCCTCTGCAGCTTTTTCATCACTATAGTACATCAAATAGGGAAATAAATAGGCTCACATCACTTTGAAGGTCCAACTGCGCCGCCTTGTGGTCCAGGTCGGGCACGACACGTTAGAGTTCATAGGGAGGTCCCATGTGTGCCAAGGCCAGTCATGACCAGCTGCTCCAGATTCAGAGAGGTCAGCTGATGTCCACCTGCAGCCAGGTGTAGATATGAGATACTACCGTCAGCCACGCATGAAGGACGCAGTCATCGAGATTAAAACAGCTTAACAATCCTGTATAGCAACTGTCTTTGTAATTGGACTGAAAAATCACCTTTTTGCCATGGTCTTATCACCTTTGTATGCACCTTTCCTAATGTTGTATCATCAGTAACAGATGTCATACAGTCACCAGTAGTAGGGGTGTGCAGTAGCAGGCCAACTATTCCTGTCCCAAGGGCATAAACTACCTGTTCAGGCCTGTTGGCAGCTTGAGTCTTTATATCTGGAATGCTATTGAACGCTGAGATTCACGTCACAGAGTCAGACAGTGTGCTGTGATTCACACACTCTGCACAGACGGCCCGCAGGTACACTAATAGACATGGGCTAAGAAGGGATACACAGCAGGCAGGCTGTCAACAAATAAACAATGCGGGAAGGCTAATTGTTTAATGCGTGGCTGAAACATTTGATCAGCATTTCCCGACAGAGGTGATAAGCGTAGTTACGTTCAGACAGACTCGTGGCAAAGTGTTTGTGCCACGCATGAAGGCTGAGGCCCTGACTCATACACATAAACGCAGAGAGCCTGGCTGAATATTCTCTGCAGTGCGGTTCTCTTTGAACATGCGATTATTAAATGTTAACGTGGTTATTGTGCATCATGACTTTCTCCATGGAGACATTCACTTCTTGTTTCTGCATAACTGAGTTACTCCTCATCCTGTGTGCAAACTTTTACAGACTTTTTTTGTCATGCAGAGGAGCAAACAACACTTTCCACTGACCTGTAGCAGGATGTTAACACATTGAACAAGTTATACAGAGGGATAGAAATGACATTGTTTCTTTTTCAGGTGACTGTTTTGTTCTAAAATTGCTTATGGTGTTCTAACGGAGTATTCCCTCTTCTCCCCCCCACCCTCCTCTTCTCCCTCTTCCTCCTCCTCATCTCTCCAACGCCACAGACTCGGTTAGTACACACGCATGCAATCATGAAAGCAACACATCTTAAAGAGAGCTTTACCTTGTCACTTTTGCCTTTTGCCTTTTGCACGCTGAGAGCTGTGCCATGACAGGAGAGACTTGTCGGCTCCTCTTGACCATTTGAGCAATCTCAACGAAGGCAGAGCATTTCATTTAGGAGTGTCTGTCCCTGAACCAAAGTTATTTCTTGCAGTTTTCTCCCTTCCTGTCCACGGATAGGTGAGGGTCCGATTGGCTAAACGTTTGTGTCAATGAAAGCTAAAACCGCCGTGCTGAGGCACCCGTGGGGCCTGGCACAAAGGATCCTTTCTGAGGACCACAGAGAGGGGGCAGAGGGAGGTTTGCTCCTAACAGCTGGCTTTGGGTCAGTTTGGAGTTTTCCTGTGCTTCTTGATCTGGATTTGATTTAGGAAGTGGAAGCTGGTCTCAAACCAGTTTGAGGTCTTCTCAAATAAAACTTAGAGAAACAGTTAGTTGAATTATTAATGAGTGCAGGACTGAGGCCTGTTGAGATTGCCTGAAATGAAACAGCTCTCAGCATGGTGTTACAGCTTCAGCAGCAGCAGCATTTTAGTATTTTAAAGGTGCAGTACGCACTGTGTGGTTCTGGTACCATGTCAGAACTTTTATTGTACCGTGGACTAACATGCTCTTACTAAGAGATTGTTGAGTCTGCTTTGGGATGCTCTATCATGCTGCTCCATAAAGCATCTCTGTGCACATGTGGATCATTTGCATCACATTGCTCTGCTGTACTTAAATTTAAATCCTGTGTCTGCATGGGCATGTTTTATGTATTTTGGGTATATATACTGTCACATCATTGCATGTTTAGCTTTTTAAAAAAATTTTTTTTTTTTTTTTACAATGGCCACTTATTGTCACGCATGCAAAAGATAAGCTGGATGTTCGATATAGCCTACACTTTAAATGACCTGAGAAACCCTGAAAAGACTGAATAAATAAATTTTACATTTATTTATCTTCTTTTCTGTTTAGGGAAGAGTCAAGGTGAGCACATAATGTTGTTCTTATGTGTCATTTAGCACCTAGAGTGTGGCATATCAGACATAAAACAAGAAAAATAGCTTAGACTGGAGAGCATCTTGATGACATCTAGTCTAATCACTGAAATGTGTCTTAACTTGCTTGTCCTCTCACTGTAAGGTCAAGTTAGTTCACATACACATTTTATTGATATGAACATGAACTAGATGGTTTGATTGCAAGTCAAATCTGGTTTTTGTGATTTGCTTGGATGATATTTTGCTTAGTTCAGATGACACTGGCCTGCCTTGCTAGAGCAACAGTTTGGAGTTGACATGTTGTTAAAGCAATAAGCTGAGCTGAGCCATCTGCTCTGTGTTTTGGTCTGACGGAGTGATTTCTCTGCCGCAGGGTCCCAGAGGAGACAAAGGACCTCGAGGTGACAGGGTAAGCTGAACTGAAACTCTGCGGCCTTTGATCAAATGTGTGATTTAATTATTAGGTTACACATATTTATGAAGCATCTTTGCTACAGTGTTTGTTGATGTCATTTGACCTTTTACCCTCAGTAGGCCACACCCCTTTGTTTACATCACCCACAGCCTTAGTGCTGATGATGATAGTAACAGTAATGTGAATAGATATGATAGATGATATTCAGCATTGAACTGATTTTATTATAAAAAGGATTTAAAAGGATTTTTTTTGTACAATATTCCCTTTCTTCACTGTTGTTGAAACTAAGATTATGGTCATCATTATTTACAATAACACAATTTGCCACGACAGTGATACATCTTTATCTGTTTCATACATCTCTAATGTATGTATTTATTTATGAAATAGAAATTGATGAGTCTTTCAGCTCCTGAGAGAGCTAAACAGAGCTCATGTTATAGCAGCGTCCTCAGCCGACAGCATCTGTTCATTCCATAACAGTGTTACTCACTTCATCATCTGTGTTTTACAGGGTCCTCAAGGCCCTAATGGAAAAGATGGCAAACCCGGACTCCCTGGCCCCCCTGGTCCCCCTGGTCCCCCTGGACTCGGAGGAGTAAGTCCACTGTTTATACTTGCAAAACAACCAGCTTAGACGCACTGTGTCTTAAGCAAACATGGTCCAAAGACTTTGATAGTGCAGCACTGGCTGTAATATGACTTCAGGTATTTCTTGTGATGCAAACTGTGCAGAATACGCAGCAAAATGTGTCTGTGTGACACGTGAATCTGACCCACATTTGGCCCAGTGCAGGCTGCAAGCTGTGACAGCATCCAGCCAGTCTCATTCACATTTCCCTATGCTGCTGTGTCACCCTGACAAGTCCTATAAAACACATTACAGATGTTTTTTGTTAACCTCTGTTGACCTCGCTGTCTAATTAGTGATGCTATATCCCCATGACCTTTGACCTGTTGTCCTTTATCAATATGACCTTAAGGCCATTATAAAACCCAACCCAGTTTGAAACATAACTAGGTTACAATGTTACCATTTAAATAAAAAACTGTTTTAAAAATATTTTTTATATATATATATATATATATATATATATATAGTCTATGTCCACTTTCTAGTTTTTTCATGTTTAGTTTTGTCATGGCACAGGTTTGGATTTATTTATTTGAGTCTTGTGCCCTGTTTGCCTAATAGCCCTGATATGTTATATTAATAGAGGTTTATGAGTCTGTACGAATGTATTAATCAGTGGTTTATTTTTACTTTTCAACAGAACTTTGCTGCTCAGTACGATGGTGTAAAAGCTCCTGATCCCGGCCCTGGACCCATGGTGAGTGCCCCTCTCTTTCTGCCACACACACACACGCACAACACTCATACACAAATAGACGCACACATAAACACTCAACAACGCTGGTAACACCATAGGACACGTTTCCTGACAACCATACCAGTCCATGTCTGTCAATGCATTGAATATTGATTTCAGTCCTGATACAGTTTCATTAATGCTTATGGCAGAAAATACTTTAGTGTTGATGATTGATCATTAACTTGTTTCTCCTTCTCAGGGTATGATGGGTGCTAGAGGCCCTCCCGGACCTCCTGGACCTCCTGTAAGTGCCAACGCCATATCATGATTTGACTTGACCGATTACTTATTCCCATAACCTCAAAATGCAATCTGCTGTTGCAGTTGTTGTGCTGTCTACATCAGGACTAATTACTGTGCCTCCTCTCATTGAACAGGGAGCCCAGGGACACACAGGACACGCTGGTGAGCCCGGAGAGCCCGGACAGACTGTAAGATCATCCTCCAAAATATTACACAATTCTTCAGTTTGTTATGTGAATAGAACTGGAAGGATTAGGTATCACTGTCTTTGTCAGACTCACTCAGGTGACACCATCTTGATAACTGAAATTATTTGTCCTGTATGATCTTAATGCTCTCGTTTTCTATCCAAAGGGTCCCGTTGGTCCTCGTGGCCCCCCTGGACCTCCCGGCAAATCTGGAGAGGATGTATGTACCTTTTTAAATTTTATACAGGAACTTTTTAATGGCAATGAGTTGTTGCTATAGTTTCTTGTTGCTTAAATTTCAGATGTTAAAGTCTGTTTTGTTGACTCACAGGGTAACAACGGCAGACCTGGCAAGCCCGGAGACAGAGGTGCCCCCGGCCCTCAGGTAAGAGACTTTCACCAAAAGATGAAGAATGACATAAACAGATACAAACACACATTCGTGGTGTAAATATGGACAATATCTTATTAATATTCTCTTGGCTTTGAATTGCAGGGTGCTCGTGGATTCCCCGGAACCCCTGGACTTCCAGGAATGAAGGGACACAGAGTGAGTCCTGTTCTGCTGTTCTGCTCTAAAGCAGAATAAAATGGAGGAAAAGACACACCTGTGCTGCATAAAAAAATTTAAAAAAAAACTTAAGTGTTAAGGCACATTGTGCCCCATAATGTCCACCACTGGGGGAGATTATGGCTGCTACTGAAGAATTTCCTCCCTGTCTTGCACGAGGACTCCTTGTGGAAAATGAGAAAGTGGCTGGATTGACAGAAAATACAGAGCGTTACTGCTGGCATCTCTGAAATCACTTCATGGTGTCCTCCATATAAGCAAGAGCCAGATGTGAATCCCCCTCTGAAACCACCTTTGAGGATAGACAATCTTTCTTACTGGGGAAATAACTTCTCATATGAATGGATGGATGTCTCTTCTACCATGTGAATTATTAATACAAAGATCAAAAAGTCATATTTCTTGTTTTGCCACAAACCAACTCCCGTCTTGTCTAAAAGGCATCCATATCACCTCAGTTTGTCCCTTATATCTTCTTTTCTCTCTTGATCTCTGGAGTAATATCCATTTTATCCTGCTATCCATGATGTAACATCTGGTTGGCCTAATCTCTATAAACACCTTCAATCATCACTTTCTCTGTGTCTTTCAGGGTTACACTGGTCTGGATGGACGCAAGGGAGAGCCTGGTGCCGCTGGCCCCAAGGTAAGAAGGACACCTTCCTCATGACTGCAACCACAAACACACCTACTGATTTTTTTTATTTCACGTAGGTGCAATGTCGATGTCAGCCTAATGAAGATATCAAAGGTGATATCTGATTTTAGATCACAGTTTGCAACCTCCCAAAAGAGGAGAGTTATCTATTTTAGTTTCTACAAAGATACATGTATTTAGGAATATAGCAAATATAAACTGGAATAATAAAACGCACACAACTCAGAATTCAGTGTAGCATTACCAACAGTTTTTTTTTTCACTCAGTTGTTACAATCAACTTCTCTATTTGATCTATTAACCTATAATACTGATGCCAGATGCTTCATCACCCTAATCCACCTTCTCCTGCTTCTTCTATAGGGTGAGCCTGGTGCCCATGGAGCTGCTGGAAGCCCTGGACAGGCTGTAAGTTTTTTCTTGTCACAGGTCTCACAAGTAATCACCATTTTCAGCCAATGGCCAGTTATTGGAATTTGTTTTATATCAACCCTTCACAAATGTATTATATACCAAAACTGTATAATATCCCACATTTTTCTCATCACCTGTGTTTTTCATGTATCCTCCTTTTAGGGATCTCGTGGAATGCCTGGTGAGAGAGGTCGTCCTGGCCCTGCTGGACCCGCTGGTGCTCGTGGTGCTGATGGCAATGTTGGACCCGCTGGCCCTGCTGTGAGTAATGGCACTTTAATCCCCTCTTGTGATAGTGATGAAGGGCCCATGTCAGACAAAAAAACATTTTCAATCTTTGACCTTAATATGAACTTTGACCTGTATGGCATACATTCTGACATTATGTCTACTGTTCCTCTACTCAGGGTCCTCTTGGTGCTGCTGGTCCCCCAGGTTTCCCCGGTGGCCCCGGCCCTAAGGTGGGTGTGATATCGCTTCCTGTGTCTTGGCAACATTGCCTCACAAAGAGGTTCATGTGTAGAGTCACAAAATTAACATAGAGTGTAACCACTGTAACCATCTTTCAGAAGTCATTCTCTGTTATTTTAAATCTGATGCAGTGTCATCAGTGTCTGTGAAGTGTTCAGGGATTTTCTCATATATAACATATGTAGCATCTCCAGTAACTCTGGACTGTTCTTTTTTAAAATAAATAGTCCATCCATTGCAAGCATTCACATTTAAGATATCACTTAACAGCTGTGATATTGTTTGAGTTGCCAATGCTGCTTTAACCATAACGCAATCATCCATCAGGTGTTAATGATACTGTATATGACTTTGAGTGTGTCTCTACTTTGACAGGGAGAGATTGGACCTGTTGGAGCTACCGGCCCAGCTGGACCTCAGGGAGCTAGAGGAGAGCCTGGTGCCAATGGCGCTGTTGGCCCCGTTGGTCCCCCTGTAAGTAAACAAAGACATCTCTGGCCCCTTACTGTTACTTGTAACCTGGTCTGGAATAATTGTTAATAAACACATTCTTTCAGTCTTTTCATTCTTTGGTCAAAGTGTTAGATTTTGTCTGTCTGAATAGTTAGAAGATGGTTGTGTTGTTGTAGATACGATCACTTAGCTTCAAACAACTTGATGGCTTTCTGAGCATTATTAATAATATTATTACTAAGATTTGTAATGCAGTAGCATTACCATCAGTGATTGAGCTCTATAGGCAACCCTGTAAAAAGCAGTTATTGTCATTTAGTAAAAATATTGAAATATTAAATAAATTTTTTTTCTTGCATTGCATAGTTCCATCTTTATTTTTTATCTTTATCCTAATGTCTTTTTTCTCTCACTCTAGGGTAACCCTGGTGCTAATGGCCTGAATGGAGCCAAGGGAGCCGCTGTAAGTTCTCAAGTTGTACTTAAAGTGTATGGTCAAAAAGGTCATCTAGGGTCACACATTTTAAGACAATCAGGCCTGTACCATGATGCACACACAACACATAAATAATGAGGTTGTTTTAACAACCAAACATAATTTATGTTACTAATAGTTGCTAATAAGATTTATTTAAAAAAATATATGTTATTAAAAAGTATATTTTTTTAGATCAAACAAATGCAGTGTTTGAATTTAAGCTGCTAGCTAATGCTCACCTGTCTGTCATGGCTGCCATCTAGGGTACCCCTGGTGTTGCTGGAGCCCCTGGCTTCCCTGGACCAAGAGGAGGACCTGGACCTCAGGGACCTCAGGGTGCCGCTGGACCTAGAGGCCTGGCTGTGAGTCCACATGCACACAAATATACACAAACAACATGTATATCCTCATAAAAGCATGTACATGTACAACACTCACACTTATTATATTTTTTATTTAATGCATCTGTATCTGTTTTAGGGAGATCCTGGTCCCCAGGGTGTTAAGGGAGATGCTGGTCCCAAAGGAGAGCCTGTAAGTACATGTTCTGTTCATGTTTGTGAATTAAAAATTTCACCAAATTGAATGTGTATACATCCATGCACACTCTCCATGACTGCTGACCTTCATCTTGCCTGTTTGCCTTCTTCAGGGTAACTCTGGACCTCAGGGAGCCCCTGGACCTCAGGGTGAGGAGGGCAAGAGAGGATCTACTGGTGAGGTTGGTGCCACTGGCCCTGCTGGCAACCGTGGAGCTAGAGTGAGTACCAGACCTACCTAACCATTTCTGCTGCATGGTGTTGTACCCATACAGATACACATCCATAGCCATGTTACCTGGATCACATGTTAATGCTTGTGTTTCTCCTATAGGGTGCTCCTGGCAGCCGTGGTATGCCTGGTGCTGAGGGAAGAACTGGCCCCATTGTAAGTTTTTAATTAAAAATTCTCCACCAACATGCAATTTTAATAGTTCAAAATTCAATCAATTACACTTGACTAAAAACATAATCAACATTCACTCATGTGGTGAAACTTTCTTCCACCTCTTTGTCTACTTCTTGTAGGGCATGCCTGGTGCCCGTGGTGCCACCGGCTCAGCTGGACCTCGTGGACCCCCTGGAGATGCTGGTCGTGCTGGTGAGCCTGGCCCAGCTGGTCTCAGGGTGAGTCTTTTCGCTAAATTCTGGTTTTGAACAGTGACAGGGATCTGATCTCTGTGTGAGCTCTCTGAGTCTAGTAAATCACAGAGAGACACTTTAAAGGGAAAATAGGCCTATTACAAATCCAGATAGCTGAACTAGAACCTCTTGGAGCAGTGTTGCTGTAATGTCTTTAGTGCAAGACTATCTGATGTGATTTGCCTTGTATTGGCGATTGAACCCAATGTTTTGGTGAAAGCCCAAGGGGTCAGCTGTAACAGTACAAATTAATTACAAGCCATAGTTCTGACTGATAAATGTTTATCTTCTACAGGGTCTCCCAGGAAGCCCTGGAAGCTCTGGCCCCCCAGGAAAGGAGGGACCTGCTGTACGTAAACCTGAACACATACATTTTCATTGATCCCATTCTGATGGTTTTTCATCATATTTGCTTTAAAAAATACCGTTAACATCACTTCCTGTGTTTCTCCCTGTTTCCTCCTGTAGGGTCCTGCTGGACAAGATGGCCGCACTGGACCTCCTGGCCCAACTGGACCTAGAGGCCAGCCCGGAAACATTGGCTTCCCCGGACCCAAAGGACCTTCTGTAAGTAAAAATAAATGCAAGACTGGAAAATGAGCCTTTGGAACAGTATCTTTTTTTTTTTTTTTTGTCTTTTATCATAACCTGTGTTTAACCTGCCTTCTAACTCCTTCAGGGTGAGCCTGGCAAGCCTGGTGAGAAAGGAGCTACTGGCCCCACTGGACTGAGAGTAAGTGAAAAAGAACCAATATCATTTACATATATTTGCTATAATATTATAGAAAATGTTTACATCCATGTGATCCATCCATATATCCATCATGTTCCAATCTTTGTTTTTTAGGGAGCCCCTGGACCTGATGGCAACAATGGAGCAACTGGCGCTGTTGGACCTGCTGTAAGTGTCCTTGTATACATTCATTTTATCATGTGATCTTCTTACTGTAAGTATCAGTGTGCCATTTTTAACATTGGTCTTCTCTCTTTCTCCCTAAAGGGTGGACCTGGTGAGAAGGGAGAGCAAGGACCTTCTGGAGCTCCTGGCTTCCAGGTTTGGATCCATCATTATTCTCTATCAGCAATTTAGAGCAGATTTGCTAAGGGAAGCAGTATATTGTTTTACTGCCCTTCAGTAAAACAATGATGTGATTTCTACACTACAATGCAGTAACAGAATGTGGAGTGATGCATTAATCTCATTTTTAAAGGCTTCTATTTTGCCACTGTGTACTCTGGAGAAGTTTTTATCACCTTTCTCACCTTCTTCTGTTGATTCCCTTGGTGCTGATGTTGCGGTTTGATATTTTCAGGGTCTTCCCGGACCTGCTGGACCTGCTGGAGAGGCTGGAAAGCCTGGAGACAGAGTAAGTAATACACAAACACACACACTGAGCTCTTCTATTATTCCAACAAAAACTGTAGAATCGGCTCTTACATCTCTAACCAACCATTGATATCTTTATAGGGTATCCCAGGAGACCAGGGAGTTGCTGGACCTGCTGGTGCCAAGGTGAGTTGATCTGACCGTACCCTTACTTTCCAGAGCACATGCAGTGCTAATGAAAGCTCACACACTTACAGAGCCTTCCTTAGATTCCATGTATATAATGTATATAATGAAGCAAACACACAATAAACCATCTAATAGTAGCTGAAAACATTATACTGACTACATCTGTGTGTGCTCCTCTAGGGAGAGCGTGGTAACCCAGGTGCTGCTGGAGCTGCTGGACCTCAGGGACCAATTGGACCCCGTGGACCTGCTGGATCCCCCGGAACTGATGGTGGCAAGGTAAGATGATGCGCTGTGGCTGGGCCCAGCCAGGGACACTGTAAGAAGCAAAGGTTAGAGATGAAAGTGGTGAACAAAGAAATAGTGTACTTTGCTAGGTCAGTGCTGTTGAAATGTTACACATTATGCATACAAGTATGCTTTTATTTAAGCATCTGTGTTTTACATAAAAATGAACCATCATTCGTCCTGTCTGTTTCCAGGGAGAGCCTGGTGTTGCTGGAGCTGCTGGTGGCCCTGGACCTCAGGGACCTGGTGGCATGCCTGGTGAGCGTGGAGCTGCTGGTACTCCTGGACCCAAGGGAGAGAAGGTATGTTCCAAAAATCAACCACCTGCAAATTTAGCAGGAATTTATCCCTCAAAATACCTAAAGTTTGTTAATGAAAACATATTTCTTTTCTACTATTCCCTGTCTTCTACCCTCTCCCTCTCCCCCTATAGGGAGAGCCTGGACACAGAGGCCCTGATGGCAATGCTGGCAGAGATGGTTCCCGTGTAAGATAAACTCTCTAATCCTAAACTCAGTAAAATGATGTGAAAAAATTGTAGCTATTCAATTCCAGTAGTTTGTGTGTAGTTACCAGAGCCTTGGTCTTAGTGCCCTCTCCTCTCTCTTCCTAGGGTCTGCCTGGACCTGCCGGACCTCCCGGACCAACTGGAGCCAATGGTGATAAGGTAAGTTGGTTTTGCATAGATATTATTTGCCACAAAACAAATCACTGACAGAAACAACCAAAATATACCTGCTTAGGATTTACTCTGTAAAAAGAGGGAAATATAATAGAGCTTTTGTGTGACCTAAAAATGGCTGCCACCATCATTATTCAAGATGGCTGCCTCACGTAAGAGTGACCTACCAAAGAAAGTCATTAACACACGTTGTTGAGATCAAATCAATGTTGTAATTTAATGGCTGAACAAGCCCACACCTTATCTTTGAACCTCCCACTCCTCTGCAGCAGTAATTACAGTTACCCCCAGTGTAGCAAAGTGTCTGAAGCTAGAACCTCAACACTGCCACCACATGGCTGTTTTATAATATTACCCCAATGGCTCACCTACACTGTAATCTAGGATGGCACTTTTAATAAAATAATAATAAATGCAGAAAACAAATTGACAATGTTGATACATTTGAATGTTTTCTTTGAAATTTTATGCATTTTGTCAGTTAAGGTTACACTTAACGTGGAGTTAAGGTTACTTAATTTTGTCAGTTAAGGTGTTAACTGACTTTTTATTGCCGAACGCCTGATGGAGCATACACCATCCAACAATAACAATGACAATAGCTGTCCATGACATGGCAAAATAATCAATCAGCATTTATAGAAGCTAATCAAGTTTGCAAATGTATTTAAATTAGCTCTTTTGGTTTTCAAATCTACTACTGACCAAAATTAGTTTCAAGAAAAGTTGACATCTTTTCCCTGGATTCTGCTGCTATTAGCATTTAGCATATACCATATCTATAAAAGTTATTCAGGAGTATTTTATACAATCCTGATGTTAAAAAAGATTTTTCATATGAATTAATGGACATATTGGTTGATTCATTAATCGATAAATAGATGGAACAATGCTGAGCTTATAAAACACTTTCTTCTCCTGCAGGGTGAGAGCGGTGCCTTCGGACCTGCTGGCCCCGCTGGACCTCGTGGATCCTCTGTAAGTAGCTGTGCTTCACTTCCCTCATCATTACCTGCAGTGCTTTATTCGCCCTAAAAGACCTGTTGATATAAATATCAGCTGAAGACCCCAACACAACATACAGCTTTTAGTATATGCAGTCTTTCTGACCGACTTCTTGTTGTTGACAGGGAGAGCGTGGAGAGGTTGGACCTGCTGGAGCTCCCGGATTTGCTGGACCCCCTGTAAGCCAGCAGCTAATCACTTTACGATACAATATACCATATGCAAATCATGTTTGACCAGCACTATCAACACAAATACATGCATACACAATTGCCCATATATTGACCCAGCCCTATTCCTCCCCCTCCCTATAGGGTGCTGATGGTCAGCCTGGAGCAAGAGGAGAGCGTGGACCTTCTGGAGGAAAGGGAGAAGTTGGCCCCGCTGGCGCTGCTGGACCCGCTGGACAGTCTGGACCTGCTGTTAGTACCACTTACACTGGTCACATACAGAATATTTGCATTGCCACTTGGCAGAAACAGCCTGACTGGGATACTGTAGGTCAGATATACAAGCCTCATCATAGGGAGCAGCAGAGAGTTAATGGGACATCAGACCTGATTTAATATTGGATAGAAACGATACAGTGAGAGAATTCTTTTCAGACAGTGTAAGCTTTGCATTCAGATGCATCAGTGGGATAATATTTAGGATTTTAGTTTACAAATGATCGTGAGATTTGAGTAATTCTAATATGAAATGGCATTTCTGTATTCTTTTTCTGTGTATCTAGGGTGCCTCTGGCCCTGCTGGACCTGCTGGTGCTCGTGGAGATACTGGTCCTCCTGTGAGTAATGAAACGTAACAATAATTTACTCCTGATCACACTGATTTCATTTGAAAAACATGAAAGCATATGTACAGTAAACACACACACACACACACACACACACAAACACACACACACACACACACACACGTTAGCTCTGCAGGCCTCATTAGCTCAATGTGAAAATGTGACATCTATTTATTTTTTCATCTGTGCTTCATGGCTAGATGGCTCTCACATATACATAGACACACAAACAGATACAGCACAGGTTCTCAACGACAGCTGTATAACCCTCGCTTCTGTGTCTCTGATGTCAGGGTCTGACTGGTTTCCCTGGTGCTGCTGGCAGAGTTGGTGCTGCTGGTCCTGCTGTGAGTATTGATTTTATATTTACAATTATTAGTAAACACACACAGTTACAAAAAGTACTAGTGGCTACTCCTCATGTAACGAATCAGAGCCACGGCCATTCTTGTTTCCTTAATTACTGTGCATTCTACTAAATTGTAAATTGCACTCACACACACTCTTTAAATTAACCCGCTCTCTTCGTCTTCAGGGTATTGTTGGACCTCCTGGTCCTGCTGGTCCCGCTGGTAAGGATGGTCCTCGTGGTCTCCGTGGTGACCCTGGTCCTGCTGGTCCTACTGGAGAGCAGGGTATGGTTGGACCACCTGGTCCACCAGGAGAGAAGGGACCCTCTGGAGAGTCTGGTCCCCCTGTAAGTTATAGCCAATTCTTTTTTTTTCTTTTTACCCAATTAACAAGTAAAAATTATTTAGACTATGGATATACAAAATATATATGTTTTATATACAAAAACATAACTGAGCTTACGTCTTTATTGCATACCAACAGACCCTTAGTTCTCCATCCAATGCATTTATACATGTCCTGTGTGCTTAGGGTATTCCTGGTGCTCCTGGATCTAGCGGTCCTCTTGGACTTCAAGGATTCGTTGGTCTGCCTGGTGCTAGAGGAGATCGTGGTGCACCTGGTGGTGCTGGTGCTCTGGTAAGTACACTTGTAGTACCTCCCAAAATATTCACCTATTCAATGACCACCTCAGAGCGATGTTACATGTTTTAATTCATATCATTCAAACGAGGACTAAACGATATTCAAAATAAATTACATTGTGGTTATTTAGGTAGATACTGTGATTGCAATATGACTCACAATTTCAGTTAGAAGGGTAATTTTTACATTTCAATGTCACTGAAAAAGAATTAAAAATGATGATCATATGATTTTTGTTGGGGATCATACTGAATAAGCATGTTCTTTCATGTCTAGAGAATATGATTTTTAGGCCAGAGCGTCTATGTGGCACCACAGTGCTTCATTTATGTATGTTGTAACTCAGTTTACCTTTAGCAATTTTGATATTGCACTTGACCATATTGCGATTTTGATAATATTTCGATTAATTGTGCAGTCCTAATTCAAACCAATAAAAGCCTTCATCTTCAACTTGATGGAGTTGTTCCAAATATGTAGTGGGATCTGAATTTGTTTGAGTTTAAACAATAAATACACAACTCTATATGTAATTTTAAAAAAAAACATAACTGACATTTGGCTTCATGCATGCAAGATTTTAAATATTGCATAGGCAGGCTGATTTGAATGGACAGAAAAGATATACCAGAAGGTCAAACATGCTTTGCGTAATGGTCTACATACAGTATGAAGCCATTGGTTTTATTCAACCCTCTTCTCTGCATCCTACCACAGGGAGAGGCTGGTAGAGTTGGACCTGCTGGTCCCCCTGGAGCCCGCGGTCCCCCTGGCAACATTGGCCTGCCTGGTATGACCGGACCTCAGGGAGAGGCTGGACGTGAGGTAAGTATTTGACAAATGCAAGTGCAATGACCTGTAATACTGACCTGTGTTCAGGTGTGGAGAGAGTACTAAAATCCCAAGTAGAAATACTGTTATTTCACTTAAATGTTATTTGCTCTAAGTGAAAGGACAATTACTTGATTGAAATTTACTCATGTACAAAGACTGAAAGAGCTCTTCTGTAGAGCAGCCCATGTACTCACAACAACCGGAGTCTGATATAAAGATATAACAGAAATCATTATGTGAGCTGTAATAATCTTTGCCATCCACAGGGTAACACTGGTAATGATGGACCTCCTGGTCGTCCCGGCTCTCCTGGATTCAAGGTAATGCCCTTTCATACACCTTAAAGCATGTTTGCCTACAAAATACACACACACATACAGTGCACTATGATCTGACCTGCATGTGCCCTTTCCCACCATGCTTAGGGAGACCGTGGTGAGCCCGGACCTGCTGGTTCCATGGGAGTTGCTGGTGCCCCTGGACCTGCTGGACCCACTGGAGCTCCTGGCAGACCTGGAAACCGTGGAGAGACTGTAAGTATTGACAGCGACCTGTTTAAAAATAACGGACTGCACCGACAGTTAATTTTCTTTTACGAATTGCAGCATTTTCAGGGCACAAAACATTGCTAATCTACAATCGTCTGCTTACTTCACTCATCTGTTAATTTGTCTTTAGGGCCCTTCAGGTGCCACTGGACCCGTTGGCGCGGCTGGAGCTAGAGGAGCTGCTGTAAGTACAGTAGACAAGCATAGTCATAATGTAGCACAAAGAATAGTGTTCACAGACTATTTAAAAGTACACAATGTTATTATATCTGTTCACATCCATGGCACATAGCACATGACATGTGGGCATGAAAACTGTATTTTTTGTTTTTTGAAACAACATATTGTGTCTGGCTCTGTGCGTGTGTGTGTGTGTGTTTTATAGGGACCTGCTGGACCCCGTGGTGAGAAGGGAGTTGCTGGAGACAAGGGAGAGAGAGGCATGAAGGGACTGCGTGGACATCCTGGTCTCCAGGGAATGCCTGGACCTTCTGTGAGTGACAGCACAAGATTATAATGCGCACAAAATATGTAAACGTACAGCAACGCATTCTGGTATTTAAGACAAGTCTTATTAACGCTGTCAATGATGCACTTTCTATCTTCTCAGGGACCTTCCGGTGACACTGGACCTGCTGGACCTAATGGACCTGCTGGACCCAGAGTGAGTGGAACACAAATTACTCACCATACACCAGTAGTTTTTATGTTCCACTTGCATCCATAGAGGCACCATACCCTCAACCCAACCAAACCACTTCCAGATGTCATGCACCTGACAATATTTGTAAACTTGACTGATCATTTATAAATATCAGAATTTTCTCAGCACCAAATGCAGGATATGTTGTAATTTTAATTTTCATCCATATACGATGCAGGATTTCACAAATGAGACAAATGTTTGAATGTATCATGTGATGATTTCCTCTCCAGGGACCTGCTGGACCCCATGGACCAGCTGGTAAGGACGGAAGAGCTGGTGCCCATGGTACTATCGGCTCTCCTGGTGCTCGTGGACCCCCTGGATACGTTGGACCTGCTGTAAGCAAATCTAGAGTGTCTTCATCTGCTTAGATGCTTCATATCATTTTGTAAACTGGAGAATTTAGCTTCACTGTACACCAAAGGATCCAACTGCAGTTTCAATCTGCAAATAAATCCACTTTTTTGTGCTTTTTAGGGTCCTCCTGGAGCCCCTGGTCTGCCCGGACCTCCCGGCCCTGCTGGTGGTGGATATGACGTCTCCGGATATGATGAGTACAGAGCTGATCAGCCTGCCCTGAGAGCCAAGGACTACGAGGTTGATGCCACCATCAAGTCCCTCAACACCCAGATTGAGAACCTGCTAACCCCTGAGGGATCCAGGAAGAACCCTGCCCGCACCTGCCGTGACATCAAGCTCAGCCACCCCGACTGGAGCAGCGGTAAGCTCAACTTTGTGGATTAATATGCCCCAATATTTAGTTAGTTTTAGATTTCTTTTGGAGCTCATGCATCTATATCATCTTGTTAAGCCTTCAAGCTGGACCAATAATAGTGAAATACAGTTTTCCCATAAATTTAACTCTCTTCTCTGTCTGCCCTGTAGGTTTCTACTGGATTGACCCCAACCAGGGCTGCACCAATGATGCCATCAAGGTCTTCTGCGACTTCACCACCCGCGAGACCTGCATCTATGCCCACCCTGAGAGCATCGCCCGCAAGAACTGGTTCAGAAGCACAGAGGCAAAGAAGCACGTCTGGTTCGGAGAGACCATCAATGGTGGTACTGAGGTGAGTCTGCAGGCTGGAGTTGGCTTAAGTTGAAATGAACAGGGTTTCAGCACCACACAAGCGTAATATTTTCTATACATTAATAGATATATGAAATACTGACTGTTGTTCTTTCCTTCCTGCAGTTTACCTACAATGATGAGACCCTCAGCCCCCAGAGCATGGCCACTCAGCTGGCCTTCATGCGCCTGCTGTCCAACCAGGCTAGCCAGAACATCACTTACCACTGCAAGAACAGCGTTGCCTACATGGATGGTGAGAGCGGCAACCTGAAGAAGGCTGTGGTGCTCCAGGGCTCCAACGATGTGGAGTTGAGGGCCGAGGGCAACAGCCGCTTCACCTTCTCCGTGCTGGAGGACGGCTGCACTGTGAGTAGCTCTTTGCTTCACTTTCATCCTTCCTCATGAGAGAGAAATTATTGTGTTAGCGAACAGTAAAATTAAAGCAATTTTGAGTAAATGAGACAAAGGTGCCTTAAAGGTGTTTGATTCATATTCTTTCGCCATTTGACACTGTTCTGAAATTCTGTCTTTCCTTTCTTTACCCCTGCAGAGACACACTGGTGAATGGAGCAAGACAGTGATTGAGTACAGAACAAATAAACCATCTCGCCTGCCCATCCTCGACATTGCACCTTTGGACATTGGTGGAGCTGATCAGGAGTTTGGTTTGGACATTGGCCCAGTCTGTTTCAAATAAATAGACTCATGATAAATTAACACCAAAAAGAGAGAAAGAACGAAAAAACAAAATCTCTGCCCTTCTTTCTGTGTTGTTTTTTTTATACTGAATGCTGATTTCTCTCTGCGCATCCACTTGCTTAAGATGGGCAACTATCGGAGAGGACTGAACGGACTGAACGGAGCGTTTGTGCAATGCAAATTAATACAGCAACCCAAAGGGACGCGGGAAAACACCTTGTTGTGGGACATCATGTCATCCTTTTGTAAAAAATAAAAGAAGTGTAATAAAAACGCTGAAAGTATGCATCACTTTGTGGTCTTTGTATATCTTCCAAAGAGGAGGTTTAAAACCACAATTTCCATGAAAAAAAGGTTTAAACTACCTCATGCCTGTACCTAAAGAAAATACTATTTACGAAACTTGGGTCCACAACCGAGATGTTAAGACTTCTAATGCTTCAAGCTTTGTCCCGTATCGGAAGGTGCTCAGTTACTTGAAGCAGAGATCTATGGTGCTAATATGCAGCTGTGGAGCAAACCACTTTTACTGTATTACTTTGTATTGACCTTTGAGGAGTCTTGCATTCGTCCCCTGATACTCCCCCACTTTAAGCAGGTGGAATGTTCCTAAACCTAATGTCTGGTTTTTGTTTTGTTTTATTTTGTTTTGTTCTTTTTTTTTTTGTTTTGTTTTGTCTAGAAGGTTTTTTTTTTTTTGTTTTGGTTTTTTGTTCAGGCTTTTTTACTCTTCAAATCCCACACCCAGTGTTCATACTGACAGCACATATTTCATCCAATTCTGAATGGTTTTTAGGCGGCCTCTCTCTCTCAAAAAAATGACACCACAAAGTCTATTGTACCTATTTTGTATATGTGAGATGTTTAAATAAATTGTGAAAAGTTCTGAAATAAAGCATGTCCAATGTTCCAAAACACACTACTCAGTGACTTAAGTGCTTTCATGTTTTAATGACACCATTGAAGGTGTGTCACTGTATTTTGGTTCTAGTTTGGTTGATGATTAACATATCATCACTGACTTAAACATCTTCCTGTTGTGGAAGCACAGCCATATCCTGATTTACCTTCCCCCTTTATCTTGCTTTTCAACCGGTACATCCAATTTTAATGTACAGTAAATTTCTGTTTACACTGTCCATGCCAATGTGTGATTACTAACGTGCATTGTTCCTTGTAAATATGCATCATCTCATGTTGCTTTTTCTTGCATTATACAGCTTTTGCATCCAAATAAATTTCTGTGATTTGGATCAAGGCTTGAATTGCAGTGATGCATGCACATAGATCTTAGATCTTAGATTCAGTATGGGAACATGGCATTCTGACAGAAATTACTTTTGTTTTGTTGAGTACAGTGTGTTGAGGGAACTGGGATATGCAGAATTTGTGAAAAGTGTAATTTAACTATAAATCCACATTTAGAAGCAGTTCTGTTTAAGGTAAACTTAACACATAAAAGGTCACCTGCAGCGCTTTCAATAACCACTGGAAGGCAGTGTGGCCTGTTTTTATTAGCTCCCCTGCTTTATGTGCAATACATTTAGCCTTGAGGGATGTTAAAATCAAAACATATTACCGTTGACCACTGAGCAGCAAAAACTTGGCTGCCTTGGACACAAGCTATGCAGTGTCTTTGTGCATAAAACAAACCAGAGATTGGACCTTTAATGGTACAGACGTCAGGCTATAGACACGAGTAATTTTTGACTTTACAATATAATGACAAAGCTAAAATCACATTATGATGAATGAAGTCCTTTTCAGTAGCAGTTAACCCTAACCTAACCCTAACCCTAACCCTAGTTACAAGATTTTACATGATTGTCCAAAAAATTATAATGCATTATTACTGACAAAAATACCAAACAGCACAGTGGGATAAACACAGAAACAAAAATGTGTTGTTGAGACCCCTTTGCCCCCTCCTTCATTCTATGTACAGGACCCAGAGACCAACCAGTACTCCTTTGCTGGAGTACTCCTTTAGCCGCAGTATTTTGTACTGTAATAAATGCATCTTTATTTTGGGTCATGCATCATGTGACCACAGTATAAACAAAACGTGTCTTCAAGACAAGGCCACAAAGATAAGGTATTATGCACAACCCTCCTTATATTATATTGTACTTTGACACACAGTAAACCTCAGGCTTTTGGTGCAAGTGGGATTCTAGATCCCTGAGGAAGATATTCTCTTTGGTAATTCAGCCTTGCCCAAAAGTAAGGATAAAGCAGTTACAATTAGCTCTATCCTGACCAACTACAACATTAAAATCCCATTTACATCAAACTTAACCAGAATTAATAATAATCCGATTACATTATGCCCAATAGGTACTTTTACTTTTAATACTTTCATTGCATTTTGCTTAAGCACAGTAAGTAATATTTAATACAGGATAAATTGTAAAGGTATTTTTACACTGAAATATTTCTAAATGAAGGGTCTGAGTACTCCTTTGACTCCACTTTTGACTTAATTCAGTCCTGCTGATTTACGACAGCTCCAACTGAGCAGGTAACCTACAAACATATTTTCACACATTCAGTCTTTTACACAAGCATGCTGTATGTTTGCAAAGCAGTAATTATAACCTCTATGTTCGTACACCTATAATTTGTATGTGTGTACATCTAATAGGCATTTTTCTGTCGCACACAGGTGAAGCACTAGAAGTCAAAGTATGTAAATGATGCGACAATTGACTTTGGCTGTTTGTTACATTATGCCGTGTTGCAGTTGGCAGGTTCCAGTAAATACTTTGAATTGTTGTCATGCTGCCCAGTATAGCTGCACAGTGTTAGATAATGACTGAATGACCCACACACACATTATAAATAATTACATGATTAGAATAAACATAATTTGGCACATTATACAAGCCATTCAAACACAGTAAACAGTAGACCTTTATCAACCTCTGTTGGTAGGCAGTACGAACTGCATCTACTGTAGACTGACCCCACCTCAATACTTGACAATGTCTAGGTACAGTTCTCGGATTAATTTAAAACAAATAATTTAGATGAGGAAGAAGAACCTGTTCAGCATATCTCTGAGGATACAAGGGCTTGGAAAACGGCAGGGGCATTGGTGAGGCAGCATGGCTTGATGCGATACTCGATATGACCAAGCCAATAGCTGTTTTCCACTCGTCTCCTTCACAGAATTGGTTCAGGTGGTTAGAGTTGTGGAAGTCCAACTTTGTAATTTGGTTGGAATCAATGAAGTTGTCATCTGCATTTGAATCCAACAGGGCCAACAGGGGAATTGATTCACTGCATATAATGATGAGGGGTTTTGGTAGAGGTGGAGGTGCAGTTCATCAGTACCCCAACTGCTGATGAGTCTAATCTTTTGGCAGCGGTAAAGGCACAGTTTTGAGCTCATGTGACGTTGTTGCTCAGCAGGAGTGGGTCGAGCTCTCATCAACTATATGGGGTTATCTGGGGAAGTGGATGGTGAAGAGCTGAAGGATTGGCTGGGGGTGTCCTGACTCTCAGAGCTCATTCAGAAAGGGGGTCTGGACTAGGGCCGGAGAGTGGAGGCTTGTGGGCGGCTAGCCTTCTCTCTACACCATTCACAAAGACAATTATCAAAGCGGGTTTCTATTGAGATGAGGGAAACAGTCTGAAGAGAGGACTTGTAACACCCATTCTCTGCAGCTAATAACCTAAATTTAATAGAGCGGTCTGCAACTGACCTGTTACCCTGAGAAGGTGACTAGAAGCCTCCTTGCCATGAATGGGGTGGTCAAAATTTTTAAATATCTGGCCCCAGAAACAGACACAGAAACTCAGAGGTGGTATGAAAGGTATTTTAAAAGTGAGAGGGTTGTGAGGAAACAAATAGAGAGGTAGGGGCTGAGGCAAGGGGGATGGTCTGAAGGGTAGGGGCTAAGGTCTCAATGTCAGGTGGTGTCAGTGTCAACATGCTAAGCACTAATTCAACACTTATTGTTATCTGACCATCCCATAGATTGTGGCAAAGGTTATTTCCTGACATAATTGTATAAAGTGTCTGGAGTTTTAAACAGTAAGCATAATCCGCAGCCTTGGATCAATCCAAAACTTCATGTTGTTTCTGTAACTGGTTTCACATAATTGTGTATACTGGTCGCACTGTTGTGAATGCATCACTGAATAGGAGTGCACCCACTGGGTATGTTCACGATGACTCATTCAAGTAAAAGATGTTTCATGTGTAGTGTCAGCATGTTCTGACGTAATTAATAAATATCTTCCCCTGATTCTCCAAGATTCACCACAGTAAGATAGAAGGCTAAGGTTGGGAATATTTAGTTCACTGTAAGGGAAACAAGGCAGAACAGCTTTAACGTAAACCTGCTTACCCTCATCTGGGATTTACCAGACACATGTTTACTATAGATGCAACCAGCTGCAGGTATCAGTGCAGACCAGTGCGGATAGAACTGACAGGGCATAAATGACACAAAGCTCCCCTGTGATATGCAGTTTAGCGTTTAGTGTCATTGGAAACCTTGTGATCTCCCACTATTGTGAGTTTTAAAAAAAGATATGAGTGATACGTATATGACTATATTTTAATGTGTGTGTAACCGTGGGAAACAACAGAGAAAGTGCCTTGTGTTAACACTTGAAACCTGTAGGATTTATTGTGTATCATTGATACACCGTGATTTGCATGTCGGAGTTACTTTCTTAAATGCTAATCAAGCTCCATTAGGAAGGTACTGAACCTGCCAGAGGACGTAGGCTAATTTGTCTTCTTCACACAATTTGACTGCCAAAGCACAGTGACTTACAGAATTTCACCCAACTGCCCCACTGGCCCCAGTGTTTACTGAGACCAGAAGAGACAGAAGAAACAGAGAGACGGGCAATTTTAAAATTACCTTTTTGACATGACAAACAAACACTTTATATCAGTAAACTTTTTCACATCACTGACCCCTAAACTGACACAAATTAGAACACGGACCCTCATCTGATAAGATTTTTGCTTTTAAATGTTTTATCACAGAAAGTGTTTGAAATCCACGACCAAAATAGTCCTAGATTCTGTCATTGTGGCACATATTGATGGAAGCCCCTTAAGGAACCCCCATAACCTTTTTTTAACCAGGTGTAAATAAGCAGTTACCATCACTATGGGCCCACCAGATCTGTTCAGAGGAAGATTTGCACTCTTCCTCTGAACAGATCTGAACAGACACATAAAGTGTACACTGCGTTGTAAAAACAATAGGGATACAGCAGCACACTCTGTTTGGACCCCTCATTACTCCCAGTGCTATCAGTGAGTGTAGGCAGTGTACACAGTTTGTTTTGAAATACTCATGTGAGGGCACTGAACCTTGATCACAGATGATCCTTAAAAAACTGTGGTCCGCCGAACGATCTGGTGTTTTAATGTAAACGGGAGCCCCCGTAAATCATATTTTGATCTGCAGCTGCTTTGAGCGGCGGTGATGGAGAAGGAGGCGGTGTGGCGTGAAGCAGACGGGGCAGGTGGCGCACCGGGAGGAGCGCCGCCGCCGCCGCCGCCGCCGCCCCCGCTAGACTGCACAGCTGCTTGTTGTCATGGAGGAGCAAAGATGGCGGTCCTGGCCTATAGCCTGGGCAAACGCGAAATAAATCAACATTTTACCATTAAAAATGCCAAATTAATATCGCTAGTAGTCGTTATTTTACTCCTCGTGTTTCACACAGCTTTGCGGTATTATGAAGGTAAGTGGTTTCCGTTTATTAAAGTTGCTATTGATGCAGCCAGAGAAACACTTGACATAAGCTATTGCTAACGTTAGCCCGCTAGCTGCCCTGTACTTCTCTCTGCGGGTCGGTGCAGTGCCGTTATCCGCTGTTGCTTTTAAAAGGTTACTTAAACAGGATGTAAACTTAACATAAAGCAGATAGATCAGTGCATAGACTAAACTCACTCACAGTAGCGTTAACTTAAACTTGCTTGGCCCCCACTGGCTAGCTGAATGAAGCTAACACTGCATTTAGCTGTGTTTACATGCTCCTGTCAGCATGCGCTTGATTACTGCTGGGGAAGGAGTGTGTGCAGTGATTGCCTTAACAAGATTTTAATATTAGTGAGGCTATCTCATTTACATCGGTATTAGCAGCCGGTCCGTTAACTTACTAAACAAATGCTGAAGTATGCGTTAAGCTAGTCAGAAATGAGGTGTTGTACCGTTAACAAGTAACGGTAACAAACTGTAGCTTTAGTGGTTTTGAACAGTGTTGTAGCGTCCTGCTTTCTGTCTCAGGTCTTAAGCAAGTTTTATTGGCTTTGCGGGCAAAGATAAGTTAGACCAAATCGCGAATTGGACCGGACACTCATTTTTCAGGCGTAAAGAGCTGGATCTCATTTTGCACATCCCACAACCTGAAGACTGAGAATGACAGCGATGGCACAAAGCCAAGAGCTGGACTATAAAGAAATATTAGTATGGCATACATCCACTTCGCGGCTGGGTTGCATAGAGTGGACTTTGTTCATGAAAGTGGGTAGGAACCAGAGACTGTGTACACACTGAGAGCAGCTGCTTTGGCTGGCGATGACACTGAAATGCCCACGTCTGTCGCCAGCCTGCCGATCCTTCATGTTCGCCTGTTTCTATGGAGTGATTCAGTTGTAGATGGCTCTATTCATTTTACACACAAATGAATAGCTGGAGAGATTTATGGTTGAGCTAAATTACTGATGACTTCATTTTATATTATGGCCCCTAGCAGAGCCCTGTATTGTATCCTAGTCCTTTGACAGTACTGAATGGAAAGCCATGGTACTATTGAGACAGCAAGTTACAGAGCAACTGTGGGTGAAAGCGAGATTAGTGCTTTTGTTTGGTCTTACTGGTAGATTCTCTGTGTCTTGCCTCCAGGTGGAGACTCATGTGAATGGCTGCTGTCCAGAGGACGTTACTTGGGGGAGAATGTATGGCAGCCTTATGGCTGTATGATGCACAAATACAAGAGCATGTGAGTCACGCTAACTGTGGAAGGCTACTATTAAGTTTGAGATAAAAATCTAAGTGTGTAGCAGGAATGGGTGACGTGTGTGTGTCTGTGTCTGACTGTAAGGTTGGATGGGTGATTCATAAGCCAAATAACCAATTGAAAAGATCACATGGTCAGACAGTGTGTAATAAGATCCATGCAATGAACCACCCAGCACATGAATGATTGCCATCAGCAGTTGTTAAGATGCACAATTTTCAGATTCCTCACCATCATTTTTGTCTTACAGTGAAGCCAAAACCTGCCTTGCTGAAAAGCGGGTGGCCTTTGTTGGTGATTCACGAATCAGGCAGCTATTTTACTCATTCATTAAAATTATTGACCCTGGCCGAAGAGAAGACGGAAACAAGGTAATTATGAGAAACAGCAGCATATTAACCCGTGGTTTTTGTCAGGACATTATTTCAGCAGAGTTGTTGGACAAAAAATGGTGAAGGTGCACGGAATACTAATCTAGAGAGCTACATATCATATCTGCATATTTTTTGTACAAAAAAAAAAAAATGACAAAGTGCAGCCACTGTAGGTTATTCCTCTCTGTAGGTTATTTACTCTCTGCTCATGTGTACTGAGGTTTCTGATCTGATCAAAACAAGTTGACCTAGAATGATAAAAGAAATGTTTCTACTTTTTAACTTACTACATCCTGTAATATATAGCCTGCAAATGTATTCTGGCTGATCCAAATAAAATATGCTTGGAAGAGCAGACAGATAGGTAGAGCTGTCTATATCAATCACAACAGCTTTGGAAGCAGGGCTGCTTGTGTTCTCTGTAAGAAAAAAAGGTCCCTGTGCCCTTCCCCAGTGATTAAGGATTTTGCCTCGAACATTTTCTGACTGGAGAAAACTTAAAACAATCCTGTTTCCTGTTGGCTTTGCAATACTCTGCTCTGACTATTTACCAGAAATGCAGGCCTGACTACTTACTCACTGCCATTTACAGTGAAAATGTTGTGATCAATTTACTTGCTATTCTCAGGCCTGACATTAAACCTCAACCTACAGTCTTAAAATGAGAAATATCCCAACTTATCTTTTTTTTTCCCATTCCCAATCTATATGTATGTTCATATAGATTTGATTTCATTAAAATGTGCAGATATATTTAGGCCCTCAGACTTTGTGAAATAGGTGGCATTGGGAAAATGCGCTGCAACAAAAATTTAATAGTAAGTGGTTTGCACAGAAACACGAACAAAGGAAAAAAAAAAGCAGCACTGGAATGCATGGTAATTATGCAGCAGTCTGAACTATTTTGGTCTGATCTCAAGCTGGGAAAAACAGGAACACTATCTGCCTAACAGACTTTCTCTCTGTCTGTCCCCATGTAATGTCTGAAGCATGAGGACATTCCCTTTGAAGAAGAGAGTTCTGCTGTGAATGTGGTGAGCTAATTCTGGATGTGTTTTTATCTCCTGTTCTCAGTCTTTCAAAACACTGATAAAAGTTAAAAACATCTCTGTCCTCTTTGTGTTCAGGACTTCCTGTGGTATCCAGAGGCAAATAATTCAATGAAGGAACGCTTGATATCATGGACACATGTGAGTGTCTTTGTTAAGTTCTGTTATTAACAAATGGGGAACATTGTTAATCAAAGAAGTTTTATAGACTTGAAATTGTCCTGGTGGTTTGGACATGGATTTGCTGCTCTGACAGCAACTTCTCTCATGGGTTGCAGGAAGCTTCAGCAAAGCCGGATGTTGTCATCCTTGGAGCTGCCACAGTAAGCTGGATAAACAAGTGCTCAGCAGTGCTTGCACATTTTATGATAGAAAAAACAAGGTGTTGGCTGAGTTTTGTCAATCTTAATTTCATCTATTTATCTACAGTGGTCCATCAAGTTGCACAGTGGCAGCAGTGAGACCCTACAGCAGTACAAAGTCAACCTGACAGCCATTGCTGTGCATCTAGAGAGACTAGCTGACCATGGAGAGGTCTACTGGGTGCTGCAAGGTAAGCTCAGCTTCAAGGTGAAGATCCAAGATGGGAGCTTTTTATCATTGGTCATCTCAGACGGGGTGGTAAAGCAGATTACTGCCTTTACCCTTCATTACAGTGATTAATCTCTCATGTGATTGCTGCCCTCATGCCATATGGGATTACCACTAGAACCGCTTAATGGTTCAAAGCTTTGATTGTAAAGTGTTCACACATTCCAAGTCACATCACATTAGGAGTGGGTGATATATCAAATATACTTGATGTATTGCGGCTTGTTCCACGTGGGATGTGGTAAATGACTATAGTGAAAAAAATTTAGTATATATTGTCACATGATTGTTTAAAGAAGCCTGCATGAAATTCGTGTGGGCACACTGCCTGCCCATCCATCGAACTCCACTGGGAGCGTGTGTGACATAGGTGAGGTATGTGCGTTTGTATCTGGAAGTGGAGGGAACTAGAGGGAGCAGAAGTGCTAAAGCGAGTTATACGTGTTCAGAAACGGCAAGTGAAGATAGAGGTGGACGAATTGGTTCAGAAAACGAATGCATTGGAACACACTACCTGCCTTGCATGTGCGTTGTGTGTGTTCACACCAACTGTGTGTCTGCTGTGTCGCTACTACTGCCAGCGCTGTCTTTCTACATAGTTTTTCTTGGCTTATGTTACCCTCATTGAGAGCAAGACACGCACACATAGAGTGACAGCGAGAGGAACTGAGAGGGAGTGAGCACACTTATGCCCTTCACATGTTAAATTATTGACATAATATGATTCTAGCCTATGTTGGGTTTCTGCTATAAACATTTAGCACTTGTGGTTTCCACTGTTTCCACATGCAGCTGCTAAAAGCTGCTAAAATGGTTCAAAAAATGTTTTTTTTTTTGTCATGTCTTTGACAAATTCAGATTCAGCCTAGAAATTTCAAACTATATAGTGAAAGGTGTCAGTTTTATCTAATGTTGTTGGTATGATGTCAATATCACTATCATCAGATGTTTTCCTTGTCTGTTTTTGCTGCGAACTGTGCACGTTGTGTGAAAAGTAGGCCACTCTAACCTGTTTACATGGGTGCCTAATGGAAACCAAGACATTTTGCATACGCCACGAAGCCAGTGTGTCTCAGGCCTCAGGGTTAAATGTCTTCCCCAGGGATTCTTGTCTTTTGTTAAGGGTCAAATTTAACTTGTGATTTCTCCTTTTTGCAAATTTAAAATTTTTGAATAGGAACCAGTAATGAATAAACCATGTACCACACATGTATGAAGTGCTTTAGAGGAGATTTCAAAATACCAATATATATAGCACAATATAACCTATAAATATTGCAATATTATTTATACACCATATTGCCCAGTGTCATATCTTCAATCACCCCAAATCAACTTTATGTACTTTTTGGTCGTTATATCTTATTTTCCATATGTGAATTTGTTAATCACTGCCATTGAATACATGTTCTTCAACAAACAATCAAATAACAGCAATACAGAATGGAGATGGTTGGGTCCTTCTGGGTATTTCAGGTGCTACAGTGTCATCACTAAATCCCTATTTCCCAACTAGTATTTTTGACTAATTTCACATGTGGCTGTAGAATATTGTGACTATCATGCTTTCTCTCAGCCTCTCAACTAAACCTTTTTTTTTTCCACACACAACACCATCACACCTCTGCCCAACAGACCCAGTTAATGAGGAGGTGTTGAGTGAGAACAGGAAAATGATCACCAACCAGCAGCTGGAGCTTTACAATGAAGCAGCCACAGATGTGCTCAACAGCAGCAAGCGTAGCAGCAGGTCCCGGGTCAAGCTATTGGCGGCGTCCCGCCAGGCGGCACTGGAAACAATCTCACAGTCAGATGATGGCTTGCACCTGCCTGAGAGCACCAGGAATGTGGTAGGCAGAATTTCTGTTAATTGAAGATTATTTATTGACAAATATATTGTTCTGTTGAATACGGCAGCACGGTTGTTATATTTTTAACTTGGAATGTTGCTCACATCCTCCCCACCATCCTGTGTAATTCTCCTGTCAGGGGGCCATGGTCCTCATGAACTCTGTGTGCAACAAGCTACTGAGGCCCATAGATGGCTCCTGCTGCCAAACATTACCACCCCCCAACTTCCTCCAGAAACTGTCAGCATGTTTCTTCCTGGGCTCAGCAATGGTCTTCCTGGTCCTCCACGTCCTTGGCAACAACCGGCACCGCCGACCTGTGCCCCCTGATGTGGAGAGCCTAGAGGAGAAGAAGCCAGCGACTGCAGCTGTCCCCTTGGGTCCAAAGGCGCCCTTCCAGGCTCTCTGCAGGATGGGCATCATCATGGCCTATTTTTACCTTTGTGACAGAGCAGATGTGTTTATGAAAGAGCAGAAGTTCTACACACACTCCACGTTCTTCATCCCTCTCATCTATATATTTGTCTTGGGAGTGTTTTACAGTGAGAACAGCAAGGAGGTAAGACAGGAAGTGCTGTTCACAACAGTATTTTTTTTTATTTTGAGGTTTTATTTCAACATAGAATTAAGTATAGTGCATTCTCAGCTGGTATTGAAACGATTTATTTTTCTGAAATTTTACATTTTGCACAGACCAAATTACTCAACCGAGAGCAAACAGATGAGTGGAAAGGCTGGATGCAGCTTGTCATCCTCATCTATCACATATCTGGTGCCAGCGCTGTGAGTTATAAATATGCCTTCTTCACATACATAACCTGCTTTGAGGAGGTGTATATATTTGATATTTGATATAAAGGCATAAATTGATTTTTTTCTCTCTTACAGTTCATTCCAGTGTACATGCACGTGCGGGTGCTGGTGGCAGCGTACCTTTTTCAGACTGGCTATGGACACTTTTCCTTTTTCTGGCTCAAAGGAGACTTTGGACTGTATAGAGTGTGCCAGGTGAAGACACACACAGTTATACTTTAACCAGGATCTTGCAAAGTATTACTTTGGGATGAAATACAGTGGAAATCACTTATAGTGGTCACGGTTACAGGGATCAACCATTTATATGGATTAAAGCTTGGGACAGAATTATTCCTATACAAATGATGTTTAAATAATTTGCTTATAGTAAGCAAGTATTCCACATTAGTGTTTTGGGTCTTTTCATACAAGTCAACATATGAAAAAAAAAGCTCCAAGCTGCAGTGTGCGCATGTGCATGCATGCACTTGTTTTGTGCACTGGTGCACCATGTGATCTCTTCACTGCCATGGCCCAGTGAGTTATTTTGCATCCTGTTCCTGTTCTGCTTGTGTTCTGGGACTTTTACAGTGCGTAATTATCATCCTGCTCACTCACAACAGCAGGTGTGTTACGTGTGTTACCCTGGCCATTCAGACTAGGCTTGGAGCAGGAGAGGAAGGCACAGTTTGTTATTTTATCTTTAAATCAGTAAATAACAAAGCTGTCAGTTTCATTACTTTATATTCATTTCATGAACGTGCAAATGTCAATTAGAGGGTAATCTACATCAGAAATAAAGAAAATAGACAAAAGTCATTACTATAATATGGTTTCCACTGTATCATCATATGATTGATAATAAAACATACAGGTATTTGGTTGGGACTGTCAGTGTGATGCTGTCGATTTATTTAGGTTTTGTGTTTTCATGTTTATTCCACACTAGGTGCTTTTCCGTCTAAACTTCCTGGTCTTGGTGCTGTGTGTGGTAATGGACAGACCCTATCAGTTCTATTATTTTGTTCCATTGGTCACCTTCTGGTTTGTCGTCATCTACGCTACACTGGCCATGTGGCCTCAGATCCTGCAGAAGAAGGCCAACAGTAGGTGTCAGAGAACTGATGAAAGTTTAAGGAACTGTTATCAAATTTGTTTCACTTCCATCATGGCCCTTGACTATGTGAATCAATACATGCAAATACTTCTACACAATAAATTTGAAACTTGCCATGTCAGCAGCAGGATTGCATTTAGAAGACAATTTCACTAATGGCTGTCTTGTTCTCTGAACAGGTAGTGGCATGTGGCACCTCGGGGTCCTGGCGAAGTTACTGGCCCTTTTGCTGTTCATATGCTTCTTTGCCTTTTCACAGGTGGCTGAATTTAATTTAAAAACTTGAAATGAAATTATACTGCAGGTTTTAGATTGATTTAATGTGAACAATGTCATGTGAGAGGTGTAAATGGCAACACGTCAATGTTACTTCTTCACACAGCACAATTTGAAAGAAATTTCATGCTTTCAAATACAAGAATACTGTATTTGATTGCATTTGTAGCCTAAATGAAGCAAAATGGATGAGTATGCATTGAAATTTTGAATGGGTATTCAGTGCAGTGTAGACACAAATTGTCAAGAACCTCTGAATGACGCTATCATGGTTTTTTCTCAAATTGGTTTTGACCCTTGTGTGAGACTTCATCTAATATTCATGTTTTGGCCGGGTGACTCCAGGGTTTCTTTGAGAGCATCTTCTCCATGTGGCCCATCTCCAAACTCTTTGAGCTGAACGGAAGCATCCACGAGTGGTGGTTCAGATGGAAGCTGGACCGATTTGTAAGTCAAATGTGTTTCGCTCCAGATGCACCCAAGTTTAGTAGCTGCTTGTATTAACTTGTTTTGTGAAATGTACTGCATGGCACAATACATATCAGAATCTTTTTCAAGTGGGATTCATTTTCTAAACTTTGTATGAAATAATTTTCATGTGGTAATGTTCTTCTGCAGGTGGTGATACACGGCATGTTATTTGCCTTCATCTATCTGGTGCTGCAGAAGCGCCAGGTGCTGTCAGAGGGCAAAGGAGAAGCTCTCTTCTCTGCCAAGATTTCCAACCTGCTCCTCTTCCTTTCTGTCGTCTCCTTCATAGTAAGACTCTTCATCTTATTGTAGTTGATGAATGAAATGCTCGCTTGCAACAGCGGCTTAGGAGAGAGTGGTTACACAGTGATGGGTGTGTACTTAGATAAATGCCACACCTGGTATTTGCCTTGACAGCCGCAATTGTCTGCTCTTTATGTTCTTACTTAAGACTTTGCCCACCTATTGAGAAATGTGCAGATCACAAACACAGAACAGAATTCAGTGTAGTGATAATCTATTCATCTCATATGGATAACGCCCATCAAGTTGGCTCATTTGTAGCACCGAGACAGCTCTCTGTTCTCTGTTGACTCCACCAAAGCATTTGGAGATTACAGCAACAAGGGCTCATCAAACTAAATCAACCCATTCATCTTTGTTGCAGCTGAAGATTAAAAGCTGTTACCCAACCCCCCCCCCCCCCCCCCCCCCCCCCCCCCCCCTTTTATTCTAGACTTACTCAATATGGGCCAGCAGCTGCAAAACCAAAACAGAGTGCAATGAGATGCATCCTTACATCTCTGTGGTCCAGGTACAGTAATTATCTCTCCTTTTTCTTTTTCCCTCTTTTCCTTTTGTTCTCTGTTTGTATTTAACAGACCATGTGTGGTTTAATAGCAGCCCTGAATGTTGTATGTTGTTGTAGTCTTGTATATGGGTATGGGTGTATCAGTATTGTTACATAGTTGTAATCCCTTTGGATTTGCCTTGAGATGTAATTACCCTAATTGCATGACAGGACATTATGTGTGTAATAACAAGGGAGTTTCCTTCTTGTAGGGCCTAAAGATAGTACAGGCATTATCTAGAGTTGATCTTCACTGGGAAATAGTTTGAAGTAGTGAGGTAGATAAGGTCACTGACAATATAGTTGAGCTTTCCTCCCCTAAACTGAATGAGATTGCAACCCCTATCGTAAAGGACCCAGTCTGTCTTTAAGCTTTGACTCTTAGAAATGTCTTTGTATTTTTTTTCCACAGATTTTGGCCTTCATTCTCATCAGGAACATTCCTGGCTACGCCCGCTCCATATATAGCTCATTCTTTGCATGGTTTGGAAAGATCTCCTTGGAGGTGAGAAGCACATGGCAGTAGTGTTACAATAAGATAATAAAAATGTATTTATATGGTTCTGTATAAAATCTCTGATTGTAAAAAGTGCTTTGCAAAGTGTAGCATAAAACAATAAAGAAAGATGAAGGAACAGTCATAAAATGTGAAGGAGCACTAATAAAATAGCAGGAATAAAAATATAAGTACAAAGCAACTGATATTCCTTACCACCTCTGTAGCCCCCTGGATGCAACTGTGTTAAAAGGGAATTAGCACAAATGACATTACCTACTATTGAACACGTTTTGTTTGTCTCCCCCAGCTGTTCATATGCCAGTACCACATCTGGCTGGCAGCAGACACCAAGGGAATTTTGGTCCTGATTCCAGGAAACCCTTCTCTAAACATCATGGTCAGCACCTTCATCTTTGTTTGTGTGGCTCATGAGATTTCCCTCATCACCAATGACTTGGCCCAGGTGGTCATCCCCAAAGACAGCGTGGCCCTGCTGAAGAGACTGGGGGCCGTGGGGCTCTTCAGTCTGATTGTACTGCTGCTAGCCAGGGGCAGCCAGCCCATGCCCGGGGCCTGATGGATACCTCTTGGTGTGGGGCATGAAAGACTCGCTAAGCCCCTGCTGAGATTGAAGTGAGGCACAGATTCAAGCCGGGAGCAGGCCCAGGGCTTGAGGCTCCTGGTGGCCACAGGAAACAATAAGGAACCCATGGGAGATCACCACTGGCCATGTTTGAGCAGAGTTTGTACTTTTTGACTGCTGTGAAAGTCGTACACTGAAGAAAAGAAAAATGACCAGAAAAGGGGGAATTGCTCCTTTATGTAAGACAGAAAAGAAGAACAATAACGCTTGAAACGTTTACATTATCTGGTTTCAACAGAGGAGCATAGGAGACACTTGGATATGTGGAATTTTATTTAAAACAAAAAAATGGTCCTTTCATTTCAAGGCCTTGTGCTTGCTGTGTGAATTTCTGCAGCGTTGCTTCTGTTAAGCAAAACACACAAGTAAGAAGTTTATTTTGTCATGTACAGTACTTCCTGTCATTATTTCAATCTGGAAGGGATCACTGGGCACACACTCCGTCCACACGGCAGTAGCAGCTGAAGGTATTTTCACTCAGGTGCATCCATAACCTACATATTCGGATATCTACTCTTTTTACGCTATTATGTTAAGTTGTGCTGCATTTTATTCTCAGCATTACTTTGTACAGTATTTCTGGTGACTTAAAAATAGTGTTAGATATCTAAATATGCAAAATATGGACCAGCAACTAGTTTGTTTGATCAAAAAACGAACAAGACAAGGCAAGTAAAAAAATTGGAATGCAATTGTTAAAATGTTGGAACATCCCTCATCGTATTTTTCCTAATGTTTTTGTGAGTAATTTCAAAAAATATTTGCCTTGTGCTGAAAGGTACCATGGTCACCTGCTGTAGCTCTACTATGTGATATGTACAGTATTTAATGATTTAAATTAAGCATATATTTTATAAAATTTTTTTTTTTTGGCTTTTTTATTTCTGTATTTTGCGCCCATGACTGCTGTTTGTGAGGGAAGTATTACATAGATCCATCTTATACCCATCCCAGCATCTTACAGATGATTACCTGCCTCAGAGACACACTGCGGAGGTTGAGCCTTTACAGTCTGCCGCCTGTCTGTCTTATTAGCAGCTCACATCATAGTGTGTGTATATTTGTATAATAGAGTGAGAGATTTATTTTATACAGCAGTGCTTCAGCAGTGTTTTTAGTCCTTTTATCCTTTCATTGTCATCAAGAACATGCCTCATAGCTCCGTCGGAAAATGCTGGGTTGCACATATTATTGTACAATAGGGCTAACAGCTGTTAGCTATACACACTTCCTCTGCTGTCACAGCCAGTGAACATTTTGGTCAGTGAGTGAATGAAAGTGATTTCTTAGACTGAATGCCTTTGAACATACAGCTTTTCTCAGTGGCTTATCCATACAACACATCTCCAGGTGTGCTTTGTCACATCTGTGATGCAGCCTGGAATCACAATCTGCCGTCGTTTCGCACTTTGCATCAGGGCCTCATCAACGTTTAAAGACAACTACTTGGTAATGCACTGACTGAGCTGAGAAGACATATTACTGTTGCTTTAAGGAAAATATTGTATATTTTGTCAGTTGACAAATGGGCGATGTCTCTGTCTATTTATCCTAAGACATTTGACTGAAATTAGCACTTTTATTTTAAGGTCTGCATTTTTCTTTTCATCTCTGAGGTGAAATACAGTGGTTAACATGGTACCAGTGCAGATACCTTCTGCACATTTTTATTGGCTAAATCAAATGTTTTGCAACAATCATTTCATAATATTGTAAGAGCCAAGCTGTATTACTTATAAATGTAGAGTTGCATATTCCATCTCCCGTGAGGTAGTAAAAGATTGCAGTGTCAGTCGTTTTCTACACGTTTATGTAGCCTCCCTTTTTAAGAAAAACATGGGTCCACAAAGAATGAAATTTTCTTTACAGTGGAACAATTTGTCTACAGCTTTCTCCTGTCATTTCTCTGATGATGTACAGTTCAGGTTGTGTTCTCAAACTAACAAGAGCCAAGTGAATTTGTAATTTGTAACAGTCATCACCTCCTTGTATAGATGAGAGTGGCATTTCCATGCTGCAGTTTCCTTTATGTGTAAAGTTTACTGATCCATTTTCTCGTCTATTACTGATCAACAGTTAAAAAAATTGGTAATTGCGTCAGGCCTTAATAGATCTCTTTGGTCATGTAAAAGCAACAACTATTTATACCCCTGTGCAGGTACTCTTTGAAATATGTTACATGTAAAAAAATTTTGTGATGTCTTCAAAAATGTGAAATGTATCCATATTATTTATAAATGCCTTTATTCTGTTGTACATTATTAATAATACCTTCATAAAATTTGCTGTTTTGGCTTCTTTTTTTCCCACATTATTCAGTCATTATAAGTAAGGTGTAAGGTACTTACAGTAAAAACAAACTCATTTTAAATATTTTATTGTCATCATGTGACATATTACATATTATTAATGTGTGACAATTGAAGGATTTCCATGTAAAACTCCCTTTTCCTCTAAGAGGTCCATTGTGCAAAGCAAGTAGAAATACAAACATCAGAGTTTTAACATTTACACATATATTCCAAAATATTCTAATGTATCTTTATAATCAGCTGAGCTCTTTGTTCTCTTCCACACTGTCACTCTTCAAGGTATAAGTGCATATGGACAATAGAACTTTGTAAAGACACTTCTGAGGCATGCAGATTGGCACAAATGTTAGATAAAAAAACAAATATATAGATATGGAAACAGGTAGCGCCGACACTGGTTTTTTCTGGTCACAAATTAAGGGCCTCGGCCACCTTTCTCTCCTCAGGAATACCATTTACCTGGAATAATACAAAAAAATATATAAAACTCTGTTTTGATGTGCTGTTAGTCCTGTTTAGCAAAAGAGATGAGCTGAAACAAACCTCATGAATAAAAATAATTCACAAATCAGCATTAATTATCTCTTCATTAGCTAATAAACAGATCGCAGCACCTACCTCCAGCCTTCGAAATGTTGACATGACATAATTATCTCCTTTGTTAGCAGTGAACAGAGAGAGCAGCAGGTTAGTGTGTCATGCAGCTCACCACCATGCACACAGGAGGGCGCTCACACACCAACACAGCAAAGTAACTGTGGCCTAAATTTCAATGTGGCTTCATATTGTTAAAGTCAACAAAGCGTCAATATGGTAGTAAGATGTAATAAGTCAGTCTAAATTATTTTACTGTGAAGCTGATGAGACATGCTTTCCCTGCAGTGGACATCCTGATGAACATTAGGCAGGAAACTATACATTTATTTACAACAACTTGCAGCAGACGATGTTCAGCAACAGACTGCTATTTTTTTCACTAAAATAACTAGATTAAACTAAATTAACTAAAGTTAATTATTCATGTATGTGGCATTAAATAGTCACATTACATATCACATATGCAGATACAGTAAAGCAGTCTGTTAGACTAGAATATGAAAGACGGAGGTAGCACTAACCTGATGGCCGTTGCTGTGGTATCGTAATCTGATTTTGCAGGTTCCTGAAATAAACAATGATATTGTGGTGAACAAACATTCCCACACAAGAGCCTTTAGTATCATGTGAAAGCGTGTTGTATTTAAAATTTTTGAGTATCAAGCCCATTAGTAAATATCATGAGACAGCTTGAACCTCTTAAGCTGTAGTTATATTTTCCAAAGACCTGACTTGCTTGTTGCAGCTTTGGCTATAAACATGGCGTGGTTAGAGAGTGCTGAAAACAAGATTAAACGATAATGGTATTGTTTTGACTCATATTTCCCCATAATGACGCCTATAAGCCATACATCTGTGTGCCTGCGAATGAACGTAAGCGTGTGTATGTTATTTCCCTCCACCAAATCCCCTAACTCACGTCTGTGTCTGCATGAGGGGCATGCTGGTGGTCTCATAGTTGTCGGGGTGGATGGGCGGCACCACCTCGCCACTGACTGGGTTGAAGACAGGCAGGGTGGAGAGCGGCCAGGAGATCTCGCGGTTCTTAGACATGCTCCGCAGCTCCTTGGTGGACTTCTGGATGGAGCTGTGGTGAACCAGCTGGATGCTGGAGATGGGAGAGGCAGCGAATTTAACAAGAGTTTGTGATGTTGCCATGTCTGGTGGTGTTATCTCATCCCGTGTGCAATGCTTTATATACTGGAGAGGTATTTAAAATATCTGAATAAGCCAGCGATTTGCATCTGATATGGTGAGATCTGCAGTCAGTTCATGCATGCACAACAGAAATCATCCACCCTCACCTACCACTGTGTCTGACTTCAAGATATGTTCTTAATCTTCGATATTTGAGATAACTGAAAGCAGCCACCGCTAAGCAAGAATTCCCTTCATCTGGTCATTAAAATTTTGAGCAGCCCATTGGATGAATGGATGTCAACACACAGATGAGCATATGACTGGTTATGAGAAAGCCGTCAGTGACAACATAGATGACAAAACTGCAAACCAAAGAGAGAGGGGGGGGGGAGGGGACAGAAACAGACCCAAAATCAAGAAAAACACAGGAGAGGTAAAACACTTACTCTGGTGTTTGCATGTTTCTTTTTTCCCTAGAAACAAAACAAAATGGATGAATTAAATACTAATATTAATAGTTAAAGAGACATCTACACACAAGTGAATGGACTGTTGGGTAAAGACGGTGTGGAAATGCTGATGGGGTGTGGAACGTGGAGTGAATGAGGGGGCACGTCACTCCCAGCCTGCAAATGATGGAGAATGATGAAAGGACTTATCATGGATGAATGATCATCAATGTCATGGCTATGCTTCAAAACAACAAGACGTTACATGAAAACATTAAAAAAAAAAACAAAAAAAACCTGGGACAGAAATTTATGGGTAACTTAACATGTGTGGACGGTACAACTGGATGGTAATGACAAGCTGCAATTTCCAATCCAGATTTTTGCACTATCCTTTCTGTCTCTCATTCCATACTTCAGTAACTTTTTCACTGCGTTCCTCAAATGTCTGTTGGGGTGTTTGGTGCAATATTTGCATAAAAATATAAGACCAAGCACACTTACACCCCTTCCCGTCGGCAGCACATAGTGTAGCCGAGGATGAAGAAGAGGACTAGCGCCACAGCGGAGGGAACAGCCAGCGTGATAAGGAAGTCGGAAAAGTAGTCCCGGCTCCTCAGAGACTCAGAGGGGGGGTTGTATTCCCCAAATTCAGGCAGGATCCCTGTGCCTGGGTCTGGGCGGGTAATGTATATCGGGACTACTTTGTTGATGTCAACCTAAAGAAATAAATATGAGTAAAAGTTAATTCAGTATTTGTGAATAAACCTGATGAAGCTATTGGTCAAAAACAATCCTTATGTAGCCACGAGCACAAGGTTATGTTGCCCCACTATTAAAAACCTACAATTTTCAATCCAGGTGAATCTGTATATGAGAATCCTCACCAGAGAAATCTTACACCAGTCGATGTGAAACTGAGCTCTGAACTTCTTGTCACAGCTGATGACAGGCTCCATCTCCTGACTGCAGCGCAGCTGGTTATGTGGGCTTTCCACCTCCCGCAGGCACGAAGAGAAGGGTACATCAGCACCAACCATCACATACACTCTAGGGAGAGGACACAGTAAAATATAAAGGATGAGAGAGGAAGGAGAAGAGAAGAGAAGAGAAGAGAAGAGAAGAGAAGATGGAGCCTCACTTTACATGTTTATGCTGAGGCTTGTAATAGTCAGAGCATTTCTCCTCCACTGAGTGTTCTCCTAGATGCTTTTATCTTCCAAAACGTCAGCATGAATCTTTGATGTACAACTTATGGCAGTTCATGTGGGCTATTCCCCGCTGAACTAAACCAACTGACAGTGTCTGTCAGTGCTGACGGCCAAGTGTACTTATCTAATTCTCAGCAAAATGAGGATTCCCAAGGCCCCAATTAAATAAAATGTTAGCATGATGTGAGTGGGCTGAAAATATATGCAATTTGTTTGATTGTGAGAAGCGAAGAGGTCATTGATTGAGAGATTCTTTAAGAGTGTGTAAATCACAACACTTAATTTAGTTTTTAAAATAGAAGCAAATGGGGAAGCAAGTAGAGCTTAGAGCAAAGAAAAAAAACCTTGATTGAGCTTTCCTTTCCTTTAGCTATGAAATGCTTTTCCAACTGTTGAAAAATTCAAACCAGGTCCACTTCAGCCTCCAAAATCCTCACCCTTCTTTGAGGTTATTGATGGGCAGGGGCACACGGCCACCACGGTCCAGTGCCGAGGTGATGTTGATGGCGTTGAGGCGCTCAGGCTGCCATACATTTTTCACCGCTCCTAGGAAGTCCCCCAGCACCTCGCTCGCCAGCATCTCCTCCACATTCATGTTTTTGATGTAAAACTCTGCCTGGTAGGGCAAAGGGAACTCTGTGCATAAGGATGAAGAAGAAAGAGTGAGATAAAAGGTTGAAAACGGTGAAAGGCAGTAAGATGAGGTGGGAAAGAAGACAGGAGGGTGAGCTACAACCATGAGAATCCATAACCCTGAGAAAAGAGAGATGACACAGCGCTGTCCTGCTGACTCAGACATCATGATTACTTTATTACTGCTGCGTACAGTAGTTGACACTGACTTCACCAGTCACTTCTGGGGCCAGATGGCAGATGACATCACAGCATAGGGAGAGTGATGTCACGTTAGCGCCGCGAACATCTGCTGCGCGTTCACCCGACTCAGTTCATATTGCACTGCATGTACCGTGACTGGTCAACAAGCCAGTGCGCAAACATACAGATGCACAGATGTGAGGTGTAGTCACAAAGATGAACAGGACGCTGCACAATGTGATCATTTAGAACCATAAGGCTTCAACACAGGACTGCGCTGTTCACAGAAGCCACAACATACAGTATATTGAGATCAGTACCAGTCAGACTGGATGTAAAGATACATCTTTTACTTCACTATCTGAAGAATAACAATAAATGGTTTTGACTGTTGACAAATAATATCACCACAAGGTTCACTTTTCTACAGCTTTTTCTTACATGTGCTTCATCCGCAAATGGGGTTCGCTAAGTTCTGAAAACTCTTGCTTACGAAGATCATGTCATATGATCAAAAGCTCCAGACTAGCTACTAAATGTACCTTGTGTTAAGATTATTTTATCAAATACTGTTTCCATGGTTCAAGAACTTCTGAGCTCAATAATTTAAACTGATCTAGGAAATAAGAGCAACAACAATGCATATTTAAATTTAAACACAAACATTATTGATAACATCAATAATTTAATGTGAGATTGACATAGCTAGATAAATATAGTATTTATTGTACCATGTGTATGAAGAAGATACTTGACCTCTGGTACATTATAGCTCTTCGTAAGATCAATATAGTATATAGTTTTTCTTTGGTAATGATTTATTAGTTCTGGTTGACAAAAGTAATCACAGGGAAAATTTTGTCTTCAGGGAAGTCCATGACTCCGTTCAAGTTCTGAATGTGCCTTCAGGATTTAATCAGGGAAGTTGCACAGTCTGATCTCTGCTTGCTCTAAGCTCTCATACTGGGGCCTCTTACCTTCAGTGGCCATGATGTTTATGACCAAGTTGTGCCGTGCCGTCTCGAAAGTGCGTCTGTTATAGGCAGTAATCTGCAACACACAGGGGTGAAAGTTTAAGCCCAGATCAGTGCAGCTTATATTGCAGCAGCCCTCTGGACAAGGCTGAGCTAGATACACCACACAGGCTCCGTACCCGACTGAAACACCGTATAGAGGCACATGTGCACTGCTGGGAACGTTAAGCCTTTTGGGAAAAGAATTTCTGCAGTAGCTTATGGGGGACAAAGAAAGCATATAAAGACATAGTGGAATTTAAGTCTGAAGACTCGAGCGTAACACTGTACCATGCTACTGCTGCATGCACACAAATTAGCTGAATTCAGTAAAATAAAGTCTAATGTGCAACTACTCCTTTAGCTTTATGTGTGCCTTAGTGAAGACCACAGAGTACCTGATACTGTCTCCCATTTAAATGACTGAACGTGATGTATTCTTTTAATTCAATGCCCTCATCTTGTTCAACATTTTAGCACTAAAAGGATCATTCCTTTTCCTTCCTTGACATAATAAGCAGCAGCACAAATTACTTCATCTCTACTCTTTTCAGTTTGAAAGTGGTCCAGCCACCAACCTCTATAACAGTGGGCTTGCCAACATGCTCTGCAGTGGGGGAGCCGTAGAGCACTCCGTCGCTGTGCGGTGTCCTCTGGATGTAACGCAGCCAGCCTGGCCTGTCGGGGTAGCCCATCAGGTTGGTGTTGAAAGTGATGGGGTCATTGCTGGCGTCCCCTGCAGGCAGAGCAGTTTAATGAGGGGGCACTTGATTGTTCTGTTATGGGTCACAAGCAATTCAGTAATGTACATTTAGACCCATTAGCTGAATTGTAGTAAGTTTTGCCAACTGCAGCGAAGCATTTTCTACTTGTGAAATATGATAAATTAACAATGTGCTGTGGTATTTATAATTTATATGCGTACAAATGTTTGAATGTCATTAAGGTTAGCAAACATTTAAACACAAAAAATTATATCTATATTAATTAAAGAGCCACAGAATGAAGCTGTAATGCTGTAGTACCTGATTTTGGGTAGGGAGGAAACTCTCCTTTGAAGTACTCTCTTTCCAGAACGTGGACAAACAGCACTCCTGCAGATGGGTAGACGTTACGGTCCGCGTGAGACCTCGACAAGATGGTAACCACTGCAATACAGTTTTCAAACAAACAGAGAAAATTAGCTCCTGAGAGAAGAACATTTCCTATTCTGTGTGTGTGTGTGTGTGTGTGTGTGTGTGTGTGTGTGTATTATTCATCATTAATGACCTGCCAGCAGCACTAATTAACCAAGAACAGAAGGCGTTAAGGTGAAAACAAATAAAGCAAATGTTGGGGTCACTCTTACCAGCTAAACTCCTTCACACTTTGAGAATCAGCAATGCTAACAATGACAGATTTGTCTACTTTTTTTTTGCCTTCTTATGAAGGTAAAAACATGAGCCTCACACGAGGTCGCAGTCCAGAAACCAAGCCTGAAGGCAAAAAATCTGACTGAAACACCATAGTTGTGTATATACGACGACAGGCTGTTAAACCAGTGAATTTGCAAGTAGCTGAAGCACTGTGGGTAAAAGCAGCAGTAATGAGCGTCATTCAGACTGTACAGAGTTTTTATGAATGCCCTCCTCCCACTCTGTCTCTATTATGCCCTCTTCTTTAGCCCCACTCCATTTCAAACACAAACATTTAGTCTTTATTTGTGAAGGGCATCGCTAGGAAAATGGCAGCCCCCTTGAGAAAAGTTTGCACAATGTAAGAGCGAAGGTGCTTTAGCCAGCTCTCCGCTCTCCACCCCCACCCCCACCCCCACCCCCCCATTCTCCCTCCCTCAGTGGGTGGGCACTCAATTTTTAATCACCATGGGAGACTGAATGCACAAGGAAGGGGGGGGGGGACTAGAGATCTGTGCTATGAAGTGCAAGAGAGGGAGAGAGTTTGAACTGTTCTTGCCTGCAGACACAACTCGAGTCGCATTAAGCAGCTACAGGAAGGCCCAGGAAAGCTGTGAGTCTGTAGTCTTCTTCTACTTATGTACACCATTTTTTAATCCTGCTTCATCTTCTCATCAGTAACAAACCAACATATTCTACAGCACTATCATTAGTTTAGCAACATTAAGTGGATCTCTACATCTGCAGTGTGAGCCCTCTCCTTGAACAGTAGCTGAGTCTCTGCTGAGGAGAGTAATAGAGCAGGATTTACATTTTAATCCGGGTCCATGAAAGAAGAAGTCAGTATGTGATCTTGGGTTGTTGAGCGTTATCTATTACCAGGGTGCACAAAGGGGTTAAAGAAGATTAGGTGACACAGTAAGCTCCAGATTATTAAGAGAGTCCACATCTATGAGGCCAAATTGCCTAACTGCAGTCTAAGTACACTGATGAGCTGTTGGAAGAGTAAAGTTGTAAAACGGCCCCATGTGTATGTTAAACTGGGCTACATCTGTTGCCACAAACAGAGGCGCTGAACTGGCCATATGTCCCATGTCCCCGAGGGCTTGATCCCAGCTAGATGCAATCAATACAATGTAGCCGCCACTAAATGTGGCGTTACCTATCGAAACCTGAGGTTTGCATCTACAACATCTCTTTCCAAGGACAGACTGAGGGAACCACCTGAGCATGACTAATCCACGCAACAGCTCTTCATGCTGCTACCACTGCACCCATGACATTAGGATCTAGGTTATTCAGAGACCAAGAATAAAACCTAATTCGGTTTCAGCACACCGGTGGCGCCCTCTGTGATGACTTCAGTTGATCCACAAATCCCTCTCTGAATGCAAACTTTCAGTTTCTATTACCCGACCGTTGGGCCTCATCAATTCTTCACCACACAAAGGACCACGGTCACACAGTCCCAGTCAAGGTCAAGCACCGGCCATTCTGTTCTACTTAAAGACCAACTGGACGTGGTGTAAACATGTGTGACACGTCCACATATGAGACAGGCAAGACATAGAAGAGAGCCCAGATGGCCTGGTCTCACCTAATGGTCTGAGGAATTGAAATGACCTATGGGATATGAAATGTGTTTTAGCCTAACAACATTAAAGATTTGATGCAACAGCAAACATTCACACACACACTCCTGGCCACCTTATGTTGGCCAGTCTAGCCTCCAGGATCCTACTGGACTGTCTGCCACCCTCACCTTTGATCGCAGTCACTTCCATTTAGACAACAGCCAGTGTAAGTAGAGATCAGTGACTAAGCTATACCAAGGCTCTGCTAATAGCATCAGATCTGCTTAATTGTGGCAAGCTGACTTTCTGCCAGGCCTTCTCGAGATGATGAACTGCACCGCTCTTACGGTACATAATACATCACCAATTAAAGGTTAATACTAAACTGTTCTCTGCAGACTAACCTGTCAGCTCCTGCTGCAGGACAAATGTAGAGACAGAGATTTGCATTGTAATGCACACAATGAGCTACACTTTTGCAGTAATTGCACTTACATACACACTAGAATACAAGTATTATCCATGAAGTACACGTAATAATAATAGACACAGTACTTTGAAACTGTCGCACATGTCCATACACTACATGACTAACAGGCCTTTGCAGGGGGGATGTAAATGGCTAACCAGATTCTATGCTTTTCTGAGCTGACCTTGGGCTGGCTGAAGTCTCAGGAGTGATGTTTTAGTTAAAAATGCCATTGGCAGCGTGGAGAGAATAAACCAGCCTTGTCCCTCTAATAGCTCTAGCTAACTGAGGCCTCTAGCTAGGTGAGGCACAGTCAGTTGGGAAGAAGTCCTTTGGATCTGCTGAATCAGTATCACATACATGCATGCTGTCCAGGTCAGGAGGAACGCATGTGCCTCTTTGGTGACTGGTGGGGAAGCACAGATAACAAGGATTCCTACTGTTTGGACTGAGGCCTTGGTATTCTGCCCGTGATGAGTTTGAGCCTCGTTCTAAGCACAGACCTGGAAGTGAAAGTAGTCGGTGTCACAAGAAGCAGAAGGCGATGACTGAAATCAACTGTCGACACGAAACAGCCAGTTCAATGTTCTAGGAATCTATAACGGTAAGCAAATTACTAATTTATCAATTGTTGAGAAGTTATGTGTCATCAACAGTGTTGAATTTGTGTATCATGTGTTTAACAGAGGAAACAGACTTTTGTCGCATAGTTAATGATTAAGGATAACGTCTAATACTTACAAGGAAAAGGTTTAGACAAAATCTAAAATCAGTAAACTACTGTTAACAACAAAAGTAAGGGGGCCAAGTCTGTGAGACCGGAGACGATTGCAAACAATTATGCCAGTATTAATGGGAACCAGTTGAGCGTGTCACTGTGTTATGACAGGGGGGAGGGGACAGCGGGTCAACACATGAAGTGCACCACTGCACACACCGACTCACCATCTCTGTACAAGGCTGTTCTCTGCTTCAAGCCCATGGATCGCTCCATGTGGACATGTCTCTCATGTAAAGCGCCGCATTTCGCCACATAGGCATGTGCAATGTAAACTATTGGATCAATGAATAAAAGCATGAATGGAAAAGCGTGTCTCTCCAGGGCATTCTGAATTATGCATAAGGTTGCCAGTTCGTTTGGTCAATGCAGTTTCATAACAGCCCTGACTTAAACCTTACTTTCATGAAGTTAAAGAGGAACAAAGTAGGGGTTAAAATCTAACTAAAATCAAATACAGCGGAATAAAGAGAATAATAAGGAAGTACAGTGCACTTACAGTTCACTGAGACATAAACAGCCCCAAATTTGACATAATAATAGACAGTGGCAAATGTCAAAGCTTCAAGCCTCAATTACAAAGAGCTCAGGTTTTCTGGAAGTTTGTTTCAGGTACATGGAGCATGGACACTGCATGCTGCTTCCCCACGTTTTGTTTTGGTCCTTGGGGCAGTGAGACCCTTGTCCAGATGTCCAAGGAGGTCTGAATAGCTCTCAACATAGCAGCACACCATCTGATCCTGATGTGATATGTCTCCCTTTCAGATTTCTGGCTTGGATACAAGGACGTGTAAGATTAAATTCTTCATGAATGTAGGATTTACTGCAGGGTTGTTGTATCTCCATTAATTTGTGATGCCTAATAAACCTGGTGTATATTTTCCCTGGGTACAAGTGATGCGCAGCTGTAACAAATAAGATGCTGTTACTGTCCATGCTTCACAAAATTCAGCAATATATTAATATTATCTCATCTATTCCTCTCATATGTCATTAGGGGTAACTTGAGCTGCTAAGCTACTTAATTAGCCATTCATAATACACCTGTTCCGCATATACACACAGGCCTGCGCCAAGGGAAACAGGCTATTTTCCCAAAGGAAATCAAAGCTGAATGGATGACTGACAAGAACTAGCCAGACAAGGTATAACGTTAGCGTTATATTCCTCACTAGAGATGTAAGGTACAGTACAAATTACACATTTTATGTTGAATACTGAGGCACTCCGCCCGTGTAACGGTATAGCTGCCTATTGTTAGCCATTTTTTCCATGTCTCCTCCTCAGGCGCTTGGAAAAAATGAGCAGCGCAGCTAAACAGCAGCAGGCTAACTAGCTAGCTAGCTAGCTAGCATGGATACGGCATCAAAAGCAAACGCGTGAAAAAAAGTCCTGACATTTCCGGCGTTAATCGATACGTACCCGTACCGAGCCATACCGCGACAGCTGCAGCGGACATGGTGCTCATCGTCCCCGTGAATTTTACATGAAAATGGAGGTTTTATCTAATAGCCACTGGGTTTGACAGCCATAATAATAAGCATCCTGCAGCATTCCTTCCTCCGCCTCCTTCCTTGGCTGGAAACAGCACTTCTCATTGGCTGAACATCTGGATGGAAAAAAAAAAGATGGTCGTCTCGTAAAACAGAGGCAAAAAAAAAAAAAAAAAAAAAAAAAAAACGAGATGTGAATCACAATTATGAGCACCACGCCTTTCAGGAAATGTCTCCATGTGATGTTCGAGTTTGGCGAGGATTTTAATTTAGTCTGCCTGCATATCAAAGTCAAGGAGTGTCTGTCTGCGTTTCTGTTGACCTGGCTGTGTCCTTGTCCTCTGGGACCCAGTGCAGATGCGATTTCATTGACACTTACGTTTAGTCGCCCACAAAGTCCACTTCAGATTAAGTTGCATTTTCGCTTGATGAATGTTTAATGATCAGTTATTTAGCTCTCCATGATGGAGAGCAGACACACACACACACACACACACACACACCACCCAGGGCTTGACCTCCTGAGCCCAGCTGTAAGAGGGCACGGACATGTTTGAGAAGTCTGCTTCAATCTGTCCAGACCCCCTGCAGAGACAGTAGTAGCAGACAGATGGTCATGTTTTGGCCCCTTGGCTCACAGTCAGGCCTGCTAAAGGCCAGCGGGACTCTTGATTCAACCCCCCCATGCCCCACTGATGTCAGCCCCCCGCTGAGCAGGCACTTCAGATCGTACAGAAAAGCACCCTAATTCTGCTGACAGTGGTCACTTCATGGCTCTTGTTCAATATGAACAGTGGATTCATTTCTTCCTCTGTGGTGATATACAGGATGCCATCCATCCTCTGTGCTCTGCAGTGCGTGGCTGTTCTGTTCTCTCACCCTCCCTTTTATCCCCTTAAGATTATTTTTAGGTTGCTTAGCAACATCTTCACATAGTCAGTGTTTGGACTGGGTATGAATGCATCACAACATTCACTATAGGTCTATGCACGCACTAAGATGCATAGTAATTGAGGCTGGGGGACTACAGCTTCTCCCCCATGGCCAAATGTGTCTGACACTGATTTGGTCTGATAGTCTGCACTAAATTTCAGTTTACACTGTAATTCTCCTGAATCTGCTTGTGTTTAGCAGTGAACTGAGATGATAAATGATAAAAGCTCTCTCTCCTGTCTCCTATGTTTTTTCTGCAGTCGCTCTTGGCATTAGGCCTGTTACTAAATGTGTGTAGCAGCCAAACTGTAGCGTCTGTAGTACAGCAGACACAGTGTACCTCACTGAAAAAAAACAACACTGCATTTCCAACAAAGTTTGTATTTCAAATAATATTTTGCTTACTCTGAACTGAAGATGCTTGTGTGGATGCACTTGCAGTTGGTAGTGAAAAATCAGAGTGGCTATGAGTAAAAATAATCAACCAGTTGTAAAGGCAATGTAGATGTGTTTTAGGTGCTGTAAATGCGTCCAGCGTGGACTGAGATTACATAATAATATAAATAACATATCCTATGCGCTCATTTATAAATAAGATTTATATTATGGATTTTATTTAAGAGGGTGACAGATGAAATTCGAGCATAAAATCACTTAATTTCATGCAGCACATGCATATGCTTGCTCTAATAAATCACACTTTTTGAATGAATTATGATTCAAATTTGATGAAACTGTAATATGTTTGTCTAAAACTGGTGTGCCTTTACTTACTTACATACGTTTGCCATGTTTTATAACACATCAGAATGAATTATATAACTCAGTCCTGTTGGTTAAAATAATCACACATTTGGATGTGGACAAAGCTTCCTTTCTACTCTGCTTAATCACATGGATTCAGTCCCGTGTTTGAGGTGGTGTCTGTTGACTCCTGTGTGACCCAGCCAGCTAGTATTTTTACACTCTGATCTTTATTAGAAAACTGCTAAAATATTAATGGATTAATTTGGGAAAGCGACTGCAAACTTTAGAGATAATTTCATCCCCTGAATATGCATTTAATCATGGCGAGTGTGTGAGATAGAGTTGCTGTGTTCAGTAGCCAACTTTAACATCTTTCCTATATTTCATTCAATAAAACACTTTTTATCCATAGACAGAGTTAATTGCACCTATATATAGACTGATTAGATTGAGGGAGTTATATTCATTCATATTCTCTCATCAGGTTGACTTTTAATGAGGGAAGAGTGGAGGACAAACTTTACCCAATCCTCTGGCTCTAAGCCCTCCTGTGAACTCCTCAAGGCCACCTGGTGGTCCCCACCCCACAATTTGGGCAACCCTAATTGGAACAGCCGTCACACAATCAGACATGTCTTTGACCCTCTACCACACCCAAACCCCACAGATGAACAACAAGCAGCCAGTGAAGTTACAGTTGCTGTGTGCTGGTATTTATGCCAGACTGCAGCTCACTGAAACCCCCTCCGCGCAGCAGATTATCGGACCAAACCATTGCCGCAGTTCAGGTTTTAACACCTGTCACATGAGGCTTCACGGTTTCAAATCGCCGGCTATCATTACAGCCGAGTGCGTTTACCTTACTGCCCTGCGGACGTGCATCGGACGGCGGCGTCTTGCAAACGCTGCCACGGTGCAGCTTTCAGTGGGATGAGCTGCCAAATTGCACCGACACCCCTATTGTGCGGCTGGCAGCATCACCCCCTGCCTGCAATGGCGCTGAAGCGGCTCGACTATGTCCAAGCGTCTCTGTAGTGGCGATTCCGTCCCGGACTATTTTCCAGCGTGGGGTCGCTATGTTATTGTTCGAAAGGGTTTGCATCCTTGTTTTCTTTTCCACCAGTTTACCCTCTGGATCAGTGTTTATTTCTATCAGGCGTCAAACGAAGCCGGAGCCATGAATGTAAGTCTGACTCTTTTGTTTTTGCAACATTGAGGCAACATCGCTGTGGTTTGTGGTTGACAGTTAACTTCGTTTTGTTTTAATTTTTTTATTATTATTATTATTATTATTTTTTCATTGAGAAAGATCGTTTTTTTTCTAAATGACTGCCCCTACGGAAATCTGTACAAGGGGACACATGTGAATAAATGAATGTTAAAGTGTCAGGAGCGGAGAGCCCGAGCTGTCATCGTGTTGTGTGCGCTGTGGCTGATGTGCAGCTCAGCCTGTTTGTCTGATCCCACTGACACAACGTCAAAGCCTCAAATTCATCTTTCTCCTCTTAACTTTATTTTCCTCTGTGCAATATCCTCCGAGGCAGCACAGGCTGTTCCTCAAGTTCAAGCGGATGCTTTTTATTTATTTATTTATTTTTTGTACACAGGGATTTCACATATGTGTTATCGTGGACAGGCAAGAGTCCAGCATGGTGAATAATAAATACTGAACCAGGACATTTAGGTTTCAGCTGCTGCTGCTGCTGCATCTATGCCGCCCAGTCTGTGGCTTTCAGCACAACTTGGATTAATGAATTCTCTGTGTCCCAGATGAATGTTTTTTTTTTTTTTTTTTTAAATCCACGCTTTATTGTGTCATATTTCATCCCCCTTTCATGAAATGCATTTCAAACAGCATTAAACAGTAATGGCTGTGGGTATGGCATATTTAACTACGACGCTAGCCTGCTAACCTGTTATAACCCTGTATTATTATAATGGTGGGGCAGAGGACAGAGGCATTAACTCAACATTTAACCTGCAAGTCTTAGCATTCATGAAATGTTGCATCTTTTGGTGCGTTCAGCAACATTTTCTCTGTGCATTTAATGTTGAAACTGCCATGCACTGCTTTGTTGACACTGACATTTAATAGGACCCAACATAATGTCAGTGATGGTTTAGAAAGCTGGGGTCACAGCTCACTGTAGAAAACAGAGTGATGGGGAGACAGGGGGAAGAACAGCATAGCATCCTATTAAGCACAAAGAGATCACATCTTTACACTGAGGTGTACAACATTGATTTGAGAAGGTAAACAGCACAGCAATGCTGAATAGACAACATCATTACAGTGCTCTCAGAGGCCAATAGGCTTTCATAAGTAGCTCTCTTGTACTAAGAGCTTTTATATCACACATTTCTCAATAGTGTTATTGATGGAAGGTGAAAATGATCTCTTTTCTAGCTTTGTAATTATCATTTTGATATGAAAGTGCCACTTGCATCTAACATGATGTCACTGTGTTCATGTTTAAATAGTTATATCTCTTGAACTCACATCATGTAGCGTTACAAAATGCTTCTATCTTAACAAATTTAATTAAACTATTCTTTATCTTTGCAGGTGTGAATGGGCATAAAGGAAGTATAACATCAGCTTTGTCAGATTAGGCAGCGCTGCAGTAGGTCAAACTTGACTCCTCACTCCCATGTTCTAATGAGGCCACGGCAATGCTGACATCTCCTCTGCATCCAGAGACATCATCATGCTGAAGACGGAGGCCTCGGGGGAGAGGACTAGCCTCCGGAGTGCCTCCCCCCACCGTAATGCCTACCGGGCTGAGTTTCAGGCACTCAAGAAGGCCTTTGACCAGCCTCGGATCGATGGAGATTCAAAGCCCAAAGACCTTGAGCGGAAACAACCAAGGGGTCGCCAGTATGGCACCCATGTCAGCCGCATTAAGGACATGTTCATGCAGATGGGCTCAGAAAATTCATCATCTAAGACAAGGGGTCGAGATGACTCTTCGCCACAAAGGCTGGTCAAGCCCACCAACTTCATCAACAAGGCTGATGGATCAGTGATAAAACTCCAGCATTCCTCATCAGCTGAAAGGGTTGGAGGCGCTGGAGCAAAGTTCTCTGAAACCAGAAAGCTGTTTGAGCAGCAGTCACGTGACCAGTCGCAATCACCAGTCTTTCCCTACGGACGTGATAAAAGAGGATCCCATGAGCACCTTGATGACTGGCGAGGGGCAAGGTCCAATCGAGGCAGTACAGACTCCTTGGATTCACTTTGCTCCAGAACAGAGGCATCCTCACCGACTGTCAGTCAGCTCAGTGCTGTTTTTGAAAATGTTGACCACCACAACCAGGGTGTGCCCTACAAAGGAGTCAGCAGGCGAGCCCTCTACTCACCAGACGGATTCCACCGCCATGGAGGTGATCTCAGTGAGGATGATTCACGACAGTCTCCTGTTTCTGGAAACTACCGGGGACGGACAGGTGGAAAGGTTCCCACATCCTCGTCCTCTGAGGACCTCCTGAGCCCCAGTCCTGGGGCAGAGACAGTTCCACAAGTGGAGGAAGCCCAAGACAAAGCAGACAAGGTTGAGACTACAGGTGGAGATCAACGGCACCTTTCTGGGGCTACCACCAATGGAAGCCATGTCAATGGTTCTTGTGAAGAAGAGGAGAAATCCTCAGAAACAAGAAAAAATACTGAGGATCTTGTGGCGTCCAAACCTTCAAAACCTACAGATGATGCCATGATTACCAACAAAGCTTTCAAAGATGCCACTTCAGAGCCCCTGCCGACTCCAACTACACCAGCTGAAAGCCAGGAAGATGGAGGTAGTCCAAAAGAAGACAAACCCTCTGAATCCCCCAATGACCAGGTGGAAGAACCTGATGAGGAATACACTGGGAATGAGCGGGTGGTTTTTAACGCAGACGGGGATGCCTGTTACCAGGGTTGGGGTGAAAGCTGCACAGACCCTGAGGATGACCTCTATGGAGACGACGAGGATATTGTCTACGACCCGGGCTCTGATCTGACAGAGATTCCTGGTCTGCCAGAAGAAAACAAAGAGGACATTCCTCCAAAGAGAAAGATTCGCTTCAGCACTTCTCCCATTACAGTAAGTCGGGTGCCGTACAAAACTGTTGTGGAAGCCTAAATTGTGTAAACACACTGAACACAATCCAACATAAAAGCCCTTGTGCTGCTCTTATCAAAAGTAGGTTAAAACAACAAAGAGCTAATATTGTATTCAGAGCTTCCTTTTTATGGGCTCGCATTTAAAGTTACAGCTGAACTACTCATTGTGGTTAGCTTAGCTGTTTTCACATGCATTTTAATGCAGTCATATAGGTGATAAAATTATCTGACATCAGTAATCTTGATCTTCGTAAGACCTTTATAGTGTGCTTCCATTTCACAATTCTTTCCTTTTGATATGTCCTACTATATGGTAGATAAATTATCATACATTGTAGTTGTTGCTCTCTGATGGCAGGGGTTGTAGCTGTTTTGTGATGCAGAGATTGAGGGTCAAAGCATCGCCCTCTGGGAAATTGACGTGTTCATGAGCTGAACATCTGTGCATGTGTTAGTCATGCTGGTTCTGCACCCACACAGTGCTCACACAAGATGCTGTGTTTGTTTTTCTCAAGCAGTCCCATTACCATCTTTTAGATCAGGAAGCCATGTTTTTAGCAGTTTGATGAGGATGTTCTGTACAATACAGTGGCAGAGTCTATATGAATCTGTCAAATATACTGTATATATAGTGAACTGAGTCTGTGTGTGTGTGTGTGTGTGTGTGTTTAGTATATAACCTTACTGTGACCGCTCTGCCCAATGATATCAGCAGGCGTATAGCTAGAGATTACATGCTTTTTTACCATCCGTCCTATGAGGTTTCACAGAGATTATGCTACAATGAGGTTTTTACTTGAAAATGAAAAAAGGTTGTTGTTTCTGGTGATAATGCCCAGTTCCCATAGAATGTCATTTCCCTGGTAACAGGCCAGTTTTCTGTAATATTTTCTTTTTCAATTAATTGAAATAGTGTTACATTTACCTTACATTACATTTGTTGCATCATATGCCATGGAGTGGTTTGATAAGGTTTTCAGTGCCGAGCTGGACACAATGCAGCCAGTGTTGTTTATGGATTGGGAAGATGGATTTGGAAGATTATGGGGAATATTTTTTAGCCTTTATCCTCAAGCATTTGGAATCAATGAGATTAATGTTTGTAGTAATAAATAACATGCTTTAGGTCGTTCTGTTCATTTCATAACCTTTTTATCTAGTTTGACAGTGAAATCTATTTTTATTTTGGAGATATTTAGCCTGTTGACAATCTGTGTGTGTGTGTGTGTGTGTGTGTGTGTGTGTGTGTGTGTGTGTGTGTGTGTGTGTGTACACATATGATTAGAGTACAGTTGTGATGAGTGATTGATCATATGTATGAAGGATTTGGAGCTAACACAAACATTCCACAAGTTGAGGATCAATCCTATTAACATGCTGTAACGAACCAGAACAATTAGCCCAGTTATTCTCAGGAGAAAACGTGACGTGGGCTCACTAATTACGTTGTACTGTCTCTGCAGTGTGCGTCCTGTTACTTCTTTCTCTTTTCCTTCCTCTCAGGACTCAACCTCACGTGCGTGAAAATGCACACAAATGCAAGTACACGTTTCCACGAGGAAATGAAATCTCCCTAATGAAATCTCAACAGTTTGTTTAAGTTATTGATGCTGATTCAAGCCTTATATTATGTTGCTCAAAGGTAGCATCAAATGTAATAAATTTATATTTTTGCAAATACCTTTAATTAATACCATATTATATTTACAAAATCTATTTTTGATTATTTCAAAGGAGAGACAACTTTATTTTCACTACACAGTGAATTGAGCACTGTAAAACTTGTTGTCCCATTTAGGTTGAAGAGGCGGGGAATATGCTGCTCTGTTGTCTGTTGTTTCAAGGCTTCTGTTTTCTATGAAAGGGCCGACGCTCGTTCATCATATGGAATATTCAAGAGGGGCACCGCCCCCCCCACTCCATCCCACCCCCTTTACACAGACGCACACGCACAATTAGACATGCACCCCTCCCACTTCTCCATCACACGCCCCCCTCCTCTCAGCACATGAGGAACAAACAGGGTTCTGTCTTTTGTTCGTCTATATAGTGAAAGAGACAAAGCTATTTTCTCAGTGCTCGGCCCTGCACGAGTCCAGCTTGACCCCTGTGGGAGGAGACTGCAGAGGAGGCCTTGAAAAAAACTGCCATCTTACAATCTAATACTCAACGCTCCCTCCTCTTCATGTAATATTTCTCAGTCCTGCCCTGTAAAGCGGATAAATCATTTCAACATCTCAGCTTTGAAGGCTTAATGAATTCAGAAATCATCATGGCAGCCACAGGGAGAGGATGATACACTTTTGGCAACATTTTGTAAACATGCACACTATAATTGTGCTGACGTCACTAGTGTTGAGTTTGGAAACCTTGTTTTTAGCATAGCAGCATGGGTCTGTAGATGGCAATTGTGGTTGTTCTGGCAGTCCACTGTTTTGGACCAGACTGAAATATCTCAACAGCTATTAAATGGATTGCCATGAATTCTTTTACAGGGATTCCTGGTCCCCAGAAGATGAATTTTACTAGCTGGTGATCACCTGGCTTTTCACCTAGTGCCACTGTCAAGTTGACATATTTGGCTTTTAGTGAAATGTCTTGACAGCTATTGGATGGATTCCCAGAGGATCAATCAGTCACTTTAGAGTTAGCACCGACAGCAGGTCAAAGTTTTCACTTATCCTGTGAAATATCTCAACATCTATTGGATGGATTGGCACAAAATTTCCTACAGACATCCATAAATCCCAAACGATGAATCCTAATGAGTTTGGTGATCCCCTTTCTTTCCTCTTGCGCTGCGATGAGGTTCACACTTGTGGCTTTGAGTGAAATGTCAACTATTAGATTAAATTGTAATAACTTTGATGATCTCAAAGACTTTCCATCACAATAACATTTCAGCCTCAGCTGTACTTCAGTGCTAATTAGCCAGTGCTGATACACTAGACTAAGATGGTGACATGGCAAACATAACAGCTAAACATCAACATTTTAGCATTGTCATTGCAAGCATGTTAGCATGCTGATGTTAGCATTTGGCTTAAAGCACTGGTGTGCCTAAGTGCAGCCTTTACAGAGGCACCAGCATGGCTAAAGACTCCTAGTTTTGTTAATACAACGCATACAAGGTTTTTTTTTTTTATTATTATTATTATTATTATTTTTTTTTATCAGTGATTACTTCCACATCCTTTCACTTAACTGTAGCATCCTGACTGACCCAGTGAGAAGTGACTGCTGTGAGCTACCCAAGGCAAAGAACAGCCTTACTTCCCGAAGGCGCTGACCTACAGAAAAGAATCAGATCTCATGTTCATTCAAGCAACTGGTTTTATCCTTGACATTAGTATCCCTAGTTTGGTTGTTCAGTCTGTGACATATTGATTAATGTGGTAGTATTTCGATTCAATCCTCTGTTGCAATTTTGATACTTTGAGTGCTACGCTCTGTGCAGCTGGCATGACACTGAGAATACAATGTTTAATCTGAAGGCATCGCATACATCTCAGCCAGTGTTTGGTTCCCTTGTCTGGCTCTTTCACGGTTTAAAAATTTCAGCCGTGATCACACACTGATCCCAAAAGCTTTTAACCATCTCTCACTTGTTGCTTGGTTTCTTGCCATGCAGTGTGTTTTCTTTCCCTTTGTCGAACCGCACCCCAGGAGTTTGACAGCAGAAGTCTTCTCCCTCTGCAGGCAGCGTGCTGTGTCAGTCTCCTCTTGTTTTCCTCTCCTGCTCTCTACGTGAATGGCATTTATATTGTCTTTCATACTTTTTTGCGCCTGTACAGCAGTTGCATTTTCACCAGTGGAGATGTTGCAATATCTTAATGGAATTAAGCAGGTGTGATGAGTGGAGTGCCGGTTAAATGGCCACTGAAGTGGTTCTGAAATCAGCCACTCCACTCTGCATGCTGTCTGTTACTGGATCACAGTGACTGGTGTTTCGTCCATTAGTTTCTGCTTTGTCACAGGAATACGTAGTAGGGTGGGCTATTATCTGTGCCAGTGGTTTCAAAGCTGCAAGATTGTGTACATTTTAATGAAAATCTTTTACCAGATGTTTTGACTGGTTTGTTTTTCTGCAGCGTAGACAGTATGGTTGTGTTCATTCTTTTTCCACCATGAACAAATGTCTGGCTCTTACAAATATTTCTTGATGTATGAAGCAAATTTGTAGATTTAGTTCACTATGTTTAAAATGGCATAACTTATGCTGGGGGTGATATGAGCTCACTGACTCAGTGATATCTTCATGCTTGCAGATGAGATTCCACGGCTAACGTGGTTGCAAAAACAATCACATATCTCTTCTGTGTGCTTTCTCCGTATGCTGGTTTGCATCTCACGGTGGAGTACATCAAACCAGTTCAGAGACTAATCTTGTACTTTGCTGGAGCAGAACATAAAGACAAAGTCGATGATGCCTACAAAGAGGGAAACTGGCAACTTACACAATCCCAGTGGCTCTCTTCAGACTTCAGACGGTCAGGCATTAAGAGACGGTTATTTCGCTTGAAGATTTGGGAGCTCATATGACTGCCCTTAATACCATACATGACAGCGGAGGCTCCCAGCTTCTTGTCAGGATATAACATCTGACCTATCCGCACTACTGTACATGACAGTTCAAATTCAACAATGTCATTATCCACATACATCAACCTTAAACATTTGTGTGATTTGTAACATCCTCCTTATCTGGAGCATCAGCTAATACAGTCTTGTGCTTCACAAGCTGAAATTAGATGGCCTCCAGCCAGGAACTTTCTGACCGTATTTTCTGATGGAAAGGATTACTCTACTTTAGGGCAGTCTGTCTTTCTGCCCGATGATATATGTGCAGCAGCATTTCTCAAATTTTGGAACCAATACTGACATGGGTTTTGGCAATGTCATTTGTAAATAGTATTTAGGTCTGCAGCAGCATTGCTACAGATTAGTCTTAGTCTAGTGTTGCAGTGGATGCTTCTTCAGATAAGTCCTCTTTTATAAGCCATTCACAAAGGACGAGTCAGTCTCCAAAAACACAACTCATAAATGGTATTCTACCACATTATTTGCATTACAGAACTTTCTGTACCTGTGCATATTTCAGTTGCTACCTTCTCCAGTATCCAAATCTTCTTCTTTGTGCCCTAAATTCTGACGTTTTCCCTGGGTGAAGCTGGCTGTCAGCTTCCAAGTTATGCAAGCTGCGGCTGGGCGTAATGGGAGGGAACAGGGTTTTGTTGGGAGAGACTTCCAGCACCCTTTGACAGCAGCTATAGAACAGCTGACATTTTGGTTAGACCAGCAAAAACAGCGGCTGAGCTCCGTCAGAACGACAGTCTGGTATTTCAGTTAAGCTTCTTTTAGGGAGGCTAAACCGAAAATCTTGACTAACAAATACTGTAGAATCCGTACAAATGATCTAGTAGTGTAGAGACGTGTGTGACTTTATATATTATTATATTGATATTTGAGTTGAAAGGCCAGCATAAACAAGCCAGCAGTCTTCTAAAGGATTGTACATTAAAATTCATCCGAAACCGTCTCATGAAATGATGTGTTTTTGTGTTAAAGTCCAGCTATAAATGGAAAAGGAAAATGATTTTTCCTTCCTCTCTTATCTCTGACAGGTACAACTACTCCAGACTCGGGTGATGGGTATGTGCGTATTTGTGCGTGCATGTAGCTTAGTCCCTCCATTATTAATGCAGCAGTGTTTTTGTTTGCTTGTTTCGGTGCCACCCGATCCTCCCTCGGGGATGCATTTTTAATGATCCAGGAAAGGCGAGAAGTGCCTCGCGTTTTTTTTAAGTCTGGTCAGTTACGACACAGTAGACTGTGTCATGAACCATCATCCAGCCCCAACCAATGCAATTTTGGTTCCCTGCTAATGATATCATCAGTGATCTGCCAGTTTTTATTGTAGTAAAAAGCTGCACAGAGCAAAGTCTCAGTTACACAATGTCCTCAGTGTTTGCTCAGTCAGTGCTGAAGAAGGTTCAGAGTGCCACACAGTCACCACATCCTTGTTTACAGTGAGTCAGGAACATGATTAAGGTGAACTGTTCAAATTTAACCTTAATCAAATACTGCAATATCAGCCCTTAGACTCTTTTTGTCTTGGATAGTTTACGGGATCTGTGCCACATTTGCAGTAGTCCAGATCACAGAGTGATTATTATGCTGTGTAGAAATATGGTCCCACACTCTGCCTAGTCATTGTTGCAGCCTAATGAATTTCAAAGAATACCAAGTGGGCCTCAGAGCATCACTGCTGTAACAAGCAACATGTTGTTGTATGAGTTGTGATCCCAGCCTCCCACCCACTGTATATGACCAAGGCATAACATAAAGCAGGGCATTGTCTGCAGTCATTCACTTGCAGTTGTTTACAACTCTCTGCCCCCTGTTTAAAGCTGTGACACCCCCCCCCCCCTTGTTTTCTGTGTCTCTCGTTCTGTAGTTGGCCCATGACTTGGTTTGTAGGTGGGAGTCATGGCACCCAGTGGCATTATGCCATAAACTGTGGACTGAAGTGCATTCTTGATTCTTGGTTACAAAAAGCTGAACTTGAGTTTTATCATCAGGAGTAAAAACACAAATCAATTAAATCTGAATTACATTTCAAAGGGAACATCCTGGCAGTGTTTGTCTTGTATGAACAGCGTGTGTCTGCTCTGTATGCAGAAGCTCCATCTGAAGTTAAAAAAAGAAATGCTGACTTGTAAGATTGTGGCATTCCCCCGATATGTCAAAAGTCACTTCCTCAGACGAGGGGCGATGTGCTGTATGTCAGGATGACAGAATGGTTGGCCTTGAATTGACTGTAAACTCCTATATGTTCTCACTTCTCTGTATTTATAGCCACGTACTGGATGTTTCTGTTTGTGTCTCTCTTTTCTCACTCTGTCCTCTTCACAGCTCCACATCTTCATATCTGTCAATCTCAATCTGTTCTTGCGAGACATGAATTCACTCCCATCATCAGCAACTGTCTCGTCCCCTCAGCATCCAGACACTTTCCTCAGCACCTGTCAGCTCTCTGGCCTGGTGTTGTGTGTGTGTGTGTGCGCGCGTGCGTGCGTGCGTGCGTGCGTGCGTGCGTGCGTGCGTGCGTGCGTGTGTGTGCGTGCGTGTGTGGGTGGATGGCCACAGGTAGAAGTACTGGAATGTAAATGTGCTGAGCTGTCACAGCAGAAAAAAACTGTGTGTGTGTGTGTGTGTGTATGTGTGTGTGTGTGTGTGTGTGCCAGGCTGTAGTTAATCCACTGCAGGGTTTGCTGGGCTCGTGCCACAGCAGTAGGAACATTTCTCCTGGGTTTTCCAGCCTCCTTTTGCCCTGGGCAGCATCCACTGTCTGGAAAGTGCAGGGCGGGTGACGGCACTGGCACCGACACGCCAAAGGCCCAGTTTAATACCATCAGAGGCGGTTGGCCGGGCATGGGCGCCATGCCGTGACATCTGAGGCAAGGACTCAAACAAGCCTGGAGCAAATTACCCCTAGCTTTGCCTGCTCCTCAGATTTGTCTCAGCTTTGTGTTTTTTTTTGTTTTTTTTTCATGTTCTCTTCTTTATTTCTCTCTTATTGCCTGTTTCACTCTTCAATAGCCTCACTGTCTGCTGCTGCTCTAACCCATGAATCATATGAGTCATTCTGTTTCTCTCTCAGTGGATATTGCCTCCTATCCTCTTTTAACTGGATTCTTCCTTTTCAGTTACTACATCTCCATTTTCTTATCATCTTAAAGCTTCTCGCATCTCTTCTTGTGTCCCCTCATCTGTCCCTCTCTTTGTCCAAGCCCACTCTTTCCCTCTCTGCTTTTACTGCCCCCTCCTCACCTTCAGTTTTCCTCTTGTTCTTTCTTTTTTTTCACCCTTATCTTATTCAGCATTATCCCTATGTTCTGTTGGCTTCCTCTCTTCTCCTCCTGTATCTGAGCAGGCCTCTGTAGCTGACCAATCCCTGCTTCTCTGTCCCAAAGGGGAGTCATCAGGCTCACCCAGCAGCCTTCCAGACAGACTGATCTACTGACAGACAGCCAAACATGATGTGGCTGAGGGGCTGTCATCCAGCAGCATAGCCAGGGAGATGAATCTTGATTCAGCCCACCAGCTCCCCAACTTTCAATTGGCTTGACACACATGCAAAGCCTACATGCAAACACACTCCTGTTGTTATCACTCAAATACCGGATGCGCGTTCCCGGCATACACACTCAAACACCCATATAACAAACACAGAGAGAGGCACAGATAAAGACTAAGAGGGCTCGGCTTTACTGAAGTCAGTGGGGGCTCTCCAGGCATCTGCAGAGTCACAGCAGCGTCCACAGATGTCAATAAAGCTGCATTTCAGAAAAACTAAAACCAAACTTCATCCATCTTCCTGCAGGAGCCTGAGGATCAGATAACAAGAAAGATGTGACACCTGAGCAGAACTGCTGTCTGCACTTAAACACCAGTGGCTCTGTTGTAAGGGGTTACTAAAAAAAAGCAAAAGTGTGTGTGTATCTGTGTGTCTTTGTGTGTGAGAGAAATTTGGTGCCATGGACATCGAGCAGTGTGAAGATGAGCAGGGGGAAGGAGATATAAGGAGATATTGGTTGATAAAGTGAGGAATGACTAAAAGAAAGAGGAGAGGTTGTCTGATTTCATCAGACTTGTCAGAGAAAGAGGTGTGTATGCGTACGCACTGTACGTGTGTGTGTACGAGTCAGTCGGTGGATCAGGAGTGACATTACACCTAAAGAGTTGCAGTAAGATGAAGAGTGCATTTACAGGCTCCCATCTTAAATGGATGTTATGAATCCCACATGCTTTCTCATATAGAGGTTTTAGACACGGATTTTTGAAAGTGTAAATTTGTAGCCGTTTGTCATCCTGACGTGATGAGGACTTAGATTTCACACAGTTATTAAAGCAGATAAGGTCCGAATGCTCTGACATCGCTGTTTCCAAGGGATCAGTTTATTGGATTATGTGGGTCAACACATTGATACACGTCATATTACATTTGCTGACGCCGTCAAGTTTCATTTTGTCTCTGGGGTGCGTGCCTACATGTAGACAGTGCTCGGTTGTGTCAGCTTGGCAAAGTTTTGCACCATCTTTCTGTCTATGCTGTGCATCAAAAGCAAGCAATACATTTTTTTTTTTTTTTGTTTAGGCTGTTTAAATGTCTTTGCCCTCACTGTCGGCTCCACAGCATTCAGACTTGTGCTTGCCAGCTGCATGCCTGGTCTTGTACTCTGGCCATCTCCCCATGGTAATACAAGCAGCAGGCAGCAGTTTCCTGCCATACTGCCAAGGTTAAACACAGTCACTAACATCACTGTACCTCCTATCTCAGAAGAGAAATGTGAACCTTTTGCTCAACTCAAGTGAACCTGAAAGTGACTGAAAAAGGCAGTTGAATCACTTATCAGTCCGCTCTGGTTGACCTTTACATTTCAGAAAGCTCTTCTCCTTTGAGGAGGGGGTATTTTGAAGCGGTGGCTTTGCTTTGGGAGTCTTGAATAAAGGTGTTCTGTTTGATGGCACAGCCTGTCTCTCTGTTTCTCTTCTCCCAATCCTTATTTCCCCTGTGCATGCTCTTTCATTTATCTTGTCCCTCCCTCCTTCAGTCACCATTCCTCTCTTCTCCATCCTTTGCCTTTTTCTGTCCCTCTGTCAGATTTTTTTTCTTTCCCTGCCCTTTTCTTATCTGTCTCCATCACTGCGCCCCCACCATCTCCTCTTCGCTTGCCTTCTCTCACAGATCCACCCTCATCTGTCCTCATCTCCCGTCATGACCTCCCCTCTCTCTTTCTCTTTTACTCTCTCAAGTGACTGGCCACATGCTAATGTGTTTGTAGATAGCACACAGTGACTGAGAGAGGCCATTAGAGAGGGTACTGGCTGCCAAAGGTAGCATCGCATCCGGGACTTCCAGGACAGTGCAAGTGCTGGTGTTAGCATTCGTCAGCAGTACGTGCATGTGTGTGTATAAACGTGTCTGTAACTGTGTGTGTATGTATGTGCTTTACTGATCACTGAGTGTGCTATATAGTGATATATTCACTTTTATATTCCTATAATGATATGCACAATATTATACTCGTGTATGTGTGTGTGTGTGTGTGTGTGTGTGTGTGTGCGTGTATGTGTGTGTCTGTGTGCATGCAAGCATTAATAATGCAGGCTGTTGATCACACTGAATGATTGATGACAGGGAGGTCATGGATAGAGCTCACGCAGGCTCGTACAGAGGAAAGAATAAAAACCAACCCTGACAGCATCACGCTACATCAATGTGCCCAAGCTGTGTGAACAACCAGTGCAAGATCCTCTCAACAGAGAACCATTTATTTATTTACTGTTGCTCCTTAGATTTTTACCATGTGGTAAAGTATTAGTCAATCCCGTGCCCCATCAGCTGCAGTAGCACAGCACGAAAAATCTGTATTTAAAAGCACAAATACCTTGACTGGCATTTTTCGTACATTATTAATGCTATGGACTTGTTTGCTCCCATTATTGATATGTTTCACAGTTCCAACAATACTGAAATATTGATAACAGAAGCCAGCATTGATTATTGTATTTTTCATGACCTTACACAGCTGATATCTTGTTCCATTTTTACTCACATACATACAAAGTGACTGACATAAATCTGGCTTTAGGCTTTAATCAATACATGTGATGTGGCATGACGCCTTATTGATCTCTCTTTCACCCAAATCAAACTGAGGGCACCGAGGAGCTGGTAGGGAGCGACTGACGTGCTCGGTGACACTACAGAGGGGCCTGTGTGATAAGATGTCATCTGGGTTCTCACTGAAGTGTGTGACAGTTTATTTCTTTCATCTAATGTACAGCAGTCCATGCGATCACAGATGAGTAGCGTGCGTTGTGAATAACTTTGATAATGATTGACGTCATCTAGACAAACGTGTGAAATGCTTCCCTCGAAACCCTTGTCAGAGACAGCAGCTGCTGCCATCAGTGTGGGTGTGCAGATGTCTGTCTGAATGAGAGACACACAGACTGCCAGGATGACTCTTATTTCACCATCCAAGCGTGCCTATTGCCTACGCGTGTCTACGTGTCCGCGTCAACACTTTGCGTACCCGTGCACACCTTTATTTCAGCGCTCGGCAGAACACCGCACCACAGACGTGACGACGGCATGCACGTTCGAGCCAGCTTGTGCACAGCTCCCTCTCCTCCTCTCCGCCCTCCTCAGTGCAGAGCGCTCAGCTGGGCTGAGATGTGAAGTGACAGCTGACTTTTGCAGGGGAGGAGAGGTTCCTTCGAGGTCCACACAGCTTAGGGGAGGAAAAAGGCATCCCTATATCCTCCATCAATGCACTATGTTTGTCTGCATTACAGTTTGTTGTAGGTTAATAGGCTGATTTGTGGTTTCAGTTGTGGCTTTTTCTTTACCAAAGTTTTGTTAGATTAGTTCTGGAGATAATGCATCAGTTGGAAAACATAAATGCTTTTATTTCCTACCTATATTTACAAAGTAGCATAGATTTGTGAATTTGATAAACGAAAACGTGTTCTTCTGTTTAGATTAGTATGAAAACTTGCATGAAGACCCAGAACTAGTCATTCATCTTTTCTATCTCTGTAATGTGAACCTGCTGCTGTATGTAATTGTGTGCGCCCACCCATTCTGTACCATGAACTCCCTGTGTTTCTCTTCCAGGTGTTCAATACCTACTCCAATGAGGACTATGACCGACGTAATGAGGAGGTGGATCCTGTGGCCTCCTCCGCAGAGTACGAGCTGGAGAAGAGGGTGGAGAAACTGGAGCTCTTCCCTGTGGAGCTGGAGAAAGGTGGGAAAGAAAATCTAAGAATATTATATCATATCCACCATACCCAGTGGACAGAATCACTCACATGTTGGATTTAACTTTTTGTGATATTTCTGTTCTATTCTCTCTAAGCAGCTACTTTATTCATTTATGTCTGTCGAAATTCCCTCTCCATTTTTCCCATCATGAATTTCTGGCCCAGCCATTATAAGACTGACTTTCCTTTACAACCCTAAAACATGTATTATACTCCTCCTTACCATCCCGTTGCAAAGCAACAGTTCACTACAAATCACCTTAGATCACACTAAGAGACACTGTAGTGCACAGTTTGCACCTTATCCTGTTGCATCTTCTTCACTTGCCTTGTCCTGTTTTCCTGTGTTAAAATCCAACACTGCAAAAAGCCTAAAATAGACTGACTTTACATTTTAAGATTTCACCATCCACCCCGTTATGCAACCCTAACAACTCGCGAATAATTAATACAGAGATGGAGATGGACAAATGCTACACTGGAAGGGAATTTCCCATCCAGCACATTTCCTATTTATGTGACGGCCAGCATGTCTATAGTAAGTGTCTCTTCTTCGTCTCCATTAATAAATCAATTGTTCTTCTCTTTGGGTGTATTTTTGCACGTATCCCTCGCTTCACCTGACATCACTTTCCCAGGAGCCATTTTCGGTGTCACTGTGTGGATCCAGGCTCATTGGAAAGTTAGGAAATGGAGGCGCTTAACCCTGCCGTGCCCGGTCACACTTTCACAGAGACACAAGTATTTGGACAGTTGTTCTTCAGGCTCTGTCCTTCAGCACATTTAATGTGAAATAAAATAATGGCTACTACATTAAAGTGCAGATCTCATCTTTAGTTTGAGTAGGTTTCCATCAATATAGAAAGAACTGTGTGGGAGATACAACTCTTCTAACATAGTGCTCAAAGTTCAGGGGTCTGGGACTGTACATACTCAGTAACTGTGTCTTCTGTATGTTTCCAGATGAGGATGGCCTGGGGATCAGTATCATCGGGATGGGTGTCGGTGCTGATGCAGGCCTAGAGAAACTGGGCATCTTCGTCAAGACTGTCATCGAGGGCGGAGCAGCTGAGAGAGACAACAGGTGAGAGCTGCCTCCTTATTGGAGATCACCTCTGAGCAATAAGTGAGTCTGGAAACACATTAAAGCAGATGAGAGCGCACAACAGGTCAGAATGTAATTCACGTCATTTATTGGAGAAAAATGCACATTAATCAGCTATTTTGCTTCTGTTTTCCCACCATCTTCTCTGCCTCACATACACAAACACACAAAAACACACATACACACACACAGTCTCACTCTGTGCCTGTCAGATTTAGCAGCAGGGGTTGGGATTAGGTCTATCGGGAGAGGCACAGGACTGCCCATGCGTGTATGCTGTACGTGTGTTGTGTGAGGGACACGCTGCATTAGAGTGCATTGTGTGTCTTGTATTCTGTGTCAGTTTGCAAGACTTAGTTTGTATAAAATGAGAGACTGTTTTGCATCTGCTTCCATATTCACAGTGTGTCTATCCGTGTCCCTGGATGTTGTGTCTGTGTTGTGCAGGAGGAACTGTGTGTATGTGTGTGTGTGTGGGGGTGTTGTGTGTCTTTGTGCATTATAAAGCGTGAACAGTGCAGAGTAAGCACTCAGCCAGGGGTAGAGGAGGTCACAACAGCTTCCTCAGGAGGCGAGCTGTGGTTTTCTCCCTCTAAACCACCAGCTTCTACCTATTAGTGCCTCTGTGTGGTTCAGGTTGAACAGATTTTAAAACTGATACAGTAAGTACTGTAAGCTGCTCAAACACCCCGGGAGCTCTTTGGCACGAGGCTTGTTTGCAGTAGGTGTGTTTTCTTAACGGATTAATTTTTTTTTCTTTAATGTAAAATCTGGGGCTGCCTTTTTCACGAACACACGAGAGCGAGATTAGTTAAAATGTAGTGAGCGGAGAGACGGAGGAGAAGAGTAGCGGGGAGGCAAAAAAAAACAAAACAGCGTGTTCAGAAGTGAGAAACGTTGAGCCTGTTCTAAGATGACAGTTTCACTGACATGAAAAAGTCTAATTTCCCTCAGTGAGCAGGAGAAGTATCTAAAGTTGGAAAGATCAGAGGAAGGCTGTGCCAAAGCTCAAGTTCAATGCATTTCTAAGACTGTAGATTTGAGCCTCTCTCTTTTTTATTTAAGCTGAACAAGGTTTTACATTAGTGCTCCTCAGTTCTCTAAAATCGCTCCAATGTAATAGTTGCTTTGTTCAAAATTAATTAAAATCAAATCAAATCAAGTTTTATTTATACAACGCCAAATCACAACAGAAGTTATCTCAAGGCACTTTCCAATTGGAGGAAGTCAAGACCTTCTCTATAAAGTATAGATGATGAACATAGTAAACATTATGACTGCAGTACATGCATTGTCATTGTGAGGATGTTAACATGCTGTTGTTAGCCTCACTGTGTCGTCTCACAGAGCTGCTACCATGGGTGTACACCCTTGTTTTGTTGTAACCTGCATATTTTCTATATAAACTGCATTTGTACTCAGTAAAACACTGATGAATATACAATAAATATTCAGAATTAAGATTTATTTTGTTGGAATATAGTTTCACAGAGTCATATTGTGCAGTCCAGTCCAGTAACCCATGTTTCGTGGGGTGTAGAAAATAGTAGTTATAGTATGATATATCTCTAAAAGAAGATTTATGTTAAATAACTTGTAAATATATATAGAGTGAAATGTGAAAACTATAATAATATAATATAATATAATATAATATAATATATGTGATATATTATATATATTTGAACAGGTTACATTTTTCTTTGTAAACTTGTGTAATAACATACTTGTGCTCTTTAACTACTTTCCTCTGTGATGTTGTGAATTGATAAAAGGAGAGAAAGCCATCAAATGAAGCAGTTACACATTAAAGTGTATAAACGTCATTAACAACTAACTTTTAAGTGTATACAAGCCCCAATGTAAAACACTGTAAAATCCTTCTAGAGAAGACAGTGGTGTCGTTGTCTCAGCGTTGCTCTCACTCATGTGCACTACATGTATTCAGATTCACTGTGAAAACTCTCGATTTACAGTTCAGTCACACGCTGACTGTTCCACAAACACACAAGAGCAGGAGATGGAGGAGAACGATGGAAACAGAAACATCCTCCATTGTGAATCTGCAGTTCTGCCTTTGTCCTCATGACAGATTTCACAATAAACCTTGATCACAATGTGACAGAAATAAACTGAAGACTCGAGATATTAGTGTCACAATAGCAATGAATATTGGATAACACATTCATGCACATTCATTTGCCCTCTAAGTGCTTTCTCACACACACGCACACACACACAGGGGAGGAGTCAGTAGCCAGAATGTAATTTCCTCCCATCATTAGCTCGCCAGCTATAGGGCTCTCTCTCTCTCTCTCTCTCTCTCTCTCTCTCTCTCTCTCTCTCTCTCTCTCTCTCTCTCTCTCTCTCTCTCTCTCTCTCTCTCTCTCTCTCTCTCTCTCTCTCTCTCTCTCTCTCTATTGCTGAGTCTGACTGAATGGTCTGACGCACACAGACACACACTCCCAAGCAGACAGATAGATGGGCTTGGCTGTGCCTCACTGATGACCCTAACTGTGTGTGCACTGTACTGAGATGAGTATGTGTGTGCATGCCTGTGTGTGTGTGTGTGTGTGTGTGTTTTGATTTACTTGCAATATCTTCCTTTGTTGTCAGTGTTTTGTTTTGTTTTTTTTTTTCTGCTGGCTTTGCTTGGCAGCCATATGCCAGCCAGCCTCAGCCACACAAACCCAGATTAAGATGTTAGAAGCTGTTTAGGTCAGAAAAGCATCTGAGCTGCTGACTGACAGACCACCAGCTCGCTCTCTTGTCTACCTGACAGACTGATGCGTCTCTATGCATCCATGTGACACCTCTGTTTGACGTGTTGGGTGTCACAGACCTATTAAATCCTGCTCTGCAGCTGCGGCGTGTTGTGACAGACTGAAACAACACTGGTTACTGCAGTTGTGGACGCAGCCATCGGATAACATTGCTTGATTTTGGCTTTGACTTTGCAGGAAGTTTTTGGAGCTTAATCCATTATAGGTACTAAAAGAAAGCATATCTCAGACCACTCTTTAATTTAAATTTGCCTCTTGTGAGTCCCTCATGTTTATGTGAGTGTAATTCTAGACCACCTGAGTACTCTTAATAACGAATGTCTCTGAAATCAGTTAAAATCAAATCCCTACCTTATAGTTTAACTTTTTTTTTTATTAAACCTCTGGGCCTTTCATTTGTAGTTCTATCATACAAATCAAGAAAAATTGAGTTAAGAGGTTTTCATTGGTCAGAGGCATAATGGTGCTTGTATTCCAGCTTTCACCGAATCCTGTAGAGTCAGTTTGTTTGAAACTGTGAACGAGGCAGCGTTTGTTTGTCTAAAACAGGATGAATGAAAGCAGTAAAGCAAAGTGAATGACAACTCATGGTTTTATGTCTGTAGAACCTGGTAAAACTTTGTGAAACAGTAACTCATTATCTACTCAATTATCCTGAGTGTCACCACTTTAATCTCCAGAGCAGTAGTCCTGGTTTGATTGGACCATTTTATATAATAAAATTGTGATAATTGGACAAGAAGTGTTGTTAAATTGTCTGTAGATATTGACGAGAGGTCTGACATTCTTGCACATTATTACCTCCTCCAAACAGGTTGTGTTTAACCCATTACATTTTGGGGGGGTGATCCACTTAAAGGGTGCATCTAGAAAATTTTGAGATAGGCATTGTGAGATTATTACATTATTATTATCATATTATTACATTGTGAGGTAATTTTATCGACACTTTTTCAGTTTCTCACAAAGGAATGTATAGATCTTATAATTTATGTGACAAATAAATCAGTCATGTTATCAGACTATTTCCTTTTTCCTTTTATTGCCCTATCATAAGAGCTAGACACGTGTGTAGCATTGTTTGGCCTTGGCGGGGGTATGCACTATACTGAATGCCATTCTAGTTATTACTTGGACCAAACAGAAGCAGGACCTTTACAGTGGAGCTGTTTGAAAAATATGTCAAAGAATTCAGATTTCAGTATCACTCTGACTCTGGTTTTTAATGCAAATATTCAAGCAGATTTAAATAGAATATTTAGCAGGGACATTTCTTTTAAGTGATTTGTTCACAATTCCCCTGCTATGATTAGCAGATCATCAGGAATTTTATTTCAGGTTAAGAACTGAGGTGACCTCTCTTTGTGTTGTGGAGCAGAGCAGAAATGCTGGCTGTGTTGTGGCTCCGGGCAAAAGGCTAGTTAGGCCTCCTAGTTTGTTTTGAGCCTCATCTCCTCTGTCTCTTGGTTAGGCAATGGTCTGGACCAATCGCAGCGGAAATTTGAAAGAGTCTGGCACTGTTGTTATGTGGAGAATAATGTGAATATGCATGATAGGCCAGTTCCTTTGTCCCTTAGTTCTTCTGCATCAGGCACAGTGTAATTTGATGTTTATTTCTGTGGACTAGCCGACATATTCATTGTCAAGAAGGACACCGTGTGCGTGCTACATCAGTATAGTATCACTCTCAGCTCACATGTAAACACACATATGTGTCAACACAGAGTGACACTTTCATCCTTGTGTCTGCACCAGGATAAAGGTGAATGACCAGATCGTGGAGGTGGATGGGACCAGTCTGGTGGGCGTCACCCAGAGCTTTGCTGCCTCCGTCCTCAGGAACACGTCGGGAGTGGTTCGGTAAGACACATTATAAAAACAGTTAGGTATCATTTAAGAAAAATATCAGAACAAAGTGAGAGGGATTGGACACAAGTATAATTATGTAGCTAAAGATTTTCAACTTTAACATGAAATATGATCTAAGACTCGCGAGTGGATTCATCTTAACACTTGTATTTTTCTCAGCCACTGATGAGGACCCTTGGATTACTAAAAGATTATAGAAACTAAAGTGTGTCAAATGTTATAAGCCCAAAGAACCAGACTGCCATCGTACAGTGTCACACATAATTCCTACCAGCCTAAAAAAATGTCTTCTAAATTCAGCCATGATTTGTGACGTCTCTCGTCTTCACTTTTCACTACCGCCTGTTCGTCCTGCTGTCGCGGCGCAGAAGTTGCACTTCTGCCACTTGAGCAGACGCGCTCAGTGAGGTTTTTTTTTGGCGGACCTCCTTAGCTTCATTATCATATCTGAGATAGGTGAAAATGCAGGAACGCAATATGTGACAAAAGTCTTCCGTGTTTGACAGTAGAGCAGTTTTTGGCAGGGGTCCACTTAGAGCAGTGGGGGAGCAGACAGAACACACACACACACTCACAGCATGGCAGGAAGGCTTTGATTTGGAGAGCCAGTGCTGTCCTTGGCAACTCTGTGAGCCTGCCATCTCAGATTTCAGTTGTTTCTTCTCTTTTCTTTTTCTTTTTCTTGGTGTGGTTTAGTGTCGTCTGCTCTTGTCCACTCCTCTTTTTACTCTTCCACTCTGTCACTGTCCCGCTTTCCCACTGAAGCCTTGTATTCTTTGTCATGCTTGTCCATCCATAGACACCCTGCACAGTGGCGAGACGCCTGTTGTATTACTGTTAAATAATCCAGAGGCCTCAGTGTGGTTTTCAACCTCAAGCGTGTTGTGGTCAATACGTTCTCTGAGGGACTCAGCTGTGGAAAGATAGGTGACTGTGTGGAGGCTACAGTGCCCAGGGAAAAGCCGGTGGCTGGACAAAGACATTTCGAACAGTATCAAAACAGACAGCTGAACTAATATTGACAATGGGGGTTTTCCTCATACCAGGGTGTGTAGGTGAGGCAGCCTTGAAAAGGCCCCATCTGTCACCTGTCCATCTATCCAAGTATGAATAGATTAATATGAGAAGTGCAGAAAGCTAATCTGCCTGTAAAATATCTAGAATTACACAGAATAAATGTTAATATTTTAAATCTAACATATGAAATAACAACACTGTGACCATCTTTTAGCAAGCTGTGATGATAATTGACACTCCTCAGTGTTATTTCTCCCAGAATCACCAGACCTATTTTCCCTCTTCTCTCTCACTATTTCAGTCTTCCTCCATCACTTCTCACCCACTCACTCCGCCACCTCCTCCTCCTCTTCCTCCTCGTCCTCCTCCTACTCAGTAAATCCTTCCCTCGCTCTGTCTGATCACCAGAGGTTTTATGGCCAACTGTCCTAGATTTGCCATTTTAGCTATATTTAACCTCGACCTCCAGCAGCAAATCCTCCAGGTTTTAGTCAGAAGTTTCCCTTCATCCCTCTGACTATAAAAAACTGTTATACACATCACCTCAAGGGAAACACAAGAGAAATATGCACTCCGTAACATAAAATAAAACGCAGGATGCATGCCTTTATTTCATTAACGGAAGAGAGTTTCTGGATTTAGACCTAATTTCAGCCCAACGTGGCATGATGCACATTTATTGGCTGTAAATGCACTCACACTAATTGTCTAACAGGGCCAAGCTAACATGAGTTTATAGCTGTTTTCCCTTTACAAAATACATTTCCTCCACAACACAAACCCACTGCTAATTTTATCATGACACACCTAACCATTCAATCTAATTTTTAGTACCTCAATCCACCGATTCTTCTTCCCAGTTCTAAAAGAGAATATATTCTATATTCTTCATACTGTCAACAAATCCCATTAAAAGACCAAAACTAACAGTAACAATAACCACTAACCATAAAACTAAAAGTATTGTTTTTGTAGCTGAAGCCTGATAATGGCACATTCCTCTGTGCCACAGACTTCCATTGTTATACAAAAAACTGTTACTGCATCAGTGAGCCACACTGTTGCACTGGGTGACATGTTCCTTCATTATGATGAGCATGGGCACATAGTTTATTTTTAGTTAGTCGCACACACGCACGCCGTCCTACTGCCATAAATACTCACCAGAACACTAAATGTGTATTAGTCTGCGGATGAAAATAGACCCCAGCAAGTGCACTACTTGCTCTTGTTTGAGTAAGGTTTACTAAAAATGACAGGACCCAGCTGTTTCAGGAATTATTGAGCCTTTAAAAAAATATAATATTTGTGAAAAATATATATTTGTGTCCTGTTTTTAAAGATCTACATCTTCTGTTTGAACAGGTCAGTAAGTAGAGAGAGATTCATTAACACATTGGTTTTGGTCTCTTTAATGGGATTTGATAAAAATAAGGAAAATACAGAATAATAGTATCTTAATCCTTTATGGAAGTCTACCATATAACACTGAATGTTTACAACATACACAAAAAAAAATTAGCAAAAATAGACGAAATCTCTGGATGAACTTAAATATAATAGTTAACCCATCTCGACTTTGGTTGACCAGTCATATCTGGTATGCATGAATGTGTACTGACATCCTCAAACGCCTGTCAACCCAGTACTACCTACTGGAGGAGACACGTGTCCTGTAGCTCTCCCTCCTTCCTCTCTTTTTTTTTTTTTTTTTTTACTTACTCTCCAAGCACACAAGAAAAAATCAAGCTCATGCATCATACTGTAGATTTAATACAAGCCATGTCTCTATTAATCGGAGCAAATGAGATCAGTAGTGAAGGTTTCTGCAGCTGAGCAGAAGCGGCGCTGTGTGTGGCAGCCCCAGAACAGCGGGATGCAGGGAGGAACCGAGACATACTCCCCATGCATGAGGAGAAAGGCTGTTTCCAGGTCAGCTGCTCCTCAGACCTCCCTGCTGCCCAAATGCTTGTTCCAGTACACTACTTAGCTTAGCCATGGCCGTTACTAGCCCCTTTTCTCTTTTTTTCTTTTTCTACGTTCTCTCTCCGTCCTGCTCTTCAGTTGTTCCTTCTCATGTAGATCAAATGCGCCTCTCTGCTGGAGCGTGAGGCCTTTTCTACATCGCCCTTAGAAATATATGAAAGAGCTCTCGGGAACTGAATTCACTTGATTAGGCCCTATCTCGAATCCATTCTCTCTCTCTCTCTCTTTTTCTGTTGGTCTCCGTCTCTCCCTCTAACACACGAACACACACACACACATACAGCTGATAGGAGCATGCTCACGCATACACAGTCATAGGGCCCCTGCTGGTGTGGATATTTCCCAGAATAGGTTAGAGAAATTCTGATCCATCAGTGTTTGCTTTTATCAGAATTACAAGAAGAATAAATAGGGGGTCATATTAAGGATTTTCTTCTGAATGGTATAACTGTTGTTGGCATTGAAGGTACCATAGAGGGAGGAACACACCATTCTGCCTATTTTCTTTTTATGACTCTGCACCAGTGACAGCCAGGGCCAGAGGCAATATGTTTTCAGTTTGTCCGACCTGAGGCCATGTGCTGCATGTCATCCCCTCTCTCTCTCCCTGACTTTCCTGTCTCTCTTTCACTGCAACTATCACAATAAAGGCAACAAATGCCTGAAAAAATAGCTTAAAAAAATAAAATAAATATTTTCACACTGAGATTATGACAAATGGTTAATATTTGAAATGATTCAGGATAAACAGGAATTTAACCTGAAATAAGTCTGAGTGGCGGCCTTCACTGTCTCTGTCATACTGACAAATATATACACACACACACACACGATAATTTACATGAATACAGCATTTTTGGAACAAACTCCTTTTAAGAAATGATTGTGTATTTGTCAGTTTCTCAAACATCACCCTCTGCTCTTTCTCTTTCTCCTTCTCATGTTGTCTGAATGTGAAATCTACTGTAGCTATCCCATGTTTAACTACTGTTGTTAGCAGTCAGTAGCTTGGAGGCACAGCCTGTGGTTTTCCATTTAGTTCCATGCCAGGCTAATAACAGGCTGCCTGACCGAGCCGACCGTCTTCTCACATTATTATGTGTGTCCCGTCTCTCTGCCCTGCCCTGATACGTCAGCAGATATCACTGTGGTTGCTATGTGACCGTGGGCTTTGGCTGCTGTCACACAGTGACTGCTGTGGTCATTCCTCTGCACAAACAGACACCACCATGAGAGAAAGACAAGGCATCGGGGTAGAAATATAGAAAATAACACATGCTTGTGAGTTAAAACTATCAGATCTACTTCTATGTCTAAAATCTGTAAAAAAAAATTATTTATTTAAAGTTACTATCCCATTGTTAAATATTTCACACTATCAGAGTGTCTGTTACCATAATCAAATAAGGCTTAAATGAATGGGGGGTTTTTTGTGTTCATCATCAGACACTACATTTCACCTAGCACTTTGATATAGATGCAGATTTTCTTTTTTTTTGCCACAGTGCTGGTGATAGCCTTTATGTTTTCAGGTTGTCCTCACGTCTGTCTGTCCGTCCCATGCTCGTGAACGTGATATCTCAGTAACACCTCAACAGAATGTTTTCAAATTTTGTATAACTGTTCACTTGGAGTCAAGGTTTTAGTGAGATTTTGGTTGTCAAAGGTCAAAGGTCAAGGTCAATCTGATATCAAAAAACACATTTTTGGCCATAACCCAAGAGTTTATACACTAATTATGACACAAATTAACACAAATGTCTAATAGGATAAAATGATGAAATTTTATATCCAAATGGTAAAAGGTCAACTTCACTGTGAAATCATAATGTTCTGCAAAAACACTTCAGGCCATTTTTCACCGCTGTGACTTAGGATAAGGAGATTGTGACCATATTTCCTGCAACTTGGCTGGCAGAGGCATAGAACTAGTTTTTCTTTTTCTTTCATTTTTTTACCAAAAGATTTCCATACACATTTCAATATCTTGTGTACAATATGTTTTTTGTTTTTTTTTTGTTTCTTTTATGATAAGTTTTACTTTTCTTAGAAACTAATTTTCTGAAAAAAATTTAAGGAAAGAGAGGCTGTTCTAAAATGCAGTTTAGTGGCTTTTGATGATCTTATAACATAAAATTCCCATGTAGGTCTCAGTTTTTTCAGTTTCTGCAGTAACTGAAGTCTGTGCTGTCTAAAATAGTGCTTGTTGTTGCAGGTTTGTGATTGGCCGAGAGCGTCCGGGACAGCAGAGTGAGGTGGCCACTCTGATCCAGCAGACCTTGGAGCAGGAGAGGAGACAGAGAGAGCTGCTGGAGCAGCAGTACGCACACTATGACGCTGATGATGACGAGGTAATGACCACACATGACCCTGGCCACTGTACAGGACGGTGCACAATTAAAGTTAGAGCAAAGAACTGTGCATACACGATATGAATTACATACCTCATAGACAAGAGTGGGTGCAAGTAGAGTAAGACACCACTCACGTAATTTGAAGAACAGATTCTTTGAATTCATGTTAGTGAAGCTTATTTGAAGTTCATCTGCTATTAGTGTGCACACTTCTTAGAGATGGCATTGCTTTGGAAAAATTGTTGCCACTTAATGTAAATCAGCTCCCTTTTCATTACAGATAACTTGAAGTTTTAGCTTATTAACGACGTAAAACTGACTGACAGTAGGCTTTGATGGTGGCACACAAAACACTCTCTCACACAGGCACACAATTTCACACACACACACACACACACACGCACTCACACACACAGTAAGAGGATGCCATGTGAGCTTCAGTCCTAGAAAGCATCACTCAGCGTTTCCCAGTCTGTTTCTGCTGTTTATTCACAGCACGTTTAATCCACCAGACACTGAGCTCATGGCCCTGCAACTCATGCCTTGTGTGTGTGTGTGTGTGTGTGTGTGTGTGTGTGTGTATGCACCCTGCAGGCATACATGCATGCACATACACTCACTTTGCATATGTAAGCACACACCATAGTAAAGTAAATCAAGGTGTATCCTCACACATACACACACAGGAGCAGCCACACTCATGCATAGTTTTACATGCAGACACATTCACTCAGGCATCTCCTCCTGCACCAGCTTCATCAGTGTTATTTGATGTCTTTCATTTCCTGGTGGATGGTAGATTGAGAGCCCTCATGCATAAGGAAGCTGATCCCAGCACTGCCATAATCATGGCTACATACACATGTAACACTGTCAGCTCTTATTAAAGCTCCTACAGTGAGTCGAGGCTGGAATTCAACCATCACGAAAGACCTCAGCATGCTTTGTAGAGTCTCTTAAACACAAAAGAAACTCCTCTCCTTTCATTTTCGTCCTGCTGTCTCTCTGTCATCATTTCAGATTCAGGGTGAATAATGAAATAAGGAGTATAACTTGAGATTTTTTTATTTGAATGATCACCCTGTGCCACAGATCTCTGGAAGGGCACATAAACATAAGAATGGTGATTATGCTAAGATTGTTTATCCATACATAGACTGCAAACCCCTGTAAAAACACACTTCAGATCTTCCACTGTGGAGCACCAAGGCATTCATAACTCTCTATGTAACTGCCGATAGGGTAAATAGTTACAAAACCATTACAAAGATCTATGGGGCAATAAAAGGAACTCATCAATATTAATATCTCTATAAATATTAGATTGAGTTCTCACCCGGTGGACGGGGAGGGAGGTTATTTCTCACTCTGAGTGCTGCCTGCCTGGATGTGACAGACAGCTCTTTATTGGTGCTGGGGGCTCGGGTCCCAAGAGGAAGAGATCCTTCTTCAGTTAGCAATACACACCACGCATACATCAGCCCATTTGATTTGATTGTATGTAATGTAACACACATGTATGCCCATCTGTCAGCAGTTAAATGTGAACACACACATGGGAAAAATCACGGACATCCACATGAGTACGCCACATATTCTGTAAGTCTAACAATTCTAATATCCAGCCTTAAAAACTGACTGAAAGTGCTGAAATGATTCATCAGTTGAAAACTAAGTGAGACGAATTTTGAAAAACTGCTTTGATTTTCCGCTGGTTCCAACGCAAAGCAAGTGAGAGTATTCAGCTTATCCCTTTTATATGATGATAAAGTTAATATTCTTAGGTTTTGGCTGTTATATGGACAAAGAAGGCTTTATTTTTGTACTATTTTCTGGCTAGCTATGAAGCAGTCAACACACAAAGACACCAAATTATTGAACTGTATTGACAGATGTTTTCTCTCATGGCTGCTGTAAATGTTTAATGTGAAGTTGAACATATCAGAGCCCTCGAAAAAAAGAGTAATTAATTGTAATTATGACTTTTATGTTTATGAGAGTCAGAAAATAGCAATTATAGTCGTTCCCATATGACATGAAAGTGGCAAAAGATAGTTTATTGATTGAAATACAACAATTAACCATTATTTTCATCATCAGTTGATCTAGCAATTGTTTTTCTTCAATGTATCGATTAATCTCTCGGCCTATAAATTATCTGAAATAGTGAAAAATACCCACAACAAGTTCCCACAGCCCAAGAGAGAGACAATTTCAGATGTCTGGTTTTGTCTGACTAATAGTACAAAACCTAAAAGGATTCAGTGCTTAATCACTGATAATGAAGATAAGTAAAAAGCAAAAATAAAAAGTTTTGTTTTAAAATGCCTTCAACGAATAATTAATTATCCACATTGATTGAATGATACATTTTCTGTATCATTCTATATATATATATATATATATATATATATATATATATATATATATATACACATATATATATATATATATATATATATACATCCATCCAATGTAACAGTATTGCATATGTTATATCATTCTGTCAACCAGTCAAAGCCTCTCATAGTGGCTCTTGCGCACTCTCCCTCCTGTCAAAGAAGCAGTCACAGCTCTTTCCTCCAGCACTGACTGACATTATGCCAACACCATACCAATATTAGAAAGTCACAGTGCAGATCATCAAAAACTGAACACCCTCTAAACAACAGGGTTTCTCCTCAAATCGTCCTTTCCTCTCCTGAATCTTCATGCAAGCAGTAGGAGGGGATCCATTTATCATATGCAAATTGGTGACTGCCCTTCCATGTGTTCAATGGTTAACTCCACCTTCAGTAAATGGGATCTTAAGGCTTGATGCTGGCACCATGGCAACAAACAAGCCTATTATGGAAATGGTACTCTGTGTCAACCATGCATGCAGACTAATCAGGCCTGAGCACCATTATCTTGGTGGGGTGGGGTTAGGTAGGAGGGAAGTGCGGAGAAAGACGTGGAGGTAGGAGGGAAGTGCGGGGAATGAGACGTGGAGAGGATATAGGCCAAGATGGTGAGAGAGATGAGACAGAGTGTGTGTGTGCATGTGTGAGAGATCAAGACCAAAAGCTAAACTAACATAACCACAGGAGGATAGAATTGTAGATAGACCAAACAAGATAGAGAGATACAGAGACAAAGAGATTGCATGCATTAATTTTCTGCAGCATAAAACAATTTATTTCTTTATCTTAGATGTAGATTATAAGATTTATACAAGAACTGGCTGATAGAAATGAATAAAGTTAAATAGGAAAAGATTGTATGGTGCTCAGAGGGAGAAAGGGATGTTTTCATAGAGTGGCTCCACTGGAAATATCAGGCTCTGTTGGTCATCAGCCAAAGACTGAATCAGCCCATCCATTTAGATCCAAAGCCTAATGGCCGATGCCAACATTCAGTGTTCAGTATTTTGAGAATCGGAGAAAAGAAGAAGTGCCCCAAATACATACAGCATAATGGCCTGCATTAATGTCAAACCACAAAATGTTGCTCATTTCAGTCCTGTTCAAACTTTCAAAGCTGTAATGCCAAGTTTTTTCTGGTGACTTTTATTAGTCAGAGATTCTTTTTATAAATCATATATTGCTGATATTTAGCTCCATTAGGGACAAGGTACAAATCTTATTAGTTTTGACCTGTAACCTCCTTGCACTTGGAGCAAGATGGTGAATTATGTGTCATAATAATTAAAAATGACATTCAGATTTTGTCAACACAACTTATCTCATGACTTATTTTCACAGAAATGACACTTGTGGCTCAGCAGGCTGTCAGACCACTTCAGTTTTGACAAAGTTTTGGGCTGCTAAGCGGGTTAACTAAATGTTATATAACCAGTAGCATTAAAATAGCATTAGTTATGTAAAAAAGAAAGTGAAAAAAGGGTGGCGTGAGAGGAAGAGGGAACATTAAGTTTCTGGTAGCGGCAGCAATGTGCAGCAGGTAGAGCAATGTGATGCGCCCCGACTGATGCCACTTTACGGAGAGATGGGTGATGGACAGATGAAAGAAGACAGAGAAAGAAAGAAGGAGGTGACAAACAGATGTTGCACTTGGATGGCTGGATGTCTGACTGCCTGGCTGACTTCCAGACTGATGGGTGAATGCTGTGAGCTTTAGCGGATAAGGAAACAATGGGTGCTTGATTTCAGAAGTACAGAAGAGCGACGTCCTTATTTTATTTCTAGCTGGTAACTGTTCATTTTGCCGGCTGCAGCTAACAACTGCCGCTAATAGATTTTATTAGCTACAGGAAGCTTCCCGAGTTGGTTGAAAATGCCGGCTTTGGTTGACTTTTTTATGACTCGTTTTACAAACACCAAGTCTTAAGTCAGTTATGTTTTATAGGCTATGTTTTATATCATGGTAAAGGGCTGAGGCTAAAGCAAGCACTAGTTTGTTTCTCTCATGTACCATTACAGCTGAGTCACAAAGAAAAGCATATGATGACTTAAAAATAAATGTCCTGTGATCTTTGAGAAAAATAAATGTCCTGTGATCTAAAAGGTCATTTTACAGCACTCACTGTTGTTCTGAAGTTATTTCCAGAAGCCCCAAAGACTCATAACCATCTGAATGAAAAAGACAATCTCTCTGCTGCACAATAAAAAAAAAATGTTTAACCTGCTTCCCAAGTTGTGCCACAGTAGACAGTAGCTGGAAATGACATATCTCCTTGCTTAATGTACAACATGAACCCAAATGAAACATTTTATTACCAGTTACATTGGTGTACTGAGGATTTATTTCCAATATTTTAGATTTTATTACTAAATTACAGTAAAAAAAAAAACAAAAACAAAAAAAACAAAGACATCATTTCCCTTCTAACTTCCAAATTAGGAAGTAAAATTCTCCATTTTGCCTGCAAGATAAAAGGGAAAGTGGATGTCACTCACACCTGTACACTGTGCTGTGTGTATGAAGTATATCTGCAGAAAAGAAGACTGTGGTACTGACTTAACATCTTCCTCTTAAAGCAGACAGGAGAGTACGCCACAGATGATGAGGAAACAGGGACAACGGTGGCTGGTGGAGAGAAGAGCATCGAGGTGTTTGACTTGCCAGAGACAGAAGACATCTTGTCTCCCTCGGAGTTAGACGCCACTAAACTCTACCAGAAGTTTAGAGAGGTAAACTCGGACACTTCCTGATCTACAGTTCAATTCTTATTCCTAAATATCCCAATGTAGAAATTACACAACTGACAGGAGCCTACTAACACAACAGAGTCTAGCACTGCTGCTTCATCTGGCAGAGTTGTATTCTTTTTCCTAATTCCTAATCTGGATGATGAGAGGCATGAATATAAAAGCAATGTGAGACCACATTACCCACGTTTGATTAAAACCCCAGAGGAAGAGAAAGAGTTAACACTTTAAACCTGTATTGAATCCTGATCTTTGCACAATTGGCCTCTGAGAATAAAAAACCCTTTTGTTGAACCTTTGCTACCATCACTAACAGTGAGCTCACCCTAAAATTACAGCTATAAAATGGAAAATGGATTCACTGCCTGTTAAGTCGTTTATGTTTTTTCGGCTGCTGTGAAGCTGCTAGTATTGATTAAACAGTCCAGCACTGCTGGCACCATAACACTTTCTGTGGACTGCCACAATAGCCGTATGACACTTTTAACAAACAGCTTCAGCTGCACTGCAGCACCGCAGGGCATATCGAGTGAAACCATAATGTAATCCCTGGTCTCAGGATGTATACATTTGTTCCATTTTCTCTGAGTCTTGACCTCTCTGGCCCCACAATGTAGCTTTTACCTTTTTTTGTTCTAAGGGCTCTTGTCTTTGCTGTCTCTTACACACCCTGAGGAGAAAAAAAGCCAGGGGTCTGTGGAAGCCGCCTTTTAAACAATGAGATGTTAAAAGTGAAGGTTTAAAACATATGTTTGCAACCTTAATGTCCTTTTTTAAATATTATTAACTAAATCGATCAGTCTGCTTATCAACACAGATAAAAACAAGATGTTATGCAAGATAGTATTGGTATAATCACCAGGTATCATGTCATGCACTGAATTGTAAGTTTAGTATTTTGGTTGTGCATAGATTTTATGAACATTTGACCAAATTTCAAACTCATTGCTTTATCTCCATAACCTGGCAGACTCAACAAAAGACAGTTGTAAGGCTGAATATTTGTTGTAAGTCAAGATAAGCAAAAATACCAAATATGCTCTGCTGAGCTATGAAGAAATGTGTTTTTAAATGATGCCAGTGTATCTACAGCAGAATATTTATTTCAATGTAATTGTGTAGCTGCAGGAAACATAAACCAAGAGACCATGAAGCTTCAATTAAGTGTTGGAACAAGCAGATACCGGCTGTGTTGCTTTGTTTTGTAGTGAGTGAAATGGTTTTCTGACTTCATATTGTTTCAAGTTTTTTTAAGCATTACTCACATTCCCATATGTTCATTGAAACAGTTTTTGCTTGCTGTATAATCATCCCTCCTGTTCATACTGTTCATACTCCTCCAATTTAAGGGTTGAGGCAAAAATATATTCCAGTTTCTGAAGTTTATATGAAGCTTCAGCAGTCTGAGTTTTTAAATCAAGGGGGGATCTTCCAGAGGTCTGTTTTAGGACAGAATTCCTTCCATTTCTTTCCCCCAGCGCTCCCATGTTGAGCTATGGTGGAGTAACACAAAGAGGCAATTTAGTGACAAGGATTGTAACTTTGAAATATACTCAGTTCATTTGTGGATCTCAGCTGAAGTCTCGTGTTTATTACAGATACACCATGTATTTTTGCACAGAACGAGGACTATTCAAAAACTGTTTGAATGTACATATGGGCAGACTTGAAAAATTGTGAAAAAAAAAAAAAAAAACAGCTCCCAAAGACAGAATAAAGTATGATTATTGTTATTATTGTAACACTTCAAACTTTCCCTCAGCTTCCATTATCACTTCTTCTCTTTTTCTCCATTTCTGTCTCACCAGCTCGAGCTCCCATTTGCTCCCATTTTTTCATTTCTTGCTCCATATCCAGTTTTTTTCTCTTCATCGCCTCTTCTTTTTTTTTTTTCTGCTCTTCATTATCTGTCTCCCTCTCTGTGTCTGCCTTGAAATGACTGCTCATCTCAACTTGCATCCATAACTTCTTTGTCGCTCTCACTCCAAGTCAGTCTCTCAAGTTACACTTCAGAAAATATCCGCTACATGTAACACTTTTTGTCTCAAGATTTTAGGGAGTAGTTTTAGCCAGACAAACATTTCTTAGATTTTTTTCTTGTTGAATTTATTGCTATGTTAATGACTTTTTAAAACCATTTAGCCATTTATCTTCCCCTATCACTTGCCTTTCCTTGCCTCTCCTCTGAGAGTGCGTGTCAGTGCTGGAGCTGGGATGCTGTCAGGGGAGGACAGGGTTGGCTGCCTCTGTCCGTCACACTGTATCGACAGCAGAGAGAGCCTGCGCAGCCATGCATTTGATTATCTGACCGCCCTCTCTTTTCTCCCCTATCTTCTCTTTTCTCTTAACAGCTCCAGATCAAACACACAGTGACCGAGGCCGAGATCCAGAAGCTTAAAAACAAGGTAAGAGATTAAAACTGTCAGGGGGCGGGCTAGTGGTGAGTGCAAATGACAGAAGTTTGTCAGAGTTCAAACTATTTGTAAACGGATGAGGGACCGGTGTCAGGACAGCAGAGGTTCATGGTCGGTGTGGAAGCTTTAGGGGTGGGTAGCCGATTATATCATCCATTAGGGAACCTGTTTTTACTGAAATAGTTCTCTACAAAGCTTAGATACCATTTCAAACAGTCCAGCCACCTGCAACTGTTGCCTTACTCGTTGCATAAAGACAAAAAGTCTGCAAGTGCATGTATTTTTCAGTATTGTGTCTTTTAGTTTTCTTGAAAATGTCCTTCTTAGCACACACTGTTGCAAGTGTGTCTTTAGTAAGATCCAGTACTGTTTTGATTTATTTCTATTTGTGCCTACACATCTGTAGTGTATAATTTATATTTTCTGTCAAATGTTGATGGCCTGATTTGATTAATTTCCATATTAATGTGGTGTGAATGGTGCCTTAAAAGCTTTTCAAGGGGTAATGATGACTCCACTTGTACAGGGAAATAAAGTAATGAGTTCATGGTCTGAAATACAGACTTTGCTCTAAAAGGGTCTTTGTGAGGCTTTTGTCTAGGATCATCTTTGTCAGTTTTGAAAAACTGGGTTTGTTTTGGTCTTAACCAGATGAATATTTTATGAGATGTTTTCGCAAAGTTGCAGACAACAGAATTTTTTCTATTCATTCTTTGGTGTGATGGACAAACTATATAATCTGGTGAAATGTGAAATCTTTTCTTCCAAAACATGAAAAACATAGTAAAGGAGTCCTTACACACTGTTAGTTAAATATACGATCCTATCAAAAGTTCCCATGTTGTAAGTGAACTTGTTTTTGCCCACTTCCAGTTGGCATCAGTGGAGAGGGAGAAGCAGCGCTGGGAGAAAGAGAAGAGCCAGCTGAAGGCCAGCATCGAGGAGAACAAGGAGAGGATGTTGAAGCTGGAGAGCTACTGGATCGAGGCGCAGACCCTCTGCCACACCGTCAACGAACACCTGAAGGAGGCCCAGGCCCAGTACCAGGCTCTAGAGAAGAAGTACAACAAAGCCAAGAAACTCATCAAAGACTTCCAGCAGAAGTAAGTGAACCCTGGGTTAAACTGTTCATCCCAGACTGTGATCAGGGAATAAAGGAGGAATATATTCTGACTGGGACCTAATGCAGAAGGGGTAGCAAGACATCTCAAGCTTTTTCCTGTCAAGACATCCCAGTCAGGTTAGACCTTGTTTTGAGATAACACTTGTTTTGAGATACAAGTTTGTGTATATCTGTCTGCAGCAGACCTAAGGAACCAAGCAAGAGAAGATAAGATAAAATAAGATAAGATACTAAAACTAATCCTGAATTCTCTAATTTAATTAATTCCCTTCCTCATTGTGTTGGGACAAAAACCAGAGAAAGCCCCCATACTTTTTTCTTTAGTGCCACTGTTGTATCAAACTTATTAAACCGAAGCAATTTAAAAAATAAGTAAGTAAGAATCATTTGATTTTATCAAAATCATTTAAATCATCATTTATCACCCATAAAAAAGCTCCTATGTGTTTTTTATGTATTTATGTATTTAATGTATTTTTATGTGATATAAAATCTTTCAAATTATTCAAATGGGACAATCCCAGTCAAAATTGGCGCAGTCTGTGTGTTGCTTTTACCCCATTATCTTCTTGGGTCCCACACATATTGGCTGTAATTTAACTTCAGGCCAAAACAGGTCCAAAGCTTTGTAAATTTTATCTCATCAGCTCCATAAAGTTCTATGTCTTTCAGTCCAGACCAGAGCAGTCTGGTTACTTACTTTCTTCTTAATCAACTCTGCCTCCTTTACTTGTTGCAAGAGGCTTTAAACTGCTTGGAGTGAAATATCATTTGCACGTCTATTGTAACTCAGACACTTGAGCCATTTTCTAAATGAGGTCATCACTTCAATCCTGCCATTAAATGTACGTATTCATAAATAATTTTAGATAAATTCCTTCATTATTCCTTTTGCAGCTGCCCTCGCTTGCCTCACTGAACAGAAAAAAAGGAAATATCTGCTGCATTTCCATCTGTGAGGCAGAGCGCGGCTCTTTTTATAGCCCAAGTCTTATCCCATCTCAACAGTAAGAGCTGAGTTTCTTATTCTAAGGCAGCACAGCTCTCCTGCTCTTCAGTGCGTTGATCTCTTTGGTCAGTCCCATCACAACCTCTCCTGCTCAGCTCCAGTCTCACTGCCTCTAATTGGCTCTGGTCCTGCAGGCCAAATGGAAGCTAACTAATGAAACAAACTCTCCATGCTTATCTTGAGTAAGAGACTGAGCAGCACAGGAGAGACAGCGAGCTCCCAGAGTAAAATGAGTCACGCTGACATCCTGAAACAGCCTCAGCTCCCTTATCACCATAGCTGAGCGAGAGACAGGCACAGTCACACATGGCGACACATGCTCACACAAATAAACGCATCCTGTTTTCCTGTCTTACCACACACACCTACTCAGCACATTGCAATTATCTCCTCCCTCTTTTCCCTCCAGAGAGGTGGAGTTTATCCAGAAGGAGGATGCAGAGAGGCGACGGCTTGAGGAGGCTGAGAAAGCTCACCTGGCAGAGATCCAGGGGCTGCAAGTCAGGGTAAATCAGCTCTTTTTAATCTTATTCTGCCCATCTCTCATCTCTGTCCTAACTGTAGACCTCTCCGTCGCTTAGTTGTTCAGTCTGTGTCTGCAAGATTCAGCACATTGGCCTCTAAAGAAAAGAGAAATCCCCGAAGTAAAAATAAGCAAATGAACAATGGGATTCTTCTCTCTGCTTGATGATCAATGAAGTTGATGGGTTTGGTGCTTCTCATATCAATCGTGAAAAAGATCAGTAACAGCACTCCATCACTGCTGTTTTCCCTCTAGAAGGCAATCTGTGCTTTTTTTCTGCCTCATATTAAAAAGCTTTTCTCCTCCCTGGACAGTGACAGCAGATGGACTTGCTGTCCAGGGGCCTGTGGTTCTCTCTGCTGTCAACTGATTTTCTGCCTTTCTAGTCTTAAAACATGACAGTTGTGTTGTGTTTTCTGCACAAGTCTCGGGCCATGCCCCACAGTTGAATGGGCAGTCAACTTGGATGTCCCCATCTATTATTCTCCACATTGAACACTCATTCTCCTACTGCACTGCATTGTACAGGGTGAATGGCAGAGTTGGGAGTAACTCACACATGTGCAAGTAACAAGCAAGTCTCCATTTTAACCTTCAAGCCTCAAGTGCCAAGTTACTGTGGTGAGAATCAAGCAGTCACAAGTCAAGTTACATGAGATTCTGATGATCAGTTTTATTAATTTAAATCAGTCAAGACACAGAAGTCATGAAAAGTTTCATTTTACTTTCAACATTAATGACTCAATGTCTCAAGTCTAAGTGAAGTCCCAAGTCATGAATACCAAGTCAAAGTCAAGTCAGTGTTAGTCAAACTAGTCCTCAAATTTTTGTCTGACTTGAGTCAAGTCGTGTGACTCAAGTCCCCCACCTCTGGTGAATGGCGAAGTGTGGCACAGGCAGGACTGGTGGAAAGATGGTATAATCTGGAATTCAAGCCAACAACAAGACAGAAGAGTAATGCTTTAACTAAGCTAACATGCTGGATCAATTGTGCTGTAGATTCAAATACTTTATATGTCAACTTGTCGGACTCGACCACCTCCTGTAGGAGACTCTTTCCAAGTGGAATCATACAGGCCATTTACATTCAGTGCTTTAAAGCAGCTGTTTTGAAAGGTAAATGCCTATGGCTGATTAACATTGATCGGTTCCTCTCCCACTACAGATTGCAGCATTAGAGTCCGAGCTAATGCAGCTGATGAAGCAGAACGGCATCCAGGTCAACAACAACAACAGCAACAGTGCTGAGAGGCTCAGTGCTCAGCAACACAGCCCTGTCAGGGCTGCAGCACCAGCCAGAGGTCTGTTTCTCTTTGAGGATTGTTGTTATGATATTTCTGATATAAAGGAATAGTTTGGGAAATACTATTTAGTTTGGGAAAAAGGTTAGATGAGAGGATTGACATCACCCTCCTGTCTATCCGTTCAACACAATAGTTTAGCTTACCTTATAATCTGTTGATGAGTGAGCTTTAGAGGTGCTGGTTGGTGGATTTGTTTTACTGACAGAGCCAGGCTAGCTGTTTCCTCCTGTTTCAAGTCTTTGTGCTAAGCTAGGCTGACTGCCTCCTGACTCCAGCTTCATATTGAACGGACAGACATGAGAGTGGTATCAATCTTTCTATCTATCTTTCGAACTATAAATGAATTAATGAATCGAGTGACTTCTCGAGTGACTTCTCAAATAGGAGACTAAGAGATGACATGAAGCATCCCTTCAAATTTATGTGAGATAAAATGCTTTTATATCCTCTATCGCTGCACTGATGTTTAAATAAAGTATTTACTAAGGATTTACTGTTGTTGGTCCTTAAGTTGACTCATAATGCAGCTCAACACCACTGCCATAACCATGTTTTAGCCTGCAGTTCGTTGGCCCGTCTTGCCCTGTAAAGGACATTGAAAAGACAGGACCGTCTTGTTCTGCACTGTGAACAAACTCTTATGCACAGACACACACACACACACACACACACACACACACACAAAATACTATTCAGACACTTAGTGAAAATCCTGCTTCTCTTACAAATCCTCCTTTCTCCAACTGCCTTAACCGTCACACAAACTTTCACCTGTGACCCTCATTTCATTTTGTTCTTCGGCAAACAAACACAAACAAGTTGTCCCCTTTGAGCACATCTGCCTGGCTTTGTTCTCCTCGAGTCTTTTTAAGCTCTGCTGGCTTCACTTCAGTGGCTGCATCTGTCAGAGCGGAGTGTGCACAGAGAAGTGCCATATCCGATACTGTACAGTTCAGACGGGATAACAGAGTGTTTGGATCTGCACTGATCCGAGTGACGCAGCCCATTATGCAATATTAAAAAGGGAGGTGGGGGGGGGGGGGGGTTGAGGGAGACGGCTGGAACGGGATGTGAAGGAGAGACTATGTGGGAGGAGAAGACAGGATCTGCTGAAATTATCTTTTTTTTTTGACAGCGTTTCCCTGTACACAAAAAGTGCCTAGAAACAAAGACTGAAACAAAAACAAAAAAAAAAATGCTCATAATTCATGAGCAGATGCGTTACACAGTGATTTTTTTTTTCCATGTCAAGTTAAATGTTTATTTGTGTGTGTGTGACTCTAGACCTGAGGGATGGGTCTCCCAAAAAGAAGAGCTACAGAGGAGTCGCCCGTGACAGCATCAGCTCTACAGAGGGAGAGGTTTGTATTAAAACACACGCACACGCACACACACACACACACACACACACACACACACTCACACACACACACACACACACACACCTTCATGTTTTTTCCTTTCACTCAATGAAGCTTCAACATACAACAGACTTCCTGCCTAACAACATCTGTTATCTGTTGGAAGTATCAACCAGATGTGATGTGGGTACGTGATTTTTTTTAATCAAACAAGTTCCATCATTCTCATTAAGCTACACTTACATTTAATATGCCTTTAATTTCACCACAGGGTCTCTAATTACTGTGTGTGTGTGTGTCTATCAGTGTGTTTGTGTGTCTTTAACCCCTGTCCATTCCACTTTATTCCTTTAATGGATTAATTGCAGCGTGTTGCTCCCCGGCACTAATTGAGTCTGTGGCGCTGTCACAACTTATTGTCTCTCCCAGTGTGATAATAACAGCCACAGTCTTTTCTGGATGAAAGGCTCTCGTCTGGCTAATGCTGTCCCTTAACTCAGCTCGAGAAGGAATGAGTTCAGATTGGGTAAACAGCCCGAGAATCGGATGAGAATTGGCAGGAACACAGAAACTGGGCGGTGTGAGGCTTCCAGGGGGAAAAGAGGGCGAGGAATTAGAAATGGTGAAAGTATGTCAAGTGACTTGTTTCAGATTAGTCTGCAGTACTGGCTGTTCAGATCAGTTTTTCTTTGATTGCACTTTATTCTTCTTTTTTTTGGGACCACTTCTGAGCCTTTGCTTTCCTCTCTTTTGATTTCTCATTTTCGATTCTCTCTCTCTGCCTTTCCTCTCTTACATTTCTCTCACTTTCCTTTCTGGCCTTCCCTCTCCTCTTCCACTGACTTCATCTTTTTTCCCTCTTATTTTTCTGTCTGTCTTCAGGTATCAGAGGGACATGGCAGTCCAGCCCACAGTCGCTCTGGCTCAATCCGTAGCGTGGCCTCTTGTGATGGAGGAGCTGTGGTCCTCAGGGCTCCTGGCAGTGCAGAAAGCTCCCCTAGACGAACACTGTACCCATCGTCCACTGCAGGAGTCCTCCAGGATGGTTAGTACACCTGCAACCTCAAATGGTCACTTAATCTACTATCTAGCTATAGTATATCTACCACATTTCTCTCATTATCATATTTCTTTTTTTGATATTTATTTCTGTGAGCACATTAATTGAAGGAGGAGTAATCTCAGTGTTGGGTGTTTGTGATCACAGGGTCTCAGTCTCCTGCAATCTTGAGCCCTTCTCACAGCCTGGAGGAGCACAGACAACCTCTGGACCCTGGGTAAGACAAGGCCTGAAATGCCATATTATCTTTTTGAGTGCATCAATCCATCATGCATCGTTGAGGGAACTTGATAGACAATCATCAGGCACAAGGATTTGTCAGTTTTTCGGGGGATACTTTTGGAGTACATGTGATTTTTATTTTTTCTAAGATGATTCTAGATTATTTCTGATGTTTTCTCTGCATTAATTATACACAGTATGAGAAAAGGTTGGAGCCATATAATTCAAGGTAGCTGCTTTACTTAAAAACTTGGGGGTTATTGCTAAGTGTGGTACCTGGTACCATATTTACATACAGTGTTTACCACATGTATGTATATTGGCAGTTATTGGCTAGCAATGCACATAAAATACTGAGCCCTAATTGATTAAAATCAAAACCTGCTCCACATATTTTACAGAAGGTCCCAGAGCCTCACCTGGAAACAGGTAAATAATGGTCGCATCAGCGTTACAGCGTTGGTTTCCTTTTGCGTATCTGGCTCCAGCAAATAAGCACTAAACTGTGGGACAGTGGTCTGGAGCAGATTTTCTGATGCCTGTTCTCCATGATTGCTGATTCAGGGGCTATTTATCAAAGTGTGGGACACTAACCATCAACCACTGATCTCTTTTTCATATCTCTCTCCCTCCATTTCTCTCTCTCCCTTTCGTGCAGCTCCACAGAGCCACCAGCAGAAGACAGTCCAGAGAAACTCAAGGCCGAGGTATAATAAGCTTGGTAACTGGTACATTGGGCAAATAATGATTTAGTGGTGTAACTATAAGTCCAATCAGAGCAGGTACATACTTATACTTACATACTGTCAGTATGTACCTATGTTTAATTTTCCTGTGTTATAATATTTAGCTTTAATGTATTGTGTTGTTTCTGTTGAACAGACCTCCCTTACATGGCCCCACTTCTTCTCCTATTCATATTACTTGGTATTGTATTCTTTAGTGTTTTGTTCAGTTTCACCACAATCCACTGAAATGGGTATGTCTTGGTACTCTAAGAGGTAAACAGGGTTTAGAATTGGCACAAGCAGAGAAATGCATAATTGCATTATTAATTCCAAGAAAATCATTGACACATAAATTGACATGATCCTAAATATGTTTTATAATCTTAGCTGTGTCCTCGGCCACACTGCAAAAATGTCCATTTTAGCAACCACATGATCTGTTCTATATTATCCTATGGTATTAAATTCCAAATTTTTGTAAAAATCCCAGCTCCAATCAACTTGTTTCGTAAGGCATGTTGAATCAGTTGAATGTCATACTAATTCAATAAGATTAAAGCTGTTAACATGGGCGTTTGTTGCAGTGTAGGAACTTGTAGGAACTTGCATGAACTATTTCTAATCCTGTGTAATATCAGATGTGGTTACTTTAGGATTAACAGGGAGATTATTTTTGATCCTGCACCAATCCAGTCTTTAGCTTTCTCTCCGTGGACTTGCTCTCAGCTTAAGATGAGCACACATCAGAAGATAAATCAATGCACAATTTTGTGCTAATGTATTCATGTGGAGCATTTAAGTAAGGATTCGACACAGGAAGCTGAAAGTCTGAACCTGCAAGATTAGTCTTTTAGTCTTTTACCTCAGATAGCACTGACATTCAAGCTACAGCTAAATGTAAGGCAACACTATAGACTTTCAATGCAAAACCTTAGATGATTGACATGAAGAATACTGTATATTCCAGGTGGTGAAAAGGAGAAAACATTGGTCCTATTTATGAGTTAAAACGTGATGTTTTGACCTTCATCTGATGAAGGCACGCAGCCATATTTTTCTGCAGAGCAGGTTCGCACACGTTTTTCTCCCCCTGATAGTCTGTGTTTCTCAGCAGCAGCTCGTTTCTTGCTGTTTGAGCACAGGTCTTAGATTTTAATGTAATTCCCTGAATGTCCACACTCCCTCACACTCACAAGGACAAAGAGAGAGAGAGATTTTTTTGGAGTTGGATAGCATCCAGCTACATCATTCCTCACCACTAATCACATTTACAGTTTGTGCTGTAATGGAACAGCTTCAAAATGAGGGATGTGCACAGCCCTGTCTTCTTGCAGTCTATCAAAAAACTTAAATATATTAGTCTACTGTAGTTTTTATTGACTTTCAAATATTAGGATGAAGCACATCAGTGGTTCTGGTACGTGCTCAGAGGAAAAGCCCTTCAATCTCTCAATTCATTCACTCCTCATCTAATCCGTCGGTTTAAGAAATAGATTTAATAACTCCTGCTTGATTGAATTTGCAGCATCAACATACTAATGCAACGTCATGTCGCTTTTAATCAATAACACTTCACAGAAACATCAATAAGAGGGAAGCGCTCCAACTAATCAGCTAAATTCAGCCTCAGAGTCAGTTGGGTCTCACCACGGGCCTTAGAAGTGTGTTGTTGATTTTTTTAGGGGCCTGCTTTGAATGATGATCTGAGCGCCAGCAGCAGCAGCTCAGTGGAGATCAGCGGTCTGCTGGGTGAAGCCAAGATGTCGGGACGCTCACACACCCTGGTGCTGTCCTCAGACGAGGTACAGGTACAATTTTATTTATTTTTTTAAATAGAAGTTTGGCTATTTGGCAATGTCCGGTATCAACATACAGATACAGAATCAACATTAGATTCATTTTTGTTGTGCCACATCAAAAGTACAAACCCTGAGTAAAAACATTCAGAGGGATTTCTTAGAAATATGTCAGTTCATATACAATTACAGAACATCCAGTAATCAATTAACTGACAGACCCCAGCTATGTTAAATGTAGGCATCTGTCAGTATATTTATATTTTAGTAAGTTTACATGTAAATACAAACAAGGACAACTGAAACAAAAATTGCTCCAACAATGCATCTGTGTATGCATATAAAGTAAAAAAAAAAAACTTGTGCCAATGCCCCCATTTATCATCTGTACAGATATCTCATATTCCTCTTGCAGATAACAAACAAGCTAAAATCAGTGCGCTGGTTTAGTTCATTGTATTCAAATGTTGTTTTCGGCTGCTGTGGTGGAAGCCATTTTGTTGCTGCTCAGTTAACAACCCAGTCATTTTCTGTTGTTTTCTATGCCGCCACATTCAGAGTCTGGATATGATAGATGATGAGGTGAGACTGAGGCTGCGAGCCTACAGAGGACATGTGTTTTACTGAACGTGTGTCTTGTCGTGTGTGTGTGTTTGTGTGTTGAGCCATTTATTCGTACTTCATTACCACACGATTCTTTTTTTTGTTGTTGTTGCATGTCCCACAGAATTAATGTGTTTCTTATTCTTATTTCCACTTTATACATTTTTTATGTTCAACTCATTTTTCAGCCAGTATTCTGCAGAAGATATTCCTTCAGTGCAATAATGTATGTAAGACCTGGATATTTGTGCATCTCATCTGGTTATTTCTTTTTCCTTTTGTTATATGTGTTCAGATCCTAGACGAGGGACAGTTTTCGCAGCAGTATCAGTGGCAGAACCGCACCATTACAGAGTGGACCTCCCAGCAAGTGTCCCGCTGGCTCATGGGCCTCAACTTAGAACACCATATCCCAGAATTCACTGCCAAAAACATAGATGGAGAACAGCTGCTACAGCTGGATAGCACTGAGCTAAAGGTAGGTTAGAACATCTTTTTTTTTTTTTTTTTTACATATATTGTGCATATATTGTCATCACATAAATTAGAGGCTGCAGATATAGATATAATATAGAATATTGGTATTGGTATACATTTGTATACACTTTTGCAGATTTTCTATAGATAATATCGCCATGAATACTTCAGGCCACAATAATTATGTAGTGAAAAATCTGATATTGTGACAGCCCTACTTGGATCCTCTCAAAAATGTTGTGTGTTTATGTTAAAATAATTGAATATCTACACATATATTGTAAAAGATCTATTTTTCAAATCTAGCATCCCTCAGGCTACAATGTTATATAAACAGGTAAATAGACCAAAGAAGCAGGATGCTTAAGCACGTTCTTTTGTTTCAGGCCCTTGGAGTCTCTTCTTCGCAGGACCGTGCCCTGATCAAGAAAAAGATCAAAGACCTTAAAGTTCTGATGGAGAAGGCCAAGAGGAACCGTGAGAAGGTGGAAAAACAGCGCGAGAAGCTACGCAAACGAGAGCTGGAGCAGCAGCAGAAAGAGGCACGCAAAGAAAGCGCGGCCGAGTGAAGCGAATCCTTAGATCACCTCCTGCTTTACTGTAGCACCACAACGAGTAGCATCGAGGAACAGAACGTCAGTAGGCCCCACAAATGAACCCTGAGGGACGCCTGCTCAGTAGTTCAATAGTTCTCAGTGGTGGAGCTCCACCCCAAACTGTCAGAGATTGTTGAGTGACTTTTTCACCAAGCAAATTAAACCAAAATGAGCAGTTGGATAATAGGATGCTGCCCCTTCATTTGCTCGTTTTACACCCATCCTGTGTTTTTAGCCATTCAAGAATTTGCTCAGTTCTATTTATTTTGCTGTTTATAGCTTGTAAATTGGGTTTATTTATTCATATCCAGAGCAAGTCTGTGGTAAACTCATTTCATCCTCATCCCATGTCATCCTCAGAGCCATCTGTGTCACCCATCACAACACCTTTAGACACAGCCACCATGTACATATACAGTAACAAACATACAAATACAAATATCTCTGATGTGCCATTTTGATAGATTTATGTATATACTGTTCAGATAGATTGATCAGTGGAATCTCTATTGCTTCGAAGCACATACAGGTCGGGCAGTACTCATCTCCCACCACTGGGTGTCCCCATGCTGCTTACTTTCACTACTGACCAAGACAACACTGGAACTTTCCAATAGGAACTGAACTGGGAACCAAGTTTCACTGAGAGAAACTAACTTTCTCAGTATTTGCAAGAACACTGGAAGTGCAAACACTGTAAATTTAACCTGTGCACTGGTCCGCCCAGTGCTCCATACAGTATACATGTACCATAACTAAATCAGTTCTCAAAGTATGAATGACATGGACATGCTGTACTCATTGGACTGGTTCTAATGGAGACTTCAGGTACAATGTAATCATGAAATTTGTAACTTACCAAACCCGTACCATAAAAACAAACAGAAACAGAAAAGGATGATAAAAAAGAAACTTTCTGCATATATGCATAATGTTGCTCTGACTCTGCTTGTAACCTGCTTTTGACCTCTTTTTATATTCTCTCAATAACAAATTAATACCCCGCCGCTGCCTTTAGAAATTCTAGAGTAGTAGAATTTTTCTGAACTCTACCCGCTTCTGTGTGAGTGTTGAAACACATACAGTAGACTAAACCGACTCATCCATTCCTGATTGTTATTTTATTCTGTCAGAAGTCAAGTTCACCATGCAAATTACTCTGGAATATTCTTAATATTTAGGAATGCTGCCATACACGTGGTTCATCTCTGTGATCAAGGACAGATGCAGGAGGTGCAGAAATTGTCTTAAAGATACTACTGATACTACACTGGAAATTGCACCTGATAGATGCAATATAGTTTTAATTTTCTTATGAAACTGGTTCAGTAAGACTTAAACACTTTTGATTTACTTGTTAGATGAAAACTATACCTTTTAAACTGATTTTGACTTATGAACTTTGTGCTGTTTTTGTTATAGGATTATGAAGCTCACTGAGAGACATGTTCCCTGTGTTACTTCTTTATCATTCCCAGGAATCATTGCGTAGGTTTACAATAAATATAGAGACACCAGTGTCACCGTGATGGAAATGAAGGCAGCTGTAGTTACACTCCCTTTTGTCTTAAGGGTCCTGCCTGGTGTACTGGTGACAGGTTAGGAACAAGAAGAATAGTTGGGGTTACAGATACCGCCATGCAATGCAACAGTAAGACAGGTATCACTGATCTGTTAATGTTATTATTTATTTATTTCTGTATTTAATGAAGAAACTGATTACTGTTTATGATAACTTATACAAAATAAGAGTATTATTAACACCTAATAATGATTTATCCAGAATTGTATGATTACTTCCTTTTGCCAAAACATAATTAAAAGTGTTAGTTAAAAATGATTTAAAGATTTAAATGGTTGCTATCAAATGAAGGAAGGTTTGAACATGCAAAGCGAGAAGAAAACACAGTAATACCCCCCACCCCCAGCCTCCCATTGTGCTTGTGGTTTTCCTCTAATACAACCATAGTGCTGCTCCAGTGCTACTCCAATAAACTGCTCATGATGTATTCTTATGAAATATTTTGTAACACTTGAACCTTTCTGTGAATACCCCCACCCTGTTAAGTCAGTCAGCAGACTGCACTCTTTTGACTCTTTTGTATGTATAGTAAAAACACTGAGAGCAATATGCTGTAAGAATCCTGAAGAAGCCTTGTTTTCTATTGTGTCAGTGTGTGTACACAGTTTGTCGGAGGGCTGAGGTGGCTGAAAGGTCAGACCTGAGCCAAAATGTGATTCCAGATCTTTTCTAAGTGCTTGACCGAGCTTACCTGGCATGATGACACCAACGTATGGATGAGACCCTGGTGCTCCTTGCAATGTTTTGAGTCATGTCTGGAAGGGTTTTGTCTTTCATGTATGTGGAGAGCAAAAGATAATCACCACAAACTGCTAGCCATGCTTTCACTCTTTTAAAAAGCTGTGCTTATTCTCCTCCTCCTCCTCCTTTATTTGTCATTACCTTGCTCTCTTTTTTCGCATTCTGAAAAGTTTGAAAGGGCAGCTACCTGTCACACTGAATAAAATGTGCAGTCACTGTCCGGAGCTTGTTTTCATTTCTTCTGTTTTTTGTCTTTTGTATGAATAATTCCCCGACATAAGTGGTCATTTGCAAGCCAGAGACCGAGCCTGTATCCTATACAAACAACAAATTTCATACTCTGTCTAGAATTTCTCATTGTTGACCTGGTAAGTAGGCTAAACTTTAAAATAATGGTTCAATCAGATTGAGACATCAGAATAGAATAATAGAGAGTAGTGTTAAACCTTTGCCATGCCCCTGCCATGTTCACATGGCCTGCTATTTTTACCATGCGACCATCCACTTCATGATGCCTCTCTCTCTGTGAACATCTCAGCAGACTGGCTGGCTTTGAGTCAGCCACAGTCAGTTGTAGCTCTCTAGTTCCTCCCTCTCTCTGTTCTATTTATATTCGGCTTAATTTCACTCCAGGACTATTTTCTCCCTCCTGTCACTTGTTGCCCCTCTTCTTCTTCTTCATTTCCGTCTTCCTTCCTCATACACCTCCCGTGGCTGGGCTTACAGAGGCCTTCCATTGTGGGTATGCTTAATTACTTTATTATTACCATTTGTGCATTCATTTCCAATCTCCTCCATGCTTTGTGGACAACATTACTGTCTGAGCCGACTGGTTTGGTAGGGCAAGGCCCTTCTGTTAGGGAGTTCATGGAGGAGTTGAGCCCCAGACAACTGGCTGTCAAGCAGCTGAAGCAGAAGTTCCTGGAGGCCCTGCAGGCCAACGATGCCCAGGAGGTCCTGCGGATTCTGCACACCAGCAAACTAGACATTGACACGGTGCTGGAGGTGGAGGACCCTAGCATGGTCCTGGCCTCGTACAAACAAGGTAAGGAGGAAATAGGGTGATATACCTGGTCCCCATTAGCGATAAAGTTGTTACCAGTGTGTGTTTGTCATAATATGCTGAGTGTTTATACTCAGTTAGGGGACTAGTTCTGCAGTGTATCCACTAGGTGGTGCTAAACCCACATGGATCCTATGTGAAGGGGGCGCCATCTACGCTTGGTGAATTTCAATAACATACATTTTCAGGCTACTATGGAGTTAATATACTGTGATTCAGTATCTTGAGTCATCATTTATCTGATTTATCTGAGTCATTTCTATACTTTAATTAAGTCTTTGAATTGAGATTTAAATCTATTGTAGATCAGAAATAATATCAGCATCTTTGGCTTTAACTATTACTATTGAACTCTTTTGGTTGTTTAATTTGCTACAGGTTATTGGCTACCAGGCTACAAACTGGAGAGCTCCTGGGCGATGGGTATTCATGTGTGTGTGATGTACAACGCTATAGAAACAGCACTGGTGCTCCTTCAGGAAGGTGCGGCCGTCAACCGGATGCCCAATGGAAAGACCCCGTTACATGTGGCCTGCGAGGTCTCCAATGCCGACTGCGTGGCCTTGCTTCTAGCTCACGGGGCAAAGATCAACAGCCTGTCGCTGAGCGGGCACACGCCACTGCACTACTGCATCACCAGGGAGTCTGTGGACTGTGCCAAGCAGCTCATCTTAAAAGGTCAGGAGGAGAGGATGCAGAGGTGGATGGATGCATGCATGAAAGTGTGAATATAGAATATGTAAACCACAACAACAAAATAATTATTACTTTTTCCCATGGAGGTGCAAAAATTAACATGCCCAGCCACAACAATGATGAGGACACACCTTTGCACACAGCAGCCAGATTCGGCGTTCCAGAGCTGGTGGCTCTGTATTTGGCCCATGGAGCGTCTGTGGATGCAGTCAACTCGTTTCAGGAGACACCTCTGATGACTGCTGCCTTCTGGGCTTTTGACACTAAAGAGCAAATCTACAGTGAAGATCACCACGTCGTCTGTCGTCTCCTGCTGGACCACCGAGCAGGTGAGAGCTTCTGGATCAGTGACTTACTGTGTGTGCGACTTTTCCATTCATATCGTCATGGTTGTGTATCATGAAGTCTTTGTGCTTTGTATCCCAAAACATTTCCTTTCTCTTCCAGATCCCAACCTCCAAGAAGAGGACCATAAAACAGCTCTTCACAAAGCAGCCTGGAACTGCGATCATGTCCTGATGCAGATGCTGATGGAGGCCGGAGCAGATACACGAGCCATGGACATCAATGGCTGTGCCCCCATTCAGTATCTCCTCAAAGTGACTGATGTAAGGCCTATGGCCATACCTGAGCTCTGCTATCAGCTGCTGCTCAACCATAATGCAGCACGGGTCTACCCACCGCAGTTCCACAAGGTGTGGACCAATGCTACAAAATGATATTGAACTACAGTAGCTATGATAGCAGAAGGTCCTTGCAAGATTCTTGTGCTCTATGATGTCTTGTGTTGTGTTGTTTTTTACAGGTGCTGCAGTCTTGCCATGACTATCCCAGAGTATTAGAAATCATGGTGAACTCTTATGAGCGTATAAAGCCCACAAGGAAGTGGAGAGATGCCATTCCTGATGACTGCTACAAGGTAGCACAGGGATGTATTGTGCATGGATAGTATCTACATACTTAGAGCAGAGAGTTAAAAATATAATCACCAGAGATCTAATTTGTTCTAAAATACACAACGAAAACTTTAGAATTCTACTGTCTTATAATTGAAGATAATTTCACATATTTGTTTTGCTTCCTTAGCGACATAAAGACTTCTACGACTCTCTGTTTGCTGTTTGCACCAACACTCCTCGCAGCCTGCTTCACCTGACCAGATGTGCCATCAGAGCCAGCCTGGGTGGTTTCTGCCACAGCAGTGTAGCAAAGCTGCCTCTGCCATCTCCAATGAAGAAATATGTATTACTGGAACCCGAGGGGATACTGTACTGATGGGAGACTTTTTTTTTTTTTGTAGACTTTAGTTACCACATGCTCTAATATGTAGCTTCTCACCTGATGATCTGAATAGAGATTTTCATTCCCTGAGGCTTTTGACTGGAACACGAAAAATCCCTGTTTAGTGTTTGACAGTGCAGAAGAAAGTACATGCAAGCTGTCAGATGTCAGACGACTTACAATTCATCTGATTTATTACGGTGGTTTGAGGCATGACAGAGGACGTCATCCAACAGCTCCACAATTCACAAATCAACCGATTGTCCAACCTTAAATATGTAAGAGTTTGAGCGACAGGTGAGAAAATGGTAATTTATTGATGAAAACCGCTGCTCATTATGGTAATAATTTATAGTGACTGACAAGTTAGGAAATTTGCTTGCTTTGCCACATGGAACCGCCATCCCATTCACAGCATGTGTCTTTATCATTTATATCTCTCACCTTCTCCTGAGAACTTAGGTACCTCTTTGAAAGTGACGGTGACTTTAAGCAAATGTGTGTCTTTTTTGCACTCATTTTCCACCTGCGCAGCGTTGACCAACTGGTCTCTCTCCTACACTGCTGCCTCATACTTCACAGGATCCAAATCTACCTGGCAACCAGCCTTAAAAGTCACTCTCAAGCTCTCTCATGATACTCCAGAGCAGATCAAACACTTGACAGAGCACTCCACAACAAGAGCTTGTTTTTCCAGTGGACTGCACATGTAGGCACACACATGGACCAATATAATTTTCTGAACGCATTTGCCAGAAATATATTACAGACTATACAAAAACATACACAAGAGCATTCACTGGAAAGTATTTGGATCTTATGTCCCTCAATTCCCTGAAGTGTGAATACTTCTTCATCTTCAATCATAAAGTGCGCAGATACACAGAAAAAATAAAGGGAATGTCTTTGCGTCTTATTTCCAATATTTCCAGTTTCCACATTCTTTCAGCAATCCCAGTACATGTGTGTCTCCATTATTCCACATACAATGTCATATATTCTCATACTGTTTGTCATGCTGTTTGTAACTGTACTGTTGGACTGCTGGTGCAATATTTGTGACAGCAGTCCATAGTTCTCACACACACACACACACACACACACATACAGGTGTATCTATGTTGGCACAGCGTCTTACTTCCATTTTTCTACCTTAGTCCATGGCTTATTTCTCATATGCTGTCATGTTAGTTTGAAAAGCTAAGCTAAGTAAACATACAATGTCAATAGTAATCTTGACTTCACTACCTACCACACTGTTGGTGTTTCTATGTATTTGTCTGGCTCTGTGTATCAAGCACACCCAGTTGGTATCTTACCATGTGCCACAGCATGTGCACACTTGTACATGAATGAATGCTAAAAGATGATCCGGTTCAAGGCCGGTGGCCTCACAACGAACCCTCTGTAAAGCCCAACAGGTGCAACAGGGTGCAGTACCACCGGCAAGCCGAGGCAGCAAAACCCAACAACGCAACACAGACAAGACTTAGCTGTAGCTCCAATATTTACTCTCACCGTACATTAGCACTAGCATAAATAAAGAGAACAGCTTTGTTGTGTTGTTTGTTATGTCTTAAAGCTGTTTTTACCACCACATTTTAATGAAAGCATAGAACCAAATAAAAAGATCCATATTAAATCTCTATTGTAGCTATGTTGGTCTGTATGTGCAGCAGACATATTCTGTAGAGGGAACATTGTCTGGATGACTTAAGGGTCAGACGTCACACCCTGAGATCTTAAAATAAACCAGCAAGAGCCAGGGACAGAGACATGTTATAATAATGGGGAGAGGAAAACAGTTTACTCCTTTAATCGACATTGACATCGACTGCTGCGGTGGCTCTGACTTTGCAGTGATTTTTATTTTACATTTTATTCTGTTGCCTTTGAGAATGACCTTAAATCATGTTGTTTTTGTTTTGCTTCCATACCAGCAATACCTCAGGGAAGTGGGAAAACAGACTTCAGAGAGACAAACAGAGAAAGTAACGAAACCAGAATAGAGCGCAACGTGTGGGCACACTAATGAGGGGGCAAAACAGAGCAGGACAGCCTGTTCTCAGCGCCTAATGGCAGCTGGCCATGAAAAGCCAACGGACTGTGTCTGCGACGTTGACAGAGAAACAGAGCAAAGTTTCCTAAAAACAAGCTGTGGAGGGAAAACAGGGAGTCAGGAGGACACTGCACATGGAGCTGTTTACGTAACAGACTAGACACAATTTAATTTCTACAGATCTCACTTCTGTGACCTGAAATCTTTCATGTTGCTTGAATCCATTTGTGAAAAAAAAAAAAAAATACAGTTAACACATGAACAAGTAAGTATAAATGCTGCAAAACAACAAATTGCAAAGAACAGACTTCATCAATCAACAGTAACAACAACAAATAAACAAAAAGGCAAACATGCATGTTGAGAAGTGACATGAGATTTTTATTGTCTACATTCACTGGTCCTATTAGTGGTGAACCACAACTTCAGTACATGAACACTTGGCCTTTGAGAGCGATGTTGCACCATATGAAAAGTGACCAAAACATGTGTACTAGTTCACAAATCATTAAATATTATTACCTAAAATAAGAGAATGACATAAGAATATTTATATTCTAAAATGATAAGTTCTCAAAGCAATTTCTAAAGGCTTAAAACTAGGCTGAACAGAGAAGGTTAAGTGTGTGCGAAAGTGTGACTGGTATGTAATGGGGTAACTGTTATTATAGATGCGTCAATACGGCTTGCATAGGGCAACATCTGAGCATCTGTCTGTGTTATTCCTGTCACACTCATTGTGTGTATCAACCTATGAAATGCAGATTACATGCTATACTGATCTGAGCAGGATGGCTTACAGCTTGTCAGATACAAGAAAGCTGAATTACAGTTTTATGCAGTGCAACATTTAGAATTCCACACAAGCCAAACACAAACCCGCTGAAGTGCAGCAAGTCACTTAAATATACAACACATGCATCATTATGAAACACTTAAGGTGATATTATCAAATTACTTTCAGTATGCATGAGAGCAGCTGTGTAACTCTAGACAGTTACTCCTGGGAACACTGACAATGTTCTTGGAAAAAATGTTTTAGTTCCTGCTGTGATTTACTTAACACATCAGTTTCAACACAGGCAAATTATTGTGAAGGTCAAGGTTAACTTGGCAGTTGTTACAATTAAAATTAAACTATTCACATTTCAGCTACACGTATTAACTTTAAACATGCACCAATACTTTGTTTCAACAATTCCCCTTCTCATTTTCACAATTCACAATAATTCAACTTAAAAATGACCGTAGCTTACATGGGTTCAAGGCTAAGGCACAGGGTAGGTAGTTTATTGACATTCAGCGTCCTTTAAGAAAAGGACCACTCTTTGTTTCTATTGCTACTGAACAAGCTAACAGCTTGAGCTTATATTGAAGTGATCAAAGCAAAAATCATTTCAGGCCTCATCAATTCACAGCACACGTAAGTAACACAACTTATTATTGTTTCTGAAATGTTCCACTTGTATCAGAGCTGAACCTGAAATGTAGAAGTTGTTTGTATGAAGCAGTTCTGTGAGTTATAAAGGACTGAAATGCTGACAGACAGGGAACAGACTTTGCTCCCTTTGTCTTTAGACATTGAACATGTTCCCATTCTGATTAACTTGAGTGACTGGGTATTGTCAAGGTACTGATGCACATTTAACCTCATGCAAAACCACAATTTTACCCAGTAATTTAATTAACCAAAGAACATTAGCTGGTTTTGAAATTTTGAAATGATACATTTTGAAAGAAAAAAAAATGGACATAAACACAAACAGCTAGCATACTTGTTTCACAGTGTATCCACGTTATTATAGCTAAATAACTGAAAAATGGGTGTAATGAGTGAGGCAAAAAGAAATTAATACTTGACTTGTTCCATTACCATTAGCAGCCTGTAATCATCTTATAATGGAATTAAATGTGGTGAGCTTTTGTTGGGTTAAATTGCCTGGAGGCTGGCAGTAATAGTTCAGCTCAGTTATTTCACTGCAGTTATCTGATTCTTGACACCAACAATGAGCAATTTTCTCCGTCTAGGGTTCCCTCTTAGGTGAGAAAGGAATCCAGATTCCACGTACACAAGTCCAGGTCCAGCAACACGCTGAGCGGATTTGGTGCCTTCTTTCACTTACATTACAAGTTTATCCACTTCTTCCAGCATGGACCCCCTTCTTCTTAAATGTATTATTCATTTATTCAGACTAATCTATAGTGTCCTAAACTTTGTCCCTTAGTCTTTCATCACTGAGTCCTCTCATACTTGCCCAGTTTCTTTGGATCCTTGCTGGGCATGCACCAGTCATCGGCCTCTGTGCTGGCCTGGTAATGCCGTAAGGCCGATTTGTTGAAAACAGGAAGTCTCTCCACTGACTCTGAGGACAAGGCCTGGTGATACAGAACAGAAGGGAACTCATTAGTCTTATTACACACGTGCACATGAATGAGAGTCACGTCCAGGTTGTTTCTCGACACAAAGTTCCATCTGTACCTGATTAAAATTTTCTAACATGGAAAACGTGGTGAGTTGTAACTTGCATCAAGGCACACATCAGTTGTGCATCTGTATTACATAATTACTCAACATCTGCCAACACTCAGTCAATCCAGTATGTGGCGTTGACAGTACATTTCTATGTGAATTTTGCACCAACTTGGTTTTCAGTTATTTTTGACAATGTGTGTGGGGGTAGTTCTGCTCTCACCTTTAAGTATATGACAGCTGAGGTACCATAGCCTTCCATAGAGTAGAGCTGCAGGTCTCCCTGGAAATACTTGGCATACAGGCGGGAGATGGGCAGGCCATAACCAAAACCAGCCTGAAGGAAAAATAACAGGATTACATTATCTTTACAGATTAGGTTATCTGAGCCAGTTGTTAAAATATCACAACACTCAGAACACAAAAGGGATACTGCATAGCGCTTGCTTTGTAAACAGATCTTAAATTTGTCTTGTGGCTACAGTTTAATCCAGTGAAATGTTGCTGACTGCTTTCCTCTTTGAAATAAGATAATCTGCAATCATGCTCAGTTATGTGAGCCTCTGTTTAGAGCAGCACAGTGAGATTTCACTGAGCTGCATATCATGTTTAAAATGCAAAAACAAGCTTGTAGTCTTGTGGCATCTTGAAGACTGAAGACAAAAATGTGTGAGTGGTCAAGCGCAACAGATTTAGTCTCACCAGAGGTGCATTGCGAGAGTTGTCTACATGGACAGGACTGGGAGCTGTGGAGTACATGTAGCTGAAGAGACGTTCAATCTTCCTCAGAGGGACTCCTCCTCCTCTGTCTGACATCTAAAAATAAGGAGGACAAGGGTTCACAGTGGGTTCTATTTACAGTATATACTAAGATAATAAGGTCCACATGGAGCTGCATTCGGTATAACTGATGGCACAAGATGTAATTGTGTAGTGACTGGCACTACAACATGTACTACTTTGTTAGTACAGACTTATAACAATGGTGTGCACAGTACTGCCTTTAGTACAGAAACAGTGGTGTGTCTTAACTCTCAGTGTCCTCATCTACCTTGATAGTGAGGTCCTCAGTGCCCAGAGCAACTCGCACTTTGATCAGGGGCAACGTTGGACTCGTCTCATGGGTCTCTACTGTAGCTCTCATGGCGTTCTGACACAGAACATGGATTACAAAATGTGAGCAGTGAGCAGACACGGGGCGAAAAGCAGCATAGGTCTGGTTTTCTGGTTACTTTACCTTGAAGAGCTCAAACAGCATGTGGTAGAGATGGGAGGGCACATAGACAATGTGGAGGGGCTGGTCAGGGTTTTTGGCTGTGGATCATTTCAAATTATTGATCATAAGAAAAAAAGATACTTTAATATGTTCAAAGTAACCTTTTATACAACCAGGTGTGTTACTAAAGTACATTTCAGCTAAATTAAGCAAAGAACAACATCATTCATCATTTGATTATCTAGACCTTATCTGCCAAGAACATGCTGGCCAAGTATGTACAGGAATGGAATGTGTTCCGGCTGATATATTGCAACAGAAATAAGGAATGTATCCAGTAAAGAACATATTTGAACAATAACTACCACATTTGAAAATTTGTTTTTTACTTAAATAATACATTAAAGTATACATATTAGCTTCTTTTGGAGTGTGCAATTGCAGCTGCAGTATAGGCCTAAGGAAACCTGTCTTGGTTGTGATTTTCTCTGTAGGTATCAACTGTATGCTTCACACTGAGGAATGTCTACTGCCGATGCTGGCTCATGGTAGGCCCAAATGACAGGAAACATACACAGAGGCTCTCTGTTAAACCAACAAAGATTAATCTTGGAAGGTTCAGTTGAAATTCAGGAGAGCAGCAGTAAAACTATCCTCTCATACAGATCTTTTAAGTAGAAAATATCCATGTGAAACAATAAAGATCCTAAAATGTGCACACACAGATAAAAAAATATCTGCAAATAGAAACATTATGGTTGTTTTGTAAGACTTACAATTGACCTCTGTGATCTCCATATCAGGCGAAGTCAAGTAATACTGCTCACACAGCATCTTTGAAGTCTCGTAGGCATCTATAAAGTGAAACAATCTGTGGTTACATTTCAGGGTGACAAATTCTAACCACAAAGAATAACAACTCATGCTGAATGGGAATTTTAGTGAACCATTTTACACAACATTCACAGATGAGTCTACAATAGCCATATACATAATGAAAACATCACTTCCCTCTTTATATTTACTCTTTAAATATTAGATAACACTGTGCAAGAGTCATGAATCTGTACAGACAAAGGGTGGTGGAAAGCAGATAATGCATCCTGTGTGTGTGTGTGTGTGTGTGTGTGTGTGTGTGTGTGTGTGTGTTTAAGGTGAGGAAGATCATTCATTACCTTTTACTACCTCCACAACGTCACAGCTGGGGTCAATGCTGCCAATATGTTTGGGATGGGCTGGGTTCACACTGCCATTGAAGATTAATGCTACAGGGTAGAACAACAAACACTGCGTGTGATTAAAGAAAAACAGAGCTGTATAGACACGATGGACATCAGTCACATGTCAGATGTTGGTTATTCAGTGTAACAGTAGTGCTGCAGGCATGTGGTACTTTTGTACTGCAGTAACATTTTAAACGTACAGTGGCCCTGATAGCTCAAAACACTGCAACTTATGAAAACAGACGCATAAAGACAAAACACAAACAAATTCAGAAAATGTCTTCATCAATTTGACCACACGTGCTGCAAATGTACCATGAAGGCATTGTCCTAACTGCAGCCACCACAGGTTCGAGTCCGACTTATGGCTCTTAGCTGCATGTCATCCTCTCTCTCTCTCCCTGGCTCTCCAGTCGCTATCAGAATAGATTTATTTACTTAAAAAAAAAACGAACCTGCCTAGGATGGACGTGCATGGATGCGCCATAATACATGTACCATAAACCATCCATGCACACTCGCTGTTCAATGCTTTTACCTTCAAAAGTCACAAATCATAGAACATCAACTGCATCCCAGCCAGGTTCATCACTTTAGTGTCCCCTGGAAACACGTTGTGTTGTGAGCATTTGCAGTATGATGCATGTGTTGTCAAACTGATGAAGATGTTTTTGTTTGTGTTCTGTCTATTTGCATGTGTTTTCTGAAGCTGCAGTGTGTTGTGCGTTGAGCTCTCGGGGTCACTGTATAAACACGGCTGAGATCACGACTCGGTGCTTAATCAAATTTTTAAAAATGACAAAAAAACCTGCTGTGACATAGCTCCTTCTTCTCGCTGTCAAGAATTTTCAGCACACTGAGTGTAATTTCATAACATGAGCTGTGAGTGTTAGCAACTGTGTTGATTAACTCACAGTCAATCACCAAGTGCTATACTGACTGTGCTGGTTCATGAGCATGCGTGTGGAGATGCGGCTCATGTAGAAACGGTCCAAGAAGTATTGAACGTTCTGGTTGGTGACGGGGTCCACGCCGAAGGCCTCCTTGTACTCCACCACACCCTGAGCCATGGTGGGCACCACGTTGTTGTGCCGGTTCCGGATGTTTACCAAAGTCTGTGTGAAGCTGAGGGCAAAGACAATGATGATGGGTGTGTGGATATGTGAGGGGAGGTACAACAGAATATGTTCACATCAGCATAAAAATCCAAGACACTGAGTACACATGACACATTACATACAATCATACAACAACAGCACCACAAGACCCTCGTCCAATAAATATATTAAGGTATCTGGTGATATATGTAACAATCACATGTCATGTTATCTAGTTGATTTCTGTTCTATTGTACTTAAAATGGGAATTCAATACCAATATCAATAAGCATGCACACACATACAATACACACCAGCCCACTAGTGATGTACCAATATCCAATAGAGCTGATCCCAGCAAACTAATAGCCAAACAGGTAAACTTTCTGTTTGCAGTGGGAGCCTGCCCAGTGGTGGCCATAACACTGCCATTTATAATTAAACTACTTTAATCAGCGATTTGAAGAAACTGCATTTAAAGCTGTAAAACAGGTTGTTACAAATGGGACCTGATAAAAATAAAATAAAGTCTACCCCCTAGAAACAAATTTTGAAATACATGCTGAATAAACAAGATGAATTGTTCCTTATTACTCTGAATTAAAAGCAATTATTGCTGTTACTGAACTGCACGAGCAGTTCCTCTTTGCAGTGGAGCATGTTGAATTTCACTGAAACCGTGGAGCCCATAACTAAGGTTAATCTTCTATCTTTGAGTCCGACAGTGGCCTTCAGTGGCTGTACAACAAGGTATGTGAACATGAAAGATGTGACCGTCGCTGTTTTCATAACAGACATTTGCATTACAGGTGTCTGTGGTACTACTGAGTCTGAGCTGAAGTTTGGTTGAAAGTAGGCAGTTAACAGGTAATTATAGGGTTGTTGGATTAGAATTCACACTTTCTGAATAATCAGGAAAGTGGAACAGTAACAGAAACAAAAGCACAACAAACACATTCTTACAGTGTACAAAAGCAAAGCACACTGGAAAGTGAGAATGACTTACTTTGTCAGGACATCCTTATCATCTGGACTTTTCTCTAAAAAATCTACAAGCTCCAACAAGCTCTGTGAATACCTGGTGGATACAAAGAAATACAGAAAACTCTCAGCTCTGGTTTATTTACTGTAGATCAGACAATATGATAAAACAAACAAAAAAAACCAAAAAACATCTATTTTGTGATTTCATTTACACAAAACTTCACGTGAAAGCACTAAAAACTACTCTGAACCAGCATTGAACTCCTTTTATTTACACAACTGGAGCAACTGTATAATTAGGCATGGAGCATTGCCACATGATTACCAACACCCCCCTCCCCTCCATTCTTTTAGTTAATTGTAGCTTGTTCTATCACAGACTTTTTATCTAGGTTAGCAGATGAAGAAGACTCAAGTGCTGAGCTCCCTGAGTCACATTCTCTCTTGCACCGTCTCACTCACTGTGGAAAAACTGGGTGAAAGGTGAGCAGCAGTGTGGCCATGCTTTCTACGTGCAGAGTTTGTCCCTCAATTGACCTTCAGCTCTGGATTTTGCATTGTCCCACAATGCAAACAGATGTACATTGTGTAATAGACTATTTTGCAACAGCTGTTTTTGCAAGCTTGCCATGAAACATCAAGGCGTCACCTCGCTCCCCTTGTACAAAAAACATTAACAAGTGATTGATCAACTGTGTTGCAGGAAATGCAAAGAGCTCTGCAGCAGGGGGAAGAGAAAGTCACAGTACAGGAGGGAGGCTACATGGCCAAATATAGACACTGCTGTGGCACTTACTAAAGGAGTGGGAGTGGGGTAATGACCTCTGTTGTCATGTCTTCACGTGACTTGTACACCAAACATAATCAACCCGTAGGGAAGTGCTGTCTGCAGCAGAATACTGTGTAATAAAATGATGAGACTGGGAAGCTACAGCTGCGGTGGAAAAACAAAGTCTAACTAGTGAAAGTACACAGAAACAGGATTTCTGTTTTGCTTTAGAGAGAAGCTGTTAAGCTCTTCAGTCATGTAAACAAACTACAATGCATGGCAATATAGCCTGCACCTATACTTTGCTGTTCAGAGTAGAAACTGGATGTAAAAGAAAAGAGAGTGGGGTTGACTCCAATATCCAGTATTCACTTGTGTAAACTCTATCCCAATGCGTCTAGGGAGTGTTTTATAGGATCCCATCAGGTCAAGTGAAAATGATTACAGCTATTCTACTATCATATGAAAACCTAGAACGGACATAATTACCCATTCTCCTACACGCACACTCCTAAGCTTAGGTGCACTCTCAATGTTTATAGCTTTTCATGCTTAAGATAATGTATGTAGTGTACCTTGAAATGGGTGTGTGCACACAGCGTCACATATGCTGGTTCACCTCTAACTGTCTGAAGATTGTGATCAGGAGCCAAAAATAAATAAATCTTCAAATTTCAAAATCTGTGCTGCATGTTATGGTTTAACATAACACTGAACTTTGGACATAATCTATTAAGTTATAGAGGCCTGCTATATAAGCATAATGTACAAACAGGAAACAGGGACAGTGAGGCTGCCCGGTGCACTGGATAGGGCTGAACAATGAATCCAAATATCAAAATTGTGATATCTCTTTGCTAAAGAGATGCCCTGACCTACAAATCCTATTCTCCAGATATAAGGGAACATGCTTGTTTGGAACAGACCCCAGCTAAACTTACATTATCATCATTTTCATATTTTCTTCAGTGAAAAGGAAATGCAAAAATGACCATTCATACTAAAATTGTGACTCGTTGCAGTCTCAATATCTGTCAAATTAACTGCAATATCATTTTTTCCCCCCTTTTCATTCAGCCTTAGCATCAGCCTTATCTGATTCAAAGAAAGATCATAAAGCATGTTCCCAGATCAATGGCATCTAGCCATATAATGATTGCACAGGGGACAGGTGGGTGAGGGAGGAAGGGATTTCGTGCATCTTTAAACAGAACGGAGTGACCTCACACAACCTCGGACAACATCAACAGCAATGCTTTCATCCGGTCAAATAAGCATGTGACACGCTGAGTTCTCCTCAACTAACACTAACACAAACGAACACTGCTGCAGTGAGGTTAGGGACAAGTTATTGGAAAACTATGATTTAATCATTTCCAGAGCTTAGTAACAACGATTGTGGTACAACATTGTATAGAAAGAGCTGCTGTTTGGTCTGAAGATCCTACCAGCTGGTGAGGAGCTTGAGGGATGGAGTGCTGAGGAGCTTGTCAGGGAGGAAATCAATTTCCTTCATGATGTTGGCCAGTCTGACAGGAAGCTCCTGACGCAGGAACACAAATGAGGTCTTCTCACATGCATCGGCCGAGCCTGCAGTCACATGAGGGGCAGAGTCAGGAAAAAAGAAATGACCGAGTAAGGATCCAACTTTGACATTTGAAGGAAATCTGTCAAAGGTTATCTGTCTTTCTTTACTGTGATCCATTGTGCAAATAAAGTGGAAAACATGGTGAAATCTTTTCTGCATTGTTGATTTTTTTTTTTTTTTTTTTTTTTGCTGACATAGCAGTAACATGGGAGGTTGCACGTATAAATGCAGATATCAGCATCTGTTATCTGTTCAGTCATTCATTCAAACCACAAGTGGTACTTTTCAGATTTCATATACGCAGTAAGAGACACAATCAAACATCTGAGACACACCAGCATGTCCATGAACATTTGCATCTGCATGTGTATTTTTCTGGCGTTAGCAGCTGTTGTCTATCAACGACCAGAACAGTGCAAAGCCAGCTGTCACCACACAAAGACAATGATGTGAGTTGCGCAACAGCCATGTGAGTGTGGGAAAAAAAAAACACATCGTAACATGCACAAAAATCCACACGTCAAAGCTTACCAAAGTCAATGAATTGCTTCATAGACAAGGGAGAAGGGGAGAACTTGGAAAACCTCTCCACTTGTTTCGGTATCCCAGCTACGGAGCCGTTTTTCAGCAAAAACTGAGCGAACTTCATTTTCCCTGTCCTTCACAGACCCCAGACTGTCAGTGTGTTAGAGACGAGCTGCTTTCTTTCTCCAGCCAGCTCCAGTTTGACGACTTTTGGCTAGCAGGCCTAAAGCTCGGCGTCGTACAAGAAACCCTCCGTTATATGAACATCTTTAAAGAGGCTGGCTATGATTTCCCCATCACTGTTTCTCCCAGGCAGCTCCCTCTCATCTCGGCAAGTTGTTGTATGTCTTTGCCCCCCCCGAAGACAATTCACAACACGGAGCGTTGTGTTTTGTCTTCGGACGACGAGGGAAGAGATTGACATCACAATCGACCAATGAGAGGCAAGATTTTCCTGACGGAGGGCGGGTCGGAGCCCTCTCACAACGTTGGATCCATAGGATTCAGACCTTGTTGTGAAATAGCAGAGACTGTTGTTACAGCATCCCCTACCGACGAGCTACCCGAAATACGTGTTTATTTATTTATTACATATTTGAACGCTTACCGTAATAAGACCAGTGCATATCTCTCGGGTCATCGTTGAAAACAGAAGGGAGCCAGCCGTTGCAACGAACTCAACTGACTTTACTGGCCGCTGCTTCACTTTTTGGTTAACTAACATGTGAATGTGCTGCTGGATAAAACTCACCCAGCTTTCAGCTACGAGTTAGAGCCTAGAAAATACAACAGACTGCCTCTTAACGGTTCGGTGCCCCCATTAAAGGTATAAACATTTGTTTTGTTTTTTGGTTTTTTTTAGCACTTCTCCAACGGTCCACAAGATGGCGGCGTTGCAAAACCCATGGGTCGATGACAGCGCGCGTATCAAAGGAGGTGGGATTTCGTCTCCTCCTTCTCCACATCATCCCACTCCGCCTAGGGATGCATCGGCGTGCGGTGCACCTGTTTTGTGTTGTCTTCGGGTCATCGACCGCTGAAATGCCCCGTTTGAACCAGTGTCGTCAATAGCTACACGAAAAGGTTGAAACGACCTGTTCGGTGGTAGCCGAGCGGCCTCGACTCAGTGCGATTCAGGTGGAGGATGTACTGATTTTTTTTGTCGGGGAGCAGCAGTGAGACAGCATCTTTACCGGGTGACACATCATTATCAGTACGAGTGGACAAGGTACGAGGGAAACAATAATAGTACAATACACAGTTATTTGACATAAAATGCCCCCCTTCCTGTCAGCTAACGTTACTCGTTAGAAAAATTCACTAGCAATAATATACATAGCAAGGCCCTAAACGCATCACCTTAAGTAAATAATGTCAATTTTTTTGATGAGCTAACGTTAGCTGCGAATGCATTTATGCCCAGCTAACCTCGGTCAGTCAAAGGGACGTTTATCATCATTTACCTTGTGTTTTATGTTATGAGGATACTGTGTGTGTGTGTGTCTATTCCTTCATTTCTTTATGCTGGAGGACATAATGGCCTTATTTTCTTAGATTTGTTCCAAATATCTTTTAAAACCTGCTTTCTATTCATTTGCTGTCTCTGAGAGACGTGACACTGGCCTAATACCCAGCAAATTACTGGTCAGGGTGAACACTGCTATAAATAGGTAGCCCACCTTTCTGTAACAACTCAGGCATAGTGAGCCTGATACAAGACTCCAACCTTAAGGCTACATTAAGTCTGTTTTCCATCCACTTCAGTTTAATTGCCTTCTTAATTGGATAGTGGCAATACAAGTGTTGAGCTTTTGAACTGTTCCTATAAAGCTGTCATCTAATTAGAGTATTGTAATGCACATAACACGGTTGGTGAGCTCTTTGATAACCACACTGATTTGACTAAGGAACTGATCAGAAGGTGTGGTAGCCTTCGTATGACCCACATACACAGCAACTAGTTCCTCTGCAACTAACTACAAGTGTCACACTAATGTGGAAATCATTTTTAGCTCAGTGCGACCCAGTATTGACAGCTGTTTTGCCAATATCAAGTCCTTATTGATTGCTGAGCCTGCAAGGTTATGGATCTACTGCATATGGCTGTATAACTCAGTGGGTTTTCTGAAGAATCCCTCAGGCTGGCTGGATGAACCGATACTCCTCCATACTGTATCATGTCAAAATGAAACCAGAGCACATTGTGACAGTGTCGTATATAGCTCATTCCTCTTCGATCCTCTTGCTTGAAGCCCCCACATAGGACACCATGTCGGACAAAAGTGACCTAAAAGCAGAGCTTGAGCGCAAGAAGCAGCGCCTCGCCCAAATCAGGGAGGAAAAAAAGAGAAAGGAGGAGGAGAGGAAGAAGAAAGAGGTAAGGAAAAAAGTGAGTAAATTCACACAACTGGCACTCATACTGTATCACTCTCTAGTGTGTATTGTTTGTGTTCACTTGCTCCTTGTCAGGCCGTGACACATAAAAGACTGAGGTTGTGTGTGTCCATGCGTGCATACAAACATCTATATGTGTGCAGAAGGTTGGTGTTGGAATTTTTAATCAAACTGTGCATGCACACGTAGGTGAGCTGTGAACGTGTTCTTTAATTCATGATGGGTGAGCTGACATTTCTCTGTGTGTCCTGTGCAGTCAGAGAGCCAGCAGAAGGCAGAGGTGACCCCGGAGGATTCAGACTTAGACCGTAAGCGGAGGGAGACTGAGGCCCTCCTACAGAGTATTGGCATATCACCGGAGCCTCCACTAGGTATATAATACTCTTATACCTTAAACAATAAATCAGTCCTTCTCTTGTGATTGTGATGCAAAAGCTTCAGTAAATTCTTACAATACCTACAATATAAATGACCTAGATGGTTCTAAAATTATACCATAATGAATTAATTACAGCAAAAAAAAAAACCTTATTCGAAACTGTTAAATGGTCAGACTATACTTCATTATCATATAACTGACCTAAGATGCACACAGCAACCTACTGTATGTGTAATTTGGTGAAAATTAATTGTCCATTCCTGAAGTAGAAGTATATTATCATCTGTGTTGTCATGACGCTGCATAATATAGTACTTGTGTTTTTATTTTATTTATTTACAAAAGTAGTAACATTGTCACATGTTATATTTTAGCAGGTTTCATCACATTACACTGTCTTTTTTATCCTAAGTTGATTCCATCATTTGTTGTACACATTGTGGTTGGACTGTGCTGAACATTTTTCATAATTACTTTGATGTGTAATTTTTATAACAACTTTTTCTCATCTTTTTCTTTTCCACTGTGTGCCTTGAGTGTATTATATCTTGTAATAAGGTCATAAATAGTATTTTACTCTGACATTTGCTGCTCAAAAATGTCCTCCCTTGACTTGTGCACAAATCAACAGCAAGCTTTTGGAGGCACTGTTCTCTAGTGGTCTGAAATTGTAACAACACCCTTTACACCTCAGAACTGGGACACTGCTATGTCTGTTAATAGTTGAAGTTATTTATAATGCATCTTCAAATACAGCTGAGTACAGATAAACAGTGCATACAAAATCAACAATGCATTTGATACCCTGCCCTCCCTCTCTTTTCTTTTAAACATTTATTATATTTGTTCATCACTCATTTTACTTTGTTGCTTCTCATCCCAATTTTTCTTTGAGCAGTCCATTCTTTGCAGCCTTTAATGTTAGATTCATGTTACTTTCATTATTTAGTCCCGACCCCTGTGTCCCCCTCCAAATCAGTGAGCACACCCAGTGAGACAGGGAGCCAGGACTCAGCTGATGGAGGAGCAGCAGGCAGGTAGGCCAAAGTCACACACGTCAGAAGTCTTTCTTTTTAGATGAGTTTCATTCATCTCTGTGGTAGCTTTGAAAAAACAAAGTCGTTTTTGAAATAGTTGCCCCTTTTCTGAAGTTTGGGTTAAAGAAAAAATATTTTTAAATTCCAAAGCTGGGTAAAAATGTCTTAATAATTTCTCACATTCTTATAATAGAAAAAAAGAAATGTTAGATGCTCACATAAATGAGATAAGACATTAGGAAACTCTGTAGTAGAAGGCTCTGCACACTCTCACATACCAGGCATGCTCTTTGAGAGGTTACCAATAAGCGGGATGAGGAAACACAGAGTCTTAAACTCGAAGTCAAAATGTGGCCTAAATAAGATGATTATCTGAAGTAGCTGTGAATCTTTTTGGCAAATTGTCCTTTTTGACACATATTCTGTTTCTTTTCTTGTCAATTTCACTACAGGTTTAGGTAAGAATGAGTGTCAGTATTGGTGAGGTTGTGGTGCCTTGTTAGGTTCTAAATGTGGTATCTGTCATTTGTCATGACATCTAGTGTTTTGATGACCACAAGGTTGCTTCTCATAGCTAGTCCTGAGAAATTAAGTTTGATCTTGAGGTAAGTCTCAGCTGTAGACATCCTTTCAAAGTAGATGTTAGTATGAAAAAACTGAGAGATGCACATTGGTAAACTTTCAGAAAGCAGCCTTTGTGAGCCAGTTAATGGAATATGTTTGGAATATGGAGCCTACGGGGCATGAACCATACATTTACAGGTAAGCAGTTGATTTGTGACAAAATGTAAGTTTTTCCCCTTACGTCACAGCTCTGTAGGATGCATTCACAGTGCTTACAACACACTCATAACACACCAGACCTGTGCATAAACCAGTTATCTTTAAGGTCTGCACATGGCTGCTTTGGTGAATTAAACCTGCCGTTGAGAAGGGAGTGGTCATCAAGCGCTTTCCATTTGCTTTTTAATGGTAGCGGACTGTATGGTCAATGTGTGAGGGATGCCTTCAGGGGTCATTAGTGATGTGTTGTTCTGGTATGGCCAGGGGTGGAATTGGGGCTAAACAAAGTTCCTAGCAGAAATCATTTCTCTTATATAAGACTCTTTGTTGCTATTTAGCTTGTATCTATTGGATTTTTACAAATTGGTGGGTTAGTTCCAATACCTAGAATCAAAAGATTTTTTTCCCCCCAAATCCACCCTGGATGATGGCATGCCATTTTGAGCTTTTCCATTTGTGGCTGTGTATGTGTGTGTCCCTTCTTAGGTCAGGTTTCTCTAAAAACAAGTCCCAAGCACAGAACACAAGGTAAGCATTTTCATGTCAAACCCAGGAACCCCCCCCTCTACTTTTCTTTAGCTGAGGTTGTCCTCATATGAACAAAGAGAGGCACCAAAGTGTTGTCAGTGGTCTTTCCAATTTGTTCTCATCATTATTTATAAGATCAAAACAGTGCAGCGCCTCTCTTACCTTCGCTCCTCCACTCTTTTCTGGTGACTTCCTGTCTGAAGCCGTGCTGTCTCCTTTAAAACCAGCTCGAAAGATTGCTGCTTGCATGAGTTGAGCCACAGAAGTCATTTCAGCCTTGGTAGAGTTGACAATCAGCTGCTTAAAGTGTCATCACTGTTACTGTAAAACAAACAGTCTGTCAGGCTAAAGAGATGCTTTGCCACTCTCACCTGGTGCTGTGTGGCACCAGCTGAAGGCCTAATGGCCGTGTTCGCTGGCCCTAAAAGGTATCATCAAAAAGTGCAGCGGGGTTGGACATGTCATCCTTTCACAGCTGGTAGATCTCAACCAACTCGCCTTAAAAGTCTTTAGCTTTCAGTAATTCCTACCTCCCCAATATAAAACAAGCTAGAGCTGCTGAGCAACCACGCAAATGCACTGAATGAGCTCATGGTTTGTCAAACTCATTGATCACACATGGCAAGTATATTGTCATGTGTGCTGAGCAAGCTAAATCTTTGTATACGGATTTATTTTGATTTTAATATGCTGAATGTTACCATGTAAATATATCCAGTGTGTGTTGGTACAAGTTGTTCTGTGGGTGTGAGATGTAAGTCATGTTGCTGTATACATTGTTCATGATTTTCATGTATTGCTTGGCACTGTTTTGCATATGAAACATCTAGTCACACAAATGTAATGCAGCATGCAAGTGAGTAAAGAACAAATGTCACACATGTTGCTAAAATCGGATACTGTAGATGATGAGAAAAATAAATGTAAACATTTCTGCAGAGCCTGCATTTAAAAAGTCATCAGGTCATCATATAGTTTTCCCACTGACAAGATTCAAACCGTTTTTTATCATAAATGTATCTGTATTTTCAACTTGTAGATTCCTGGCACAAGACCAAGAAATCTATTACAGGAGATGAGCAGAGATCTTTAAATAAGAAGGGAACATTGATGTATAATGAAATATAATGTCTCCCTAATGTATAGCCCTCCCACGCTATATCCACTTATCTAAACATTTTTCCATTGACAGTGCCATCTTTGCATGAAATTCGATGGGAATTTCCGTGTTAAGCTGTTCTCTAGATAAGTGGTCTGTGGGTGAGTGTGTGTGTGTGTGTGTGTGTGTGTGTGTGTGCGCACGCACGCATACATGTGGCAATGTGTGTTGTGGTAATATGTGCCACCCACTGATACATGTGTGCCAATGTTTGTGTATTTGTAACAATGTGTCTGTTTGTAAACATGCATGTCCTCTCTTGCCCCGCCCCCTGTTGGTGACATCAGGACGCTGCAGTGGGACACAGACCCCTCTGTGCTGCAGCTGCAGGCTGATTCTGAGCTCGGGTACATCTTTCTCCTGTCCTCTTGTTCACTGTCTGACAAAAAAAAAGAAAAGACACCTTATGTGGCATTGCATGGCACATTCAAACGATGCTTGATTTTAATTGAAAAGCGCATTTTAAGGATAAATGTAAGTGTGAATAAAGCCACTTTAATGATGCACTCCTGTAAGAACTGAGCTAGTTGTTACAAGAGACACTAATCTCTACACATTATTTATCACTGTGAACTTTGGACAAATGTAAATATATTTCACTCTAAAAAGGGCAATTTGAGTGTAAGCTCAATATGCTAATGATAACATCTTGTTTCTGTTACCCAGGCGGAGGATGCAGAGGCTGGGGGCCTCTAAGATCACACAGGTAGACTTCCTTCCCAAAGAGGTGGTCTCTTACAGCAAAGAGACACAGACGCTCACCGCCCACCTGTCTGAAGGTGAATATGTGTGTGTGCATGTGTGTGCATGAGTGTGCATGAGCAACTTTCAAGAGTGTTCTCTTGACAGTCCATATCATCCATAATTTTAAGCTGAAACGATTTAAGATTCAAACGGTTTTTATGATCTGTGGGGGCACCAAAGGTTACAGGAGGCAACAGGCTGTTTCACGTTGCAGCTATTGTTGTCGTTGTGTGGTTGAATTTGATACTCTTTTGGTTAGGTAGTTCACGGCCTGTAAACCTGGAATGATTTAAAGATCTTACAAAGAGAGAGAGAGAGAACGAGTAAGGCTTAGAGAAGCTGACAAGTGTCTGCCTGTCAGTTTTTGTGTCTTCAATCACAGAACATCATGCTTCTGACTCCTGGTCGTAAGTGGAAACAGGCTGACAGATGAAAGTTACCCAGATGACTTTTGATGGATGTTGGAGAATCACTCTATGTTTATGTGTGATGTATCCACACAGAAGTATATATTTGTGGTGGGTGTGTATGTTCATGTGTTGTTTTTCAGGTTTCAGTAATACTTGTAACACTTACAGAGGAGATGTAGTTATAACATGTTAACAAATTTGAATAGAAAAAGCTGCCATTCACTCCATTGTGATTTGCACTGGGAAGATCTGGTCCACAAGAAAAAATGGGTGTGTTTCTGCATGTGTGTTTTAAGCATGTAAGGTTTTGCGTGCATACATGTGAAAATGTGAGCGTGTTTTCTGCAAGTGGGCGTGCACATGTGTGCTGAGCAGCAGTTATTAAACACATCCATATGGTCAATGTGCTGGATTTGGCATGTCGACGGTGGTTGCACATCCAAGGGTTATAGATGTGAGTACTTTTCTACTGGAAGAGAAAGACAGTGGAGATTTGGGTGGATGACAGTTGGAGTTGTTCCACTGAATTGAACTTCAAGCCTTTGCTCTTATTGCAAATGCAGATATTCCATTCAGAAATGTCATCTTCACGTGCAGGAATGCACAAACAAATACCACTCTACCTACACATGTATGTCTATGTATATGTGTACACACGCACACACACTCACACATATGCACACACGCTCTCTATCATCTTCTCTGTCTTCTTCTACTTGCCAAGACAGCTGGCAGCCATGTGACTTTGAAGGGGTTGTACTTCCTGCTTCCTGTCATTATAATAGATGGTCTGGTGTGGATTCCACCGCCCTCCTCCACCAGCAACCACCACGCACATACACACACGTCTCTCCTGATCAGCTTCCAAATGGCCTGCCTCAACTCCCCCCATTTCCTTGACAGACCCAGGAATAGATCCTTTATTCAACAAGTGCACAGGCACTGACTCACATACATGTGCTCAAAGACATACACACACATATGTGTAAACATACACATTCCAGAATCAGGCTTTTTTGGTAAGTTCACTTGTACACACAAGAACTCCTGTTGCCAGATGCTGTTAGTGTACCTACATGGAGTACCAAAACAACAAACAAGCAAATAAACAAATATACAACTATTACAAACTGCACAGGGCAATTAGGTAAAGAGACAAAGACTAACAATTAAACAGACTAACAAATAAGCATGCAGCAGTTACTGTACACGGAACAAATAGTCTGTGTACACATTCAAACAAAAACACACATTTTGTCTGGTCAGCACCTGTAGCAATGCTATATGTCGGCCCGTTTATTTGGTTTGTTTGTTTTCAGCTTCCAACAGCATGTTGAGGAGGTGTGTGTGTGTATGTGTGAGTGTGAGTGTGAGTCTGAGTGTGTGTGAGGGAGAACATCTGGGAGCCAGAGCAGAGCTGTGGTGGTCTACAGGGAGGTGACCCTGGCCTTAGGAGACCCTCCCTCTGCAGACTACCACAAAGCTTGTGTGTCTGGAGAAAGAAGAAAAGAGGCTGATGGTAGCACCTGCCTGCACTTCTGGCTGTATGTTTGTTCAGGCCAGTTCCTGTTGTTGATTACTGAACCCAGTCTTCAGATTCCAGCTACAGGCTGTGCACACAGTTAGTTTGGCTGTGACTTGAAATTTCAGTTGAATCTTGGAGTTTAAATGGCCAATATTAAGTTATTTATAACCGTAAATGTCAAATGCTGAACCTAAGTGTGGTCATTAAAGGTTGTGAAATGATTCACACATAAAATACTATTAAACCCAGCCTATTGTAAAGTAGGACACCTGGGAAGCTTTAGAAGTAAATCTAACAGTCTGTTTGAGCTTCAATAGCAGGGATGTGTTCAGTTTATATACGTGTGCGTGCGCGCGCATGTGCATGCATATTATGTAGGCTACATCTCTGTAGGCTGTCAGAATGGGTATAGAGAGCCAGTGAGCTCACCTGGTTTTCATGTGACTGCACAGGCAGATGTGAAGGGTTTCCGTTAATGGCGATGTCCTTGAACTAATGGCAGCATAGGGACTGACACTGATCGTACTGTTTCAGCTTCAGTTTGTTTGTCAATTTGTTTGCATTTGTATCTGCATTTCTTTTTTTCCCCCTATCTTTATGCTTTTTAACTTTTAGGATTGTTTTGCTTTTTCTTCTTCCTCTTCCTTTTTTTAATTCTTTCTTCCTCTGCTTTATTTCCATCATTCTTTCTTTTCCTTCTCTGTCCTTAGGGTCTGACCTGGACGAAATTGCTCTGTGTAGCTTGCAACTAATGCTGTGTCTGTATAACGTTAAGTCGTATAATATGAAGTACAGAGAGAGAAGAAAGAGTGGGATGAAGTGGGGAACAAATCCTACTGCACTGGAAGAATGAACAGAAGAGTAAATCTGTTGTCTTAATGACGGTGGTGCCCCAGTCATGTATAAAGCTCAATGGAGAGGACTCTAGTTGTCTGGATATGTGTGTTTGTAAACCTATGTGTGTTGCTGACCTCTGACCCTCAAACTGGAAGTAGAAATCTCCAACAGGAATGATCTTGGTGAAGTAATGATAATTTGACCAATCAGAGAGCAGCTTTAAATCGACCAATGAGAACGCAGCTTTAAATCGACCAATCAGAGAGCAGCTTTAAATAGACCAATCAGAACGCAGCTTTAAACTGACCAATCAGAGAGCAGCAACAAATCGACCAATCAGAGAGCAGCTTTAAATGGACCAATCAGTGAGCAGCTTGAAATCGACCAATCAGAATGCAGCAACAAATCGACCAATCAGAACGCAGCTTTCAATCGACCAATCAGAACACAGCTTTAAATCAACCAATCAGAAAGCAGCTTTAAAGACCGATCAGAGAGCTGCTTTAAATCGACCAATCAGAACGCAGCAACAAATCGACCAGAGAGCAGCAACAAATCGACCAATCAGAACGCAGCTTTAAATCAACCAATCAGAAGGCAGCTTTAAATCGACCAATCAGAGAGCAGCAACAAATCGACCAATCAGAGAGCTGCTTTAAATCGACCAATCAGAACGCAGCAACAAATCGACCAGAGAGCAGCAACAAATCGACCAATCAGAGAGCAGCTTTAAATCGACCAATCAGAGAGCAGCTTTAAATGGACCAATCAGTGAGCAGCTTGAAATCGACCAATCAGAGAGCAGCAACAAATCGACCAATCAGAGAGCAGCTTTAAATTGACCAATCAGAGAGCAGCTTTAAATGGACCAATCAGAACGCAGCTTTAAATGGACCAATCAGAACGCAGCTTTAAATGGACCAATCAGAGAGCAGCTTTAAATCAACCAATTAGAATGCAGCTTTAAATGGACCAATCAGAACGCAGCAACATATCGACCAATCAGAACGCAGCAACAAATCGACCAGTCAGAGAGCTGCTTTAAATCGACCAATCAGAGAGCATCAACAAATCGACCAATCAGAACGCAGCTTTAAATCAACCAATCAGAGAGCAGCTATAAATCGACCAATCAGAGAGCAGCAAGAAATCGACCAATCAGAACACACCTTTAAATCGACCAATCAGAACGCAGCAACAAATCGATCAATTGGAACGCAGCTTCAAATCGACCAATCAGAAAGCAGCTTTAAACTGACCAATCGGAGAGCACCTTTAAATCAACCTATCAGAACGCAGCAACAAATCCACTAATCAGAACATCACATTTTTAATGGCCACATCTGGCCTCACTGATGCTTTTCATTTTGCAGATGTGTTTCCTAACATTCGAATTATTGTAATTTATTAGATGATCCCTAATGTGGGAGATAGTTTCACATTCAAACTGTAATATTGACATTGTGGCATAAGTGTGTGTGAAAGGAAGGATAAGTGAAGTCTCATCGTAATCACTTTAAACAATCATTGCTGGATGACTCAGGGATTCTCTCATGGCTTCTTCTCCTCATGAACTTCTGACCTCCCCAGTTCTCATATCTGCCCTTATTCCCAGGGTGGCTAGCTGTGTGTGTCTGTGATGTGAGTAAGCTCTGTGTGAGTGTGTGTGTGTGTGTGTGTGTGTGTGTGTGTGTGTGTGTGTGTTCAAACCTGAATGCAGCTTTATCGAAGTGGATCGATTTGATCTGTCTATGTGAACACATGTCTGTCCCTCTACATACAAGTTTGTGTCTCAAAGCTCCCATGGAGTGTGTGTGTGTGTGACTCTCATTTAAACCAGTTAATGATATGGCTTTTCATTTCCGTGACCAATTTGCCCCCATATAATTGTGATGTGTAGCTGTCTATGTATGTTATTTTCCCATTGGCTCTTCAGTGATCTGTCTGTCCCGAGTGTCCATTGTGTCAGGCAATCGGATTAGGCCCAGTCACGGTTGGCTCCATCTATTTACTGCTGTCCTAATGGGTATGAATGGACATGCTTGTCGTGAGGGATGGACGCTTTGTCTAAGGACATAGCAGGAAAATAAAGTAAGGCCTAATGTGGTGTGTGATAGTAACCTAACCCACCGAGGTCAAACTAAATGTGTGTGGAGTCGTTGGTGTTTCATGCCTCTGTCTTGTGTTAAACTGTGTTGACTTGTTCTTGAGAAAGAGAAGTGGCTTTTATTTCAAATTGACCATGTGATTTTCACCCAAAACAGAAATTAACATAAATAAAGGCTGAAAGATTTGTCAGTTGGTAGTCTTAGCTTTAATCTGCAAAGTAATCTTCCTTATTTTTCTAAATGTAAGTGTTTGTAAATGCAAAAATTCAAGGTTATGGTCAGCAATGGTTGAAATGTGACAGGTGGATGCTTTTCAGCTCACCTGTGTCAACATTTAAGAGAGACACAGAAAACCGCAGTGATATAGCAATGGTGAGACTGTCCACTAAGAGTTGGAGGCCAAAAGGAGAATCAATATTGGATTTGTAGTTGTTAGGTAGCCTAAAACAAAATTTCAAATATCAATTAATGCAGATTTAAGATGATGCAAAGATTAATTTTTACTTAGAAATTTGACTGATATAATGTATTTATTATAGAAATATGATCATGATATGTTTTCTTTAAAAGGGCAAAAAGTAGAATCTATAGTTATCTTTATAATATTCAAAGATAGCTTATCTTTGAATATTATAGTACCATCAGTATAGTCCAAATGTAAGGTTGTGGAATATAAAATTGAAGTTGGGGTTTTACCAAAACTTCACACTGTAATAAAGTCTCAAATGTGTTACATGAAAATATTTCCCTCTACAAAATGGAAATCATGCTATATTTTGTCCTTAGGTTCTAAAATGAAAAGATGTAATTGTCACGTCAGTACACAGACACTGGTGAAGTGTCTCAGGAGTTTCACTGAGACCATGAACCCTCTCTCATGTTGACTACTTAACCACAGCAGTTGAAATGTTCCAACTCCATTCTCTTCAAATCTTACAGAAATTATAGAGCCAAGTTTCAAACACTCCTTGCAGGGAGGAGGAGGAGGAGGAGGTGAGATTTCACCTAGTTCCAGTAAAATGTGGGCAATTTCTCTGTCTCTCTCTTTGTTTCTTGCCGCGTCCCTTCTCTGGACCAACCAATCCCACTTGGCCACAAACAGAGTCAATGTCAGTACTCTGACAAACCCACTCTTTTACTTTACTGATCCCAATCTGAAGATAACTATCTGTGTGTGTGTGTGTGTGTGTATGTGTGTGTGTGTGTGTGTGTGTGTGTATGTGTGCGCGCGCGTGCAGGCATGCTTACTTGAGATGTTGGCAAGAGCAGAAAAGGTCAAGAGGATTGTAGGCATTTTGTGCATGTGCTTGTGCACGTATACATGTGTGCAGGTTGGCATGGCTGCAGTGTGAGCCTGACCCAGTTTGTAAGTTTGTAAATTGGTTTCGCTCAGTGGAGCCTTAAAAGACCCATAATAGGCCACACTGGAAAGGTAGCCAAAGATATAGAGAAACATTAAGAAAAAGGAGAAAGAGAGAATATAAAGTGTAAAGAGAAATGTGAGGTCCCCAGAGAATAAACAGAGGAATGAAAGAGCAAGAGAGACACAAGTGGAGGAGACACAGGCCACCGAGGGATGTTGCAGCAGTTATGATGTTGCAGCCGTAATTGTTTGCAGTGAACCACAAGTAGGCCTTCAGAAATACAGCTCTGCATGTGTTTGTGAATAATTTGATGTTGCAACTTTGGAAAATCCCTTTGTTAGGGTTAAAAGTTCACAGGGTCAAGTTTGTGTGTTAAGGTTTTTGCGTCTGTATGCAAAAGTATGCGCACAACTCTCTCTCTCTCTCTCTCTCTCCCCCTGTAGTATTTTCTGGCCCATTAGTTTTCAGGGTCTGTACAGCTTTAGTATATAGTTTGGTCAGTAATTCAGTCCTTAAGTATATTTACTGAAATAAGAGGCTTTCTTTTGACATGTGGTGGACTGGTAATGGCCTCTAATTGCAAGAGAAAACCTTTTACCAAGCACTAATTTGAAAAGACAGGTTTTTGTAAGAACACATACAAACACATAAGCAAACAGATTCTTAAATGTAAAGGTATATGTGCAGACTAACATGCATGGGAGTAAACAAGCATACACACATCCTCAGAAATGTACACATATGAACCCAGACAGAGTGGCCACACACACAAACACACGCGCACACACATACACACACACACACACACACACACACACACACACACACACACATGCATGTGTCACCTGAACTCTGTACAATCCCATAATGGAGCAGTTTAATTTATGAAATGATCCTGACCATTGGCAGCACATTGGTCCAATTAGAGTGTTTACTTTTGTGTTTTTTTCCACAAACTCCTAAATATGATTCAACAGGTCCTGAACTGTGTACAATCAACAGTTATTCAAAAAAATGTCCTTGAAGATTTAATCCAATAGGGGTGGATTTGAAACTGGCACCAAAAGCATGCCTGAAACTCATTACTACATGAGTTTATAGCACTAGGTTAGTCAAGTTTTTTTCATTACACATGGAAGTTTGTCTGATGTGCTGCATAACAGGAACACCTTTCACTGGATTGAAAATATAGGATAACTTTTCTAAATTTTGCATCGGTATAGGGCGACAGTGGAAAAGTAGTCATATTAACATTGTGACAATTCAACCAAATTGTCAATCCTAGTTAGTCCTAGATTGTCAGGTTCAAGTCACTGAGTTGGAACTACATTTGCAGTCATACAGAAAAGTAAAAAACAAAACAAAACAAAACACAAAAGCAAGTAAAAACCGAATTTTACAGCTGGATTATGTTATGTCTGATGACGAGTTGGAACTTTAATACTTTTGGTTACTTCAATATCAATCGATTTTGGTATCAAAATCTATCTGTAGCACCAAGTATTAAAATGCTGAAAGTTGTCATTGAATAACCATTCACATTTACAGTCTTGTTTTATGTTTCTTTTGTCAGATATTTAGTGATTTTTTAAAAAAAAATCCCCAATTTTAGACAGTTTTATTTAGTCAAAATTCTAAATGACTTGTGTTTAAGGGAGCATTTAATATTTGATAGGTTCTTGGCTTCTTTCGTTAAATGAAAATATGGTTTTGTCATGAAAAGTTTAATATATGTGTAAGTATTGATTTTGCATGGTAACAAAAGTCAGATATTGTATTGTATTGTGTATTCAAATAAGTAAGGTTTAAGTAATGGACTAGTCAGAAAAGTGGGGTCCATCGTCTGAGACCACTTTCCCATTCACTTGAACGGTGGCAGTTTAGCCGGGTGCTCAACTCAGCAACGCAGTAAATACCCTAACCGCATGTTAAATGTAGGGTTATGTAAACAGCTTAGTGACACTCTTTTGTTACGGCATTTGTAACATAACTGTGCCCGTGCAATGTGATGCTTGTTTACTGGAAGACTTGAATGTAGTTGTTATGTTTTGACTGGTTTTTCCTACAACAGAGCATCAAGAGGGAAAGTATTAGTGCATTAGGCAGCAGGCTCATACCAAACACTCACAACTCAGGAGGTTGAGGTCCTTTAAGTTCCCTCAGCCAATTTACCCCGTGTCTGTCTTTGGTCTTTTCTGCAATCCAGTGAAGCAATGATGCATTCAAATAAAAACAGTGAATGTAACACACTCCCGGTCTATACAAAACCGACATGACTGAGGGGTTTGTGGGCAGTCTTCAAGGCCCTGAAGGGAGGAATGTGGTTGCATGAGTGTGTGTTTTGCTTGGTTAGGTACTTATATGTTTCTGTATGTGTCTGTGTATGTCCATATATATGTGTGCGTAGCCACATATGGAAGTGCTTGTCTCATACATTGTTATTGTTCCAGCCAGGCGGGTACAACAGGCTGAACAGACCAGAGGGTGTGTGTGTGTGTGTGTGTGAGAATGTGTGTGCGTGTGTGTGTGTTTTGTAAAGGCAAAATTCATGTAGAGAATAACTACAGTGAGTATATCCAGAGGACCCTGAAAAAAAAGTACTCTGCTGATTTACTTTGCATTTGTTCTGAAAGTTCATAAAAGAATTGTGTTTTTGTTTTGTGACTTTTAAACTTTGGGAAGAGCGTTTGCCTTAACACAGCCCCATGTACGCATGTGCACATTCACACATACACACATAGTTGTCTTGCGTTAGCTGTGAGGAAACTCCTTGAGATTATGCATTACCTTAACACAAATAAATACCTAACAGCCCAAAAAAACCTAAGTCTTAACCTCAACCCTAAAACTAAGTCTTAGCCCTTAAACCGCCCAACCAAAATGTCCTCACAACCATGGTTTCAAACCAAAATTTGTCCACACAACAAAAGAAAGATATGGACACACACACAGACCCACACACACATACTTCAGATCAGACCTGGGTTTTGCTATTATGATCTCCCCTCATCTTTTCCCTGCAGACTCACATAATTGGCCCATACTTCTCACTTTCTCTTTTCATAAAACATCTCTGAGTTCGGCTTTCATCGTCATCAAACTCAAAAGGGCGCAGCCTTCACTCCAGTTTCACTCCTGTTTCGAAATTGATGCGGGGTCCCAAGCGGTTTCTGTCAAAATGGCCACGGCAGTCAAAACCCAGAGACGTTCCTGGTATTAGAGAAAAATAATGTCTTTCACAGTGCGTAAGGTATTCCAAGTGAGTCACAGATGATTGCAGTTTTCCCCTATGACCACTGTATAATAAGGTACACGAACCCTCTTCTTCATCTCCCTCCCTCTGGCTTTCTTTTTCTCTTTGGCAAAATGACCATCATCCAAAATAATATTTGCCATCTGATGAGTGCTTGAGATGAGTAGGAATACAGTTTCACACATTTCTTTTTACTCTTTTCAACTGTTTTCTTTTTTCCCCTTTTCACTTGTATTTCGTTGAACTTGACTTTTTGACATGTGCGCCCCACCCTTTCTCCCCGCTTGTTGCATTTTTTATACGTGTGTAAAACAACAGTGGGGCTTGAATGTTTCCCTGGGTGGTCTCCCTTGTACTCTGAGATCCCTTCGACTCTCTAAGGGTTTTCATTTGAGAGGGTAGCGGTTCACTGCCACAGCGAGCCTGCAGCTTATAGCCCTGCTTCCCTTCAGTTGTTTCAGTTTGATGTTTATTAACTATTTCAGGGCTAGTTTGTGTGTTTTTATGCGCAGTGGAATTTCACTTTTTTTTTCAAGACAGACAATCAAAACCTCAAACTAACATTTACTGTCAAGTAAAAACAAATGTTGTGCTACTAACAAGGTAGCACAAGAGAAGTTTATTTTCAGTTGTTTTTCAGCCAATCATGGTGGAAATCCAGAGGGCTTTAACATCAACTTACTCTGTTCTAGCTGCAAATGATTCAGACCTAAAATTTCCACATCATTATCACAGTTTATAGCTTGACAGTTGATTGAAGTGAAATTCAATAACCATGCTGGTTTTCTGTTTGGCAGGAGTGTGGCATGCTGTTCTGCAGCTCTCCAGCAGGGAGCACTCTTGGCACATATACTTGATACATACTTGAAGGCTCTCTCAAAGTCTCACCAACCAAAAGTGTCAGAGATTTATTATTATAAATGAGTATCAGATGAAATTAAATTATTGTAATAATTTAAAATAACAGTTTTACAAATAATCTCCAACATGTGTTGGCTTTTAAAGTCTTTATTTGATTGACAAGACTCCACAAGATTGAAAGCCAGTGTTGTCTTTGATTCCTAAAGGTACTGAGATTATTTTTCTAAGAATATGCTTTTGTTTATTTATCAAAGTGTTGCTGAGGTGCTATGAATACAGTTGTCTATTTTACTACAATCCAGAAAAATTCAATCCCAAGCGTCAACATCTAGCAGGCCTATAAAAACTGTTTGTCCCATCTCTCATTAAAACAAAATGAAACACTATCGTCATCCAAGTGGCAAACACAGACCACCAATGACCATCTGAGCCACACACACATACTCACACAGATGCAATAAGAGCTATTTCTGAGTGACACAAATCCCTGCTCAGATGACGTGTTGAAAAGTGAATCGATGGCACAGCGGTGATTTTATGTAAGACTCTCTCTGTCCCTCTCTCTCTCGCTCTTTCTCTCCCACTCTCTCTCTCTCTCTCTCTCTCTCTCTCTGCTCTGACTGGGTTTTTGACAGTTTGGAAAGTTTGAAGTCATGGGTTTTAATCAGGGCCCTGTGGCCAGGCTCAGAGCATGGCGTGGCATGGTATGATGGCTCAGTTTAAAGATGTGGGTCTGGGTCGGGGCCAAGCCTGGGTGGCACTGCTAGAAAGAGAGGAGGGGGGGAGGGAGGCAGAGAGAGAGACTGAAAGAGAAGAAGATAGGGGGAGAGAATCTACTCTCACTGCAGCCACAGCACACAGCAAGGTTGGCTGCAGACCCCCAAAGGCCTGAATTGGCTGCATTAATGACAGCTGATTATGTGTGGGCATGCGTGCCTGCATAAGGTGTGGACTTGGGTGTACACAGACTTTTACACAAACACAATGTTTGATCAGTGTGGGGAAGTGTGGCGAAGAGATGAATTAATCTAAATCATCCTGCGGTTTTTGCCTCACCAGTTTTACATCAGGTCCTGCTGCTAATGTGTGTGTATGTGGCAAATACTTTTACTCCTACTGTGGCAATCATGACTTGATGAACCATGATGATTTTTAAACATTATTTTCGATTAAAACAAATGGAAAGCATGAATAAAATTAACAAACTGGAGTAAAATGGCTTGGAGGATTATCATTGCATGACTTTTTATGCATTGCATTTCACTTTGCTCTCCACCTAAATAAAATCCTGAGCCAAAAAATATTATTTTACAAACAGTTACTCAGAATTTGACAGACTTTGAAGGAGACTTAAGTGATGCTGCATCCCTGGAATATGATTCACATGCAAGAGGATGCAACTGTGGACTCAGAGATTGAGTTCATCGCCGTGTTTTTGCATTTTTCCCCCCGCAATCTATCCCATCTGTTTTGACCATCTACAGAAGATTCTTGAGCAGATTGGGCTGCCCTCTCACCTGTCAGAAAAAAGATCTGTTTGACTTCAGCACACGTCTGGCTCTAACCCAACAATTTGCTGTCCAGCCTGACTAACAGAGATCCCAAAAATGCTGTCAGTGTTTCTCTGTGTCTTAAAAGAGAGTTGCATGTGAGTCCAGTTGAGTATTAACAAAACTCAGTGATCTGCATTGGATTGCCCAGACAGTTCACCGGGCGACTTGTGAGTGGGTACAAGGCTTGCAGAGAGGATGACTGGTCTAACTGTCAAAAGCATGAAAAATAAGTCGGAGCAGTGTTTATTTTAATCTCTGGGTCTACACTCAAGAGGGGCCAAAAGCTTGTTCCAGGTGGCTGAAAACAGGATATTTGTGCGTTAAAGAACCTGTAAGGATTGTGAAGACATAAAGCTCTGTATACTTCTGTTTGCTTTCTTTAGACATGACAGTGTTTTCTAGATTTTTCTATTATCAATAATGAGTAAGTGTTGTGTTAAAAATGTTGTGTGCCAGTAATAATGCTCTGTGTGCCAAGAGGGCTTTCATATCACATGTTATCTATTTTTGGATTGCATCATTTTATTTGTGACCTATACGTTATTTCAGTCGTACATGTTAAAATGAATCTTTTTGTTTTGGTAATTGGATAACAGGGATTACATTACTGGAGGTGGGCCGAATAAAAATGAGAGAATTCCCCAGATGCCTTAGGTCATTTGTGATATATGCAGAGGTTATGTGAATGTATTGCGTGTGTTTCAAAGAGCTTAATGCATGTGTGTGTGTGTGTTTGTGTGTGTTGCCGTGCCAGGGCCACATTAGAGGAGCCTTTCAAGTCTTGTCGACCTCCTCCTACTCCTCTGCATAGTGCTTGTGTTGTGGTCTGCTCAACAGCCAACCTCCCAGAACCCCTGCGAACCCTGTATGTGTGTGTGTGTGTGTGTGTGTGTGTGTGTGTGTGTGTGTGTGTGTGTGTGTGTGTGTGTGTGCTTGTGTGTGTGTGTGCCCATATATGATGTTGTCGGGTTATTCCCAGTGCGTGGGATCCCCCAATATCCTGCTGGATTTCTCTTTTGTATCCCTATCCCTGTTTCCGCCGCCTCTCCCCTCATATCAGTGTCTCTCTTTGTGATTAATATAATAGAGATCTATAAAAATTATGAGTACTGTCATCTTTGATTGTGTGTGACTCAGTTTAGTAGTCACCTCCATGCTGCTATGATAATTCTGCAGCTCTGCCCCTATAATGTAGTCGATGACAAACGTGGGGCCTGGTCTCATCCTCCCCTCTCCACACACACCCACAGCTCTTTGATAGCTACGCCAATCGCTCCAAGCTTGCGCTAACACATTTCAGCACACTAGCACTCATTGTGAATTGGGTTCAGAATAAAAGGTTAGCTAACGCTTTGATCCTTGCCAAACAGAACACATGCTCATTTGCCTTGACACACCACGCCATTGTGCTTTATGTCCCAGCCGAAGAGAAGCAAAGACAGTGTGCGTCCCTTATATGTTTTCAGTATCTTTAAAACTCTTCTCCCCACATGCTCGGTAGTCGCTGCCTACTGTGAAATAATACAAGATGTTTAAGCTAATGAAACTCTCAGCGGTGTATCAGCCTTCATTAAGACTATGTTTTCTTCATTCCATCAACAGATCAGCCCATTACTCCCGCCTGAACTATTTCATACTCTTGTTAGTCTATAGAGACAATAATGATGCTTATACTGGCTAACACCAGCCTCATGCACAGAAAAAAAACATGATTATTAAGCATTAATTAGCCTCAATACATTAGACAGTGTCATTGTAATTGCTGGCTCACTCCATCTTGTCTGTCTGAGATAGTTCCTGAGTGATGTGTCTTTGGAGGAGCTCTGTGTAGGTGCAAATGAAGGTAGGAACAAATACAGTTTCAGAATATCCTGTCAAAGTGTAGGCACATGTGAGAGTACTTATTTTGCTTAATTTTTTTGCAGAATATTTTTACATTTTTACGTTTTACAATTAATATCAAAAAATATATTTTATATACTTAATATACTCACAAGGCAGAATTACGTGTCAAGGAATCTACTTTATGTTAAATATAAGGAACTGTGAGCTACTGTTATGCATTATATTGCATGAATTTGTAGAGCAATTCATTGATTAGTTGAATGACAGAAACTTGGCAGCTGTTTTTAAATTGCTTAATCAGTCCAGTAGTATTTTAGAGTGTCACTGGTTCCAGCCTCAATAATGTGAAGATTTGCTAGTCTCTGGCAGCTTCCTCAATGTTGGCATGGGTTATGTCTAATGCAAAATGCCTCCACGTGGTAAGAAACTCTGGTAAGACATCAGAATGTTAAAAGATGGAAGAAAGTACAAGAGCATCAGCAGGCGACTGAACATAAGCTCAAACACTGTTGCAGCAGTGGTTAGGAGGTACAGAAAGAGCCATACTACCAATAAAAGAAGCTCTGTTTTGACTGCAGTGAAAAAAGACATGTAAGTACTTCTGACAAGGATTATCTGTGGAAACTGGTGTTTCAGTGACTGATCAGACTGTGAAGGATGTTGCGTGAAGTGTCCGTAAAACTGTAAGATGAAACTTTGCCAAAGAGCATGAAAAGATGCCTGATGAATATTGGCAGCACATTGTTAGATGAAACCAAAATAAATTTGTTTGGATCAGATGGGGTCCAGCATGGTGTGGACCCGGCCAGGACCACTACAGTGACTGCAAATTCTAATGAATCAAATACTGAATGAAAAGCAGCTGTAAGGAATCACCTGTGAAGAACGGCAGAAAATCTCTCTGGCGTCATCAATTGAATCTGTCATTAAAAATAAAGGCGGACAAATACAATATATAAAAAAAAAGAATGGAATCTCACATATGAAGGGTGTATTGACTGATTTCTGTTTTTCAAATTCATTGGCTTCATTCTTTTTGGGCTTTGACCAAAAACAAAATAACGTTTTTAATATTTAGTACTTGTATTACAGTGTAGTTACAGTGCCAGTTACTGACATTATAACCATAAAAAGCTGCATATAGATGTGTGTATATGCCTCTGTTTGTGTGTGTGTGTGTGTGTGTGTGTGTCCATGTATGTGTGTGTGTGTGTGTGTCCATATGCATTTACAAACGCCTTTACACATTTGGTGTGTGTGCATGTACTTGTGTTGGTATCTCGAAACTGTGTGTCTACATACCTGCCAGGCTGTGCTGAATTGACTGGGCCTGGTCAGCATGAGGAAGCAGCCAGGAGAAGATTGAGGCAGCCAGATGCGATGGCCCTCAGCTACTGAGGATATCATTACCCCGGGTGTGTAGCCGGCCAAAACCGGAGCCCCCAAGCGGAGTTTCATCAAGGTGGACCCCCGTCTGTGGCGAGGGGGAGGATACCAGTTAACCTGTTGTCCTGCAGTGAGGAGCGGTATTAAGCAGCAGGTGGAAAGAGAAAGCATCCCGTGACTGGAATGAGGTGGAAACAAGAAAGTGTGCAGATACTTGCAGGGCAGCAGTCAGACACACTCAAACTGTGGAAGATTGTCTCTTTTGAATTCCCTTCCCTGCTTCTTTTGCAACTCAACAGGAAACCCTGTAGTGCCTCTGTGTGTGTTTGCGTGTACATTTTACATAAGGTTTTATATTATCTTTTCTAACCTGCGAGTCCTATTTTCCAGTATCATTTACCACAATGTAGCTTGTGCTTTACTTTGAGCACATAGAGAAATGTATCTGAAAATTTCCATTGAAAGGAAATTGCTAGGATATTTTTGGTGCATGACTGTGACAGAACAACTTGATGCATGGCCACTGGCAACGACATCAGCAGTATCTTCGTACGGGAATTGGACCGTCTCCCCTTAGTGAGGTAACCCATAGGCCATGAATCATGCTGCCTTGCTTCATAGTCCTGTGGTCCCGGGGGCTGACAGTTTGACCGCTCCTCGATGTGGTCTCCGTCCTCTACTCACGCTCCTCCCATCCCCGTCACCGCACATTCCAACCACCGGACTGGTCACGTAAGGTCAAGAAAATAGAATAGAACTGAATAGAATAGAAGTTGTGTGTAATGTATCTGCCTAATGTTGGTTAGCAGGACCCCATTTGCTTGTTCTGCATTTGTAGATTAATGGCCAGAGTTTGTGGAGGGGAAGAATGACTGACAGATGACAAAAAAACAACAACTGAGAGAAATATAGCTTTTCAAACCAGCACATAGGGAGAGACAAAAAGACAAAGGCGCTCGAAAGAAAGGTATCCCTGCACGTTTCTGTTTGCAGCTTGTCTGTTTTGGCAGCTCAGATATACAGCTAGTCTGGCAGTCTGCCTGTCTCGTCCTCTCTGGTCTCTCTTCCACACTGGTGGGTCACTGGTGTTTGGATCACTACAGTTGGCTGTTAACCACCAACTTGGACTGAGCCTCACCGCCATGTGTTTGACTTAGCTTAGTCATTTATTATATACACACTATGAAAATTAAAGTCATATATCAAAAACGTTTACTTGGAAGTGAAAAAGAAAAGACAATAAAAAAACAGGATGAGAGAATAAGGCACTGGGAAGGCTAAAATAATATAGTAAAATAAGGGCAGAAGTTATTTTAATAAGTAATGATAAAAATAAAATAACTGAAGTGTTTAACCAATTAGAATCATATTTGCTGCTTTTAAAGAGCACCAGTGAGTTCATCAAAAGCTTAGGCAAGGGATTAATGGACAGTTCATCCAGTGCAAGTGAGGCCCTTGAGCGAGTGGTTTTGACAGTGCCCCAGGCCATACTCCAGCTGAGTTAAACACATCCCGACGTGTGTGCTTGTGTGACTCTGTGTGTGCATGTGTGAGAGAGACATGACACGGTTAAGGGTGTGATGTAGTCACTTCCTCCCACTGGACTGAGCGGCTGTTGTCAGCTTGACCCTACGCCAGTTAACCCCTCACCACCCCTGGCACCGCGGGTGAGGGCTCCGGGTGTGTGTGCTTGAGAGGGAGAGAAAGACAGATTGTATTTGTGTGTATAGCTTGTGTTGGCAGACCACAGGTGTCTGGTCGCAGTGTCAGGGTGTTAAGAGGTTTGCAGAGAGGCCCCCCGACTCTCAGCATCTGTTTTGGAGGGAGGGAGCGGCAGAAAAGAGGAGGAGAGGTTGGCGAGGGTTACCAACACATACCCTGAGGGGTGTGGGGGTGTGAGGGGGTTGCAGGGGGCCAGTAGCTGACAAGCAGGTGCCTATGTTGACAGTAACCCTTCATACTTGAACCCCAAACACACACACACACACACACACACACACACACACACACACACACACACACACACACACACTTACAATAAATCCTGGAGAGTTGGGTGTAATTGCAGAGCCTGATTGGAGAGAATGCAGAGGGAATCCCCTTTTACACACACACGCACACACACACACACACACCATCATCATCACTGGATCTCTTTGCTTGGGGTCAAAGGTGAGAGAAAGACGAGAGCACACACAACTCTGACGTTTCCTGCTGACTGTGTGTGTCTGTGTGTGTGTGTGCTTCTTATTTTTGTGCATGATGAGTGCAGTATCTCCACACATGGGGACCATGTGAACTCATGCTTCAGCTACAACACGGAAATGGACACGGGCTTGTTTCCTTCGATATTTCTTTTCCCAAGACAATGTATATTTAATATACAAAGCATCAGTGATGGAAATTCTGCATCAGTTGTGCTTCACATTTTTTCACAAATACCTAATAATATAAGTCTGTGTGTGTTTGTAAATGAAACCTATTTGGAATGAATGTTTGTTAGTCAGGTGTACCAGTCCATGTCTGGGAATGATTACTTTGGTAAGCAGGGGGGGAAGGCGGCACACAGCAGGAGGTTGAGGAAAATTGGAACAGCTGTTGATTAACATGAGTGCTCTCTCTCTTTCGTTTTTCTTTTTTTTCAGTGGAGGAGGAGGAGGAAGATGAGGAGATGATGGAGGCGAAGCCAGGCCCTGAGTCGGAGCAGCAGGATGAAGACGACAACAGGGAAAACAAAGAAGGTACAATGGGTGGATCGCTAAATGAATGGCTGATGGAAAAACTGTAATGGTCAGCTTATGTCAACCACCTTGTTATATTGTGTCTTAAGTTTGCTTAAATTCAGTCACATTTCCTCCACATAAATTAACTTGATATAGGAGGATGTTCTTGTCCCAGTCACTACAAGCATCCCCATTCTTCATCCTTGAGTCCTCTCATTCCCTCGACTTCTCACACGTTGCTGTCACGAAACACGCCGACTCGTGTGTGACACCCTCGACTAGTCAGTGGGTGTATCAGATGGGAGGGTGGGGGTAGGTTACACTGGGGGTTAGAGCGGGTGCAGCATATCAGCTCCATGGCATGTGAGGGTCAGCACTGATTAAAAACCTGTCACTTGACCCCCTTGACCACACTTCAAAGTGGAGAGAGAGAAGTATGAGTGTGTGTGCGCGTGTGCGTACGAGGAGGGGTTCACATAGTAAACAATAGAAAAAAATACACACAGCTCTTGGGGGAGTTAAAACACAACATATGATAGGCACACAGATGGATCGACATATTCATATTCAACCACATGAACACATCAGTGACTGTACTTTAGTCTGAGTCAAACACACACATAGAGATATGTATGCACACGCACACTCATAAACACACAGTCATCCGGCTCCGCTCCATCCTGGCCTATTAGAAGGTCTGGCCTTTGATCTCTGCCACTCGATTCACTGGGTCTTTTCTGACAACTTGTAAGAAATACAAAGGGATGGGAGGGGGATCAAAGTCAAGAGGCAGGGTAAAGGTCGATATATGTGTGTCTGTGCATGTTTGTGTGTGTAAAATCGCATGTGTGCTTGGGGACAGTGACTTCAAAAACCGGACGCCGTGCTGTGCAGCCATTATGTTCAAAGGGAGGCGGGTTGCTCAGAGGGCTTTGTTTTTCTCTTGTTTATGAAGTTCTTACTGTTGGGTTTTATTAGAAAAGATGCATTAGGAGCTGTTTGTAGTTTATTATGTCCTGGATGTGATTCTGGTTTTGATAGAGATGAAGTGAATGTTAATCTGACATAGGAAGCATATCCTGTACAGTACTCTCTGTGCAGTGCTTTTTGTAGTGGTAGACATGGCAGCACACATGGCAGGTTTTTTCAGTAGGATATCTGTCCTTTTCTAGTTAGAGTCCAGAGTCGCAGGCCAATTTATTAGACTTGAAATGAAGTGGTTCATTTTTGCAAATGCCTGGAAATTATGGATGTCTCGTAACATCATGAAAAATAGTAAATTTTGGAAGCAAGAAAGATAATTCATTTTTAAAAATCTCTTTAATATTTAAAGAAATTACATTTTTATATAAGATCTTTGGCCATATAAAGATTATTATTCGGGCATTAATATAGTCATGTGACAGGCAGGCCTGCATGTTCCTCCAGGACTGAGGTGTTAAGCATAACAGCAAAATTAAATATTATGTATATTTTTGATATTGAAAAGGTATTGTGGTATAGAAACTTGATGATATACCAAAATATCCCAAGTTGAGCTGACTGCTATTGTGGTAATCAATTAATCCTTTAGGTTGCCAGACTAGCAACAAATTGCAATTGGTGATAAATTAATAATATCTTTGGGTTATTTTTAAAGTGTCACCTTGGGCTTTTGGAAAAAGACCCAAAGACCAAATGATTAGTCAGTTAGTTGAGATAATTATTGGCAGATTAATCGCAGCCCTAAATTCAAGTTGGTGCACTGGGAACAATGTAATGTAAGCACAAGTGTCCCTCACAGGCTTGTGTGTTCATATTTGTGTTCCCTCCAACAGGCTCATTCCCGGTGCTGCGGGAGCTGACAGAAGAGGAGAGACAGCAGATCCTTCACTCTTCCGAGTTTCAGAGTTTCTTTGACTGCAGCATCCGAGTGATGGAGAGAGCTCTGGCCGAAGACAGCGACATCTTCTTCGACTACAGCGGCCGAGATCTAGAGGACAAAGAGGGGTGAGCAGGGAGGAGGCGAGAGAGGGCAAGAGGAGGGAGGATGTGTTTGGTTGTGCGAGTACATGTGAGTGTTTACTTGCATGCCTCGAACTAAGAAAATGTGCTAAGACTGACTCATGCCCACTGTTTCACTCCAGGGGCCTGGGAGGCTCCTTTGTTCTTCAGAATATATGTCTTCCTGCTGATGTCACACTCTCAGGGGGTTAAAAACTCCTGTGAACTGAAAAACCATCACAACCTAAAGTGCATTGTCTTGGTTGGCTCCAAACAGAGGTTATCCAAGTGGTGATTGAAGTTGTGAGAGTCATAAGTGCAAAGCTGTTTTGGTATACTGCTCTGCTGTGACAGATGAATGCTGTTTTTACTGACTCACTTCAGCTTTGACCGCTGCAGCCACAGAGGAGCATCAAGCCTGTGGTCGAACAGAGATTATGTCTAAAACAGGCCATGGCCCAGTGCTTAACTTCAGTCCCCTTCTTTTTCCATTGACATGCTTTTTCTGTGAATGTAGCAGCACAACATTTCACTACCATTAATGTGAATTCTCACATTGTATGAAACACAACGTAGGTGTCATTTATACTTGGTGTGTAGAGGATTTGTTCTGTTTAACAGTAAAACTAACTGTTTATTATCCTGGCCTACAAATGAAGATCTGGGAACTTTTCCCTCACTGAGGTGACAAGTAGGGCTCAGACATAAACATAAACTGTGATGGTGCTACTGCTGCTGTGGCCAGAGACACACTACCGACCCAAATCCTGTTTGACTGGGAACATGTTTTCCGGTGTCTGAAATTACTGAATGGTGACCAGCCAGTCAGACAGCTCTGACCAACTCCTCCAGTGCTGATTCAGCAAGCTGAAACATGCTATGTCTCTTGTTTGTCAAAAAAGAAAGACATTTTAAAGGGGTACTTCATCGACTTAGTAATCCACTTTTATGAAATTCAGAGACTCACAAGAGACAGCTGAAAAAAAGAGCAGGCAAAAATGGAGCAGGGAATCAGAGGTCACCAATCCTGAGTTTTAGTTTCTAGTATTTGCCAAGCTCCAAAAAACTTGGATCTTGTGATTCCCATAATGCAACTGGATAGTGTCTCTCATTAAACCTGATGACCCTGACCAGAGTTATTTTTCCAAACTTAAGAAAGCTACTTCAGAACCACAAACAACAATGTACAACTGTTTTCTCAGGCTGAGAAACAGAAGAGTGACACCTTAAACTGAATTTCTGAACTGAGTTTCGTTCATTCTTTCATTCATTTACCCCGACATACTGAAGCTATTTTTTTCTTGGCAAGTACCTACTTACTTTTGCAAGTGCCTGTTGTGCGACTGGAACATAAATGTTGTCCTCAGGTCTGATCAAGAAGCAACCTTTGACCCTTATCTCTACTGTCTGCCTGCAGAGACCTGGGTAGCGGCTCCAGTCTGTCTTTCAGTAGACTCTTCTATGATGAACACTGGTCAAAACATCGTGTTATCACCTGTCTTGACTGGTCTCCTCAGGTGAGGCCCGCCACCTTTTATGTGGAACACTGTAACACTGTAACCCTTTCCCACATTGTAAAATCATTTCTCAAGAAAATCAGCAGCAGTTAAGCAGGTTTGTTAGTGTTTAAAGAGCATGAGAGCAGCTCTGTCACGAAGTTGCATGGTTGATTTGACGAGTCTCTGTTTTTTATTGACATCACTGTCTCTTTTCTTTCTCTCTCAGTATCCAGAGTTGCTGGTTGCCTCCTATAACAATAATGAAGATGCTCCTCATGAACCAGACGGTGTTGCCCTGGTGTGGAACATTAAGTTTAAGAAGGCCACACCCGAGTACATCTTTCACTGTCAGGTACTTAAACTTATCAAACCTCATGTATCCATCCATAAGCATCATGGGCAGGTTACTGTAGGGAAGAAGTTAGGTTTGCCATTTCTTTTTTTACCTAGGTGTGGTGAATTGTGAGTATTTAACTGCCACAGAACTAAGTGGTAAAAAAGAAACAAAACATCTTCTTTCTTCTCCTCAGAATTTCACACTCAGATCTGGCGACCAAGATATGTATTTTTCATACCATATCTGGCACCCCAACATTAAGTACATCCACTAATCTACAGCTTGTGCCTCTTTTCTGATCTATAATGGCAGCACCTTTGTGAGTGAGAAATAATGTGTGACACAAAGGGAAATGAAAAGCAGCTCCACTTGCACTCATTTGACCCTGTAGATTGGATTATAGCTGAACACTGCCACTGGAGGCCAGTTTCAATGGAAGAAATTGGGGCCTTGGTGGGAAAGAACTCACTGACGAGAGTGATGCTAATGGTAAATGACACCGAGAAAATGGCAGAAAGGAAGGAGGGAGGGAGGAGAAAAGGGATGGAGGGATTGGGTGTGAGGGCTTCACGGTTCCCAGGAGACAGGCGAGGCCATATAGAGACGTCTTGGTAGTAAAATGATGTGGCCTACCACTTCCTAATCCGAGGCTGCCACATGTGTGTGTTAGCCCACCCACATTGACGCAGCATCTAATGTCAGCAGTGCTGTTTCTCAGTAATTGACAAATCTATGTCGTGCACATCACTGTAAACATGGAAATACACCTGTAGTAGCATTAATGTCACAAACAGACACCTGACTGTATTAGAAATAATGTTAGAAATGCACTCACATACTCTCACATTCAAGCTTCATCCAGCCAGAGGAAATAGATTTTCTCTCTTTTTCTCAAACGTGGACAGAACCACATATTCCTACAGGCCGCACACTGCTTACAAATATTTCGATATGAAACTTGCCATATACATCTAGCTCCATAATGGATTTTTAAAGCGCTCCACTCTTTCACTGCACCATAATTTATTCTGCTGCTGAAATCCATGTGGTCTTAGGTATGGATTACAGCTATGCATCTTGTAGCTGTAGGATTCAGTAGTTTTTCCATGTGGGTCTTGACGGAATATGTACAGTACATCTGACTTTATTAACAGTGCGGTTTCTGAGCATGCTGGTCTGTGAATTGTCAGTGTTAAACAGAAGACGTTTGGAAACAAGACTATTTGTGTACGCAGCTGATAAAATGCTTAGTGTATCAAAAAGGGGGCAATCAGCTGCAAATGCGTACAAGAGGTGAAGTGTATTCAAGTTTAAGTGGAAATACAATGACAAGAACATAATGGCAGATGTTTGCACTGAATTGTTGGGAAATTTCAATTTATAACAGAATGAAGCATCGTCATTGTAGTTTGTTTTGATTCTCTGACACATACAAACCACTTCTACAAACACAGTCGATTTGTTTTAAGTGAGTGTTTACTGGAAAGATGTGCATTAGATGAAGTGATATCAGATGGAGAAAGGAAAAGAAGAAAGATTGAAGGAAAACACAAAGTCTCAAGTGCCTCACTTTCCCAACCCAACCCCCCCAAATGTTAGTCAGCGAGTTAATGTGGCCTGGGGCTGTGCCATGGTCTTTTTCATGAGGGGAGAAAAGAAAGTCAATGACAGAAAAACAGAAACATAAAAAAGAAAGACAGAGTGGGCAGCAAATGAGCAGGGATAAACAGTGAGGATAAATTGAAGATGAAATAATTCAATGTGAAAAGAGAAAAGAAGAAAGAGGAGGTTGGAAGGATTGGATTTGGAGGGAAGGAACACAGGAGCGGTTTGATGAAAAGATGAGAAGAATAACATCTCTCTGTCTGCAGGGCCTTTTTGCAAACACAGTTGCGACTCTCTAGTTAGCTGTGGATCAGATGGCTCTTAATGTGCGAGCATGTTCTGCCGTTTAACCCCCCGAAACCACAGGGCTGTGTGCCTCTTCCCCTCTCTTCCTCTACTTTCTCATATTTTGCTTTTCACCTTCCACCTCCCAAACTGCGGGAGCACTCGCTGTTTACTGTGTGTGTGCAGTACACACATACACACGTATGTATAGGGTTGGGTTGGGAGGCCCCAGTCGATGGTTTCATAGCCTTTCAGACATTTTTAGTTTTTCCAGGTTTGCCTGCAGAAGCGGCTTTCATCTGGTGGATGGAGAGGTAGATGGCTGTCCACTGCATGTGTGTATGCACGTGTTTGTATTGTACACATGTGGCGTGTGTGTTTGAGAGAGAGTACAGATACAAAAGAATGACAGTGCTGGGCCAGTATTGGAGGGTTGGGGTTTGTGGTTGAGGTCTGGTTCAGCGGGGGCTTTATTGTATAAGGCTATGGCTTATAGAAGGCTTCATGTTACAGATGGGGTATTGGTGAGGTCAAGCTTCTATATTTCTTGTCTGGCTGTGTGCAGTTCGGGAAACGGACTTAGCAATGCAAAAACTGTCCATTTTCCTCAGAATTTCAAATTATAATCAGGGTTTAAATGTTTAAATGTTTTTTGTTACAAAATATACAAATTATCCACTATTATGAAGAACACTACACAAAAGTAAGAACAATTAGCTGTTTTTTACTTTGCAAAGGCATTGATGGGGTTTATGTTCTTGACGTGCTGCTGGGATGGAAAGTAAATCATTTAAAAGCTGGTGTTGGTTTGGTTTTGGGAGGAGTTTCAAGGACATTTTGGGCAAATGCAATCTGGTGATCATGCAGAAATATTTTTGGCAATGTGCAGTGGTGTTGTAATATTGCATTCTAATGCAATAGTTAGGGAGACAACGTTTGACAAATCTTGGTCCCATGCGGAGTAAACACATGGCACTGAAATCTCATGGTTATGCATCTATTTTCCCATCTCCTGCTTTGCTGTTGCCTTCCTGCTCTTTTTTAGCTCATGTCTGTGAGAACCATTCACAGGACTCCAATTTCCAAATGGAGAATAATTTGACTGTATTATTCTGCATAGCAAAGAATGTAAAGCATTCCTTAAATGGTATTTCATGGTAGGAATATCAAACCTGTGGTATGTGTCCAGTTTTACCTTTATACAGTCACATAATTTTTCCCCTCTTCTATTCATTTGGTTCATTATTACATCTTTTCTGTAATGTTTTATTATTTTGTTCTGGTTCATGCCATGAAATGCTCCATACAAATGCAATGTGTTATTGTTCACTTACTCAAGACGGTGAATTAACTGTATCTGAAATTACACTGTATCTCAGTGTACTCCCATTGTATGGGGAAACCTTTTACAGTCCCCTTAAGGTGCCGAGGCAGTTTCATGACCCCCCTTCAGGAGCCATTGATCTGTAATAAAGTGAAGGAAGTGTGTGATCCATCAGTGTGTGGCTTGGGTTTGTACTTCAGGAAAGGGGCTGCTGGTGCTGTGGATTCTGGTACCAGTTGAGCGTGCCTCCCTTCATCACGGCCGTCCCAGCAGTTGAACCCATCATCACCTCGTCCCAGTTGGGTCCAATCATGTAACTTCACACCAGCCTCTCAAGTGGGCAAAGTCAGGCCACATTAAAGGGTCCATTTGACTTAAAACCTCTGCTGAACCCCTGAAACCACACGCCTCCCTGCAACAACCCCCGCCACTACTGTCATATCCCATTGGACTCAGTCATATATTTATTAATATCTCTCTGTTTCGTGTTGCTCCATAGGCCTCTGGCACTTTCAGAAAGGTTGAGTAGGAGAAGTAGAGCAGGCAGGGAGGAGAGTGGTTGGGGGGTGTTTTGAGGGGTCGGGTTGGTAAAGACAGTTTGAAAGGGAGAACAATGCAACAGCATTATTCACAGGCTTCATCTGAATTGGAGCCCATGTGAAATTACACAGGAGGACGGAGCAGCATTGTGTTCAGAAGCTTAGCAGAGAAGTCCTCTAAGTGCTTTCTGAACAGATGAGTTAAGACTGTGCGACTGTATTTGATTTGTGGCACACGACATAGATGAAGCGTCTGCTGGCAAAGATTAATTTTGCAATGAACTGGATCATTTTGTACAACTCTGACTGTGCTGATTGAAGCTGCTTTAAAAAATAAATTGACATGTAATGAGGGAAATGGGGAAACACAGACTTAATTGTTTAAATATTACATGTATTAATACGCTGCACCACAAGTAGACGATTTCTCCCAGGCAGCCAGAGTTACAAGTGTCTGTTACTCATTGTGTTGTTGTTGTTAGTGAAGAGCTTCGAAAAAGGTGTCATCCTGAGACTCTGGATATCTGATCTATTTTAAGTAACAACCAAAATGTGCCCATAAAATTCACTATTGAAAAGTGTTGAGTATCAAAATTCTGCATTGAATTACTTCTGCTTCTGATCTAAATCAGGAAACATTTGTAACTGTGGACTGCAGCTGTTTCATTTTGGCAAAACTCTTAAATTAAGAGTGTAATCAAATGTAATTATAGAAAACAATGGAATAGAATAGAATTGAATAGAATAGAGTAGAATAGAATAGAAAAGAATAGAGCACTGGGTGGTTGAGTCCAACATCATGAATCCAACAATAAAACCACAAAAGTGAAAATTTGAGCCAAGCAAACAAACAAGATATGGAAAATAAAGGGAGAGGAGCTCCAGAGAGGAGAGAGAAAGGCCTGTTTGTGTTCCCGGAGCCTCCTCCTCATGCTTTCACTCCGTCAAACCCTCATTCTTTGCTTGGTGAAATGGAGACTCGGCTTGGTATTTCTCTCTCCTTGCCAGAAACCACAGAGTGACAAAATCTGTGGGGTGTCATAAACGAGTAAAGCCAGGGGGAGAAAGGGAGGAGAAAGGTGGTTGCAGGGGTGGGGGAGGTTGCGAAGCAGGGATGCAAGAGAAGACAGTCGGATCCATCTGGTCCTGATAAGGCAGAGTGGAAAACACATGAGTGTGGTGAGTGGGTGTTGGGGGTGGAGGGGAGCATGGAGCATGGATCTACTTGGAGCGATATACTTTCTGTTGTGCCCTATCAACCCCCCGCCTCCTCCTTCCCTTCTCACCATAGCACCCTCTCTACCTTCCCAAGCCGGCTTTAGCAACAGTTTGTTGCCTGAGGAAAGAACGAAAGAGAGGAGGAGGCAACAAAGGAGGGAGTGTTCCCCTCTCTACAACTTTCTTTCTCTCTCTGTCATTCCTTCGAATCTCCCTAATCCCTCGTTGGGTGCCATCTTTCATCACTGCCTACCATGTGTGTATTATCCTCTACAGAACACTTCCCATTAATATAATAAGGGCTGCCAGAAGCACTTAGCCTTGTGAGCCTGTGTGAGATATGGTAGATGATACTTTGTGTGTGTGAGTTTCTCCCTCATGCAACACACACACACACACACACACACACACACACACACACACACACACACACACACACACACACACACACACACACACACAGAGCAGATCTTGCCTGTGGAAAGAAATGAAACCCACTGTTCTGTCTCCCTGTAAAACGTCCACGATTTATCTCAGGCCCAATATACTGAAGTGACTCTTGCTGCTGCTTTTTCTTCCAGGAGCTGTCACTCCCCACATCCTCTTCATCTGGGCTGGCAGGAGATGACTTGGCAGGTGTCTGACCTGCGCTGCATGTGAGATTAGAACCATGCACAGAGCCACTCTGCGTTTGGAAATTAAATGTCAGGCTCAGTACTGAGTCAGCTCTGATATGGAGATGCAATCATAGCGGGAGCATTGCCAACATGAGAGTTGTTGAGGTGTTATTTAGACAGATGTGGTGCTTGTATGACTGGTATGTCCAGACTTATGAATCTGAAATGAAGAGGAGCTGCAGGGGAAGCGAGGAGTGTGGCTGCATCTGATTTAAAGGGAAAGTTCCGCATTTGGAGAAATAGGCTTATTATTAAAGAGACGACTATTTGAGCTTCTCTCACAGAGAGTTAGATGAGAAGATTGATACCACTCTCATGTCTGTACACCAAGTATGAAGCTACTGCCAACAACCAGCTAACTTATCTTAGCTCAGAAGCTAGAAACGAGAATTTTCTGGCCTCGCTCTGTCCAAAGAACCGAATCTGGTAACCATTGTCTCTGAAGCTCACAAATAAACACATTATAGCTTGTTAGTTTAAAGCATTAAAAAACAAGGTGTAAAAATAACAATGCACCTGTTTTTGGAGGCTTATGTATCAGACTTTTTCTTGACTGTGACCAGTAACTTCTTGGGGTCTCCACTTGGTGCCTGTGAACCATTCCTTGCCAAGAAATAGTTCAGGCTAGCTGTTTGCCCCTGTTTCCACTCTTTGTGCTAAGCTAAGTTAGCTGGGTACTGACAGTAGCTTCATATTTATCTTGCAGATCAATGAGTGGTATCACTGTTATCATCTAACTCTAATATAAGTGTGAAGAAATAAGTGTGTTTACCAAAATGTCAAACATTTTGTTTAATTCAGAATGATAGTCTTTACACATAGAACATTTTATATAGTCATGTTTACTCACTCTGAAATAAATTGCCTGTAATAGATGCAAAGACAGCATTTGGATCAATAAAGGCAAAGGCTCGTGAATGAATGAAAAGTAGAAGAAAAGGCATGAACATAACCCAGCTCCCTATAATTCAGCTCTAAACTCAGTCATTAACTTCCTACATGACATCTAAATTGAGAATCCATCAGTCAATTCCCCTTGAGTTTAAATCATAAACGTCCTTATATCATGGGACAAATTGATCTTATTTCAGCGCCTAATGACATACAGTGGATTTGAAAGGCATATAACTCCAAAACATGTGTGCCGATGTGACGTTTGATTAGAAGCATTTAGGGGAGAATGGCTTTTATTTTAAGCCCAAGTTGTGGCTGGCAGGCGCCTCAAAGTGCACTGTCGGGACAAAGTCGGGCTAATTTTCAGTAGCTCTTTCACTAAGCCTGACAGTACATGAGGGGAATGATGGCATAACCTGCGGTTTCTTAAAGAGGGGATTCAGAGTTTAGTCAGGATTTTTCCTCTTAAGATGGGGACACTGATAGGGCTTAGGAGTTAAACTAACATATGGAGCAAATAGAGGGGTCTCTTGATTTTGCTTCTCTTTTTCATTACCCATTTGGGGTAGAGATGTTTATTCAGGGTGATAACCGGTGGAGGAAAAACAAGAGAGAGTAGAGAGCAGGGATGTTTTCTATTTGTGTCTGTATATGCTTCTGGATTTGCGTGTTTATTTTACTTTTTTTTAAAATGTTGTTAATAGTAAAAGTAGAGTCACATTGGTCTTTACTGGAAAGATCAAAGAGATGAAGTGAGTCTGCAGTGAATTTAAAGATAAGCGTATTAATATATTTTAGGTAGCATGCAGTCTATGTTGTGCTCCAGATTGTTCCAATTTGGCAAATATATTTAAAACTCACATGTGAAATGACACATTTATAGAAGTATTATGGTTACTGTCACTTTAGGCAAATAGATAAGCCTTGACAGAGTCAGCGATGAGGGAGTAAAAAGGCAGAACTAAGGTAGATAAAGACAAAGTAGTAAGAACTCAGCTGTTAGATGTTTGTTTATAATTCCTTCTTTCTGCTTTCCTGTCTCCTTCGGCCTCTCTACGGGTTTAAAGTTTCCCTGCTTTCTGAGGACTGATGAATGGTTTTGGTGGTGGGGTGTACCTATTTAGTACTCGTGTGGATGTGTGTTTTTGTGCACAGGGATGACAGAGAGGGGAGGACTTGGGTTTATTAGCTCACTGATGGAGTCTGGGGAAGCAGACCTCAGACAGCAGCCTGTCAGACAACCACAGAGGGTAGAGGTCATCCCAAACTTCTGGGATGTTAAAAGTCATCAGGTTCAAGGCAGAGTCATCCAGATGAATTTGAGCACAAGTGGTTCGAGTAGCTGTTTTATGTCACAAAACCTTCTATGAATTCTTTTTGGACTAGTTTCTATATTGATAGGTCAGGATAGTCGGGTCTCTCCTGTGGCATTTTACACAGTTATGCACGGTTTGAGCTTCATATATTCTTTTAAGTCAATTGCAGCTGCCTTTACTTTACATATTCCATAGAATAAACCTGGCAAGGTGACTTTCACATGTTATAAATCAAACAATTGTAGATATTCCACGTCGGACCATCAAATCTCGTGTGCTAATATATGCTAATAAACCAAAAACCTTGATCCCTTTTTATCTGATTGTGTAAATAAACCTTTTGGAGAGTGCCTCACTGCCGGCTGTCGAGCAACTTTATTTTTACCACCGAAGTTCAGTTTATTTTGAGTGTTGACATCTGAAGCTACTCCCGAGCCATTCGTCTGGAAGCCGTGACTCTTCAGAAGAAACCAAAAAAGAGAGAGAGAGAGAGTCTGCAGTGTTTTCTTTCCCTCTGGTTTGTTTTCCAGTCTGCTTTCAAAATGTACTGGGTTTTGAGTTGGCTGCTTCACACATGGTGTGGTGGTGGGGATGGAGAGAGGGGGGGAGGGGAGCAGGAGAGAAAGAAACGCAAAGAGAAATGAAAAGTAAGACAAATGTTACACTATTGTAGATTTTTAGATTGTCTCAGTCTCCATTGGATCTTCACATTAATCTACTGTGATTCAGGACAAATGTGAATGTAAGTGTAATGTTATTTTGTAATGATGGTGCTGCCTAAGCACAGTTCCAATAGTCTCAACAAATTGATGTTTACTGATATATACAGCAATGCTCTGTTATTCAGTGATATCATCAATTCATTGGAACAAGATAACTTTGGAGATCTAAGAAATTGTGCCTTAAAAAAGTTATGAAGGGATATTCTGAATGATTAAGTGCTAAAAATGTAAAATTCAATACAAAAGTTGACAGGAGTTTGACCTTTAAACTTTAGATTTAGACACATTTTTGGTCTGTTGAACACTCACAGGTTTTGCTGCTATAGTCTTTCTTGGTCTGTTATGACCAGTAGTTGAGGATGGCTAATTTGAGCAAGCTTTAGCTAGCTAGGTGCTAGGTGTTGCTGTGTAACTGATGTTTATGATGATATAAGTTTTCTGACATTATGACTCTTTTTACTTGTGCTGCTTCTATGCTGATGCTAAAATCTGTGATGTCTCGCTCCAGTCAAACAGGTGATCTCCTGCAGCCTCAGCAGTGTATTCATCTAACAGTTTATCACCATTATGGTATTTAGATTTGACAGGTCATAGGCTATTCCTTGAAGGGCATTCATATAATCCATTACTGTTTCTGAGAAGGATTGTCGTAGAGATCATTAAGTTAATCAAACATTAATGACTTATTGCATCTATTAGCCAGGCCCAGCAAGAGCCAGGGCCGGAGCATTATGTTTTAGGGTTGTCTGTCTGTCCAGCCATCCCATTTTTTGTGAACATGATATTTCAGTAACACTTTAAGGTAATTTCTTCAAATTTGGCACAAACATTTGTGCACTTGGACTCAAGGATGAACTGATTAGTCAAAGGTCAAGGGTCAAGGTCACTGTGACATTGTAATGTTCTGCAAAAACACTTCTGGCCATTATTCAATGCTGTAAGTCAGGAAGGGGAGATTGTGACCTTGTTTTGACGGGAGACATACAACCAGGAGGCAGTGATTCTAGTTTGTCTGAATTCTGAAATCAAATTCATTGTAGTCACTGATTACAAGTAATAGTACCATAAAGTCTTAGAACATTTTAATTCATTCTCTGTTATAAATGTATTCACATAAACAATCATACAATCATTGCCTTGTTAATACATTGATTGATTTGGAAGGATTCTGATAATAAATGAAGCAACCGTCTCCAAACAGCAACAAAATGTGTGACACATCGTTTTTAGGGACACTAAATCTGTCAATGTCAGTTCTCCCAACAAAATCTACGACCGCATCAGGCAACAATTTTTGGTGAAATGCAAAATTGTGATTTGTGCCTCTGAGCTTCTTGTTGGATACTCTCTTGGCCGCGTCGTGCCTATAAATTAACTCAACATGATTGTGCTGCTTTACTAGATGGATGGAAGAGAAGGGAGTTGGGGAGTAAATTTGTCAGTGCATAACATCACTCGCCCTCATGTAGCACTATGTAGCTGAAACATTTTCTCATCACTCCTCAGTGCAGATGCTTCAGTGGCTCTGGGTCAGCCGAGGCTAGCTGTTGCACGAAGAAGCCCACATGGGACAAGCAGTGAGGAGGAACCAAAACTCAATAAACACGGCACTGGTGAGGGAGGGAGTTCAAGGGTGCGCTTGTCATGATGGAGGCTACAGTGAGCGCTCCAGTGGCTGCTGGGGTTTTGATGCTGTAACGTGAAACGGCTGGGGGAAAGAGGACTACAATTCCCCTCTTTGTCTGGTCTCCGCCCCAGCATCACCCCTTTCCCCTCTCCTCGGTGGACCCCCACCGTAGCCAGACTCATCATCTCCCTCTCCGTCTATCTGACCGATGTCTGCCACCCATCACGATGCCTTGATCACCCGTTCTCTCTCATGCTTCGTCTAGCATTACCGTTTTCGGTTCACATATTTCTTTGTTTTTGCTCTTTTCTCACTGTCTGCTGTTTTATCTCAACGTTTTATCTGATCAGCCTATTTCTTTTCTCACCATCTTTCTCTTTCTGTTAGTTCATGAAAATATTTTTTTATATTTCATATTCTTTTTCTAAAACCTCTCTATAAAATAATCTCACATCAGAATAATATGCAGTGACTTTGCTCTCTCATCCTCTCCCCCTCTGTATTCTTCTCTCTCCTCAGTCCCCGGTGGTGTCTGTGGGCTTTGCCAGGTTTCATCCCAACCTGGTGGTGGGGGGAACTTACTCAGGGCAGATTGTACTGTGGGACAACCGCAGTCACCGTCGGACCCCTGTCCAGAGGACCCCCCTGTCTGCTGCAGCACACACTGTAAGGCTGGCTCCCAGTATTAGTATAACATAAGCACTACATCTAACATAACATAGAAGAGTTGCAGTACCCATCAGATATTTCCAGTGAATTTTGGTGCATATACAGCTAATGGAAAACAGTATAAATGTAAACATAAGTTATTGTTGAGAAACAAAATGCCCTTATATCTGTCTAAAAGAAATCAGATATGTGCCAAAGAGGTCATTCTATCAGCCTACAGTTGTACAATGTGTTGTTTTCAATGCTAAAACAATTAGTTGATTAGTCAATCTGTAGAAAATCAATCTCCATTTTGATAATCTGTTTAACATGCATTTATCAAGCAATGTCAAAGGTTTGCTGTTTCTAGCTTCTCAAATTTAAACACTCTGCTTTTCTTTGTTTTATATCATTACAAATTGCATATCTTAATTCAACATTATCAATCATACAAAAGAAGCAATTCAAAAACTGTGAAATTGCAGTTTTGGTACTGGAAAATATTTTCTGACATTTTATGGATAACTGATACATACATCAATTAAAAATAATTGCTACTTGCAGTTCATTGTGATTTCAAATGCTAAAACAATTTCTGAGCTACATGAAATAGCTTAATTTATCTGCTTTAAAAATAATGCAGTGATTTAGTAGCAATGTCCAAAGGAGAGTTAAAGCTCCTGACACTTTGGTCTTCATGACTAAATGAGCAACAATCAAAGATAAAAATAAAAAAAAAAACATCCCTAGTTATATCTGGTTTCATGTATTAAGAGTTTCATGCTCAAAAATCCTGGTAATCTGTTTCATCGGGAATGTGTAGGTGTAGTTTGAGCAGATGTGATTGTATGGAAAGATCTCTCTCATGAAATAACCAAAACAGTTCGAATTTTGCCCCCAAAAAATTGTGTTCCCATAGGACCCACCTTTGCCCATAGTAAGAAGCTGATAGAGTGTTTGTAGGGGCTTTAAAGACTTGAAAAGTTTGTTTGATAAAAATCGTGATGAGCAGATATTGAAGCTGTACTGTACTGTACTGTATCTGATAATGTAGAATAAGGATAATAAGAAATTTTCATTATAACAGCATGATGTATGTTCCCATTAAAAAAAGAAGCTTTGAGACTCAATATTCTCCAGTGAACTCAATGACCCTCTGCAAATTACTGACCAATATACACTAATAATATCTTAAGATCCGTGGCTGCTGTTTAAAATCAAAGCCACAGAAGACATGTAGAAACACACACACTGCTACACAGCGTCCATGCTGTAGATTTAAAGTGGCCGTGGACTCCAATAATGAGGCTGTTGCTCTTGTCTGCTCTGGTCAGTGAGTCCAGCCAGCGAGCACGGTGCTGATTGCTGAATGGATTCTTTGTTCAGCCCAGTACACAAATCAATTACTGCCCAGTAATGACATAATGGTTACGTAGAGTCATTTAAAAGGACGACTGCACACTGGCATGTGAGGTGTCTGTTCGCCTGCTGCATGCGTTGGTTCACAAAGTATCTAATGATGTCACATGTTTAAGGGTAAAGTTACATTATTGTGTTTAAAATCTAATTTAATCTCAGCAAATCAAATCATTGGAATATTTTATTTCCCTCACAGCCAATTATCCCAATATTTATTCTGTAAGGTGTCAAATGTGCAGAGAAATTGTTATGCTTCTAATTAACGAGACTGATCATTTTCATGTATATACTTCCACCCATCTTATTCCTGTGTGTGCCTGCGTGTCTGTATTGCTTTATTGTGTGTGTGTTTTTGTGTAGCACCCAGTGTACTGCGTGAACGTGGTTGGCACCCAGAACGCCAACAACCTGATCACTGTGTCTACAGACGGCAGGATGTGCTCCTGGAGTCTGGACATGCTCTCCCAGCCACAGGTACACAACACACTCTTCACTAATCAGACAGTGCACACAACCTGACACAACCTGTATCTTAAAAGTCTTAAAACACAAATTATATTTAATATTTTATGACTCAGTAACTGGTTAAATGTAACTGTATTTTCTGGAACTGATTGTGTATGTGTGTGTGTGTGTGTGTGTGTGTGTGTGTGTGTGTGTGTGTGTGTGTGTCTGTGTGTGTGTGTGTCTGTGTGTGTGTTGCATAGGAGACCATGGAACTGGTGTACAATAAATCCAAACCAGTGGCGGTGACAGGTATGGCCTTTCCCACGGGAGACGTTAACAACTATGTGGTGGGGAGTGAGGAGGGCACTGTGTACACTGCATCCAGACATGGCAGGTTGGTAGAGACACGCACACAAACACACACACACACACACACACACACACACACACACACACACACACACACTGTTACATACTTATGCATAAAAGATCACAGGAGGATCACTGTCACATGATCATAGCGTTGGTGCTTTAACGTCTTTGTTTGATTTTTCTGCTTACACACTCTAGAGTTACAGATTTAGAGTAAAATAACTGTAAAAATATAAAGTTAGGAAACCAAGACATTTTGAGGTCGATGTAATTTTTCTAAATTAAGTTTATTATTGTGTATTTTTATGGAAATTATTGAAACCTTAAAATTTGGAATAAATTTGAACTGTTCCCCTTGACAGAATGTTGTAAGAGAAATGTATTTGTTTTAATTTAATTTTAATCAGTCAGTCACAAACCACTTCACCCCTTTATTTTTAACCAATGTGAGACCACTGCAATGCTGAATATCAAAGATATCCCCCCTCCCCCTTACAGTAAAGCAGGTATCTGTGAGATGTTCGAGGGCCACCAGGGGCCAGTGACAGGCATCAGCTGTCACAGCGCAGTGGGGACGGTTGACTTTTCCCACCTCTTCATCACATCCTCCTTTGACTGGACTGTCAAACTCTGGAGCACCAAGGTATAATGTGTGTGTGATTGTGTGTGTGTGTGTGTGTGTCTATGTGTGTGAATGTGAGAGAGACAGAGAGAGGGGATGTGTGGGGGGTTGATTGTGGACTTGGAGACAGAGAAAATGTGCGTGTGTGAGAGAGAGCTGAGACTGAAAGAATGAACAAGTGTGTGTGTGGAGGGGGGAGAGATACTGTAGGTGAGCAACTTTTTGAAAATCAGTCTCTTACTGCTTGTGTGTCTCTGTGCATATGTGTGTGTGGGGTTGTGTAACTGTGTATATGGATAATGTGTGCGTGTGCAGTGAAATGATTCACAGTTTTTGCTGATGTGATAAATTCCCTACTAAGAGATCAGACAAAACTTTGACAAGTTGCACGTTTTTGCTGCACAATTTATTTATGAACGCTTGTTGATTTCACCTGAACCCATCCTGAGGCAGTTTCCTCTCAGGCTGGGCTCTGCCACCAGTAAGATGTACTAATAAAATTCTGTAGTTTTATAGATGGTAAAAACAGGTTTACTGCCAATAGTACAGAAGTAGGCTGGATATCTTCCCAACATCAAAGGACGGTTTGCCTGTGATGTGTAACTCAGGGAGACAATGTCCTCCATAGCTGATTTTGCCTTCACAGTAAAAATAGAAGAGTCATCACTATCACTTCAGGACAGTGGTTAAATATGACATGAGTAGAATTTCATTTTAAACAAGACAAACTTAAAACCTAGTGTATGGCTGCACTGTGTAGTATCTGCATTCTGTCTAATGTCAGCTAGTTTCAGCCTTTTTTCTTTTTGCTTCTCTTACCCTCTGTGCTCACATATACAGTATTTTGATAAAACCTAATTCCCAAAAAACTGCTGTTTTTTTTGTTTCTGTGGTAAGACATCGGAACAAGCATGAAACGTGCCCACTTCATGTTAACCAGCTGTCATCTCCGAGCCATTTCCAAGATGCTGCTAGAATGCTGATTTTATAATTGTGACGTCATCTGACAAAATCACCAAACACATAAGTTAGAGACAGTGGCTGTGCTGGCTATACATACTTGTAAAATGATCCCTGAGAGAGAACGTTACAAGCTCATTCACGTCAGCAAAACCGGTGACTCTCTTCTACAGAAAGTAGCAAGGGTTTATCCCAAAAACTTGCTAGATTTGTCGTGAGGTGCTTCCTTTGAAAAGACGTCTGAAAAGTGAGTTATTCTAGCGACAAAGGTGCTAAGTTGTCAACACTGCTTATTCGCACGAAATTATTTTGAAAGCACAACAATCAATGGGGTTCTAGCCAGTCATTAGTCTGCTTCCAGTAATAAACTGAACTGTAACCCCATTCTTTTATTTACCAATAGCTATTTGGTATTGTTCAAAAATTCTGTATGTTCTGTATGCGTGCGTCACTCCCCCTCCCCCATCCCTGCAAAACCTAAGTGCACTGAAGGTGAGCCCTTCTCTCGCTAGTTTTGAGTGACCTCGTCCACTCAGGCCATTTGTTCTCCTTTCAAACCAATGTGATGAATTCCATTTGGCAGCATTTTAGTGGCAGTAAAAAGCAAACAGTCACTGTTTCTGTCAGAGTGAGTGTAGAAGAGTAGAAAAGTTAGGTAACTCATTCAAAGGACACTTTTGGCAGCGGCGCAGGTGGTGAGACCCAAAGTAGTACGCTTAGGTGCAACTGAGATACTGCACAGACGAGTTGAAGAAGGCACGATGGTAAGACCTATGAGCTGAGATGTTGCATTATTAACGTCAGCTTATTGAATTAATTGTGTTCATAAAGAAGAGAATTCGAGCTTGAAGAAGGATGGATGGGTGGAAAGAAGATGGCAGGAGAGCGAGTGAGGGGAAAAGGGCCAGGGGGCGTTTTAAAGAGAAATAAAAATTCATGGTTATAGTGGAAAGTGACGCTAACGTTGAAGGACAGAGAGACCAACATGAGCAGGGCATCAAACAGCAAAAACAACCAAGAATCAAAGAGAGAAGTATTCAGTGTAAGGAAAATACATAATGCATATTGCATAATACCTTTAGTTTTATGCAAGATCCAGTTACAGTTTTCATACTTGGCTATGACAGGCAGTAAAGATGAATTTTAGCTCATGTTTGCAGTCCAGTCCATAAGTCACGTGCAAAAGGTCCCGTGACAGATATTAAAACATTTCTGCGGATTTTCATCAGGAGAGTGGGTTATTTTTCAGGATTTGGGAATTCCCTTTCCTTTGAGGGGCACCGCAGGAATGTGCGTCTGTCTCTTATCCCACATAACCCATGTTTGTATGTGGGCAGGAGAAATACCTGAGTGTATATATATATGTGTGTGTGTGTGTGTGTGTGTGTGTGTGTGTAAACATAGACACCACACATGTCTCACGTACACCTTAAGCAAGCTGCCGTTGCTTACCTAAAATCCCCTTGAGGTTTGCCTTCAACCCACCAATCACAGCCATCACAAATTGTTGTAACACACACACACACACACACACACACAGACACACATGTTCGCAGTGGATTCTCATTGCATTCACACGCACGTTTGCCCTCGCAGTTCAAAGAGGCCGGCGTACAGGAGTCTGCTGATGTTTTTACACTCAGCGGTGCAAATATTGTGGTTAGTGAAAACATTTTGAGTCAGCCAGAGTGTGAAGACGTCGCGACAGCTGGGAGTGGGTTTATAATTGTGCATAACTTGAACCGTCTTGCTCTCTTGACCCCAAAACCAGCGTCTACTAAGTGATTGGATGAAGCATAATCATTCCACTTTTGCTCTCTTAAGAAGTTAATTAAAGGCCTGCATCACCGTCAGCTCAGGTGATTGTTAATGAGTGTTGATAATGTTTCAGATGAGTGTCTGTAGATGTATTTGGAAAAGGAGAAAATGAGATTCTGTCAAGGGTTTAGTCCTGGTGTGCTCTTACAGCACTGCTTATGAAACGTTTCAAAACAATTTCTAATTTGAGGACAACTTCTCAGTCCCCACAGTGTGTGGTTATTATATCTGGTGTGAAGCTATCGAGCTAGCATGGTGTCTGTGATGCAGATGCAGCCAGGATGTATCCAGTCAGATTGTACAACTCTGGCTGCTACAGAGAGGAGATGGCTTGGATCCGTCTGGACAGTCTAGTGATGAGGTGTTTTCTGCAACACTCACAACCTCTGGAACATTTTGAATTTTGAGACGGCAAACACAAAGGTGTCAAAGGTCCCATATTGTATGAAGTGAGATTTGTCTTTTTTGATTATAAATCAGATCTAGGTCTTATATTAATATTGTGAAAATATCAAAGAGCTCAGTCCGCAGAGAAATGCACACAGCCCCTATTCAGAAACTGAGCCTTAAAACGTGCTGTCAGGATTTCCATAACTTTGTGATGTCACAACAAAGCAGCCACCGCCCTCAGCCATGCCCCAAGCCTGGCCTATCTGGACCCACCATCAAGCCTTGCAGGATTTGGTTTCTTTGGGGTTTTTACCTGAATCCGCTATATTTTTATTTTGTCACAGCCAGCCAATCAGAAGAGAGGCTCAGATTGGTTCACCCACCTGTTGTTGCTAGAGGAGATGTAAAACTACAATGAGATGTTTTTTTGTATTTAAAGCCACAAATGTATCTTGTTATGGATATCAAAACTTCTAAAATAAACATACACACACAAAACCTGAATAGTGTGAAATATGGGACCTTTCATGATTGTAGTACTGGATAGTATTATAGTTTGTATTATTTCAGTAGGATTTTACTAGTGTGACTGTAAATGCTAATAATTTGTAAGAAAACTATTTTTAGCATCATTAACTTCAGAATTAAATTCCTAACTAACCTTGAATCCATCCATTTATCCATTTTCTTAACTGCTTAACTTGTTCAGTGACATGGGAGACTAACCAGACTTTTATGTCAATAAATTTCCATTGCGCTTTGACGTCAACTATCAGTATCCAGTGTACCAGTAATGGTTTTCTAGTTCAAACGTGCTAGAGACTCCCCAGATCCTCAGCTCAGGAAAGATAATGACAAGCAGTTACTTCACGTGCGGCGCCACTTGGATTAAGCTTAATTTTAAGATTAGTTTTAAGACTTGTTTACCCAAATCACTTTATTTGAGATTATGGCCAGACAGCAGTAAAACAGTAATTTACAGAAGATAGAAAGAGGACTTTATTCATCTGTTGAAATAGCATATAGAGGCAAATCAGATTATAAAAATATAATGACATTTAAAATGCAACCAGCTGATATAAAATATTGTAGAGATAGAAGATGAGTAAAAGAGTTAAGTCAAACAGTAATGGGGACACAGGCTAAAACAAGGAGAGAGAGAGAGAGAGAGAGAGAGAGAGAGAGAGGGAGCATAAACAGGGGCCACCCAACTGATCGAATGCTGAAACAGTGAGGTGGAGAAAAATGACCTCTGCTGTCACCTGTTCGGCTGGAAAACAGGTTCAATCGAGGCTTGAAATTGGCTTGGCCCTGTTTGGTTTGTGTGTGTGTGTGTTTGTGTGTGAGAGTGGGCGTGCACTGCTACCTTGTCTGCAGGGCTCACAGCCTTTCAGAACAACTGTGGCTTGAGAGAGTAAAGGTGATGGAGGAAAAAAAAGAGAAGGCATGAGGAGGAGAGAGAAAAAGAAAGAGACCACATTCCTTCATTTGCTCTTCCAGCCAACCTGTCTCCTGTCTTCGACCCCTCCCACTCTACCTGTCAGGAATGCAGTTTGTAAGCCGCTGGAATCCTAACAGCCAGTCTGAGAGATGGGGATACACACACACACACACACAGCTTCTTTTGCGCTTCTTTTGACTATGGGAGACATCATATTGCTACAATAATATGTACACAATTTAAATACACTTCAAAAGACTTTCACTGACTACATTTGTTCCCCAACCTCTGACCTTAAGCTAAAAGAATTAATCAGTGAACTATTTTAATCTTCTTGAGTCATTTTTTCATTCTGCTCTGCCTTTGGGGACATCTGGTCTCCATAACTTCAGAAATTTAGAAATAGAACCACAGAAATACACAAACACACTGACTGATAAAATGGCTAGATCAATATTATCAGCCAATATTATCTTATCACACATACTGCATATCAGTATTGGTATGTATTTTGGCCACTAAGTAATAAAACATTGCAATAAAGATACAGTTTGTCCACCAAAGAGCACTGACTTTATTCTTCAGTTATATAACATAAAAAAAAAGTTACACTAAAATATTGTTATCGGTATAGGCCTAAAAAATCCAGTGTAGGCTGAACCACACACACACTCCAGAGCGCCCCCCCTTCTCTCTCTCTCTTTCTCAGACAGCTGTTGTGTTGAGGTTACAGTACACCTTGTGCAGGGGCCCTCCCTTTCATCTCTCCCAGCGGTTTTATGGCGCTGTGTGAATGTGCTAGGCTTTTTAATTAGGCTCTGCACCCAGACAGGCCCCAAGGCTGAGGCAGCGCCACTCTGTCTGAAACTCACTCACTCCCTCTCTCCATTTCTTCTCTCTCTCTCTCTCTCTCTCTCTCTCTTTTCTGTCTAGTGTGTCATCTGCTGTAATCCCTAACTCTCTCTCTTTTTCTCTGCAGTCACACACACTCACACAGATATCCTCTTTTCCTCTTTTCCAGCACAACAAGCCTCTGTACTCGTTTGAGGACAACGCAGACTATGTGTATGACGTCATGTGGTCACCTGTGCACCCTGCGATCTTTGCTGCTGTGGATGGCATGGGCCGCTTAGACCTGTGGAACCTCAACAACGACACTGAGGTGTGTGTGTGTGTGTGTGTGCACTGGTGGGTGAATATAGGTCATTGTGGGCGTGTTTTCTGTGTCATCTCTTTGTGTGGTGATGTGCGTGTGTGTTTGTGTCCTCAGGGCCTGTTGCTGGGCCTCAGCCCGAACCGCACAGCCAAACACCCAGGCCTTTTCCCTCCCATCAACCCCACACCCCACCACCAACCCCTCCACATCCCTTCCTACACACACTCACACGAATCTGGATTCCCCTGTGGGCGTTTCCCACAGCCCTCGCTTTAAATCAGACCGGGTGACATCTCCCCATCCCAGCTCCCACCCAGTCATCCCGCTAACATTCCTGCAACCTCTGTCCAACGTTAAGGCAACCTCAGGACCCCACCACCCTGTCCCATCTCCGTCCCACAATCTGTCCCATCAGTGGAGCACACAGATGTGCAGGAGACTACGAGCCCCAGCCTTCAGTCCGCAGCCCCATGCTGGAGATGAAAATAATAAAAGGAGATAGTTCAGGCCAGGGGCCGAGGTTTTTCATTTATTTTAAGATGAGTGCATTTAAGGCCAGTAAATAATGGCTGATTTTATTATTCAGTTGAAATGTACAGGCTCTAAAATAGCAAATAAGACTTAATAAATAGAAAAGATTTAAAATAACAACTTGGACACCTGTTTTGGATTATTCATGGTCATTTTATGAAACACAGATTCACGCCAGGTCACTGTCAAACCTGTTTAGCCTTTGAATTATTTTCTACAAATCATGTGTCTTCTTTTGCAGTTTGTAATTGATATAAGGAATAATTGCACATTTTGGCAAACAAACTTATTCATTTTCTTGGCCAGATTTAGTTGAGAAGATCAGTACCACAATCATACCCAATACTTTACCGACTGAAATGATGAAATCTACAGTATCAAAATTTTACATCAAATTTTTGGTTAAATTCTTAGGCCTCTGTTCAAAATCAGGAAATGATTCCAGCTTGATTTTATTTAATTTTTATGTTTGAATTAACCCAACAAGATCAATGAGTTCATTAGTGAGCACTGAACAGAGCCAGGCTCCCTGTTTCTTTATGCTAAGCTAAGCTAAGCGAAGCAGCTTCATATTTACTGCACAGACATGAATGTGTTATCAATCTTGTCATCTAACTCTCGCTAAGGAAGAAGAAAATCACATTTACCAAAATATCAGAGCTATTCCTCTACCTCTACTGGAGAAGGTCATCCGCTAATCGGAAGGTCGGTGGTTCGAAAGCCGGCTCCTCCAGTCCTCATGTCAATGTGTCCGGGGGCAAGTGTTATAGAAAAAGTGCTGTATGATTGTATGAGTGAATGGGTGAATGCAGCTTGCAGTGTAAAGCACTTTGAGTGGTCGACAAGACTATAAAAGCGCTATATACTTGCAGTCCATTTACTGTTCCTTTAAGTATAAGAGCAGAGAGACAAAGTTGCTTTATAATGAAAATATAACTTCAGCTGTGAGGCTGAAAACCATACTTTGCTACAACTCTCGTAGAGGAGTAGGCACCAAACCTTTGATCACTCAGGTAAAAGTAGGGATAAAAGGATCCTCCATTCTCCTTCGCTCTTGGTTTCCATGGAGACAACACCCACAGTGCCTTCAACCTTAATATGAGTCTGCATCTCTACAGATGCTCTCCTCCCTCTCTCATAATGCTCCTTTGCTCTTTATTCGACTCATTTTCTTGCAGCCCCTTCGCACTGTTCACATACATAAAATTCATGTCTCATCACCTTGGATTTCGTGGGTGAAATCATTTCCATTGTCTGTTCTAATCTCTCTTTTCTTTTTGTTTTTAACCCCACTCTCAATCGCTGATCCCATCACTGGTGTTGTGCCTTCTCTCTCCAGCACAGATGACAAGTTTCCCATGGTTCCCTCAACAGCGGCCTTTTCACTGACAGAGGAAGAGTTCATTATCGATGGCCTAACTCGGCTAACAATGTGCTTTATGAGAAACATTTGCTCAGACACACGCACACACACACACAAACGGATGTACCAAACACATGCACACACACACATTCACTCACACACAGTCGGTCTAATAGCAACAGACTTCCCATTGTTGCCGTCATATTAAAAACACACAGTCATAACGACATTAACGGAGCAGTGCAGCGCGCCTGGTTCTCATTTCCACCACACACACACACACACACACACACACACACACACAAGTATACAGCCAATACAGATACAGTACAGATCCACTCGAGCGGAGCGGTGGAAGCTAGCAGACTAATGGCAGTCAGTCTGTGGTTAGCACTGCTTTAAATACGCAGGAGCTCGGTGTGTGAGGCGACACGATGCCAAGGCCTCTGTCTCCACCGGTGACATGTGTCAGACTCGCCTGCCACATGTCAGGAACAGTTTATGGAAACACTACAGATGGTTTTTGGTTTTTAAAGGTGCAACACGAGCACCGCTGTTGACTAAAAAGAGGATCAGCTCACCCACAACAGCAAACATGAAGGCAGTTATTATAAAGTAAATATTGTGTCCACATTTGAATGAGAAGTTGTAAATTTGACAGCTATGTTTGTCTAACTTCAAACGTGTTTGGATGAAGCTGGCCTTTTTATGTGGTAAATTTGTTCTGTAAATTAGACTATAATGGCATAATGCTCCCATTTTCCAATAAACATTAAGAAGATTAGCGTAAACATCAAGTAGGTCATTAAATAAAAAGAAACTGGGACTCAAGAAACATGCTGTAAGTGTAAATCTTTATTTCAGAGCATTTGTGTTTAGATCTGGCTTGTAACAAACTTACAAACTAACCCATTCACTTTCAGTGAGCTGCATTATCATAAATAAAATATAAAAGGTCAAACACACCAAAACAAGAAAGCAAAAACAAAGCAAGAAACCGTCATTGCCTGCAGGTGGCAGCCTGGAGGTGCTGTTGCTTTTGTTGCTTTTGGATGTAGTGGAGGATTTCATAAAGGTTTATTTGCCTCCTCACATGGAACTTACACTGATTTAAAAGGGGAGGTCAGACAGTGTGCGGCAGATTATGGAAGCAAAGAAAGGTTATAATAGTTTAGCAACTGAATACATAAATGTGAAATTTAACCACTACTGAATACTTAATGATGAAATATAAACACCACTGAATTTATAGCATTGAAGTATTTCACTGTGAAATCAATCGCTCTTCTTGTGGGTTTTTTAAGGGCCCCCAAATTCAGTTCATTCAAATAAGGTCAGAGAGTCAGAGTCAGAATAACCCAGTTTTCAAATGTGATGTGATCCACTGGTGGAAAAATTTCTGTGGCATTTTGATATTTCTGTTTACTGCTTCACCAGGTACCAACTGCAAGTGTGACCATTGAGGGTGCATCGGCCCTCAACAGGGTCCGCTGGTCTTCAGGAGGAAAGGAAGTCGCTGTGGGTGATTCAGAGGGCCGAGTCTGGATCTACGACACTGGAGAGGTACTGATAATAATCCCGCACTTTACAAATAGATGAAATCACATAATACATTCACTGGAAAGCAGGAACATATTCTATGTCTGTGAGCAGAATCTTTTTTTTTTTTTTTTTTGTACCCAGAAAAAAACAGCAGAGTAGCGCTCATTGCTTTAAGGACAGGTTAATTATTACAGAATAATAACTGACATTTTAAATAATGCTGCACTGAAGTGTTTCCCACATAAAACATTAATATTTTGGCAGCCGGCTCTGGTTAGAAATAAAAAAAAAAAAAATCTGCTCATTGTTGTTGGATTCACTTTGAGTGCTCTGATGCAAAGAGCCGGTGGTTCTCGCGGACTTCGTTTTCAAACAATCAAGAATTAATTACACCCTAGGTGCCAAAAGCATGAGTGGACTACAGTCACCAAAATGTATTGCGCTATTGCAATTAAGTTGTTTTACAGTAGATTGAGAGATTTTAGTGCCTAAAAGTGGAGTGTGTGGTCTTGCTGAATGAAACATCAATTACATCTCATCAGAAATGCATCCCTCTTTCCTGATTTTACCAAAATAAAGTGTCATGTGGTGGGAAATTATGTATGTTACTAGTGACTGAATCTGGATTTTACAAACACATACTTGCATTTGCTGCATGTTCAGAGCACATACTGCACTTTAGTGTTTCTTGTATATTTGGTGTATTTTGAGCTCGTTGAAAGACAGGAACTAAAAGAGTAGAAAGAAGTGCATTTTTTTCACAGTAAAACCTCCACATGCACCACAACCAACCATTTTAGGTCTTGTAGCCCTGTATGTTTACCCAACTGTCAGCATTGCCATGGATGTATGTGTTTGAATTTTTTTTTTCTCCTCTCTCGTGTCACTGTAAAATGGCCTCCACATGACTTTGCCATCACCACAAAGCGGCCAACCACTCTGCCTGCGCCTGTATGTTCTCTCATGTTTGGAGGGCTCTGGTTAGGATCCCCATGTGAGGGCGCGTTAGCCTAGCCACGCGGCTAATTTTAGCCTCTTTTTTTGTTGTGTGGTAAGTTGGGAGAGAGGCTCAGCTGAACCGGCGGCCTCCATGCTGGGTTGATGGTAATGAAGAGTCATCAATAAAAGTGAGCAGGGTTGAAAGGTTTTATGACTCCAAAGAGGAGTGTGTGTGGTGGTGGTGATGGGGTTATTTATTTCACTAGAAACTCCCCCTATAGACCTAAAACGAGGAACAGCATGCGAAAAAAAAAAAAAAAAAAAAAAAGAGATGCCAGCAATTCCATCCAGAGCAGTGTGGTCCTGGGACCAACAGCGAACCTTGAGAGGGATCCAGGAAAGCAAAATACTTTTATATCAGTGTTATTTTACTCAGTACAAAACAGTTTTAGGTCATTTATCAGCAGGTATTAGGGCTGTTTTGAATAGTCCTCTACTGGTGTGGCACTATATGGAAAGTCCAAATCATAAAACGCAAGTCTTTCTGTCATGGGACAAAACTCTGGCAGATCAGGGTCAGTGGTCTGATGCTGTTCCATGACATGCTGATTTGTCTGACAACAGAATTAACAGTGTTTCGATTACATTCGGCCGCTGTTAAAACGCTGCTAATGCTGAAGCCATTCAGGCACATATAGATGATGTTCTGGAGGAGCCCCCTGCTGCGGCCGGCCCAGCTCAGTGGGGGGTTGGAGGGTTCAAAATGGCTGCCTCCCTCCCTCCTCCTGGTTCCTGTTTAATTACAGCCTGGCCATGCAAAGCGGTTGCAGACAGCTTGGGTGGCGGCCGTGGCTTCTGTCCCACACAGTCTTACTCCTACAGTGCACGACTCTTGCTATACACTTTAAGAGCAACAACATTCAGTTTGACAAGTCCTTTATTAGCGCTATGCTCTCTGCAGTTACCATGCTAGCAGTGGATGATAATGTCAGTCAGTTGTTGAGCGTCACATCTTGCATAGCTGTAGACAGCATTCAAGCATTCAGACCGAAGTCAGCCCTGAGTTAATAACAATGCAACAGATCAGAGAAGCTGCCACTCTGCACTGCAGTTTATGATGTGTGTGTGATTGGATGCTACAACTCTGGAACAGCAGCAACTATTTTATCTGTTGTTACAAAGTAATCTACCAGGAATATTTGTATTTGATTAGCCAACACAGTGCACTGCCAGATAACAACACTTTGCATTGCAGCAAAAGTGGAGCCTGGCTCAACTTTTTTGCCAGACAATCCTGGGACCCTCTGATTTGGCATTACTGCTGCACCACTGGACTTGTCTCTCTAAAGTACACAAAACGCTGGTGCTGCCTTATAATTTTCTTAATGCTGCAGTGCTCAAGTACCTTAAGTTGAAAAGCAAAAGAAGAAGAGTTCGACCGATCGTAGTGCTGTATTTGTTTTCCTTCAGGTGGTACTGACTTGACTTTCTTCTTGGTTGGCAGGTCTGCAAATGGATGAGAGGGCTGTGCTTTTTCACGTAGAGCTAAAGTCGCTCTGAACAGTTTATCTTTGTTGATTTCCCATCGTTATCATTCAGAAAATAGTCTGGAGTAAAAATGAAGGTCTTCGTGCATCAGAGGTGATTCTTTGGTATCATAACAAGCAGTGACAGTAGGAGTTCTGTTAACATGCAAACATCCGGGTGTGGTGCCAACACCACCACCACGCAGATGTGTCCATCCAGTCCTTAACACCATGTACCTGTTTCTGTGCTGTTTCCTTCAGCTGTCTGTGACTCACACTGACGACTGGGCGCGCTTCGCCCGCACCCTGATGGAGATCCGTGCGAACCGGGCAGATGGCGAGGAGGAGGGGCCTATGGAGCTGGCTTCATAGAACAGGACTCCAAACCAAAGTGGAGCGAATCAGAGACCTGGTGTGCTTTTCTTGATGTCACTGTAGCATGTGCTTCTCACTCGGTTTTGTTTCTCCGATTTCATGTTGTCTGATTCCAACAAGATTGCACTTTTATTCTATTTTTGCATTTGCTCTCCTGTAAATGCAAACTGTCTAATAATGGGTAAACTGTTGAGTTCTACTGATTTGTCCACCCTTATTTATTCGTTTAATGAATTAAGGTGATTTGTTGCTTGCAACTTGTGAGCCTACAGTATATACAAAGTGGCAGCCTTATGAAGATATGTGTACTGTAACGACGCTTTGCACTACCGTAAAAATAAAGCAGGGTCCATAGACTAGTCACGTATTGTTTACAAAATGTCACGTTCACTTTATGTTGTGCTTCTTTTCTCTGTATTAAGCCTGCATGCAACACATTCCTGAAATATCCCAGATTAAGTCAGTATGGTGACGTTTTCACAGGTGGGGCTTTGTGGCTGCTTGATGTCAGTGTTTTCAGGGTGTCGGAAACAGAATCAAGTGTCTTTTGTTCTGAACGAGAGCTACAACTGTATATTCTTTCACGGACAGTAACAGCTAACAAGAGGTATATTGTATTCCAGAGTGCTCACTGTTAAATCTGCTATGTTTACCATTAAAGCGTAGCTGATGAACTGATGTCTTGCTTTTTCCTCTGTGCATTCAAACAGTGGGAATGAAAACTCCAGCATACATTCAGTTTACTAATATAAGTTTCTCTTTACTCTCAGTAGACATGTTGCTGCCATACGTACAGTAAGGCACAATTATTACACACCATCTGAAACTCCTACATTCTCTGTACTGTACAATTTTAAATACTCAGTCATGACACACTACAGAGCTGCAGTTGGTGCCAGCTCTCTCCTTCAGATGTTTACACATCTGCATGCATTTAGACCTGAAACCAAACATCTCACAACAGTAAACATCGTGTACAGTCAGAGTGTTACACTGTGTCTTAACATTCAAGTGCTTTTTGGTCATATTCTTGTAGATACATTTGATCAAATGAGCAACTCAGGATCAAAACAGCCGTATAGATATGAAAATATGTCTCTGGATATCTCATATATACAGGAGTGCCACACTTATGATCAATACATCCTTCTTCAGCCAGCTATATGATCATATGAGGAATGTGCTTTTGATTATATAGCAACAATAGGAAGACACTGGAAAGAGCTGCAGCTGTATGTAGTTATTGATGCTATTCTCCAAAGCAGTTAAGGTATATTTCAATGTCTGCCAGCCCTTCTACTGCCTGTGTGCATATACTGTACCAGCTGAAAGCAAAGGTGAAACAAATGCTGCATGAGTCCTACAAAGAATTTTCTTTGAGTAACCCATGCAAGTTGGCTCACCAATAATACATTACTATACATATATATTGATTTATATATAAGAGAAAATAAATTACTTTAAATAAGTTACTTAAAATACTACAATGACTTTTGTACGAAAAACATTCAAGCCCTCTCTTTCACTTCGCTTATCCCCCCTCCCCACCTGTGGATTGATTCAGGGGGTGTTTGCAGGGGCTGCTGCCGCGGCCGCCACCATGTAGCGTGGGAGATGGAGTCCAAACTTGCTCTCGATGCCAGCGAACGTGGCCACGGCCAACCTGAAGCCTCCGATGTGGTCGGGATTGGGCGCCGGCAGGCTGATCCGAGACTTGGGGGTGGGCTCCGAGCCAGCCGGCTTTCTGTGGTGTGGAGAGAGGGAGAAAGACAGACGGAGGACGAAGCCAGAGGCACAGAGAAACAGGAGGAGGAGAAAGGCAAAGCAAAAAAGGTGGTGGAGTAAAAGGGAAAACTGTTCAACAACTTAAACATGGTGCAAGATGTTATTTTAACCAAACAGGGGAGAAAGTGAGCGTGCACAGACGGGAGTATTATTATCTTTATTATTAAATCTTAAATTAATATTATCATATGAAACGCTGTTCACCACAGAAATAAACATCTTGATAGGAAATCAAAGGTGGAGCGATTAAATGTTTCTCCCTTTAAACAGAACTGAACCAAATCCATCACTGATTTCACACCGAGCTCTGTGATTCGCTGCCAACACGTCACGGACAGCAAAGAAACACAGATGAACTCGCTCCAAACCACACTGACTATTCACTGGATCTGCAGTTGATTTGGTTTCACTGTGAGCCTTTGGGAGAAAGGCAGCTTCATATAAAAGTAATGAGCCATCAAGCCAAAACATGCGTGTGCAACACAGTCTCAGCTGTCCATTAAAAGAAGCATTTTCTTAGTCATTTTGAGAGGTTCACTGCCTCCCTTCCCCACTGGACCTTTTTAACTTCACAGAAATAGAGGATTATTCCTGAAAGTGACCTATTTGGACAAGGAAAATTAGCTCGTTTCAGTCCCAGAGGTAGGGAGAGTACGTGTACATGTCTGCCCTGATCACGGTTCGGTAAAACTGTTGAACTTGAGAAAATTGTCACATCCTGCGCTCTGAGCGAGGGCTTCAGTCTGTCAACTTATGTGCATGGAAATTATTTTTGGTCTTGTGGCATTTCTTTGTGTTTTGCAGGGGAGGGAGGACGAACACTAAGAGCAGCTACTGCAAACTGAAATCAAGCCTGATCAAAGAGGTGGTGGTGTTGGGTGACGGGATGAACTAGATGTAGTGCTCTGTCTACAAAAAAATGTCTGTGCTTCATTCACTGGCGGATTAGGGGAACTGAAGTTTTGGTGTGGTTGAGAGTTTTGTAACAACTGTACCAAGTGAAGGAATTCAGTAAAACAGAATGAGACTTACTGTCCTCCAAAGTCGATATAGAACCAGCGCTGCAGGAGTTCATAGGTCACCAGAGTCACACCAAACTGAGGCGAGGACCGAAACACTCGAGCTGTAGGAAGAGGTAGAGATGAGTTTATTCAAATTCATATAGACACTACTCCACACATGTATTTAACCAAGGGCTCAGGTTTGGGCGTAATCAAGTCAGAGGTTGTTTAACCAAACTTTTTTTTTTTTTTTTTTTTTTTTTAATGTGAACATTATTTCTTATATTATTATTAACTTAAATCAATCAAGCAAATAATAAATTATGATTAAATTAACAATAATGGTAGTATAACCATTTCCATGTGATGCCCAGCACTTGGCCCATTTCATATGGGATGACAAAACATTATTCTTTATCAAACCCCAGAAAATATAACATACACCTTAGAGTAAAACATATTCAAACCCAAAAGAAAAAAAGCATTAGGTACTTCTATAAACCTTAAATATACTTTCAAATAATATATATTTATATGAAGAATGTGAAAATGTGAACTGAACAGCAGAAGAGAGCAAAAAAGCCTGAAGTTTAACCTGATAAACGTTTTCTTTTCTTATCTAATTTAAATGTTTAGTCTGTAAACAGTCGCCTCAGTCTTAAGCAATCATTCAGATTTACAAAATAAAGTTTTGTTTTTGTCTTACTAAACAGAATGTTGCCAAGTTCCCAGTAAAAACATCACAGCACTTAGAACAAATTAGCTCCCCTCTTCCACACTGACAAACTGTCCAATCTAAAGTCTGTTCAGATTCCTGTGTAATAAATGTCCCATATTCAAATTACATTATAATATGTTGGAAATATGTTAAAGCAAAGAGCACAGCCCTTTGCTGCTTTATCTGTTCAATTCTAGCATCTTTTTATGAGAATATTATGCATAAATAAAAAAACAGATTAAATCCTTTTATCCCCACAAAAACGAGGAGGTGATGCAAGTACTTTTTACTGCCCTTTTCCTTTTCCCAGGTTGCACCTCCGCCAGTACGGTAGGTCAACCTGTATGTAGCACGAGAGGCGAAAACCAGGCCAAAAAAATGCTGTAAAGCTGTCGCTGCTGCTTGTTAAGTGAATTTTCGAGAGTGTGGGGTAATAACTGAAGGCCACTCACATGAGCATATCTACGTTTCTATCCAGCTTTATGAGCTTCTCTCATCTCGTTTATGGCGGCTGGACCGAAAAGCTCAAGAGAGATTTTTGTAAGAACCTCAAACTTTAACTGTGGCGGTGTGGGTGTTGGAAAATAGGAATTTGAAATTATATTCACTACAGCTCTTTTTTTATGTTATTAGATGTTTTACTTCATGAATATACCTCCAGCTCCTTTCCAGAAAGCGCGGGGCCCCTCTTCTCTGAGGATCTTCCAGAAGCAGTCCACCAGGCCACTGTAGGTGGTCTGACCGGCGCGTGCCGCCACCTGTAGCCTGGTCTTGATCACGTCTGCTGGGGTCACCAGAGAGGCCGCTGGCATGCCTGGACAGAAAAATCCAAGAGCTGTTTAGTTTTGTGTGATGTTGGATGTGTTTGATTCTAAATAGAGCACATTTTTTTAAATCAGCCCCAAACACATGAGCTGATTTGTAGAAGCGGCCATCAGCGATTGACTGAAATCTTGCATATCATCCTAACTGCATCTGATAGAGTGGTTTTAGCACCCTTTGTTCCCTCTTTAAAACACGTCATCTTGGATCTTGGCCATCTTGCAGCAAGTCTGGAGCATACATACACTATACACAAGTAGGGGCCAGTTCCTATCACTTCGCCATCGACCAATCCATACCACCAGCGAGGCCATTATTTAATCTCTACCTTTTTTCTTCCTTTCCTCTTTCTCCCACTTTTCTTACAGCCGTTTGAAAGGGGCCAGACAATGGACGGTAATGACAGCAATGCACACTGTGCCCCGTGTGCCGCTGAAAGTGACTGGCTGACTGAAGGGAGTGACTGCAAAGTCCCCACTCCAGCCACTTCAACCATGAATGGGCTCAATCATTGATGGCTCGGTCATTACCATCAACTGCCCTCTTGACGATTTAGTCTGACTTCTTGGTTTTTGTAACGGCCAAACGAGCTATTCAGCAAGCCTGATCAACTCAGCATTAGGTAGCAGACTAGCAACTGGTGGAGACTGACCACCTGCACTGAACCGAGGAGAGGAGGTGAGAGGAGAGGAGAGAGAAGAGGAGAGGAGAGAGGAAAGGAGCAAAGAGGTCTGAAGTAGAGCTAATGTAGAAACTCTGACGCTGCAAATGCAAATATTAAAAATTGCAGATTTGAACTGTAGAATAACTGACAGCAGTGGTACATCATATGATACCAATTAAACAGTCTTTTTGAAGGACATTGTGTTCATACTATATCCTCAAATATCAATCATTTAACATTTCTGTGAAGTCTTAAAAGTCTGAGATAAATATAAAGTAAGACTATAGGGCTAAGAGTGTTATTGTCATGCTTTACAACACCCTCTATCCTTAACCCTTGGAAAAAGTGGAAGAAACCTCAGGAACAGCAACAGAGGAGGGATTCCTTCTCGAGTTCAGACAAAGATATTGTTTGTACAGAAATAGATCTAAATAACAAAATTACAATATGGAAAATCAGGATGACAATATTACTACAGCCAAACAAATATTATTGTCCAAAAAATGCCCATCACAATTTCCCACAGGTCACAGTGTCTTCAAACATTTTCAGAAACCTGTCTGAACATTAAACATATGCCGTTAAAGCTGCTCTGTGCAGTTTTTGTACACAAAAACAAACATGATGTTTAGATTCAGTATTTCTCACCAGACATTGTGTTTTATCCTTGAGAGCTTAACAAAAGTGCTGAAGTTCCTCCCTTATAAAACATTTGCAGCCCGTTTTAAAAAAATATTTAAAATCATGCATTGTTTACACCCACGTTTGGTTGTTAGAAGTCTTCTTCTTCCTTGCCTTTTGTTGGTGCATTGCTGAGCTTGTTGCCGCGTTCCAACACAAACTGTGGATCAGTGGAACAGCTTAATGTAAACCGAGCCACTGCATGCTCGTGCATGCGCCTGTATGTCGTGCATGTGCATCCTAGCTCATAAAAACATTGTTCCATAGCGCTACTATTAGTGGTCAAAAAGTCCACAGGGTACCTTTAACACTGACAGAAAATAGAGAAGAGCAGAAATTACTCACATTTAAGAAGCTAAAAGCAGCAAATGTTTGGCATTTTTGCTTGGAAAGTGACTCAAACGATTAAATAATGATCATAATAGTTGCAGATTAATTTTCTGTCAGTTGACTTATCTATAAATCGACTGTTTCACCTCTACATGACTAGAATAAAAATATTACCATACCCTGTCATGGACAAAAATTTGACTCATTCTCATTAATATTCATTCATGGCCCATTCTTGGACAGTAGTTGTCAGGATGTTCCTTACACCCCACAGCTAATAAGACCAAAAACTTTTTCTCACATACAGCTAATGTCAGTCAGAGATGGCCAACACTATGTTCTTCATAGAGCAGACTAATGCCTGGCTAAATAATGCTGCACAAACTGAGCGTGTAATTCAATTTCCTGTGCTGACTGTAAAACACTAATTGCCAGAATGCTGCAACCGCTGATAAATATATGTGAAAGCGGGATGATAAATGTGTCGACGTAACGAAAAAAATAAAGAAATCATGAGGCTCGTTTCAGCTCAGAGTCTGTGGGCCGTGGCTGCCAGTCTTGTGGTGAGAAACCAGAGTAAAAATGGAGGAGTGAGGCTGGATTTATGATTTTTCCGTGTTGTGCCGTGTCTCTGCGTCAAGAAGAGAGTGCTGCTGACACATCTCTGAGGATTCAAAACAAATATTAAGTCTTTTATGCAAATGCTCTAAAGCTTTTTAACTTGGCAGGAGAGTGCTGGGCTGTTATTAGTGTTTTCTTTAGAATAAATCCAATATCAAAAGTTGAATAGATCATATTTTCAGGGAGACGATAAAGTTAAGTCATCAGTGGATGTTTTGGTCCTTCTGGTCTCTTTGCTCACTTCTGTGGCCACGCTAATGCATATACAGGACTGCACGCATTCCTGCAGCGTGAACATGTATAAAGTATGCACAAGCATGTTTGTGCAACAGTGTGTGCTTCCCTGTATGCATGTGTATGTGCATGTACATTATATTAGGATTGGAAAGCCTCCTTGGCGGCCTGGTTGGCAGGCATGTGAGGCGCTTCCCTGCAGCAGAGCTCCAAAACCCCAGTCCCCAATCACTGAGCAGCGCTCTAATTAGCAGCTACCGCCATGGAGCCTGTGGTTGGAGGCTGCCTGGTTTCCAAACTCTGAGCTCTGCTACTGTTACTGCCGGCTCGTGAAGGTCTGAGGAGAAAGCAGAGTGAGATCTGCTCGCACACTTTGTTCAAAACTGGACTTGTGCTAGGATTTTAATTCATAAACTTAAACTTAAACACACTGGGTCAGGAACTGAAGCTGACTTTTCTGGCTCACTGAGGACAGTCAGATGTTTTACAGAATACTGTATTTTCATGTGAAAGTCACAGGCATACTCTACAACACAACATGGGATTATATAGTCTGTCAACAATTACAATAATGTAATTGTAATTTATTTAAAGAAGGAAAATGCAGCCTTTAACAGGTCTGATTACACATTTTATATTTTGTCATATCTCTATTCATGTGGATGCACAAATCTCACTTTTTCTCTCCTTAATCTGATACTGATTAACAAGCAATATTCTCTTTTCCCCAAATCTAAAATCTGTTTTCAACACTGCGCAGACATAATTTTTTGGAAACCTAACATGAGGCCAGGGATTGCTGTGCTGCTAAAAACTGAGGGAGTTAATGAATGTAACTGACATTGACAAAATTATTGTATTTCATTTGGATCAGTCACATCTGGACAATACCTGATCCATGTAACGGTCAGTAACAGCCAGATACTGATCAAACAGGTGCAATATTTCCTCAACAGAGGACTGATCCCAGAATGAGATAATTTGGTCTAAATCTGACAAATCCATAAATACTTTGTAATTCATGCAGCACAAATGGCACACATAGACGCTTTTGATTTTGACTGTGTTTATGGATAGCGTGGGTAACTTTCCCTGTCCCTTGTCTGCTCAAGTTTTAAGGCAGTAAGGATGGTGTGGTGAGAGGTACTTTACCTGCCAGAGCTCCAGCAAACAGCATCTTGGCTGGCCCTATCCTCCCATCCTCCTCAGTGAGGTAAGCCTTGATGTGAGCATAGCAGGGGAAGTAGATGGCTGAGAAGGGGATGTCCCGCAGAAAACAAGCCTTGGATCCCTGAAGAAAGAGAGTTAGAGGAGGAGAAAGAGGTATTTTAGGTCATAATACTGGGTTTAGAGTTAAACTCTCAGAGAGAGAAAACAGAGACAAGGATAAACAGAAAGGGGAGCAGAGAAAGAGTGATGGGGCTCAGGGGATTCAAACCTTGACTTCTGGCTCTGGGCGTTGAAGATGGATTATGGGTTTTTTTTCTAACCACAATATGAAACATCAACTGTCTGTTCACAAAGCAGATATTCAAGCGTCAACCGAAGTCACCACCAATGAAACTACCTCCAAAAGACTCCTGGATCTCTTTTGGCAGAATGAAATATTGACCACATCATGCCAGAATAATCATGTCTCTGCATATTCAAACAATCTGTGTCCTCAGTAGCAGGTGAGGGAGGCAGCTCCAAAGCAAAGCTGACAAACAAAAAAAGAGTGGGAAGACAGACTGGCTGACGAAGATGGCTCCTTGTCTGCCACTGTAAACAACACTATATCATCAAGCCTATTGAGTTTCCTGCTGTATTTCAAGCCTGTTGGCACGTTGCCACCGTCTTGATACAGCAACTACAGTCAACAGAAGGCGTTTAAAGAGCCGGGCAGGGTCTCCCTGTTTTGGACAGGCTTCATTTAACTCCTATGGGATAATCCTTTAGTTCCTCCACACACACACACACACACACACACACACACACACACACACACACACACACACACACACAGAATTGGCAGATACCTGGGCTATCTCTTTCCCTCTCTTTCCTCTGGCACTTCTTGTCTGCCTGTCCCTCCTGTTCGCTGACTGGGGCCCGAGCGGCTGCTGAAAGCTGGGAGATTCTATCAAGGCAGGACAGACAAGCAGCGTCACAGGGACTGGGACTGGAAGCCTTAATATCAGGGTAATGGTGTTGAGTTGGGTAATGCACTTGCAGAGCGGCAGCTTAGCGAGAGTGCATCTATTGAGTCCTTTTACACCAAGATGAAATGCAATTCAGAAGAGGCAAAATGCCTCTGATGTACTTCTGCACATAAGTAAACTTATATGACTACATATATTTTAAACATCAGCTGGATCCATATTCCTACAATGACAGCTTTCCCCCTGTGATGAAGGGTGGCGCTAGTGCGTTAGCCACCCTACCAACCAGTAGCTCCACCAGTGGAGGGTGAGCGTCAGGATAATTACCCTGACAAAGGCAGCTCTGTGCCTGGGTGCAGCCCCTCCGGAGCCAGCCCGTCTGGGGCTTGCAGGCTGAAGCTCGTCTCGTCCCCACCTCCCCTCCTCCACCACCACCACCACCAACACCAACACCACTACTGCTTTCTCAATGCACTTTGTCTCCTCTCGATGCATGGACCAGGAGATGAATGCAATGAAGTGTCTGCATGAGCATGCACGCACTGATACACACTCTTTTGGACAATAGTTACATGGACACACACTCCAACAAAGTCATAAATTCAGTGCACAAGCACACAAATACAGGAACAGGTAGGCAGGTAGACAGAGACAAGAGGAGGCCCCACGTTCCTTTACAGCCTTGTTAACATAAGCAAAAGGTTTACATGGAATTTGTCTGTGCTGACCGGTGGTCACGTCAGCAGACACAGGGAAAAACCACACAGATACATGAGATAAGGGTCCAGTGTAGTAAATAATGAGCAAACTGTCAAAATTTAAGTCCTGTCTGAGGAAGGCTTGATCTTCACTGAGAAACTCTTTACTACCATTGTCTTACTTAACTAAAATCAGGCAAATTAATCCAACCCCAGGTATGAGATTGACATTTTCACAGTTGATTGTGTTTACAGTCGAAGCAGAATCTCTCCTGCCAAGCTCCATTAGGATTTATTTATGTAATTTAATTACACATGCTCTGTTTCACCCTGAGGGCTAATGTCCCTGTCTAGCCAGTTAAGCTGCTAATGTTAGCGGTAGCCACAGCTTGTTCACTGATTCCTACAGCTCTTCTGTAGTGGTGCCATTGCAAAAAAAAAAATTAAATAAATTTTAAAAAAACACTGTAGCTGTGCACCTCACTGGCACAAACCCACTGATGTTAGGAGTCATAATATTTATAGTGGAGATTATAATGAAAATACAGGAAATATTCTTTAAAACACACCAACAATACAATATTGCTATATTAGCCCCTAATATGGCACTGTAATCTTTCATGCTTTACAATGCGTTGGTGCATAATATCACACAACCCTAATATGTTCAAACAGAGCACTGTAATTTTTAGCCCCTGTGCCATTGAAAAATACCAATTATGGCAATTAAGGTTAAATACAGCTTTTAACATAAATTGTGCCTTTTCTTGTTCTTGAACAGAGGACCACACAGAATTGTTGATTTAAATGATAGCTGATGTGGGGTAAGGTAATATGTATAATTGTACAATAGTTAATAGAAAAATCACGTATGATTGAGTCATAACCGTGATGAGAAATAATGGATTGTTGTGGAGTTGTGAGGCTGATGAAAATACAATAGAAGGGATACTGGACATCTGGCAATGATTTGCCAAATAATTTAACTTGAATTTAGTGTTACATAAAATATGGCTCTGGGCTTCTTCCAAGGGTGTACCTTCCATTTCAAGATAAATGTGATTTTCAATTTAAGAATTGGAAATCTCCTGAATACAGCTACAGTCTTCTCTCCAAGTGCTCTATCATTAAAGTAGTCAATGTCCAGTATCCTTTCACCGATATCATACAGTGGTCTGATTTTTTAACTGCTTCAGAGGCATGACTTGATTGTTTCAAAGTGAACATTTTAAACAGTGCGTCTCCCCCCATCTTTTCTGGGGCAGGAGCGAATGAGCTTCATGCTCACAAATCAGATGAGACAGACAAATGAAAAAGTGGGTTTGTGTGTGTTGACTGACATGAAACCAACAGGCTGCTGCTTTATCACAACACTCATCAATTGAAACCAATGTACTTTAAATCCTTTCTAATAACCCATCAGAGTATTTTATATTATAAAATCCCCGGGTGTCCACCTAATCTGATGCAAGGATTTAATTAGTCTGCAATTGTAATATTTAACACTGGGAAAAAACACACACATCGGGCTTGGACACCATTAGCACCAGTTCAAGCTTGCACATAGCAAGGCCATTATTTCCAATGGGGAGAGTAATGGGGAGAGTGCTCTCCCAGGCAGCGGCATGAACCATAACAGCACACACTACAGTGATTTCCTTCTAGGTAAGTGGCCAAAGTTCACCTAAATTGAACACTAACCTCAACAATGGGCGTCCATTGGGATACTGGAATTGGTGGGAGGCAAGTGTCATGACAGTGACCATTTTAATAACATTTTTGGGCACTTCCTGCCTTTATAAGATTTTAAGTCACTGACAGTAGACAGATGACAGGAAATGAGGGTAGAGACATGCGACATGGTCCCCAGTTAGGAACATGGAGTCCCTAGTTCAGTGCCTTAATCCCTTGGCCACCACAGCAAACCAACAGTTATAATTTTACTGGGGAAAAAAATGTAGGAAAAGTACATTTGTGCATTCCCGCAGTTATATAACTCTACTCTCTGATCCTAAAAGGACCTGAGCAAAAAAAAAATCTCAAGCATGGCAGAGAAAATCAGACCGGACAAAGATATCATGATAGAAAATTAATTTTCTTTTTCTAACTTTTTCAAAAGAGAAGTTGGCTGATTCTCTCTCTAATTCTGCATTGGCTTATAAATATATATTTCTATATTGTGTATAAACAATGCATTTATATAACATTCACAAGTTCAAATTCTGTATTCTGTACAATCTGATGCAACAAGATCACACCACACTTGTTCCAATACAAAAGTTATGGTGCAATAAATGCATCAGACATGGGAACACACAGCCAGTGAATGTTAAAACATCAGCTATACATGAGCCTTCAGTGTCCAGTTGCAATGTGTGTGATTATATTTAAATGCACCTCTGACCTCAACATTGTTTCTCACCTTGTAAAGTCCGAAAAAGCCAAGATCCCTGATGACGGACAGGGCGCTGACCCTCGGCCCTGTGGTGATCTCTCCTGCCACCTGGAGACGAATCTTTACTATCTCCAGAGGGTTGGTGAAGATCACCTGGGAGCCGCCAGCCTGAAAGAACACAAAAACAAAAAGAAATCAATAGAGTAAACATCAAAGGAAGAGAAAAGGACTGGATACTGATGTTGTGATGTACTGCTGCAAATTGAATCCAATTTAAATTCCAGTTTTTTCTAAGATTATAGTGAGATTTAGCGTGGCTCACAAAAACCATTATGACACAATCAAGAGAAAAAAAAATGTTTCTGTTATCTGCTTGTACACAGTTGCAGCAAGTGATGTAACTTAACAATAGTGCTGCCTCAGCAACCAGCTGCAAAACAAACGTGAAGAGGAGGAAAGTACAGGAGAGTGCCGGGAAATCCATCTGCTGCAGTCGAGTCTGTCAGCTGTTCGTCTTCATCACACAGACCCTGCGGGGACTCTCTGACTTCTCTTTTTCTCCCTAACCTCTCACTTTGCACTCTTCTGCTAACCTGTACTTGTGAAGGGAGGGCAACAACACTGCAGCAAGTTCAGACTGGTTCCTCTGCCTTTCAGGTCGGCAGGGCTTTTAAGTGTAAGAGGTAGATGCTGTGGTGGAGCTGTGGCAAGACAAATGGTTAGCTGTATCTAGTCGGGGATGACGACAGGATTTTTGATGTTTACACTCTTTGAAGATTTTGATTTGGAAGGCGGACTTTTCCTGACTTAATGTAATTTAATCACTGTCCCTCTCTCTGTTAGTTTCGTTCTCTGACTTCCTCTCAAACTATCTCCCTCCTCTTCTCTAATATTGTCTCTTTCTCACTGCAGTTGCCCATGGTAACTGTGGCTACACGCAAAAGGGCGGCACATCGCAATTAGATAGCAATCGGTTGCCATGGCGCCATTTCTGTCTTAAATAGGCCTGGTCTGTTTGTTGTTGTTTCTCTCCTTTTCTCCCCCTCCTTCATTCGCTTCGTTATGAATGATGGATTGTTCTTGTCGCCTCTTGCCTTACGGGAAGGCATCAAGTGCCAATCTCCAACATGGGCAGTTCTTTTTGCTAAAAGTGCTAAGTGTTGCCATATATTGCCTAAGAGAAGAGAGGGAGGAGGGAGAGACAGAGATCATAATCGTCTCATTGAAGGTGTGTGCGGCCGCTTTTTTTTCCCAGCAGAGTGCAGTGGGCTACAGCCTCCCTTCCAGACCCAACGAGAAGCTGTGAATAGCAGGAGGGCTGCTGCTGCAAGGCCACTACATCTCACAGCTAACTCTTTATGACTTGTTTTATGGAAATAACCTAGTTGATTACATGCTGGCTAATAGCGCAAGCATTAAGAGGCTATTGGCTCCAGCCCATGGCAGTGTTGGCTGCTTCAATTGGATTCTAATGAGACCGGAGATGGAGGGGATGGCGATGTTGTTTACTCAAGGAGGGTAAACAACAACATTGTTCAGCGAGATGAGCTGACAATTATACCTGACAACATGAGATAAAAGGAGTGACAGTGTGGAGCTTTTTTTTTTTTTACCATCACCATCCCACATTCCTATCAAATAATTCTGGAAAACCTTTGAACATCCAGGACAAAGAGGTAGATGATTAGAAAAGAAAAGAAAAATCAGACAAATAAACAGAAAGAGCTAATGAGAGAGAGAAAGATAGTGAGAGAAACAGAGAGAGCAGAAGTCAAAACAAGAGAAGTGAGGGAAGGTCGAGGTTGAGGCAGAGAGGTTGAGGGTTGTGATTATGGAGTGACAGCGTCGCCGGCTCTCTGATGATTCCCAGGTAATTACAAGGCAAGGTGATCCTTAGAAACCTGGGACATCAGCACCTTATGCACGCATCACAGCTCCTGGCTATGCGTGTGTGTGCTGCAAAGAGAGCTTAGTAAAGTTTGAGGACCCCCCTCTCCTCCCAGCACCACTCACTTCAGGCCATACAAGAGATTAGCACCAGCTAAACACATTACCCACCATCTATAAATAACAATCACACTTTCATTTGGACTTAACAGCCTCCGTGTGTGTGTGTGTGTGTGTGCGTGCGTATGTGTTAGATTCACCGATAATGTTTTCATAATTCCCGTCAGGCTTGAATAAGAAACCCATTACAAAGACTTAAACCAACCATGCAAACCTGTGATACATTTACAATGAAAATGAACAAAGTCTTACTGTATTTTGTCTTACCCCCACTCTTCCTCTCAGCAATGACCCAGTAAGCATTTTGTGTAACTTAAGTCCTGAAATGCAGGCCAGTAACTGCCAGATAAGCATCCAGCCAGCTCAGTCAACGGAGCATGCCATTCTTACCAAATAATCATTAGAAACTGGCAACCCGCACTGGAGCTTAATGGTGCTGAGCCACGGGTTTAGAGAGGGGAAAGAGGAGGGAGCAGGGGGAGGAGGAGGAGGTGAGAAGAAGAGTATATTTAAGAGGCCAGAGAAGAGAAGGAGGAGGTAAAAAGATAAGGAATAAGAAAAAAAACCAGGGAGAGTAGAGAACGGTGAGAGACAAAACGGCACATCAGAGGGGTCAAAGAAGTTGTGTTGAGATATGCTAAGTCTACAACACAGACTGTCATTAAACATTACTAGTCCCCTGTTCTTTCTCTCTTTCTTTTGCTTTATAGACTGTGGATCTGAGGCTGACACTGTGGTCCAAACCAACACTTTCACAGCTACCAAATGATATAAACAGATTTCATGTGCTGTGGCTGGAGCCTCTCTAAAACAGGGTTCAGGAGGGTTCGACTTCTATGTGTGAGTGTGTCACTGTGTGTGTGTGTGTGTGTGTGTGTGTGTGTGTGTGAGTGAGATAAAGTGGCAGGCAGAGTGCAGTGCCAGCACTAACACCGGGGCCTCAGCCAGGATGAAAGGAGCTGTCACGACAGCTCACGGAGGAAAAGAGGAAAAATCCATCCATCCACACTCCTCTCCACTACATTTATCCTCTGCCTCTGCCTCTGTTATGGTTCTGCTTCTGAATCCATATGGGTTGTATCAAAAAAAGGCAACCACTACTTTTCACACCCAGTACAGTGGAGAACACTTCTTCAGTATATTTGCTTTCCTAGAGTTACTGTACTGTTTTATTTCTGTCTCTTTCAAAAAACAAAATCGCCATCCAAAATTTAAATTACAGCAAATGTACCATGTTAAGACATTTCTTAAACGTATTCCCAGAACAAGTAAGGTCAATTGAATGTGCCTGAGTGGCGCTAAAGCCATAATGACTTGTGTATCCTGAAATACTTTGCTTTAGTGATCAGCATCAAAAGAGGGCTGAGTGAAAGACCTTCTTTCATTTGCTCAGCCTCGGAGGACAGACTGCATGTGTGCATGTGCGTGTGTGTGTGTGTGTGCGTGTGTGTGCGCGAGCCATACATAGTTTGTGGGTGGACTGTGACAGCTCACTGATCAAAACCTATGATGGGAGGGGAGCAGGTAACAGACTGGAGGGGGGTCTCAGGTAGCAGCTGCTGTCAATCTTCGTCTCCTCCCTGTAAGCATGTGTGTGTGTGTGTGTGTGTGTGTGTGTGTGTGTGTGTGTGTGTGTGTGTGTGAGTGTGTGTGTGTGTGTGTGTGTGTGCGCGCGCGTGCACCTATGTGCTCTTCTGTTTGTCATACATGCACACACTCTTGCGAGTGTGATGTACAGCATGTGCGTTTGCTCTTTCATGTGTGATCTCTACACTTTCCATCAACAAGCAGCGACTGCTGGCCTCCAAACAGGTCAGTGTCTGTCTGCTCAGCTGTCAGAGGGGCGGCACTCAGAAAACAGGTAAACATAGTTAAGAGATGTATGCTGCCTTAGTACTGTACACACTGTCTGTGTAGAGCACAGCATCTTTTCTGCACAGTGCACTTTGAAAAGCCACGATGATGAAGAGGGAAAGAGAGGCTCTCCATGTTTGGATCTTTAATCGAGAAAAAAAAAAAGTGGATACTGAAATATGTCATGTTGACTGTTTTTGAACCAAATACTTGCACACTGTTGAAAACATGCTGAATATATTGGGACATTTTCACAGTCTCACAGAACTCTGAGAATCTGAACAAGAAAACTGAGAGGAACTTTTATCTCAGTGAAGAGGTGTGATTGATAATTGTACGGTATGAACAGACACTGGCTGATCAAACCGATTCCCAGCACTGCTGAAGTAGTCATTCAGAATCCACATGAATGATGACATATAGTCTACAGTGTCTTATATCTGTTTTTCATTACATTTCTATACATTCGGTATATTCCTATCCCCACTGTTTCCGTGTGAAATAAAATCAGCCATTTATGTTGCATGGAAAGCAGTGGCTCTCAATAAACCAGTCCTTTTACTTTATTGTACTTTACAGTTAAACAGCTACAGTGATTCAGCTACGCAGTTTGTTGAGATTTCTGCTTGAGCTGCTGAAATGAGTTTGTTGTTTTTGCCCTTTTTGCAGTTCATGTCTTCTTACATGTACAGAACACAAACTGTGGTAGTGTGTTTTTTTATAGATCCTACATCTCATCACCAGACCACTTCCATACTGCTCTAGTCAACTCCTGAACAGTGGAGCTGGCAGCAGCTTTACTTTCCTTTTCAGCCAAGCTTTCTGCCGGATCACAGTCATGAAGTAAATATGTCAACACCATGAAATGACAATTTTTGATCACTTTCAAAAATCTGGCAGTATTATTATGAATTATGTGATATTGCACATCTGTATTTGATTGGACTGGTGGTTGATGTTACAATTATAGCTCTCAAATAGTTAGGATAACAGAAAATCTAAATGGCTTATTGCCGCTGTGGTCACTCTTTTGGAATTGTCTCTGAGAGGGACGTCTGCTTACATTTTCTTACACAGCGTCTTGGCTCAATGTTTAGATTGCTGTGTCTTTTGAGGCCTCAGGCTGAAAAAAGCTCCTTTATCCAACATCAAATGGTCCATTGGTTTAAATTCTGTCTAGGTTGTGAATAGGAATGGGTGATAAAATGATATTCATCACAATATCATTTCCCCCAATAGAAATAAAACAAAAAGTTGATAAATGCTCGATATAATTAATTTCCATGCTTATAAAAAATTAATAACAAACACTTTGCAGGAATAAGTTAGATTTTAGATGAGTTAGGTTAAATTTTATAATTTTTCAATTGCTTTGAATGTTCTCTCTTATAAAGCTGTCTCCCTCAGATTTTAGAAATGTTTTCTAGAAATGTTCCACTTGCAAGTGTTTACCAATGTAGAATAGTTTAAAACCACATTTAACCTTCTGGTTTTGACTGATATGAACATTTTTATCGTGATACCATTTTTGGTAGCCCTAATTGTGAATGAATGACTCAGCACAGGTCTCAGCTGAGGTCTCTTTACAAAATGTGACAGATGTTAACCGCTGACTTGAGACTTACACATCCACCAGCCAGGATCTCAGCAGGCAGAGGGACTGTGCCATCTTTCTGTCTGGTCTTTCCTCGCACAAAGTCATTCACCTGGAAACACAAAAGTTATAGTTTCATACAAAGCTAGCATTACAAAGCTGGTTCAGCATAGTATTTATATAGCATTTTCTGTAGAAAATCAAATGTTAATGCTACATTTCACTATTGACTTAACTTGGTTTGCACTGAAAGATGCTATTGATTTAAGTCACAAATGGAGATTATAACTGAGTGGTATTAACAAGCATTAACCATTAGATATGTTACAATGACAACAATACTGATGATGGTGCAAGCAAGTGTGTAGCTCAATGTTAAATGCTGGAAGGGTGCTCACTGTCTGGTCTTTATGGACATGTAACTATGTGACAGTGATGTAAGCATGTTACTTATGTTGTATCACAGAAGAACCTCATGGCTCTCTGTCTGTGTGAACGTGCATGTGTCTAACGCAGTGACTTACTGTAAGCTTTATGGCTTTCTCGGGCGCCACACCCAGTAGCTGTGGTACCAGACCTATCATTAGGAAATGGCGAGATGATTAGAAAAAAAGAGTGCTGTGGTACCCCTCCTCAAACACACACACACACACACACACACACACACACACACACACACACACACACACACACACACACACACACACACACACACACACACACCCCCCACACACACACACACACACACATATATACATATACCACATCCACACAGTGCACATGAACTGTGGCTTCCTGCTGCATGTGTCCGACCCTGTGAGATCCCCCAGACGCTAATGAAATCTATTGATGTGGAGTGCGGGGACATCAGAGTAGCAACAAAAGAGAGAGGAAGAAGGGGTAAAGAGAGGATGAAGAAAGAGAAACTGCTTCCCAGAATAGGAAAAAGGGCAGAGTATAAAACAAACCAACCAAAAGTTTACGCAGACCTCAATTACAACCCAGAGCTGGATAAAAATAAACAAAATAATCACAACAGAGCACAATGAAACTTGGCCCCCTACCCAGCCCCTAGGCAAGAAACACACTCATGCAAACACACACACACACTCCACTTCCTCAAAGTTACAGACACAGTTTATAGTCTACAATAGTTTGTGTGTAGCGAGGCCACACACACATAATCATATACTCAATTTGGAGCTTGGTGAAAGGACCAGACTGGACCTCATAAAAATGGAAAACCAAAATCATGTTTTAAATATTTTTTTTCTAACTGTTCACATACTTTCTTCAACACAAAATATCGTGAATACGCAGTAAGGGACTTAAATCGTCCCTATAAAAGAAAAAAAAAATGGAAAGATGCTGTTTTGTTTATGGGTGGAACATTCGCACACCATGTTCGCGCGACGTTCAGCATCGTACATCAAACAAAGGTAATTGTGCCAATTTTGCAGTGATGATTTTAAATTCCTCCATCTGCAAATTTCTCTAAAAATGAATGCACTTTCAACTTAGATTACATAACTACATTTTGGCTGTCAGGATACCTGTCTGGCTATCTATCTGGAGCCAGACCTGTCTGTCTCTGTGTCTGTGAAGCCATTCCACTCTTGATGGCCTTTGTGTTTCCCTCAGAAATTCAAGCATTCAAGTTTCCTCTCAGGAGCCCGGTGCTGTCAATCAAAATCATGGGATTTTGAAAAGGGCCCGCCACCGTTCCAGGGGACCATTTTTCAATCCTTCTCCAATCCTACCCCAACAATACCCACACAGACACACTAACCCCAGTGTCTGAAGACAGGGCAGGTAGTCATTAGGGATGTCATGCCCTGGTATGTGCGTACCTGCATGTCCAAGTAGTCGCCTGCATGTCCACGTGTGCATGTCCACATACTTGCGCATCTGCTCAGTGTCTGTGTATGTGTTTGTATGAGTGTGTAGGTCTAGACGTGCGACATCACCACGACGTGACACTGTCCTAAAGGTATGTGGCCTTGCGTGTGAAGTTCATTGTGCTGCTCTGAAAGTCCCCAGCCAGTCGGTAATCACTTCAAAGGAGACAGGTCAACAGAGAGGTGAAGTCCCCCCGCCCTCCCGTCCCCCATACACTTTTCTTCTCCTCTCATCTCCTCTTGCTTCTCTTCTCTTTTATTGTCCTTTACCACTCACCTCTTCTTTCTTTTCTATCATCTCAGATCCTTTTTGGTCAAAACCTTTTCTGTGGAGCTGTTTTCCTGAAAGCTGTGTGTACATACACATGAGGATGGCCGCTTAATTTTACTTTTGACTGAATAACATGTACTGTATGTTAAACCTACACTTGTACATTGCTCTCTAACATGACCATGTTGACACCACAATCATGGAAATACTGTTTGCAGTGTTTTTACATGCCAACAGTGACCGTATCATAAAGATCCCAGCATATTATAAGCAACAGCTTCTGCACAAGTGATGCGGGATAAAGGCATCTAAGACGTTATTGAGTGTACAGTTTACAATCATGATTGCAGGTCAAAACATTCATGCATACTGACCTCGGTAAAGCCCAAAGAAGCTCTCGTAGCGCACCACCTTCTTGAAGCAGTCGAAGCTGTTCTTGTACATGAGCTCTCCCACCAGGGAGCCGCTGCTCCTCTGGTTCTGCATGCGTGTCTTCACCAGATCAATGGGGTACACTGCTGTGGCACCCACAGCTAGAGAGAACAAAATAAAGCTTTTTTTAGATACTGACCATGTGTTATGAGTGTACTTTCTGTTTATTTCAACACACATTTTTCACTTAAGTAGTTTACTGTTATGGCCATGCCACCATTGCCTTCCTGTAGCATCCACATCCTACCCTTGTGCTTATCTTTGTGTTTACAATTGAAGACAGCAGCAATAGAAAAAACTACAAAACTATAAAAAAAAATAAGAATAGGTGGAGTGAAAAGTAGATGGGTATATGATATTTGATGACCTTAAGCTACTTTTTCTTTTGAAAATATCTTCACACAAGCTATTAGGACCCACGAACCTGCAGTGAACTATTAGGCAAAGTGCAGCAACAGTTTTACAACATACAATATATAATAGTTTTCACAGGGTTTACAGCACTTTGAATTATTCAGGATAATGGAGCCATGAATAGATTTGTTCTTGAATGCCATGTATAAGTGATTCAACAGAATTTGTCACAATTGTCCTGTAGTTGAAAGTTTTTTCCTTGGCACAAAAGAAATTCACAAGTAATCCAGGCCCATCATAAGAGTCACACACAGATACTTGCCATGGGAGAAAAACATTTGCTTGACTTTTGAATTATAACGTCTTCACATAAATTATTTTGGAGGTTAAATATGATGCTGAAAGCAGGCAGAAGAGGTAGCCTTATAAAGCAGTTAGTGGTCGTCGATGATAAAATCTCACAAACATGCAAAGAAAATTAAATTCACCTTCACTATATTGGGGTGAAAAACTAAAACTACTGGCATTGATACCACTCAAGATACCATTTGGTGCTCTTGTAATTAGAAGAGGTAGAGGAGGAGGAGGAGGAGGAAGTGGAAGTCTGTGGGGGTAATGTTAAGAAAAATGTCAAAGTGTTTTGAGTTCAGTGTCTTCGGCCTGTCAGACGGACACAAACAAAAAGAACCGACCCAAGGCGACAGACTTAATTAGAGAGAGGCCGAGAGAGAAGAAGGGATGGCGGACCTGTACCTCCTTATTAAGCTGTCTCCCTTGGGATAGAAGGAGGAGGAGAAGGGAGGAATGAAGGGAGGAGGAGAAGAAAAACAGTGGGGAGTCTGGAGCCAAACACAAGGCCTAGGCACCACCCTTCACCCACCCCCACCTTCATCCTCCCTCTTGTGATCACTCATACAGGTACAAAAGAATCCACACAAGAGGGTTTTCCCATGGAACGCAGAGAGCGAGAGACAGGACAGAGTGAGACAGAGGGATGGTCGAGAGAGGAAAAGAGACAGAGGGAGAGAAGGAGAAACAAGAAGGAGAGGGAGAACTTCTCTTTAAGCAGGGCAGCAACCATTGCTCTTGTTAGCAAGGGAAAGGGCAATAGAGGGGCCATTGTCCTCTCTCTCTCTCACCCTTTTCTTATGAGGCCAGTGGAGGGCAGGGGCAGGTAGGCAGGCAAGCAGGTAAGGTGGGTGGGTGGGTGGGTGGTGGGTTTAAGGTATGCAGGGAGCCAATGGGGCGTGTCTCTTACCCCCTGCCACTGAGCCAAGGGTGAACCTGTAGACCGACTCTGCCACCTGGACGAGGATGGGGCGGGCGCCGTCACTGCCCAACTGCTGCTCACAGTGGAACAAATTAAAACAGTCAGAGACATGACAGTAGACACAGTTTTCAGACATTTCTCTATAACACTCCAGATAAACACTTTTTCATAAAATGTTCATGCCAGACATCTAATTCCACCACCCTGCGAGATCGATTTCAGGTTGCTACATCAAGAATTTGTCACACAGGTTGTATAGTGTTTGACAGCAAGTCCCAATTTCACAATGGACATTGTTTTTAAGTATAATGGTCATTTAATAAAATTAAACAGCAAGAAATGAGAGTAAGTAAATGTTTTTAATTGATGAGTGCACAAATAAACACATAAAATCACAGAATACAGAAAGAAGTCTTTGTATGTAGTCCATCCATTAAGTGTTTGAATATGATTTAACTGTAATATAATATTAAGATAATAGTTCACTGCAGTTAATGATTATTTTCTACAACAGTTTGTGTAAATTATTTTTTGAGTGACTGATTAATTCATTATGAAATGTCCAAAAATGCTTTAAAAAAAAAAGCATTTTATCATCATCATTATTTCCCATATCTCAAGATGACATCTTCACAATGCCTCTCAAATTACAGAGTCATAGAAAGAGAAAATCTTCAATCTTCTCATTTAAGAATCTGGAACCAGACAATATTTTGGCACTTTCACTTAAAAAAATTAACAAATAATGACTTATCAAAATTACGAATATATTTTTTAATCAACTGAATGACAAATCATTTCAGAACTAGACAGAGTAACTGCTGAAAGCAACACAAAGTCCTGCACAAGGGATCAGGTGGTGAGTTAGGTTAGAGACCAAGAAGACTGCAGTATTTTCTAGGTTTTAAGACTGTTGTGTAAAACATGTGAAACTATTAACCACTAACATAACATCTACTGCTGTATCCCTGCGCTGACCTGATGAAGCAAGTAATATACATTTCTAATTGCTAAATAACATCAATCAGTTGTGTTTCCCTTTACATTTACCATACACTGATTTATTTCAATGATTATCTGTTGACATATTTATTTTCAGTGCTTAATTCTTTCTTTCTGCATTAGTATGGCACTCTCTGTGTAACTGAATCTTCTGAGTGTTAGTAGCCGGTATTAGCCACACAGTAACATTAGCCACACTCTCCTCTCCACCTCAGGTACCTGTTGCCTTGTCTGGTCTGCCCAGCCCTGGCCTCTCGACCCTGGGGAGAGGGGGTTGGAGTGTGGTAAGTATGTGTGTGTGCGTGTGTGTGTGCATGTGTGAGGGGGATGGGAGTTCCCTAGAACAGGTCCACCTGTCAGAGAGAACCCCCACCCCCACAATTCATCCTCAGAGATTGCTTTCTGCCCAAACGTCCCCTCTACACAAACTCCTCCACCTCTCCTATCCTCCTCAGCTCTGTCTGCCTGAGGATGGCAATACTAACTGTCACGATGTTTGAGGGAGAAAGAGAGGACAAGTTAACAGGACGTAAAGAGAGAAAGGCAGACCGGCAAACATGTAGAGAAATAAGAGAGAGGGAGAGGAAAAAGGAGAAGTAGATCAAAAAGGAAATGGAGAGAACAAGCGAAAGATGAGGCGAGAGAGTTCCAGCTAGCTGGCGGCCAGCCCCTGAGGCCGAACCACAAGGGCCTAAAGTGGCTCATTGTGGTGGGACTGGCGTCTGTGTAGTGCTGGGCCCCTTTGCTTGCTCCCCTTTGGCCCCAGCCTGCTCCAATATGGCCTGGCCAAGCCTTCACTGTAGTGCTGGAACCCACCAGGCAACACAACTCTGACCAAACAGCCCATGAAAAAAAACACTCCTCTGCTCATCTGTCTGGATCTCCATACATCCTCCTTCCTCTTTTTGGTTACAAATTGCTCTTGTTAGCTGCTCTAAAGTCTTTTCACATCTATTATTTACAATTTGAAACATTTTTGGCTTTCATTAGGCAGTGAGGATGATTCTCCTTCTATTTATTTGCATGGATTTGTGAGTTTTGAGTGTATGTTTTTTTTAAGACATCAACCACATGTGAGGAAGAAGTCTAGTGGGGTTTTCTCTCAACAAAGTTCACGTCTGTATGGTGAAGTTACTTGGACACAACTTTGTCTGAACCTTTGTATGAACTATGAAAAATGAGCAGGGCTGATGAGTACTGGCTGACCGGCAGGATGGGGGCAGTCTTTCAACTTCTATGTAACTCCAAAATACTTCTCAATAAATTAATTGTATAATTCATGCCAAAATCCTAAATCAAACTGATGGTTTGGTTTTGGGATTAATTACCTGTGGAAGGAGATATCACTATCTGTAATTATAACTCTTCTGCACTGTGACATCTAGCCCTGGAGATTGTATCGAGATGGAAAAGAGCTGCCAATGTGGAAAAGGAAACCAAACACATCAACAGCTCTTCATATTCTGTACCTGTCGCTGGACCTCTGCCAAGTTATAGGGCAGGGCGCCTTCCTCCAGCGGAGCGATCTTCTCAATGTCCACTAAACCAACACGTCTGATGAAGAGAATGAGGAGAAAGAGAGGTTTCAAGTAACTTTCAACCGTTGTAAAAAACTCTCAAAGGATTATAATATTTCTTCCATACATCACCAAGTTCGTGACCTTTGCAAGCACAATCTGTCAGTGTGAAGTTACTCAGACTTTAAAGACAGTTTGCCATTGTCCCATGTGAAAATATTGTGGCATTCAAAAATCCAGACCTGCACTTGCCATGATTGAGTTAGACAACCGATCTACAGGAACTGATGACTCCAACTCTTTTATCCCTTCATCCAAGTATAACAAAGATATTTTACCTTTGGATAGAAAACTACTGCCTTTATGAGTCTTTCCACTGCATCTCTATGATGGTCCCAGATTTCCCAGGCTGAGGGAATGGGGAACGCCAATAACCCCCCCGACTCCTCTCCTCTGAATATTGGGGCTATTATCTCTCGCATCTCCAATCAAGGGGAGTGGAGAGGGCTATTAAAGTATCCCATTGCCCAGAAATAATAATCAGGTGGTGTCTCAGGCCGGGGTTAGAAATTATGAGTGCACTGGTCGGGCCGCGAGGCAGACGCAGAGGAAGTGAGGGAATGTGAGACATATACAGTTGTTTTGTGCCATGGATTACAGGAGCTGGAATTGCCCTTTTTTTTAAGATGAATGGGAGTTTGGATTGGGTCTCTGGCACTGATGTAGTCATGTCTGATTCTTTTGATCCATTGCAGAGAAGTTTGAGAAGGAAGTAAGTGCTCGTCTCTCTAAGTTATGGACCTCGAGGCTAAAGGTGCGCTGTGGGGGGGCAAGTGTGGGATAGACTTACTGCCTGAGTTGCTGAGGAAAAAAATTAAATGACTGAAGTTTGAATCCTTAGATGCCATCCCTCTATTACTGCCCTAACACACGTACAATTTTCTGAACTTATGTATTTGCCTGTGCCTCAGTGAAACATACAATGAATGTCTCTACCTGATCCACATTACTAATGATTATTTCCTCAGAGATCTTATTATCCACCCCGAGACTACATTTAACGCCAAAAAGTAGGTTACATCCAAAACACTGTCACATTATGAAAATTGAGCTATTTTTGTGTGTGTGCCTTTTTTTAATATTTTTTTGAGGCTTTAGAGATTTCTTTCCAGTGTGTGTTTGTGTGTGTGTATCTGTATTTGTGTCTGTCTTACCCACGGGGCTCTGACAGGTCTGCCAGCTGGAAGAGGATGTCAACTTCCATGGGTGTCACCTGGCCAAACCTCTGAGCTGCCACAATGAATTCCTCTACAAAAAAGAGAGGTTTTTATGATGAACACCACACCTTAAGATACAAACCCAACATTTACAGACATGCACATAGGTTCGAAAAATGGGAAACCCAATAAAACACAATTAAAACATCTTTTACCACTATCTTTCACTTTGACACTGCTTATCAGTGTCCTGGTCAAGGTGGCAGCAAACTAAGCACATGTTCTGTCAGTCCAGACATTTCACTCCTCTGCCACATCCTCCAGCTCAACCTGCTGTTTCCTGAGGTATCCACAGGCCAGATGAGATATATGTAACTCCTCTACTATTCTCTGGCTCTGGGAACCTCCACAGGAAGGCACACAGGGAGCATCATGATCTGATGCCACCTCAACCACCTCAGCTGGTTCTGAATTCCTTCTGATTTTCTAAGACACTAAATTAAAGCTGATGACCACAGGTGACTGTTGGAACAGACATTGACAAGTAAGTTGAGAGCTTTGCTTTCAGGCTTTCAGGAGTACAATGGTGCAATATCCACAAAACTGAGGACCAGTGTACCTTCACTAGCAAGCAAGTCCCCAACTTCATCTCCACAACTCTTTAACTTGAGAAATCAACTCTCTTTCAACTCCAACGGGACAATCCGCCCTTTTCCGACCTGAAGTTTGGAGGCACCAACAATGATCCTAACAGCTTCACAGCTGGCTGCAAACTGATCCAATGAAGGTCATGCCCTGATGAAGCCAACAGAACTACATCATCAGCAGACAGCAATGCAATTGTGATGTCCTAAACTGGATACTCTCAACTCTTTGGCTGTAGCCTTGGGATTATGTCCACATCAATTACAAACAGAATAGGTGACAAAGAACAGCCCTGGTGGATCCAAAAAACACAATGAAACATTCTCGACTTAATGCAGAGACAATCATACATGGACTAGATGACTTGGATTAACAGCTCAGGCAGCAGTATCTACACAACAGTCAATAGCGGGTCCACTGCTACACAACCATGACAGCATCTACACTGCTCCTCCTGAATCTAAGGCTGAGGTGGATGGACAATTAGATAATGAGCACTGGCTTGCTGGGTTGTACTGAATGTGACATTAGGCACTTTTTGCTCTTTTTAGTTGGCTGTGACCTGCAGTACCCATTGACAGGAGCTGTTTTAAATGTTGGTGCTTTATGGTGGACTGTTTTTCTTCAAGTTCTGTCAGTGACACATATTTCTCTCTGTAACATGGTTATAAGTTACAAGTGAGAAGTGTCAAAGCACTGCTGAATTCATCGTAAGAAAATAGAATAGAAAATATGGCCATGGAGAGTTATGGACTTCAGGAGTTCTTTGAGGCAGCTTTAGTATGCTGTAAATTGAAACCTGGTCTATTGTTGGTGGAATAAAGAACAGGTTGACTGTAGGCTGGCTTACAGTGGAGGAGTCAGCATTGTTTGACCTGCTTTATTCAAAGAGCAGCAGGCTGGGGTTGTGACAAAGTCGTCCTACACTGGAGCCATTCACCCTGCCGAGGCTCAGCTTACCCCTGAGGCATGCTCTCTTTCTCTCTCTCTCTCTCTCTCACACACACTCATATACACACATATCCATGGGTACATGCAGGTAATGCTCACAAGCATGTGAGAGAGCATACTTACACAGGACTAAACACACACACACAAACACACACACACACTCAGACATAGACAGAATTCTGTCTGGAGAGATCACAGATCACAATGCTGATAACCTGTCTACCTGTAGCCTGTAGTCACCACACACACACACACACACACACACACACACACACACACCTGACGACCTCTATACACATTTGTCTCTACTTGCCTCTCTGTCAAATGATTGGACCATTACTCTATTAAAATGATGAGCAGAGTTACATATAAATGCGTTGTCCACACACAGTTCCCTGATAGTATAAACTCAGTTAGCTGTTTATTAAGTATAGTTGAATATAACAGTCCTGCAATAAATCTTCCCCTGATGAAGGTTATAATGTTCAGTTTTTAGTGAAACTGTTTTAGAGAGGTTGATTCAACTTCATGGTCATTTTGGAGGCTGCAGTTTGTGGTGCTATTGAATAGTATTGTGTACAATGCTGTCACACTAAATATCGGCAATACCTTTCTGTTTAACACAATACTCTTTAACAGCACCACAAACTACATCCTCATACAGTTGAATCAAAACCTCTCTGGATTTATTACTGAACTTCTCTACTGGACTACATTCGTTTTACCTAGGTGTACCTAATAAATTGCCTAACGAGTGTGTTTGCTAAAGTCTCACCTTTTCGAACTGACAGGGGATGAAAAAAGACAAATGTGGAAAATGTAAAACTCAGTTTGGACATAGCTGTTCACATTTGCAGACTGACACTTGCCAAGTTAGACCATTTAAACAGCTAATTACTACAGAGTTATTAAAATTAAACTCATCCTCTCATCCTTTGTTAACAATTAGTGCTTTGTTGTTAATGAGTGCAAACTAATGGCGGTCTCTTCAGTGTATTATGATAATAATAATTGTTTTTATACAGCAATTTTTTTTTATGACAAAGTGCATTATACATGCGTTTTAAAAAAAGTGGTGAGAGCAAGGCAGGACAATAAACATACAGTAAAATATTAAAGGGACATCAAAAAACTAAATAAAATAAATAAAAGCAATTATATAAAAGTAATTAGAAAAAAAACACAGCCAGGCCTGTAGCTTTGTGAAGCTGTACATAAACACATCTGTGCTTTGAGAAAATGCTAACATTAGCATACTAACAGACTGATGTTTTATCATCACCATCTTAATTTAACCTGTTTATAGGAATAGCATTAAACTCAAGGCACAGTACAGCTGAGGTTGATGGGAGCATCATAGGCTTTGCAAGTATTTGATTGATGTTGAGTATGGACCAACTACCCAATACTGCTATTGGGTGAAAAATACTCATATAAAAATAGTAAATAGTCAAGAAACCCTATAGACAAAAATTTGCATTTCAGAACAATCACTGGTGTCCCCCCGAGGATCTTCAGAAGGGAATTGGCTCACAAATCAAACTGGCACTATTTAGTAAACATGCATCTACATTATTATGTGTTAACTTCATCAACATACACCTGATTTTAACCTGTTCACAAAAATGCACAGTCATGAGTTGCCTTGTGGTTGTATACTGCTGGCTCAATAAAGGTTTTGTACGCGTTAAGCGCTGCAACGGTTTCCCTGAGGCAAAACAGTGGCCTTGTTGCACATACGGAATCAATCAGGATTATTGCGCATGTGTGCATGCTTGGCTGTGTTAATGTATTTGAATGCTTGTGTGTATGTGAGAAATGTGAGGGAAGAGTGTGTTGCAAAATACACATACACTTGATAGGTGTGTACAGTATGTGTTTGTGGGCCAGCTGGTAGTACATGGATCTGAGCACTTGCAGTCCCCGAGGAGGCCTTAATGACTCAGGGAGTGGAGGGTGGATGGGTGGTGGCTGTGGAGGTCTGGCTGGCTATGGGCCACCACGGGTCGAGCCAAGCTCAGTCTTGGTGTACCCATGGTGGGAACAGCCTGGGGAGCACATGGGCTCTTGGTCTGGGTCGGTTATGGTCCACACCCCTGATAAGGCTTCAGATAGCATCATAAGGCTACACTAGTGGCCCTGGGCCATGTGGAGAGAGGTCAGAATGGTTTCTTAAACACGACCAGAGCAGGAGAGGGAGTCAGAAAGAAAGAGACAGAGAAAGGGAGAAAAACACAGAGAGCCAAATAGGCTCCTTGCCAAGTACTGAGGAAAAGAATGAGAGACAGCAAGTGGAGCAAGCGAGAGAGAGATAAGGATTTTAAGAAACCATGAGAGCAAGAGACGCATAGTGAACACACTGAATCCTGTTGGATCGATACATAACAAAACACCAAATTTCAGCTTCTTGTAGTTTTAAATATTTGTTCTGCAATCATTTAGATGATGAAGGGTCATAAGTGCTAAAGGTTCATTGATCTATGTGTTGTGATCTATGTGTCGCAACAGCCTCAAACGTAGGCATATCATTTTTGACAAATCAAACGCTTCTCATTATTGTCTGTTTTCTGAAAAACCAAAAATCTCTTTATCAACCTAAAACATCCCAGGACAAGTAAAGTGGTCCACAGATCAGTGCCAGGATGTCTATTAGACAAGACAGGCACCATCAGGGATTGTAGGTATGCAGCACGTGTGCTGGGTTGGATCCAACGTGCCCATTTAAATGCCACTGGGAAGGAAGAAAACCAAACAAAAACAAGTTTCCACCCTCCTTTTAACACACACACAGATGTAAATACATTATCTGCGACACACTGTCAATATTGCCTGTAGTCCAACATTAGTTTGTGCATGAGGGCACATATACATGGCATCCTCACAGCTGTTTTGTGAGTGTGTGTCCTGCATGCTGCCTATCTTCTTCACTACATGAGTACATGTTTATATACTCAAAAATGTGCATCTGCTTTTTGGCTGCCTGTGTTAATTTAAGTTTGTAGGTTTTTGTGATTATCTTCCTCCCTGGGTACCTTTGGTGACCTCCACATCTCTGCGGTGGCCAGCCAAGGTGCTGTAGATCTTTCTGATCAGCTCCATGTTGTTAAGCAGCGAGTTGAAGCCGTTGAAGTAGGAGAAGCTGACCTGATGGGAGGTGCTGCCACCCGCAACCTGGGCGAGGAAGAAGAGGGAGAATTAAAGAAGCAATAGAATAACCTACATACATAAATTAACACATTCACGTTCCAAATAGAATAAATGCTTAAGGGATGCATCTAGATATCATGATTATGGAGGAAAAACAAACTAAAATCACACGTCAAGAGGATATCTTGACAAACACCAGTGGTTAATCAGCAACGCTCCTCTCTACCATCGCTCCACAGGGAGAAGTAAACCTGTTTCAACTGCTACTTTTTCCATCACAAGACGAAGACTCTCAGGGAGTTTAATTAACTTTCTTTATGAGGTGGAGGAAGTGGTAAAAGAACAGAAAATAGAAAAAAAGGTAACAGATTAAAAATAGAGGCTGGGGCCTTCGAGGACATTCCAGACTGTCCACAAACTCTTTTATGAGAGCCAGGATCCCATCTTTATCAAACCAGATTCTCAAACTCTAACTGCTGCATGTTTAGTAATGTGTGTTTCAAGTACGTTCCCTGAATGCTGTTGCCTGTTTTGGGTAGTTAAGGCCAGACTATCAGATGAGCCTGAGGGCTTTGCTGTTCTCCGCTGAAAATTGAGAGCTTCCTTTCACTAGATGGCACTGTTTGCTTTACAGACACACGCAGGAAGATTGCTAGCTGCTTTCTGTGTGTGCAACATGGGAGAGAAGCTCTGGCTTGAGTGAAACTGCCCTAACAGAGAGACACTTTTGTATCTGTTCATATCTATGAGCCTATAGACATGGATCTTCCCACGATATCCAACACAGAGTCTTTCACAAAGGGGGAGAGGAGAACAATATTTGGGGGGAGAGAGTGTGGCGCTGATCATTTGCCATGTTTGGTGAGTGAATTAAAGGTTTTACTGTATGTGTTCTGCCATAATACCGCCTTTAATGTGTCTGCAGTGTTTATGGTATTTTTGATATATGTGTGTACTTGTGTGTGAGTGTGCATGAGTGTGTGTGAGAGAGTTTACTAACAGCACACCAAGACGTCTGGTCGGTGAGGTAAACACAGTGGAGAAAATGACAGAGTCTACAAGGTGTTTATGAAATGGGGCAAGACATGGACACAGACATAAGACACACACACGTGCAACAAAAACACTAACACAAAAAAAGACAAACATCTCTAGAGTTCAAAACAAATAGAGCACACATGCACAGCTGCTCGCACACAAACACACAGGCAAAGATGATGGACTGTAAAGCTCCAGTCCCCATCTATCTCTGTCTCTATCTCCCCATTCAGCTGGCCTGCTTGGCTTTGACACTGCCAGAGAGGTTAGACTTAATGACATGTTGGGAGAGAGACAGAGACACGGGGGAGGGAAGTATAGAAAGAGGGGCAGTTGAGAGAGAGGGAGAGAAAAAAAATGAAGGGAGGGAAGAAGAGAGAGGACAGATGAGAGGCGACAGACGAGGTAAAGAGGAAGAGGAAGACGCAAGATAGACAGCTGGAGGGAAAGCCATGGTGTTTGGTTGTGGGAGTGTGAGTAAGAAGTGAACACAGGGAATGACAAAAGACAAGAAAGACGACATGAGAAGGAGGGAAACAGTCCTGCCTTTACCTCTTTATGGTAATATTAGGTTGTTAGCTGGTTTTAGCAACCAAACCAGTGGCAAACATTGCTTATAAAGAGTGTATGTAGAGGTGCTCTTCATCAAACATGGTGCAAGATTTTTTCAAATATAAAGATACTTGTTGTATCACAACATTGCCAACAAGTGATGAATATAGATATACATTCACCTGTATCATGGCCAAGAACATTTGCAACTAAAGTGAAAAATTAAATGATTACAGTATTACAGTGTCCCACTTTATCAATTTGTACAACTTTTTTTAACATAAGATGACATAACATAAAACATAACATTTAACATAAAATATCGTAACTCCCAGGTGCACAGCTGCGGCCAAACTTGCTATTTTTAACCAGTCTGACTTTGGCTCTGTGGATGACAGTAAAACAAATGAGATGAGAACACCGCAGAGCCAAACAAAAAAACCCACCGCCACAAGGCATTCCTCCACAAAGGGCGTGAGCATGTGCGGCCGGATGGTGACCATGATGTCCCTGAAGTCCAGGGCTGAGATGGAGCCGCTGTGGGCTTGGTCACGCTGGATAAAAGCCTGTCGCGCATGTTCCAGCTGCATCTCCTGTGGAAGGGAGTGGAGAGAAGAAAAGAGGGGAGTCTAGGTGTTAAATCATACAGCAAATGCATACTATTGCACACATATGTGGGTCATACACCTCTTTAAGTTGCCTTCATGAATTAAAATCGACATATACTTACACACGTAAGCACAAAGGCATAAAAAACACAGCATTTGCTTTGATGGGCCCCCTGGTGCTGTCTCCCCCTTTCAGTTATGGGTAGCCAGAGTTTGGCCGGGCTTCAGCCTCGTCTCCTCTCCCTACAGCGGCTTGCCTACTGTGAGGCGTCACTTGGGCTTTTCACACCCTCCCCAAATCCCCATTAAACCCACTTGAGGGAGAAACATACAAACACACACACACACACAGACGTGCAGACACAGGAAAGACGGCTAATCACCCAACTGCTCACTTTGTCTCTCTTCTTGCGCACACATACACACAAAGGTCCACAGGGACAACGGCAGGCTGCGGTGGGGACAGATCCCACAAGGCCTTTGAAATTAGCAGCCATTATCGGTACCTGCAACCACAAGTCTACGGAGAGAGGCTGTAAACAAACCGCTGCCACCGAAGCTCTCTCTGTCTTACAACAAGACACTGAGTTACAGCAAAAGACAGGGTTATCCGAACAATACTAATCCACAAAGAGTCATTGTGTAATGCAGTCATAAGCATGAGGACAGTGAGCTGAGGCTAGTTGATTTGGCTGTTGAGTCACCTGCAGAGGTATTTAACTCAAAAAAACAACAAAAAAAATAACTTGAGGTTATTGTATTTTTATGGCAAGGCTTGTGACATAACAACAATAACAAAGGCCAAAATCAGCCAAATCAGCTTACTCACTTTTAAGTACATATCAGTGTAATAACTCGACTGAAACATCCATGCAACCAAAGAGTTTTTGAGAGCTTTTCTTAATGCTCTTTTGTCATTTCCAACATACATGTAGAGCTGAAACGATTAGCTGATCAGCAATAAATTGAACTGCAACAATTTTGATATTCGCTTAAACCTTAAATCATTTTTCAGGAAAAAAAAGACCAAATTCATTAGTTTGAGCTTCTCAAATCTTAGGATTTGTTGTTATTCCTTTGTTTTCATGATGGTTAACTTAATATCTTTGGGTTTTGGACTGTTCATTGTACAAAACAAGCAATCTAAATATTTCAGTTTGCCTGATGAGAAATTGTTATAAGTATTTTACAGACCAAAGGATAAACTGATTAATTGAGAATTAATAATAATAATAAACTCATTAATAACGAAATAATAGTTAGTTTCAGCCCTACATGCATGTAGTATAATAATATAAAATATTTCTCTATTAAAAAAGCACCATCGAGCTTTATTTAGTTAATTTATATATAAATAGAGAGATTATATTCAATGAGAATATATCAAAATTTTGTGCAAATGCAGAATCATGTCAGGGAACATTTTCTAAATGTTTTTTAAGAAAGTACTGGCTAGTAGTTTTAGTACAATAAGTTTTTTTCAGTTCAAAATAAATGATTATCAATTTATCCAAGAAGAATGGACATTATTTTTCGAGCCACATGTGAAGGACAAAAAGTACTGTAAGGGGACTGATTAAAATCTTGAACATGCATGGCATTATTCAATTGATTGTTTCAGATGTTATTGTTATAAATGGAACTCAAAAAAGTGGTATTACCACAACACAAAACCCTATGAGACTATGACTTATTGTTGTGTTGAATTTGAGTGATATTTCACTGACAGCATAACTGATCGAACTCTAAATTCGCGGCGCCCAAGAGAAACGACTGGGGAAGAGTGACATTTACACAAAGCTGAATGGAGACCGGAGGGGAGTAAGAATAGACATTGCAACAAAAGAGCCAGATTTGCGAAAACAGCAAATGTAGCAGCCATGTGTCAGTATCACCTATGAGCACAGCAGGGGCTCTGGAGAGTGTATAACTGAGTGGAAGGCAAGGAAACTAAGAGAGATTGACACACGTAAACACTTCCAAAGTAAATAAGGTGAGATATTTTGGTGTCAGCATCCTGAGTGTCATGACTCACTTCTCCGGTCGGTTGTGAGTAGGTCAAAACACTTTGGTGAGAAATAAACTGGGAAGAGGAAAGGGAGGAGGGGAACTAAAATATCTAAAGTCAAAACAAAAAAGGAAAAGTGAAGAAGTGATTTGTTTTGCATCCATGACTGTGTGCATGTGCATAAATAAGGGTAAACATTTGTCTGTGTGTTTGTGTCCATCTGTAAATGTAGGAAAATAATTAGATCCCATTTCTTTGGACAAGTCAAAAGTCTGAAAACCCACACACCAACCACACAGATCAACAAAACAACTGTGGTCCTGGGGATGGAGCAGTTTGTAGTCTCAGCCTCTTAAAACCTTAACTTGTTGCAACTGTATGAGTGTTTCAGGGACATGGTTTTTATTTGGGAGGAGGCTGATGGAGGCAGGAGACAGAAAGCTGGGGGCTTAAGACAGCCAACAGGAGACTACTGAGGCATTTGCAGTCACTTTAATTGTCCTTGGATGAGAATGAAAACACATGACAAGACACCTCTGTTTGTTTTCAATGGCTGTGATTCTCTTCAAAACCTAAACAACAGATATGAGTGGAACAGGATTGTTTCTTTTCCAATCTCTGCTTCTCATCAGCACAGGGTGAAAGTTATTATAAGGAGAAGCTTAAGCACAACTGCCCATTTACATGTGTGCCACTGAGCCCTTTACGCAGTGATGTTAAGGGCTGCCCAATGATTCTTGGGAGAGTCAAACATATAATTGGGGCTTTTAAAATCTGAGCAATGCCAACAATTCACTTTTTTTGAGTGCTTAGGAAAGAAGTGGGACATGTGTTGCCCCCTCCATGTAATTCAGGCCTTTTACTTGCCAGTATTTATAATATGGGCAAAAAATGTGCCACTATGTGCCACTTCTCTGGACATCGGTAACACCATTGCCAGAGACAACACCACGATGACAGTGCAAGCTGAGCCTTGGCCAGCGTCCACGCGTGAGACGAGAAAAATGCATGTAATTGGTGAGAATCTCTGGCTTCCATCAAGACAGTAATTGGCCAGAGAGAGCCCTTGTGAGAAATATGCGGTGCAAACGTTTTCCCCGATAATCCCATCTTGTGAGCATCTGGCAGTGGTGTGGTTACAATGGCAGAAAAACACAATAAACACATGTATATATGGCAGGAAGAGGAGGAAATAAAGGACAGGAACATTCCTGGGGGGGGAAAGTTGGGTGATAGAGAATTATATAAATAACTGAAAAATATTCAGAATATGGTGTGTGGGTTGGTGTTAACAACTCCCTGAGAACTTCTACAGCCACACAGTGCACTTTTCTTTAAGGTTGACATTTACAAATGCTTAGTCTGCTAACGAAGGTATCACAACATCACTGGGTAATAGTGCAATCATTAAGTATGTAGTAATTGTGCAGGTTTAAATTCTGCTTCAGGAAATGTTGTTGTGTCTATCCTAATTGCCCTGTCATCAATCATTGGAGTCGCAGATAACACACTATAGGAGTGAGCTGCCAATACCTGAATTTTACTTGTACCTAAGTACTATAATTGCAGCAAGTAATGCACCATCACAGTGCTATTATTGTGTCTTAATAATGTGACTTAAAACAGTAGACCTCTCAAGTTAAAATATTTGAAATATTCTTTTACAAATATCAGTAGACCAGCAAAGTGACGCGATAAAAGAGTGAAGGCAGGATGATATTTATAGCACATAACTAAAAATTCTCTGTTGAACATCCCTTACTCTTACCTACACAGAGAGGCATCCTATAATGATGTGAAATCCACTTTCTTCTGCCATTTATTAAGGCATGAATCAAAAGCTATGAGAAATGATCAAATACAGAGAGCATAAGCAGGAAATGTGCATTTCATAGTTGAGCAATGAGTGTGGCTGGCTGCTGGCCTGCTGCTGTGAGGAGCTGGAAACCACTGAGTGACTGACTGGGAGAGAACTGGGCATGATGTCAATGCAAAGTACAGCATCTACTGGCCGCAACGCCACACAGTTGCACTCATGCACACGCACGCGCACACACACGTGTGCGCGCGCACACACACACATACACACACAAACAAGCACAGACAAATACACAAACACTGACATAGACACAGTTGCACAAAGCTTTCATGCTACACATACGGTAAAGCAGATAAGTAAGATAAACACACATACATAGAACCACACATATTTTATAGGCACACACACTATATGTTCAAACACATGCACATACACAAGGACACACGTACACATAACAAAGTCCCAATATCCATGCGCTGCTGCCCACTGTGTGTAAGCCATCTGGTCTAAGTTAAGTGTAATATAAAAAGCTCATTCAAATACATGGTGAGTGTGGATGCAAACTTGGCACAGCTCTGGCCCGCTCTCCCACCTACTCTACCACCTCTCCCTGCTTAGGCCTGATTTAAGTCTAGACATCATATTGGAAAATGGCTCACACGCCACAAATACACTAGGAATATTCCAGCTATACTATTTATGGAGGTAGAACTGTGTCTCTACCTGCTTCAGAATAGGTGGAGTGGAGAAATGCTAGGTGTACGTCAGCTAATGGAAAACAAATGCAGAAAATGTTCAAAATACAGTACTTAACCTCAGTGTTTCATTAATGACTAATGGGGTCAATATGTGTTTGGGAGGGATAGAAACATGTGTCTTCATGTGCCCACATTTGTCTGGCCGAGCTTAGATAAGTATCTAAAAATACAGTTATGTGACAGGATCGTATGAACAGCCTATAAACAACATGTGAGGATAAGGCAATGTGTACAGGCACATAAACTGGTTGATACAGATTCATTGACTATCAATGATGTCAGACAGACAGACCAACCAACAAAAAAGGGCCAAAGAGAGAAATGCAGAAAGACAGAGAGGAAAAACAGAGACACAAAGAATGTATCTCTTTCGTGTCAGCAGGGTGGGAAAAAAAATGGTATGTCAGAGACAGGGAGAGCAGGTGATCAACACAAAACCTACCAAGAGAAACTGAGTGAATTCTCCGTAGCTGAGCTGCTTGTCCCTCTGTGTGCCAAAGTGCAGCCGTATAAACTCACTGTCCCAGTTGAAGGGGATGTGCTGGTGGATGGTGGTCTGCCTGAAGACCTGCTTCACATCCTCTGCAAAGGAGACAAAAAAAGAGACAAGCTTCTGCTTTCATAACGACTAAAACATAACAAGATGCAATGATTATACAGCAGTGGACCTGCATGTCTGGTATTCAGATTTGTTACCCAAGTAAAAGTACTAATTATTAGAACTGTGTAAAAATACTACATTATGACTAAATCTTCATAAGTATTATCAGCAAGTACGATTTATGTTATGTACACAAATATGATTGTTATACTGTTATATATATTACCTTACTGCATTATTGGTAGTCAATAAATTAATGTAGTAGTCGTGGTTACTGTTCAAGTTGGTCTGGCTGGAGCTAATTTTAACAGCATTATTTACTAAACTTATTTAAACTGTAAAAATGTGTCATATTGTAGAAGCTGATCAAATGTTTTGTATGTAAAATCTCAATTAGCAAAATAACTATAGCTGTCAATAAACATAGTGGGCATAAAGTAAAACGTTTCCCTCTGAAGTAGAGTTATACTGAACATAAACTGGAGGTACTCAAGTAAAGTACAAGCATACTGAAACTGTACGAAAGTACAGTACTTGAGTAAATGTACTTGATGACATTCCACCAATGATTTCCTTTCCAAAAATTAGCAAGCAATGAGGCAAAAGTAAAACAGTTTTGTTTAGGTTTTACAGATTACACCCCACTTCCAAAGCTAATTACTTTACATTAACCTTGTATAAGGCCTTCAACACCATTAAACACCTGCCTATATTCTCCTTTCTGTGCGTTCATGTTTTTATAACAAACAATTATCAAATTCTTCTTCCTGCTTAAGTTTTTAGTTTGCTCCAATTAAGACCTTAAATCTGTTGGTACAAAGTCTGGTGAGTCAGGTCTTGAAAAACTGCACGTGTTTCCTATCTTGTGGTTAACATTAGTAATTATTTGATTTTAGGAAAGAAAAAAAAAAAAAAAAAAAAAGTCTGTGATTATTTCTGTCAAAATGTCAACATCAATCTCCAGAACACAATTCCACTCTGATTGAGACTTAAGTTCCTCAACTCTAAATCAGTTTTGAATGACACATGGCAGAACTTGTTGAGCTGAGCTGTGTAGGCTCTGTATTCAGACGGAAAGCCTTTTCTTCTCACTTATGTTCCTCTGCCTGAACCCTCTAAGCCTCTACAGCCAGTGGAGTGGAGAGACACTGAACATGAGTCCTAAATTACAGCCTTACTAAAGAAACAAAAACAAACCAATAGAGTGACCTGTTTCTTATTACCAAACAAGCCGCGCTGAACGAGGGGAGAAAGGAAAGGAGGAAAGAAACAACTTTTTTATAAAGACAGACAGGGAGGGAAAGAGAGCGAGAGAAAGAGGTGATATTTACTTCAGCCTTACCTTCAGAGGGAAGACAGCTTATGCATTGTTTTTTTTACACTTTAATGAGGCAATAAATATACAGCCTTTAACTCTTTAAAGGAGAGGCAGCTCCAGAGCCTGCCGTTTATATTATCAGCTTTTATAGACCTGTCAACACTCAGTCGTCTTTCAGTGTTTTTTTTTTTTTCTTTTTTTGTCCTTCTGGCTGAGACACAACTGCATTTCATGTGCCATGTTACGTTGCAATTTTTATGAACTCAGCATTCCACCAAATTATGCATTTATTTTTTAAGTGCTAAAATTCAGAGCACTGCGCCGCCTGTACTTAACAGAAATTACTCAGGTTATTATCAAATTAAAATGGCTTTACAGAAAAATGAAATAAAAAGAAATCAGAGCACAGACATTTATTGCATGTGGGAACAAACAGGCCTTTAATGCAACATAAGCTGCAGCTATTAATGTTTTTAATAGGTAATAAAGAAGGGAGTTCTTTATTTGGTGCCATGGTGAAGTTCTTTAATCTAACAAATGGCAAAGAGAAAAAGAGAGTGAGAGCAAAAAAAAAAAAAAAAAAACATTACGAATTCTGTAATGTATCACAATAAAGCAACTTTGACAAGTCTATAATCTCAGTCACAAGTTATTTGCTTTTGGTGAAATGGTAGGCCGATGCAAGTGGCAGACACTGCAGTCGGTGTTTGTGCATGGCATGATGTGTGTTATGTTTTTCATGCAATTTTCCACTTGCATGTGAGTCTCATAACTCACAGGCATTGGGATATTCATTAACCTTTGGGAGACGCAGAAAAACAGCGGACCTTTTAATTGCCACCAAGACAACGTCACTCTAATTGATCCTTTTAAATATGAAAATTTACATATGTGCATATATAATCAGCAGCAATGATCTTGCACCCTGTCGACAGCAACAATTAAAATGAAATTCACTTACTCTTCCCTGTTTGCGAGCGGGATGTGTGCACTGCATTTCAAATCAAGCCTAATGTGCTAACGCCTCGCACACCTACAGAAGGCTGGCATTAGACTTGTTTAAATCAATTAGGCAAATGTGAAATAAGCAACGAGTACAAATGTCTTCCCTTTTCACCTCGGAGCTTCCAGGCATCAGAGTAATGGTGCCAATCAATGCACACACACACACACACACACACACACACACACATTGTGCTACCCACCCCCTCCTCCTTCTTCATCTCCATCCCGTAGTTGCCAGCAGCCCTCTCCACCTCCAAACCTAACCTTACCTTCTTTACAGACGAGGTACAGTATTTTTGTTTGTGGATACAACCATAAGAGAACAGATGAGTGGAGGTCAGACCCCCATGTAAACAAAAGAGGACTTTGTATGCAAACTTCTTCAGTGACACATTTAAGAGGAACAGTCACAGTGCTCTGTCTGGATTGGCTAAAAAATGTCTCTGTTAAATGTCAAATGCAAAGACACAGGTGTAGTGTTGAGACCTGAACTTTTATTTCATGTTTACATGACACCATTAGGAGTTTGGAGGAGGACTGCATACCGATTCGAATTTGTTAGCTGACCAGCACATATGTTAAACCGCAGGTTTACTTTCTCCATAACTTTGTTTTCATCAAGTAAGAACGTGCTTATCTCTGTAATGTTGTTTTTTTAATAATTCAAAAGAAGACAAGTGGTAAGATGATTTTTAAAAAGTGATTAAATAAAGACAAAGTAATAAGACCACAATATATGAAAAGACAGACAAGACATAATAAACACCATAACGGCAATATTTTAAAATGAGTGAGAAATGGGGGGGTTATTATTTTTCAAGGATCAGCATATGATTCCAGGTCTCTTGTGCAGCACATTACAGCAGCTGCTGTGTACATGCTAATGGTTCAGTGAGACACAAAGCACATCTGTGCAAACTTTACTACGGTATTATTTTGTCTAATCCTGTAAATCAGAGGCAGCGTTACTCACCAAAAGAGGTCACTCCATTGCCCGCTTTATCAAACAGCAGGAAGGCGACCATGAAGAGGGAGTCTGGGGCACACAGCACTGACTCAAAGGCTACAAACTCCTGGAAGGAGATCAACCTGAGAGAAGAGAGGAGGGTAGAGAGACAGAGAGCAGGTAGGTTTGTAAAAGACTGTAAGATGCTGTCATTTGAGTTGATTCATTACTACAGTATTTCAGGTTTCTTGTATAAATACTTCATAAGCTACATACGTAAGACACTGAGACTCTAATATTCATTAAGCCATACATAATAAAGACTTGACCTTAGTTACATGAATAAAATTAAATATTGAATTCAAAAAAACAAGTTATCTTAACACTGCATTAAACTAAAAACTAGTACACTAGTTTCAACCTATCAATCTGCGCTACAAGTAATTCAAGCTGCCTTTTATTCAGTAGTCTGTTCTTCCATATGTAATGTCATAAACTCATCGAGTGTGACAGCAAGAAAAGAAAACATTTTAAAAAGCTCAGTGTGTGTTCCCGGTCTGAGCTGGCAGCTGGTATGGAGAGGGCCAACTTTACACCAGCGAGGAAAAAAATTATTAAATAGGAAGTTTTATATTTTAGTGTGCCATTTTAAACAAGTAGGCAGGCAAGGCGGGAGTTGGGAGCCAGTTGAGGAAATATAATTCATTTCAATGAAATTGTAACACAATATGAGAGACGGCAAGATGGAAAAAATTTGAAATTGTGAACTTGATTTATCTGTATCAACACTGAAACTCAGGTTATGAGTCTTTTCTTTACAGCACTTCCTCTTTTTTGTGTTATATTATTATATCTTCTGGCTCTCCATAGTAACACATATGCCCACTAGCATCATCAACAAGAAAAAAATAAAAATAAACATAAACATTGCTATTGTGTGAACCCACTGAGAGCCCCCTTGGGAGAGTCCTGCTGTGGGGAACTGGACCACGCAGTCTTGCCTTTATTTCGGTCCTGGTTCACAGTTGCACACAAAGTCCATTATGAATTTCACAAATGGATCTGATAATTACAGGAGGGGTCAGTGCTAATGAGCCGTCCCCGAGCATCCATCTATTAAACCTATTTCAATTTCCAAGGGGGAGTGTAGAGAGTAAAGAGGAGGGGGGTGGAGGGGGTGCAATGATTACATTTTCCTGGTTGCTTTAATTAATTATGTTACTGATGAAATTTAGATGTTTGTTTGGAGATGGACTGTTTCAAGTTTGGGCGTAGGTGCTTATGTGCATCTTTATACTGCATGTACCTGTATGCAGAGGATATACTGTACAGATGAGACAGACTGAGAAGGAAAAGAGCTGTGCATTGACAAAAGTATTGGTTATCAAAATAATACCAAGAAAGGGGACCTATTCTGAAAATTGTTGAGTACCAGAGATACTTTAGATTACTGGCTTTTGAATCTAGTCTACAAGAATGTAATTTCTCCCTTCAAACATTCACGAGGAAAAAAAAAATGGTGAACACAAAAGCTGCTTTCAATACAAACTCAGAAATACATACTTGTATCATTCAAGACAACAGTGGATTAGAAAAGAAAAGATTTGTGTGTGTCGGAAAGAGCTCAACAGAAGAACCACGAGAAGTCAGGAGAGGGAGTAAAAGTGAGCAAACAGTTCTCCACTGCGGCAAATGAAATCAGCTGTCATTGTTTCAAAGGCAAGACTAATTTTTTTATCAACTAAGCAGGTAGTTCTTAAGAGCAGGGCCCTGCTGATGGCAAGTAGGTGGAAGGGGACACAAAAGCACACAGCTGTGACTGTGGATCCACTGCTAAAAACAAATCCAGTACCATTGTCGCTCATGCTGCTGGAATATTATCAAACTTTCCAATAATGATCATTCATGACAGATGTATAGTACACTCTGAACTTAAACCTCAGAGAGGTTAATAAATGAGTTTTAGCAGGTACAGGCTGCAATGCAAAGACTCATAGCACTAGTTTCCCAGGCAGAACTGAGGGAAAAAGTCAGATTTCTTTTTCTTTTTTCTTTTTTTATTCACACGCATCAATTTACATACACACTGGTCATCTTGTCTGTGTTTTCCCAGACGTGGATAATCAGCATATTAGTGTAACTGAGAGGGCTGTTGATCACTGAGGGATTGGGCCATGGTTTAGACCAAGGAGTCCAGACAAGATCCAGGGGGCATCTCCATAACACGCACTAGAAACATTCCACGTACTCATAAGCATTTACACACAGCTCTGTAGCCGGGGATGAAGCTTATGATGGTTGATTAGCAGCGCCATGACGGCTGCGAAATGATTACCACGAGACGGGGAAGCCATCGTTTTTGCTATGCAGACCCAACCCCAACGAGACACTCAATAATCAAATAAACCGACAGCATCTCCCAACCATCAAGTGCTATGGCATGTGTCCAGGGCTGCCCGATCCATGTACTATGCAGCCTGGGATGAACTTTGGAGACAAGGCTAATGTGATACTGTGGCATGGCATCTCCTCAGCGAACTGTGTACTTACTTTACTCCACAGGACTTTGTTAAATCTTTAAACAGGCACAGACATATCTGTGACATGTATCGGACGGGAGATGTAACACACAAGACATAAACAAAGACTGTATTCTTGCATGTGCTTCTATAGATGACAGCTGAATGATGCTTCTGTTAAGATGCAAATACAATGCGATTTAAAGTGTCTGTGCTGCATAAAAACTCCACCCTGCATTCCATATATTTTTGTTTGTTTTTATATTATCTTCACCACCCGGCTTTTATCTCTGTCTCTTCTCAGCAGGCATCTAAATACTCTCCTCTGAACCGAATGCCAGGCTTGGAAACATTGTTTACAAGTAACATAAAAGCATGGTGTTGGTTCGGCCTGGCTGATAGAAAGACAGCTCTGCTTCTTTGATAGTAGTGGGAGAGAGGGGCCTGGAGGGGCTTCAATAATCCCCTGTCCCTGGCATCTTGGCATTGTTACTGACAGCCTTCCACCCACCCAGAGCATGCTTGCACACAGACATATGCACACAGACACATCCCAGAATCACACATACACACACACCCAGGTGAGTGCTAGCTGCCAGGATCTTTTCGGTTTATAAGAGTGGACACCCACCAGTCCAAGGCCAGAATGCCCACAGCAGCTGGCAGACTGCTATTTTCCCAGCACGCTCCCTTAACAAAGTTTTTTTTTTTTTTTTGGAAACCTACAAGAGTCTATGGGGAAAATGTCTTTTCTTCACACTTGAACAGATGCCTCTATCAAAATATCAGAGGGAAGAAGGAATAGAGAAGCAGAACGGTAGGGAGTCTAAAGGAGCCAAAAGGAGATGTAGGGAGCTTGGAGTGCATTATGGTATGTGAGAGTGTAATGAAAAGTCATGATGAAGGAGAAAGCATGTAAATAAAGGCAAAAGAGAGGACATAAATAAGTTGAGTGAAAGAGGAAAATCTTTAAACCATCTTGCAGTTCTGAATGTCAGTTCACACATACACAAAATGTTTGATCCGTGGAAATTGAGACATCTCAAAAGTCCTGTCTCTATTTCTCTCTCTCTCTTTATTATCTATCTGTCTATCTATCTATCTGCCTGTTCATCTGTCTCACTGGGAGCAACGAGAATAAGAGGGAGAAAAGTGATTTCCACATAACAGATTGTTACGACTGTCACTATATCCCCTGATTTACACAGTCACAGAGAGGGAGGCAGACAAATGCATTTTCTCTGTTTACACCCTGGCATCTAAGTAAAATTTCTCTCACACAGCTACACCCCAACAGAAAAGTAAGCGAGCATGCTGCCTGCCGTCCGACCCCCCGCTAAATCTATTACCCCTGACTCATCTTGTTGAAATGGAGTCCTACCTGACAAAAACAGCAGCAGGCGCACTAGCTTCAAATACACTACGCACATATACCAACCAAAACTTATTGTTCACAAACATATTTGCATGAGATCGGGCGAGCTGGATGAAAAATACAGCCACTAAAGTGGTTTGTTTTGTCTTGCTCCCCGTTCTTTTCATAAGGTTTGCACGGCTGAGCGCTTGAAAAACAATGCATTTGTGTTTTCAGCTAGCACAGACGAGAGGGACGTTGCCGCATCTCCACTCTTTCTATATCTATTTGCTTTGTGCTCATGAGACGCTGGTCTGCAGAATAATCATCTACACTCTTTGTCTCGTCAAATCATTTATCCATCAAAGTTCAGGAGGAAAATAACACATCACAAAGTATTAGCATCAAAAAAAAAAAAAGAATCACTTCTAAACCAAGGTCTAAACATTATTCGGGAGACCAGAGATTCAAAAAAAAAACTTTTTTTCCTGTTTTGCCCCCATATCATTTCCATTCCCCTCCACAAAACCAAAATGAGGTTTAGATACAAAGCCTGGGCCATGGGTTCCTAATAGATTTACCCTGATGCCACGGCCACCATTTATCCTGCTCCAAAGCTGCACAATGCAACGGAGTGCTCCTGAATAGCATGGGCAATTACAGTGCATGTGTGCGTTTTTTATGTGTATTGTGCGTGCGCGTGTGGGTACCTTGCTCTCTCTTTTTCCAATTCCAAAACCCCCACTACTCCATCTCACCGTCCTCTGTACATGCAGGCACACACACTACACACATACACACACACACACATACACACACACACACACACACACACACACACACACCTTAAAGCAGATGTAATAACATGAAACTAACGCAGCCATGTGCACTTTGCTCTTTGTAGAAGCCCAGGTGGTTACCATGGCAATGTAGGGTTTTTTTTTTTTAATCTTTTTTGACTTACCCTAACATTTTATTACCCATCATTATGTATCATTAAATACATACATATTAATGTAAAAAACAGGGGTGATGGAGATGGGGGGAGGAGTAAGTGTGAAATTGGGGGTGTATCTACAAAGAAGGAAACACCTGAAAGGGGCCTTTGGTGGTTTGATGTCTCCTTGCTATGTAATTCAAGTACTAACATCCCTCTGTGCATTTTTTACACCAAAGGATTCAGTCATAGATTTGTTTATAAAATGCAAAATAACACTAGAAAGGTAGTTATACATGATCAAAGGGATACATAATGGATATACTGATAGCTTTGAAAAGAGTCTGTCATAAGCTTACTTAATAGTTGGCTTAATATTAATGAGAGAAGATGAATTTCTGGCATAAAGAGAGGTTCAGCATAACAATTTCACAGTCAGATCAGCAGAGATCTGCCAGAGATATTTTCAAACAGTGATGATGTCAATCCTCATGAGACACCCTTTGGTTGATTCTCTAATTTTATTATTACATTTACAACCTACGGTTATATTTGCTCTGTATCTATCACATCTAGTGTGACAAATCATACCACTTACAATAGCAGTATACCCTCCCAACAGCAAGGATTATCTATGCAATTTAAAGTGTACAAGCATCTTAATTTATGTGAAACGTTTGAAATGTTAGAAACACCTACCCATCTTTCTTCTGGTCCACCACTCCAGCCAGCAGCTTTGTGGCCTCATCCGACAGACGGATGTCAGTATGGGCATGGAGGAAACGGCTCACAAAATCCTGCGGTGACATGAAGTGCTCATCATTCTTCTTAACGCTGGCATACTGTAAAAAGAAACAGATACAGACAGGAGGACAGATGCTGGGCTTTAGAATTTGCTAAAAGAAGAAACAAACATAAATCGAACGATGAGTGAAAAGCTTCTTTGATAAGAGGCAAACACAAAAGAGAAAACAAAAATATATGGGTAAAATCCCACCTTTTCAAAGATGGCTTTCAACTCAGTGGGGTCGGCCCTCCTAGGCAGAATTGCCTGCAAAACAATAAGTGAACATTTTATGAATACAACTTTCATCCACAATGAGCGAACACAATGGCCCACTGCGTATCAATACCACACTTACATTATCGTCCTGGTGTGTCTTGGTGCATTGTTTGAGCAACACTGTGGAACAGTGGCTCCCAACCTTTTTTGGCTTGTGCCCCTAAAAACAAAGCTTTATCTTTATCCTAAACTCAAGGTGCGCTTACGAGCTTTTTATGGAGCTTTTGACTTTATTCATATGTATACACATGAGCAAGTTCCAGTCAGTGTGGCAGTCTGTGAATTTCAAAACCTCTTGGAAAAACTAGTAGATGAATACAGAGTTTACTATGTTTCATCACAAACCTAATCTGGCGTATCAGAAGATTGTTCTGCTCTGCTCTCATTGACCAGCTTGTGACCGTTCAGATTTATCCTGTGCCCCACTGGAGGGTCCCAAAACCCCAACATCAACCCCTGCTGGTTGATGTTAGTGTGATGTTTTAAAAACAGCTGTTAAAAACTGTTAATTTATTCATATTAGAAGTTGATGTGAGTGTGTGAGAGTGAAAATTACACCAGCTCCAGGACATAGTGACTGCAAACAAACAATGACAGCACAACCATGTTACAAGGTCTCCTTAAGTCTGTAGAAACGTCTGGCACCTGCAGGTAGTTTATGACAAGATGCCACAACATGTAGCATGATGCTAACCAAGGTTACCGGTGAGTACAACCGGCTCATTAGCAGGTACCAGCCGGTAAAGTGGCAGAGACAGGGCCTGGGGGGGAGCAGGGTGGATAAAAAGCAGCAACAGAATCATTGCTGCACTTTGCATCATTTTTGAAACGACAGTCAGTCACTTTGACTTAGGCACTGTTAGCTAAATATACCTGGACTAGCTAACCGGCTATAGTAAAGCCTCAATGTCATTGCCGTATGGCTAGTGTTAACCTCTAGCACATCCTCTTAATAGGCTAACCGGCGGACAGCGAGCCCTCCGGGGACAGACCGCCTACCGGGCGGAGAGCTCCGGAGGAGACACTGCCGGGACCCAGCACATCACCGGCAAGGCGACAGCTCTGCAGAGAGAGGAGAAAGTGATGTGGAAAACTCATCGGCTGCTTACCTTTGCTGCCATGCTAAGCGAGCTCACCGTCAAATAGTCCCGTTCACTTCCTCCTGCGTGACGACGTTTCCATGGAGATCAGGAGGAGGATGAAAGAGGATCAGCTGGTCAGTGGCTTGCGCGTGTCAGATCCATTCAATGATCCATTAATGTGATTGTCAGTCTGTGTGTGTGTGTGTGTGTGTGTGTGTGTGTGTGTGTGTGTTTGTCAGATCCCTGTGTCTTCTATTAAACTTTTTTTTCCACTTATCTTACAGGGCCTAAGGTGATGCAGGGCCCCTGAACAAGGGCCTCTTAGTATGTTATAGTATGTCATACCAAGTGTCATCTAGTATCAATTCTTCATCCAGCTGCCCAATGCATACAACTAGTGAAGCTATTTAAATGGCTCCCTTTGAAGAAATCTGCATCACAAGTTTATTCTATTTCCTATGCTTCATATTCTATATAAAGTAAGGAAAGTGTGTACAAACTTTTGACTGGTACAATATAGTATATAGTATTTGTATCTGTGAAGAAGAGAGTGTCTGTGGATTTGATAACAGCTTCTACTCATCCCCAGCATGAACAAAAATATTTCAGCCATCAACAACCTGCCAAAATATATATAGACTAAACTATATATATATAATTCATACTCAACAGTGCATGTGTTATAGGACTTAATTGTATCTCCTATGGTATTACTGTGAAATTATATTCATCCTCCATCAGCATCAAAGTTTTTGCTGCAATATTCTCTCCGAGCTGTAGTGTGAATGAAACATAGTTATTATTGTGTGGGTTTATTCTTCTGCACATCGAATCTCTACTGTACTACGGAACACAGGTCTGTAGACATCAGTATGAAAGTCTTAGTTCCTTCCTCACGCCTCTTCTTTCCTCACAGTAAATGGTTCCTATACTTTATTTCCAGCTTTTCCAGACCATCTGTGCTTTGTGCCGGGAGGGAAAAAGGTGCAGAGAGAATTTCATGACTACAAAAGCAAAGGTTAACATTACTCACAGCATAAAAACAATTTAAAAGGGAGCAAAAGGGCTCTAATGGCCCGACAGTCTTCAAAGAAAATGTATTTTGCGCTCAGAATAATTCATAGCTTTTTGCTGGTGGCTTTTCAGCTTCCCGGAGACCCAGCATGAACCACTGTATTTTTCCCAGCAGGCTCTCTGCTCCTCGCAAAATGGCCTTCGCCAGGGCATACCTCGCATCCCCTCCAAATATTGACAGCACTGAGTCCATCGCTTATTGGAAAAATGGCTGTAAGTAATGTTTTATCAGCAGATGCAATCTCCACACCTGTATTTTCTCCTGTCATATGACAATATTTGACAAGATTAATGATTTGATCCCATGACATTTTATTTCCCATCACTGTCAATCTGCCAGCAAACAACTCTTACTTGTGGCATTTAGTGTAGGAAGCATGTAGCAGCATTTGCTTTGCTCTTGTATTATTCATGAACTGCAAAATTTACTTGAGGCATATAAACTACAGTGTTCAGCGACTCTGACATGAAACTCTTGACTGTTTACATGGAAAAATCTTTAAAACTTACACTCTCTGAAATGATGTTGCTTGTCATTTCCAGAACAGCACTTTAGTCTCTATTTTTAGCATTCAAACCAACAATGATTCTGTCAGCCGCCACAGAGTAAGTGGCTAATAATGATAAACCTTGTGACCTTTGAACTTCCACGGCTTGAGGGGTCTCCTGCCCACGTCCCCAAGGGCCCACGTGTCCTGACAGCTTGAGTGATGAGTGGCGGACGGCTGTCTCAATTTGCCTTCTCCTATTTTTAACTCACCCTAAACACAGAGCTTCCAAAATAGACCAGAGCTCTAAACAAATGATTAATAGGGCATTTAGGGCCTCCCTACTGACCAGCGTGTCCCTATTAACAGCCAATAACGGAGGCCCTCTGGGGTCAAAAGGTTTAAAGACTTTCTAATAAAAGTAACACAGACATGGGGATGTGTTTTGGAGGAGAAAAAGTTGTGTCTCAGTTTGAAATGCTGACAAGTTAATAATCCCTTCTCAAATGGCCCTACCGCAGTAAAATGGCCAGTTTGTTCTTACTTTTATTGCTATCATCTGTCAGTCACTCACATCTCCTTTTTTTCTCTTCTTAAGTGGACTGAAAGAGCTAAAACAGATTTACAGTAATGTTCTCGCTGGGGCTTTATTCTCATTCCCCACTCTTTCTTTTCTTTTTCAGTTTGAATGTGAATTCTTATTGTATTTTTAGGCAGGAAATGCCTAATGGATTCCCAAAGACGCATTCATGACATGGTAATGAGATTCAAATTTGTAAGACATTTTTGACCTGAAAAAGGAGGCCGCTTGTGGCAATGGCTTTGTCCTGTTTTCGACTGCTCAGGAACACCATCACTCTGACTATTCCCGTTTGGTTTTTTTTTTTTTTTGTTTTTGTTTTTTAAATTTTTTAGAATTGTATGCGATGGAGACACAAAGGCAAAAAGGCTTCAAATGTAGAAGTAACTAAGGAATATATTGATCTGTCACTTACTGTCAAAACAGGTTTTCCTAGGGTTGGTGGAGAGCATGGGTCAAATGTAAGTTGCACTGTATTATGTTATTGCACTGGATCATTGTTTTTTTTTGTTTTGTTTTGTTTTCTTTTTAGCACAACATGTCATCATTTCAAAAAATGTTTCTTTTAAATAAATCATCTTTATTGTTTATATTCATCCCCAAAAAGTATATAGTAAGTATAATAAAGTACGTAAGTCAACTTTACAGTTCATTCAGCTCAGAATATGTATTTATATACAAATGTCCTCCTCCCTCCCCCACCCACCACACTGCCTCTCCATCAAACCCCAAGATGGGCAAATGTAAAATCTCTAAATGCATCAATAGACTTTTAAAAGTGTTACTGAGGTAAAGATTTTGCTGTCACAAGTGCTCCCTCCCAGGCCCTCAGAACCTCCAGTTTGAGCCAATCGATCCCAGCCGCAGATAAATCTATATATATATATATATAACTCAATATACAGTATCTATATATGCACCACACCATTGATAGAGCAACAGTGAATGTGGAAGCCTCCATCTACTCGTTCTCAGTCTTGCTGCTCTAGATCCAACCAACCCTAGTTTCCCCTGGGATATAAATAAGTTGGAGTCTTCAGGGGTATAAGCATCCAATAAAATTATAATAAATATCTACAAGGGGGCATGTCCCATGTTGTATGCAGGAAAGTCCCCAACTGATTTAATTTGCAAAGATTAAAATTTGGAAGGACTGCCAGCTTCATTGAGTATCTTTTCCTTGGGGTAAAGCAAGGTCTGTGTACAAATTTGAAGTGTAACAGCTGATGGTTCCAGCTATGTGAAGAAAATGTGATATTATTCAATTTTTTTTGCCAATTCATTGATATAGCTAAATGAGCAAGATTTTTAGTCTGTATTGTATTATAAATGAGGGTTGTGTGTCTCTTTGGTATTGCTTGTGATTTATTAAACAAACATGCTAAGGGATGCACAGTCAGTCGAGTATCACGGGGAACTGCTACAGCTAATACAGGAGCCCAAAGCTGAAGACAGAGAAACAAACAGTTAGCTGGAATATATCTTTAAAAAGTTCTGAACCCTTTTCCATCCGTTATGTTGTCTATGTTATTAATTCCCAATCTAGTTATGAGAAAGTGGCTGTTCATTTTAACTGATATAAACAGATGAAACAACGCTACCTTATACATCCTATTTGTGGTTTTAAAGGATAAGTCTTGTGATATGCTGTTGTTTATTTGGAGTCAGTCACAAACATCCCCCTGCTGATGTAAATACTCACTAGGACATCAAATGTGTAGTCATCCGCTGCTGAAAGTAGTCCTCAACAAATATACTTCTTACTGTTGTTTGAGTAATACTTGCTAAAAAACGACAGTGCCCAGTTGTTTTAGGAAACTATTTAGGTTTCTTTTATAAAATGAAATTATATTTGTGAGCCATTTTCAATAGTAGAAATGAGTTCAGGGCCATGAGTGCCATGTCACAGAAAGTACTGAGAGATATCACATCGCATTGTTGGCTTTGGTCTTTTCATGGGATTTAGTGACAATAAGATAAATATAAAATTATGTCAGACTTAAACTTTAAACAGTGAAATCAGTGAAAATGGTAGATGTAGTACAATGTATGAACATTTGTTAATACTGTATAAATACTAGAATTCAGAGTTTTGCCAAATCCACCTTCAGACAAACAGGAAAAATAGGTTTTTTATGATCAAATTTGCCATATAATGTGCTGTACTGAAACAATTATGACCCCTTGTTATTGACTTTAATTTAACTCAGCACACAGAGCAGCATTATTCTCTAAAACTAAAAGTATTTAAAAGTGGAGATGAATTTTTTTTCAACTGGCAAAATCAAATTTTATGGGTGACCCTGACATGACCTATGCCTTACATCCTTCTAAGGATCCCTTTTTTTTTGTTTTTTAAAATTTCAGCTGATCCTCTGATTTATACCTGTCATGAGTGAGAAGTTAAATGTCTCAAGGACACATCAGCAGGACACATGGCTGCTGATGGACACAGTGGCTACAAACCTGCAACCACTTGATTATAGCCACTTTATTTCCCCTCTAATTAACTATGTTTCATGTGAGAACCAAGATTGATGCCAAAGTCGTTCCAGTTGAGCTCAGCGTTTGAAAAACTCAGGGATGAAAACACCCATTGTGCAATGACAAACCATTGCAAACTTCACACTTGCCAAAGTGGGAATTTTATATAACTTAGGAGAGTCACCAAAAAACCACAGAGTAGACAGACTGCCCGGATAGTGTGGGACGACTTAGACAAATCTGTTTTGAATAAAAGACAAGAAGGTGGCGAGAATAGAAATGATGGATGAAAATAGCATGGCAGAGCCATTCTAATGAAGTCAGCCTTGTAATCCATCTAATATGCTGTACTTACAAGGCAAGGACGTGCTTCTTATGTCAATTTTGTGCTTCTTTCATACTTATTTTTGGTGTAATATCTCTTCCATAAGAATAGCATTATTTGTGCTAATACATAAAAGATATCATATCCTTTCTCTATCCATCATATAGGGGAGCCTTCTGTCTGCATGCATAGTCTCTGCTGCCAGTCTAACAACAAAACAATGCCTCTTTTAATCTACTTTCATTTTTCATTTCAGTTGGTTGTCAAACACTATGCTTAATCATCATACATAATATGCACTGCATTAAAGTGGCATTCTTGTAAACACCATATCTGTAATAGTGTGTGACAAGCTGCCTTTGTTTACACCATAATAACTGGGTGTTTGAATAACTTCTCAGTGACTTTAAGTAACCAGCCAGACTCACTCTGCTTCCATTCAGCTGTGCAGTTTGATAACTTGGACTGACGTTTGGCATGGAGCTGACTGTGGATTATACCAAACAGTAGGGCTGAGTGGACGTCTCATTCGTCTCACCTGTGGTCTTGAGACATGGGAGTGCATTTCCTGCACACGTGCGTTTTTCAGATGCAGTGTACATCCGCTCATCACATTATGCAAATGTTGACGTGGGCATTCATAAACATGTCAGACAGTTAATATCAATCCCACCTACACATACATTTATTTGAAGCACCAGCTTTGCTTCCTCTGAACACTCTCCCCCCTCTTTTCCAGCTGCCATGAAACTCTCCCAAACCTCCAGGCGGGCTGTCTTCACTTGTAGCTTCTGGATGAATCTGTTTAGTATCTTTCAGTTCTGATGAAACGCTACACTAACCATGCTTAAGGGCATCTGGGATGAGCGGTGGGCCTGGTGAAGCAGTGGAAAGGGTGGATGGGAGCTTTGAGATGCTCCAGACAGGCTAGTGGGAAGGCTTGAGCTCCTCTCTCCCACAACAACAAGGACCCACACTGAAGCATGCTCGGACCATGCAACCAGAGAGGGCACAGGGGTCCTCCAGCCTGCCTGGATTGGGATAAATGAACCCAGATGCTTCCCGCAAATGCAGAGCGACCAGGCTGAGGGAATGAGGGCGGGGGGAGTAGGTGGTAGAAACGGAAAAAGAGGAGGCTCACCTCTTTTTTTCTCTCTCTCTCCCTGGTCGAGGCAGTTGTCTGTCTGATTCCTGCGTTTTCTCATAACCACTGATCACAGAGGCCTCCGTGCAAGAGGCATTGTGGGAAATGATCAGGCGGGCGTTTGCGTTTGAAGGAGAATGAGAGCAGCAGCAAATCCTTAAGTCCTTTCCTGTTCCTCTTCCTGTCAAGCTGCCACCTGGGCTCAGAGAGAAGGAGGGAGCGAGAGAATGATGGTCACATTTGTCTAAATGACTTAATTGAAGTTCTAGTTGGTGCAGGAAGTTTTAGACTGTAACATGAATAGTGTGATTCAACTTTTAAAGGACTTATTTTATAGATGTGGTTTAGCTATTCATCCCAGCAGTACACTTGAATGAAGACGCAGAGCTGCCATTCTGCTGATCGTTCTGCTCCATAGAATAAATACCTGTCAGTCGTCTTTTAAAGGAATTGTTCCACATTTTGGGAAATACACTTTTCTTGTCCTGAGTTAGATGAGAAGATTGATACTATTCTCACATCTGGCCCGATAAACATGAAACCACAGCCAACAGCTAGTTGTCAACAAGTCACCAAAAAAATTACAGCTTTCAGCCAAGAAGTAGTCCAGCCCATAGCCCCTGTGAAACCAGAATGTGTTGTTTTTACACCACAGTTTCATACAGATTAAAATAGTATAAAAAGTTGATTAATGAGCTTCAGAGGTGCTGGTGGGTGGTTTTGTTCCCTTCAGACAAAGCCAGGCGAGCTGTTTCCCATTGCCAGACTGTTGGCAGTGGCATTTTTTTTTATAGGTAACAACTACCTCTCTGCAGAAAGGATAAAAAAAAAACAAAAAACGTATTTCTCATAATATCAAACCATCCTGTTAACACAACTTGTCTGGTGCCACTCACCAGTTGATTCTTCTCTTAAGAACACTGCATCATGTATAAAATAACTCCTTCAAATACAATGGAACAATAAAAATTTGATGTGAGCACAATGCAATAAAAAATAAAAAAAAAAGTTGCATGAAAACATTGGAATGCCGATACGTTTATTCCCCTTTTTTGCAGTAGCGCTTCAAAGCCTCTTTTCCACAGCACACTGTGGCGAAATGTTTCTCACCAGGGACCTCGGGAGTAACCTGTGTCACTACCAATCTGCCAGGCTCTCCTGATGCCATCCAGATGCCCCATCCTGAAACACACACCGGCCTCTTTGTTTGCTCCACTTGAGGTTTAGGAGCCCCTTTTTTTCACTGCATTGGACATGCACTAACACATATACAGATGCGCGCACAGTTACACCAATTCACGAGCACAGAGACGCACTTTCAAATCAACGTGAATGTTTGGATACTCCATACACTTACCCACACGTGCACGCACACCCACACTCACAAACCACCCCTGTCTGAGGTAGATGCAGCGATGAGGAATAAACGACAAATTTCCTATTTCATTTCACCAAGTCTCGCCTGTTTTAGCTCACTCCTAACCTGCCTTGCCACGTCGGAAGACCAAGAGTTAAATTAGAGAGGACTTAATTTCCTGAAATGAAATGACTGTCAACTCAACTTTGCTCCATCATCTCAGAAGAGTGCAAGAAAAATAACCCAGTCCAGTCCTTCCAGTCTGTTTTTTCATACTGAACAGCAAACAGACTTTGAATTATCAAAGGCAACCGAGGTAAAAGGCATCGCTCTCAAATGAATTATGAAACAAAGTTGAGTTGTTTTAGTCTATCTTTGATCTCGGAGACTTGCAGCGAGCCAGCAATATGTAGCTCCTGTATATGTCAGCATGACCATTAGGAAGTGCTGACATCTATCTGATTAGGATGACAAAACAGCAAGCACCTGTGTGCGAGTGTGTGTGTGTGTGTGTGAGCATGTGTGAGTGAATGTCCTTGCTTTGCCAAATGTCATTCACAGCTGCTGTCCTAAGTGAATGTGTTTTTGCACTTTGCATGTGTGCATTCTTGTACATTTGAGTGTATTTGATTCTGTTCGTCTATTCGTTCTTCCACATCTGTGTGTGTGTGTGTGTGTGTGTGAGGATGAGAGAGTGCATGCCTGCATGGTGTGCTGGCTGGCTGTCCTGCCTTGAGGGGAGATAAATGGCTGAGTGTTGTTGTTGTCCAGAGAGCAGACACTCAGACAGCCGCTCACACATGATTAATTGTTTCCTTGTTGGGACTGGGACCAGTTGACTGTGTCTGGGCCAAGGCCTCCCACCCAGCCTTTCCAGGCGTGTGTGTGTGTGAGCAAGAAAGCGAGTGATGAAAGGCAAAGACAGTAAAAGAGAGAAGGAAAGAATGTTATGTCCTCTTTTATGAGTTTGTCTGTCATTGTACTCTCTTTTTAAACATATGCTATTGTTTTGAACCCAGGCCACACAGTGAAGTGGTGAGGTTTTTGGTTGAATGTGGTGAAAATGATCGATGCGAATTGAGGGAATGAATTTGTCCTGCAACCTTTTTATGTTCACTTGAACTAGATTGTGCAATGTTAAAGGTCTTTAATGGACTTTTTCCTGCAATTCGTTCCCTCCCTTGTGTAGTTATGATGCAGATACTGTAGTGTGTAATTAACCATGCTCTAATTACTTGATCCAAGTGATAGAAGCTCTAGCTTTTGCCTTGAATCATGGTTGCACATTGATTTCTCATAGGTCAACACTGCTCAGGTTGATCTACAGTGATGCTGGGTTTCATGGGAGTGCATGAGTGAGCCTGATGATTGATTAATTACAATTATCAGAGGCCTGATAATTCACCAGAGATGATAATAACATCAAGTGTGCTTTATTGCTCTGGCGGAAAAAAGCCTCTCCGGTGTCTAAATTGTCCCCCCTGTTAATTTCTCTTCCTTCACTGTCCAATGCTTTTAAGTGCAGTAGGACAGGTGGATGGCTGATCCAGTGTGTTCAAATATTGGAGGTTTGGGAGGGGATGAGGGCTAAAAATCAGGAGTAAAAATAGAAAACAAACTCCCTAATTGCCAGGTATCATGGGCATACGGGAAGGAAACGCAGCAGGGGGTGTTGTTGCCAGACGTCACAGTTAAAAACACGCTGCCATCCTTGCAGGGCCATTTGGCTCGGTTGCACATTGTGGTTTAATGATGGCATGAGGATGACTCACATGCAACACTGATTCACTTTACATTAGACCGTTAATCACAGCAGCTATTATCCCCCCTTTGTGTTGGTAAAAGTACTGGACTCCACCAAGACTTGTGTTAAATCGATGCAAAACATTTACTCAGTGAGGGTTTCAACTTCTGTCATGTGTGCTATTTCACGGTGTAGGCTACTATCGGCCTGATTTGTCATTGAAATGGGTGGTTTGTGGATGAATGACGCAGTATTGGTTTTGTTGGGGTACGTGTTATATTTCACAGGTGCTGATCACCTAAATTTGTAAAAAGGCAAAGAGCAGAAAATACAGAAAAAGTAAAGTTGAGGCATAAAAGTGTTAGAGGTTTGAAGGCAATTACTCAAGCTGTGTAACAGACATATAGCTTGTAAAACCTTAATTTTATACCTCTCATTTGCCACAGATTTTACAAATAAAACAATATTTGATACTACACTTCCTAGTGTGTAGGGAAAACAGATACAAAAATAATGTTCTTTCCCAGCTTTCTTGTCCATTTGAACTTAAACTTGTTAAATAAATGAATATCTAATTACATACATTTGAATATGTGATTTCAATGTAGCTTAATCACCTCAAATCATATGAATTTTGCTAGAGTCGAAGGCTGAAAAGTTACTCTTTCACTGCTAATAACCTTTCAGCAAGACTTTTACCTGGTGTCAGCCTACTGTTTTTCCCCCACACTGGTTTTTTGCCAGTGCCTTTTTTATGTGGAGTGAGAAACTCAAATACTACTATGTTGGAGCAACAGACAACATTTTTTAATTGTAGGAAACAAGAAAAGGTAGGGTTAAAAAGTTTTTGCTAAGGCTATCTCACCTGCTAGCTGTAACACCGTAACTAGCCAGAGTGCAATCACTGCTACTGTGCTTAGCTAGGCTAGTAACTTTTTAGCAGGACTGGTTTATGTGGTGTTATTTCTTTGTTTATTATGATTAAATTTTGCTATTGCCTTAGCGAATGTATTATTTACTACAAATCCAAACATGTTGGAGCGTCAAAATTGATGCAGGAAACAGGAAAAATCAGATTTAACGGTAATTTCACCTGCTAGCTTTAACTAACTTGTTCAGTCACTAGTCTTTAATCCCTACCTGTTTTCTAGTTCTTATGGATTTACATTTCAGTTTTTACCCCCCAAATGCCATATTTATAATAATTTGTTAAGTCAAATTCTGGCCATGGCTTTGTAGAGCACTATACGGCCTCCGTGCTCCATTTTTTGCATTTGTTAAATCACACGCTTATCTGTCAAAGACCTGCGAGATGGATCGTTTCATAAACTGCACGGCTGAAACAGGGCACTCATAATCCCTCCTGACATCAAACCAGAGTCTTGTGTTTTCATAGTGACTCAAGCACCAGGGATAGCGGTAAACTGAAACATACCCATCTGTTTCTTTCTGTGTGCCAATATGTCAGATCAGGTTAAAATCTGGACAGGTTTAAGTGACAGTGAGGGCGCTGCGTGATCCCATACTGTGTGAACTATCCAGTGTCATGTTCACATGCTTGGATGAGTTTATCCTCTTTTTTAGCTGAGCTGTGATGACTCTCATAAAAACATATACGGCTTGCAGAGGAAAGTATGAAATATAATCCAGATATTGCATCTGTTAGTTGTATGTGTAACTAGGTGGAGTAAAATATTTCCATTTTAGCCATTTATGTTCCCTTCAGCCACAAGTATCAAATTTTGGTTAAAAGTATGGTGATGGTTACTTTGTAGACATCTTTAGACATCTTTAGTTTTCTTAAGATCAAAGTAATAGATGTGTCAACTGGATTAAAAGAGAATTTGATTTTTGTGGCTTGTGATTTGTATGATGTGTTCTGAATCTGCAGTGACGCAGCATGTTTTAACGCAGGGCAAATGTCTGAATGCAGTCTAAATCAAACACAACTACAGACAGGTAGTTAAAGGAAAAACCCTGACATCTTGGGAAATGGGCTTATTTGCTTACTGATGGAAAGTTATGATGAGAGGATTGATACCACTCTCATGTCTGTCCAGTAAATATGAAGCTATACAGCCGGCAGCTTTGCTAAGTGTAGCACAAATACTGGAATCTGAGGAGGAGGCAGCTAGCATGGCTCTGTCAAAACTGATGTTTAATTTTACAAAAATGCACCATTTTACTGGAGGTTATGTGCCAGCCTGTTTTTTTGGCTGTAAACATGAACTGCCTAAAGGTAATGGTTGTTCTGTTTCCAGTCCTTATCCTAACCTAAGATAACCATCACCTGGCTGTAGCTAACACAGATAGATCCGTGATTTAAATATTCTAATTTAACCCTCCACCAGAAAATATTTAAATTTTGCTTTACTTATTTTCATTGTGGTCCTTGATAGCAATGATTATGATTTATGCTGTAATTATGGACTCATCCCAACATTATAATTCTATTAAATTGCTATATTTTCATGCATCTGTCCTAAGAGAGCATCAGTGAGCATGGAAAAGCTTGAATCCATAACACAGACTATCTATGCATTATCACAGTCCTTCCATAAGAATGGCCCCTTTGTAGACAATGATACATTTTGCACATCTGCACATGTACTGTATATTGTCACATTCTTGTCTCTGTTATATACAAATGTAGAGGTTAAAACCTTTATTTTACGTCACACATTTGGTATAATTTCGGATGGGTTTCTTCTGATCCCATAAAGTAGTGGGAAACCATTCAAGACAACACAGGATCATTTTAATGAGAATGAATGGAGCTAAAAAAGTAGCCTGTGGTCAATCCATACTGGTTAATTGAGGCAGTTAGGGTAGAAGAGACATAAAAGCCTCAGTCCTCCTCGACACTGATGACTGTCCTATAAGGGACCCTCGGTTGGGCCCTCAGGTCTTTTGATAGGGCACTCGCCAGCGTCCTTTGGGGCTGTTTCACCTCCCACAATAAACAGGCAATCCTTTGTCAGTGCGAGTAGGGGGGTCTGGAGGGTTGCTCCTCGTTATTATTTTCTAAAGTAATTATACCTTATTATCTGTGTTTACTTTAGCGGGGGTGCGAGTGTGCAGGTGTGGGCCATTCGGCAGTGACTTGGCAGTCTCACTGGTGAACGCACCCCTGAGTGTCTTTTTTTTTTAACTCTCTCCCCTCCATCTTTACTTGGAGGTTTTTGGGGGTTTTAGTAGTAGTATTGTAGCCCCACCGCTAATTTCAGCCCAACAAAAGAAACGTGCAATTAGGGCTATTATAGTAGCAGCTGCATGCTTCCTAGCTGTGCAGCGGCAGCTTCGTCTTCACCCTGGCTCGGCGGTGAAGGGAGAGTGGAGAAGCAGAGAGAGTAGGGCCAGCAGCAGTGGGGAGAAACATGGTCACAGTAGCCTCCAGTGTCTGCAGAAAAGAGAGGAAAATATAGCCTGGGAGGCTGGTGTGTTTTTTCAGTGTAGACACAGCAGGGACTCTCGCCCACAGACTCGTGGGCCTTGAGAACAATGGATCTGCCATCTCCCAACATGAAGTATTATGAAATAGTGCTTGCCACAGTTCCATTGACTGCTCTGCTGCATGAAGTCATGTGGTCTCAGAACTGCGTGGGCTGAGAGAAAACGATTTGCAAATAAGAAAATGCTTTTCAAGGAATCCGGGCTTTAAAAAAGACAACAATCAGTTTACAGAATTCGCTGCATTCAGTAGTTCCCAATTAGATTGATGCAGAAAATAATCTGGTGAAAGTGTTACAGGTGTTTTGGATTTCTGTATGAAGCTCAAACTTTCCATTACTTACACATGAAAACTAGACTGTTCTGTAATCCATTGTTTAAAAGATTTAAAATGCAGCCTTCAAATGAATTAGCAGATTTTTAAATCAGCTCTCCTTAAGTCAGTCAATACATGTCAAGCTGAATCACGTGGATCACAACATAACAACAAAAATGCTTGCACAAATGAAAGTCATGATTAAATGGGTTCAAAGAAGAACTTGTGCAGAGACACTGAAAAGCCCGGCGAGCTGTGTGAGGTTGAATATTGAGGGCCCATCAAGGCCCTCGCAGCGTCAAACACAAGGGACCAATCTTACGCTCTCAGCACAAACAAAATGGTCACAGGTCCTCCTCTGTTGCTCTCACTTACCGATTCTCTCACTTCACTGACTTCCCAACCCTTAGAATAATCATCTGGCCCAGGGCCCTTAGTTTCAAGGGCATAAACAGATCTGAGTATCCCATATGTATGAGTTCACTTTGTGAACATATGACCTTACTTTAGTTCCTGTGGTATGTGCCAATAAAATGCTTATTTTCTGTATTGGCATAATATATCAGTAGGAGCTGAGGCCTTGTCTTTCAAACACAATGGAGTCTGTGCACTCAGGAGAGCTGTTGGGCTGTGATATGGAGCTGATTGGGATAATAACTGGTAGTAAACAGGGATTGTGTATTTTCCCAGAAGAGACAGACAGACTTGTCAGCATGCTTTCAGTTGCCAACATTTAAACGCTTGACCTGAGCAAACAGATTTCCACTTCTACCTTTTCCAGCTTTTAATGCCAAAATCTGAGTGTAACACTTTGAAGTGCAGAATAACAGTTTCCAAATATAAACGGATGCAAAACAGCAAATAGTGCTGGTAAATCAGCATCATGAGGGGAAAGTACAATAGCTAGAATCATTGGCCACCCACAGGCAAGCAGCGGTGGTGGAAAACATCTTAAATGTGATAGAAATGCTCAACCTCATGGTTGCATATATATATATTTAATACTTATACAATACTTAAATAGAAGCCCTTCTGCCTATAAATTTTTATCTTTTGATTTCATTATTATTTTTACAGGTTAAAATATTTGTAATGTTGAAACAAACTGGTCTAATCACACCATACATACATGTGTAGTGTCGTACCCTTTCGAAGCAGGAAGTAATATGAAAGGACACAGAAACAGTGCTTGGTTTAATTTGCAATATCATATAACAGAACTATAACAGAGTTAGAAAATATTTTACAGTGTTTAAGTTTATTTTTTCTGATAATTTGGGTCGCTAAAGTCTTATTTCCTTAAAGCAAGTGCAAAAAGTATGGCAGTGCAGTAGGAATAATTCTGCCAGTCCATTCAATCAATCCTTCAGGTATTTTTTATTTTTTTTAATGTAGTGTCCTGTCTTTCATGGTTCAAGATACAGACACTCATTTCTTGACAATTCTTGGTATCTTTTGGAAAATAGGTTAAAAGTCTCTGTCTGCACTGACAGATTTGAACATGTTCTCAAAAATAAAATTTATATGGCTCAGTTATACACAAAGGACTTCATAAGATACACAACTTTAACAATGTATGAACATTTATGTGAAGTTATCATTTTATGCCACACAATGCATGATGTGAGCCTAATGTGTTTTGCATATAGAACCACATAAATTAGATAAATATAGTAAATTACACCAAACATATTCCTCTCAAATGAGCAAGTTGCGCACAATTTTAAATACTCAAGTACAAAAATTGAAAAAAAAAATCCTGTACTTGAGTAAATGTATTTAGGTTACTTTCCACTTCTACAGGCGAAAGATAGATGTTGTTTTCAGGCTGAAAACTGCTCTTGTAGCCTTGGTCTTACTAGCATCCATTTCACCTCATTAGGACCCAGGGACTGAGAGTCGACAAAACACTGAGAAATCATTTTGCCGGGGGAGTGTGGCGGGGATAAATTGGCCTCTGGTTCAGTACCAGAGTCCCTGCTGTGCCAAGCGGAAGAGAAGGGCCTGGCTGGCAGTAGGGGCAGGCCCAGGCAAGGCAGGCTGGGAGACCCCATGCTGAGACCCCCTCCCTGCCTCTGACAAACACGGCAGTGGATAATCTCTCCTTCAGGGACTTGGCCCAGTGCTGTGGGGCTGAGAGGGAAGGGGGATGTTATACAGCACAGTGCAGAGGAACTGCCTCTGTATGTGTGTAGCATGCATCACAAACACTAACACATACTTGTTAGCATTGTGTGTACTTCTGCACTCTTTCTCTCCTCCTCATATGCAGACATTTCTCTGACAGTTTCAATAAACTGAGCCGTACATTAAAGTATGGCTGCTACAGAGTGATCACTAATAAATTCTGTTAGCACTTGAACTAGAGTAATATGATGCAAAACTCATGTAGTCTAAAATAAACGCACAATATGTCAGAGGGCAAGGCAATTATAGGTGGGTCATGTTGACTTGGCAGCTGTGCTTCTGAGATCAACAGCTCTTTACAAAGACTGTCAATTGTAGATATTTTAGCTAAACCCTGAGTCATCTTCCCATACAAAAACCAATATCTTCCAAGTTTTGGATTTAGTTTTATCTATGAATAAGAGCAGTCGAAGGACTATGCGAAACTGTTGGACAAGGGCAAGATCTCTGGTAATGAACATTCAAGCGTTAGTTAAATTTAGCCAGTGGTTATGCTGCATGAATTAGAGGTTTGAAGGCAATTATGATGCATTAGTTCAACATTACAGCTAACTTGATTTCAGCAATGTTCGTATTATTACTAAAGAAGAAATCCAACCCAGATTCACCAGGTTAGATGACTAGTGCCACTCTGTAGATCAGACTCGGTATTATTAAGGTATATTACACACAAAAAAGCTTAAATAAACACTAATGTAGTTCATAAACAACAGGGAATTTATTATCTGTTAATGTCATTGTCTAAACATATCCAGCATTGTTGGTCAGTAAAAACACTCAAAGGAACAATTTTCTCCAAACACTTTACTTTAATCAATATTTCTTACAAAAAAAAGAGAAACAAATGAACATCCTCAAATCTCTTCAGGTGGTGTGTGGTCAACCAGTAATGTTCAAATATTAATGTCCATATCCAATGTCATTGTATACCGAAAGGCCTTGTCAGCTGCTACGACGTCTCCATTTTGTAACCATGTTTTTCCAGCTCTGCTCTGCAGGGAGGAAAAGGAAAATAGAAAGATCAAGTCAGCAGAGATGATTACAGGTGGGTGGTTGAGGCATAAGTACCCTCTATTGATTGTAAGAACCATTAAGAGATGGGAGTGAAAAAAAAATGTAAATATTGCATAATGCATACAGCTATGGATTTGATGATTACATATATATGGCTGCTGTGCCCTTTAACTATAATGATATCTTTAAGAAACAACTTAATAGCATAGCTGTCATAATTGAGATAAATAAAACAATAGCATATTACTGTCTAAAGTGTACTCAAATGAAAACAGACCTGCCACTTATCTATCAAGTTATTGATTATTCAATAAGTGTGAGAGTAAGTCTTTGATGCAGAAAAGATGCTATGATAATAAATTTGATGTATAATGCACAACACTGCTAAATTTAAGATTATGTCACTTTTTGACACTTTGTCTAGCATCTGTCTCTTTTTGTGTTGTCATGGTGTTTACGGCAAGATTTTACATGCTGACAAACAAAACAAAAAAATATACCAAAAACAAAGAAAGCCATAGCAGTTTTGGTTACTGTTACTTCCAAGATGCAGGAATTTTGGTTGAACATAAATCTGCAATAGTTAGCTTTTTACAAGGCATTTTGACGTTGTGTAGAGTCCATGTTCTACAATACAAGTTGTATATTAGAGAACACCTTCCTACATCCATCTTTAAATGGACAGCATGCTGTGTACTGGAAATTGTATTCCCAGTTGCACTTGGAGTATATTTCAAGATTTTATAAATATTAATAAAAATGATAACGATAATAATAGTAAATTATCCAAATAATATCTAGGGAATAGTTTACATGTGAAAGGTACAGGCCTGAGTACAATAGATCAATAGATCATTAGCTCAGTGAGATTATATTTTACTGGTCTGGTCAAGGTGTGGTTCTATTGAAAACACTTCAAAGAAAAGGAAAAGTGGTTTAACATGAACTGCAACTATATGCATATATTATTCCAATAGTTATTTTGTCATTCACACTTGTTTGTTGATAACACACATTCAAAGAAAAAGCAAAGTGTAACAAAACCAACTGGACCCGGCTCAATACTGAGACACACCACAGTAAATGTTAAACAAATTAATCCAGAGAAAGTTATGGGAAAAGACCTGATGTACAGTCATTCCTAAATGGCATTACAAATACTTGAAAGGGAAGTGAGTCTCAATGCCTCTGTAGCTACTTCATTATCACTTTAATGGTGTATATCACAAAATATATCAAAGAGCTGTGTGTCTCATTTTCTGTATTTATATATATATATATATATATATATATATATATATATATATATATATATATATATATATATAAGGGAATTTGGCCTGTGTGGATGGCATAAAAAAATCATCTCACAACCAATAACGACATAAATAATTAAGTTTCCTAAATGAAAGTATTCATGATTGTAAACCAAACCAACAACGTACTGGATACACTAGCATGGTGCAGGGGGTGTAGCTACACATGGCTGATTCTGGCATTGTCTTATTACCTCAGTTGATTTGAGAAATCATCTTCTACGTTGTCATCATCCCAGTTGTCTTCCCAAACGTGAGCATCTTCATCCTCATCCAGCCCCGTCCAATCTGGTGGTTATACAGTAGAATCAAATAATAACCAACACTGAGGAACTAAACAGACAAATCCTGTTATGAAAGCTTAGTCTGCCTGTTAAGTAAGTCCGTTACAACTCAAACACTTAGGCGTATAGGTCTTCTTAAAACTGTTTACCTGGGTGGCTAACACTTTAGCTTGTTGCCTTAATGCTACATTACCGGTAAGCTAAACAGCTACCAAATGTTAGCAAAATAAACACAGTACATGCGCTGACAGAAGCATTACGAAAAATTAAAAGCGCGTTTACTAACACATAAACAACACTGAGCCGCATGAGTCAACTAATTTAGTCAGCTAAATCAACTAGCTGTGGCGTGTTACCAGCAGGTCTGCTAGCTAATGCTAACGCTAGCATGGCCTGGCTAGCTGAGTCACTGCTGCAGGGCCCAGCACCGAAAAATCCCACTTACTGACTGTCGGCAAAAACAAAACAACAGCAATATGACTACAAATAACATGCGTGTCATTTACCCTCGGCTGGAAATTCTTCAAACTCATCATCCTCCTCCAGTAAACCCAGGTCCACGGTCTGTTTCTTGTCTGACATGTTTGCTGTGCCACCGCTGTGTTGCTCTTTGAGAATGAACGGCTCTGATACGCAGGAATTGCGGGACGTCGAAGATGTTCATGCGGGTCGCGACTGCGTTCACTGCGCAGGATAGCGCAGCAGTAACCGCACGTCACAGTAAAGGGAGGGAAGGCAATTTTCTCTATGTGGCACTTTCCATTACAAAATCAGATCGGTGTGCTTTACATTAAAATGCATGTGCACTCACTCAGAGACAGTATTGACACAGACACTATCAGACAGTATGTAGTAACTAATGATCAAGCTGGATAAAATATTAAAGGTTTGAAAGAGAGCATTACTGTAATCTAACCTGGTTGCGATGAAGACATGAATCATTTTATTCTAATCAGCTATTTAAAGTCCAAAATAACGGATGTTCCTGACTCATTTTAACTATATGTTATTGATTACGATTCTTATATTTCATAGACAAACTGAAAGTGTAAATAAAATTCCCATCTTTGATTTTTAGGACTAAGTATCAGTCAGGTTTGGCTTTATTAAAAATAATCCTGTACATCCAGTAGTCTAGTGATGTCAGTTTAAAAGGTGTAGCTGTAGATAACACAATTTGATTGCATTAAAATCTCAGTCTCAGTTCCAACAGCGTGGCACCTTACTTAGGTGTAAGGAGCAAAAGAGTTTGAAATGATGATGGATTTGGTTTGACGTGTGCTTTAAAATGAGCTGTAATAAATCCATTCAATGGACTGAATATCTCCTCGAGTCCCCTGCCTTGAGGAAAGTTTGTGTATTTGTATGACTGTTGATGCAGATCAAGACATTTTAAAAAATAAAAGTATGAAGACCAGACCCTCATCGGTCTAGTGCTGCATAGATATAGCAAAGGCTAACGTGAAGCATCTGTTTGTTTCCCTGTTTTCAGCATGGATGGTTTTCAATAACAGTGGTTTGACATTGAAAAGGTGGAGCAACACTTAGAAAATACTTGCAAATATTTTGGAAAACAGAACACTCTTTCTCCCTGTATGTTTCTCTCTCTCCCAGACACACTCTCTCTCCCACACCACCACAAAAGACTTGTGCAGGCCACTTTTATCCTTAAAACATATGCACTCAAGTCAGTCACATTTCTGCAAAGATTTTTCATTTAGGAACAAATGCACATTGTAACCCATGTGGCCTGCTCCAATAATGAAGCGTTAGCCACAGCTTAGGATGTATTTTAGATAAATGAGAGCACACATTTACCACAAAACCACTCGTCCCACAATGAAAATTGCTCTGCAGCTGTCATATGTTGACAGATGGCGCAAACCTCAACTTAGGCTGTGCGTACTTATTCTATTTTCAAATTATTTTGTAATCATCCTAAGCCTTTACACATGACAATGCCACAACAGTCGCAGGAAAGGGGAACAAGACAGGGAGAGACAGTGCAGGATGTAAATGCCCCTGTGTTTAAACGGCCTCGTCCAGTTAGATATAAAGACATGGGATTTAACTAAAGGAGAACATCCTGCGCACAAATTAGAATAAAATCCACCAATGAAAAAGACTTAAAGTATTGTTTTCATTGGAAATAATGGATAAAGGAAGAGGTGACATACTTATGGATATTTTTTGTATCTCTCCACAATATAGGCCTACAGAGTATATGATTGCGCTTTAGTTATTAGCTGCTCTCAGAGCCAGACTCATGCCTGGCAGAATTAGTGTGTACCACCATCATCTCTTTAATGGTCTCGCCTGGCAAAAAGAAGTGGAAAAATATCTATATCTACTGTTTGTCCATAAATAGATAGAGATATGTCTGTCAATCAATTTATATAGATATATATGCTACAGGTTATTACACCACCATTTTTCTAGTTTTTATTGATATTTTTAGCAGTTGGATTCCTGTCAATAACCTTAAATAAATGGTACAAAGGTAAGTAGTAAACTTCCCTAGGTAAAAATAAATAAATAAATAAATAAATAAAAAGTTTAGGTCATCAAAAACTGAAAAATCATTTACATTATATAGAAAACATACCTTTTTCAGGAATTAAAAAAATTGTTAATTTACAGATTTCCTGCAGTCATGGCAGTAAGTGTTGGAACAAATTGCGTTACTACACCCTCTGAAGCATGATTAGGACATTACTGTACTGCAGGAAGTAGTACTGCGTATTGCAATCAGAATGGGGAGAAAAAAGACAAGTAACAGGGGAGGACAGACTGGTTGGTCAGGTGTTTATCCTACAGCAAGCTAATGAGCCAAACGTTAAAGGAACAGAACTACATAGTGGCTTCACGTGATGGAAGACCAGCACAGTCTCCAGACTTCAGCCCCGTGGAGCTGGTTTGGGATGAACTGGACAGAAGGTGAAAGCAAAGCAAACTACAAGTGCAACTAATTTTTGGGAATTTCTCCAACAGTGTTGGGACGAACTTTCTGATCAATATTTGATTTCTATTGTGACAAAGAACGCCACAAGTGGCTCGGCTGCTGAATGAGTCAAAAAATTTAGATTCAATTTAGTTTAACATGAAGATTCCATGATTCCTTATTTTAAAAATCTCCTATGTTTATTTGTTCTATGCTTTAATTACAGAAACACTGAGACATTTAGTTATGTAAATTTTAAAAAAATGGAGGTGTTCTATAACTTTTGTCTATATATGATACACCTTGCTATAACAATAGCATAACATTAAGATTTATCATACTGGAAGGGCTTTATAACCAGAAAAGATTGCATTGGTCGTTAGCTATGATATATTTACCATTTATGGACATCTCTACCAATTGGTTGTGCATGGCTTTAAAAAGAAATGTAAAAAATGGATAGACTTTTCTTGAGGCTTGCATTTACAGCACTTTGTTCAGTAAGCTCTCAGGAAGGAAGCCAGATGAAAAGGTATAAATGCTTTGGTCTTACACACTTCAACAAGGTGCTAGACATGATCAGTCAGGTTAAGTGACAACCAATTTTTCAACAAGATGTCACAACTTAAAATATGCTCCAGAAAACATATATAACATTGAAGTGTTGGGTGTTATCAAAGTTAATTATGCTGTAAGCTATAATGGCAGGAGGAGAGGCAATTCCATTCACGTCCTCAGCTGTGGAGAAATTGGTTTATGAATGACGGACTGTCGCCGCATCACTCAGTCTCAGGTGCAGGTGAAGCCCTGGGAAGCCGCTGCAATGTCCACCCAGCATACCTGAGACTGCAGTTACACTGAGCCTGGCGCCTGGAGTCTCCCTGCTCAGGAAAAATAGGAGGAGGTGGTGGGGACTGGGAGAAGGGGGATAGTTGGGGTGGGGTGGGGGTGGGGGGGGGCTCATAAACGGGAGATACAACATGGCCAACGCAGACAGACTCCATCACAACTTGTGTCTGAGTAGCAGCATCGCATTTCTGTCCTTTCACAAAGCCCTCTGGGAAAAGGACAGGTTGGCAGCCGCTGTAAGTGCACTGAAAGAGACAGACAGGGGACACAGAGGACGACTCCAGCTGAAGCCTGCCCAGCCAGTCTGACAGGCCCCCCCCCCCCCACACACACACACACACACCACACACACACACACACACACACAGACACACACACACACACCTACCAAAACTGCATGGCTTTTTAAAACTGGCCCTGCTCATGATATGGCCTTCAGGCGGTGGGCAGCCAGAAGAAAAAAGTGTGTGTGTGTGTGTGTGTGTGTGTGTCACCAAACAATCCAGATCACCTTCCAAAGATAAGAGACAAGACCTCTTCTCCCACATGTCAGAGAAAGTGACAGTGCATAGGAAGACAGCTGGCTGTCTGCTGTGTTGTTTAGCTGTATACCTGTCATGGGCTGCCTGCAGACACTTTGTCTAAATGCCCCCCTCCCCGCAATTATACTTTGCATTATCACTTTTCCCTGCTTTATAATGGAGCTTTCCTATTGTACTACTCAAAACTCAGCATGTGCATAGCTTAAAAAGTTTGAGTTTAATTTCGTTCTCAGACCTGTGAAGTATCAAGGCAGCAAGGTAACGAGATACATCAGCTTAAAGAAAATGCCATAAGACATAGAAGAAAGTGATCATCATGGATTAAGGAGACTTAACTATCCAATTAATGAGCCAAATCCAAGAAAAAACATGTAAGCTTTGCTCCTAGGAAATCTGCAGAAAGAGTGATATGCTTCCAGGATATGTCTGTCAAGATCCTGTATTAAATTTAATCCCAGCCATTCAGTGAGTCTACTCCATTGTGTGTTGTGTGGAAACCCGTTCGCTCTTTTCATATGAATCCTTACATCCAGTATAGAGAGCAGTGGATGTTGATTATTTCATGAAAAAACTTGAAATCCTGTAGGCATGAGATTAATTTAAAAAAATAAAAAAAAAGAAAGGATCTTTCTCTGTTTGTTTTGCTTTAAAGATCCATTTTTCTGGGGGTCTCATTCACTGAGACGTCTGTCATGACGAATTTAAGTTTCATATTTTCCTCCCTGTCCGTCTTGAAAAGCTCTGTCATCTTGGGCTTGAGGTACAGTTTGCCAAGAGGCTAATGGCCCTTTATGACAGTACAATCTGATGCCTGTCCCGGCTAGCCTCCAGGTAATCCTGTCCACCTCGGCGGCTTAGCCCTGCTCGGGCTTAAGTTGCATATTTTGTTTTTATCAGGACACTGCTGATAAATGCTATCAGCGAGGGAGAAATGAAATATGGGGGGTCTAGCTCCATTTTGCCTGAGCCCCTAGTTGAAATCTAGAGTTAAGGAACAATGACACCTCTATTGGTGGATCTAGACTGTCTATAGGCCTGGAATAAACAGAATATCATTCACAATATTCATAATGTTTCTTTGCCTTACAAGTAAAATTTTGTAACAACAATGATACAAATTCCACTTACAGGCCACATAAACTACATTCGATTCTAAATTGTTTGCATAAATGCATGATAATCCCACCGCTCAAAACACTTTTAATCACAATTACAGCGGGTGTACTTTTAGACCCCCAAAATATCATTTAATAAAATCATAAAATTACATGCTAATTTATTTCCAGTAAAGTGTGCTAATAGTGCACTACCTCTGTGTCCATGGTCCAATGCCATGGACCTATACTGTACGTGAAAAGCACTCACGCACTCTTACCATAGGTGATAACCCCCTCTGTGAAAAGCACTCTTATTGGAAGTACCCATTATCTGCAAAGTCTATCCTCATGCTGACACTAAGTCATTAGCTTAAGCTGTCCTCTGTGTAAAATCATAGTTAATTTCTTTGCCAATGGTGCATGGTGAATTGAAACATATTTTCATTGACTGCTGCAAATGAATTACAGATGAATTTAGTAAGGGAACCCACAGATATAAAAAATAACACATATATTGGAATTATAGTGCTCCAGGCCTTGAAATAATTCTAGATAAAGAAATATTAAAATCTAAAGCTAGATATGTAAGTGAAATGATACATGTTTCTATCCATCATGCTTATTGAGCCTTTGCTGATTTAGGCCCAAAGTGCATCTATTGTGCTGTGACATGTCCCAAGATCAGCGCCACAAAGGGGCTTTGTGAGAGATGACACATGTCACATGTCCAGTGAGAAATGCTGGCTACCTGGATTTCTCACCTTTTTACTTTGAAAAGTCTTTAGTTCTCTGCCAGTGTGCCAAACAAATATGCCTTCCCCCCTCCAGACTTTATAGACTCCTTCGGTGTTTTTGTCTGCTTTAAGAGGATCATTATATATTGTTTGTCTATCTCATCACCCACATCTCTCTTTTCTCCCATTTTTCTCCCTCTTCCCAGTCATTTTCTATTTCCCTATCTATCTCACACAGAAATAGACACACCTCCCTCTCTCTCTAGTTATAGTCATGGTATGTCAAAGTGTGCGTGTCCCACACAGTGGGGGGTTCAGTGAATGAGTGACAAGACCTGCTCTGCTCTTCTCTGACACCTGTCAGAGCCTCATCTGTCATCTGTGTGCAGAGATGGAAATGAGCAGGAGTGACACAACATGCCAGAGGTGACGGTGACGGCTCACCTCTCTCTGCCAGCCTCTAAATCAATTGCACAGCTCGCAGCTCGTGTGCTGGCTGAGTAACAATAATTATCTACTCCGAGCTTTCAGATGAACCTTATTTGTAGTGCAGTGATGTCACACTACTCAGACATTTGAGTTGTGATGCTGTGGATGTGGCGCGGGAATCGTGCATGATGCGTGTCCATCTGCATGTTTGATCATCTTCAACGGCAAATAAGTTTGGAATTAATGCAGATCTACAGAGAAGATGCTTAAAGCAAGACAGTAATTTTTGCTTTAGCTATGTAACGTAGGCTGTGCCCATAATCAATAACATGTCCCATTACTGAATTTAATACATGAGAGGATTTACTGTTACAGCCTCATTTGGTCTGATAAGAGCATTAGCATATGGTGGCTAATGTTAGCAAAATTTTGGTATATTTAAAACTTAAAAATTATGCTGAATCTATCAGATTGCTGACTTGATGACTGTTGCTACCGTTAAAATAGCTAAGCATTTTAATCAAATGCTGAGTAGTATTTTAAAAGCTAAATAATTAAACAGAATTGGCGTCTCTGATCATTTGTGGCCACAGTTCAGTGAAAGTTATGTAGTTTCACTTTAAAGTGTCTATAGGTTATCCCGATAGCACATTGATACAGCTGCAACTGCAACATAATCCAACTCTTTTCATTGTTGATTTGCTATAATCCTTGACTAACTCTGCACAATTTAGTTGTACTGAATTCCCTGCACCTAATCCCCAACATGTGGCCATCCCTAGCCCCGGAAAAGTCTGTGATTGGTCTGATTGATAAATGAAGCTCTCCTTATGCTTTTGGGCGTCCGTTGGAAGGGGGCCTCTGTAGGTCTGGACTATGTCCAGGAAACCTGGGACAGCCACTTATTAAGTAGTTAGACCCTCAAGACGAGGCTGCAGACAGGGACCGCTGGTGGTCACCTGGACTTGAATTTAGCTTTGGCATCCCTCAGCCATCAGTCGGGTCTCGGGGTCTGACTGTGGTTTCGTGTTGTGAATGAGACACAATCCTCTCTTCTGCACTAAAGTCAAGGGTTGTATGTTTGTTCAGCCCGGTCAGGTAAAGGGATGTAATTATTCGCACTATATCAAAACAACCAGGCAACCATCAACTGTTTTATTTTTTTTATTTGTACGTGAACAATCCTGCTTTGTCGACAAGATAGGATGCTGTGAAGTCTACATTTTTAATTAAGATTTTTAACCCCCTTGGTATAAGATTAGATTCCCTTCACAGAGAGGAAGAAATGCAGAACTAGGCACTGAACACCCCCCCCCCCCCCCCCCCCCCCCCCCTTTTGGTAAAGTCATTACTGTTTCTTAATTGTTTCTTCTTCAATTATTTTTTTTTCACCAAAATTCACAGTGTGTGTGTTTGTTATCAATTTCACAAGATTGGGGGGGGGGGGGGGCATAGAGTAAGGACACAATATATCCTACATGCATAGTCACATACTTAGTCACATACCATGAATTTAGACAAGGGGGAAACTCTTAAAGACACATATGATTTAACATTTAAGCCAGACTGTGTCTTCCCACCACAACAAAACACCACAATTCCCACACACTTTACCAGTGTGCATTTTCAAATTGCTGTAACAGTCAGCGGTAAGAGTTAAAAGCCAGTTTAGCACTGAAGTCCAGGCGGGCATAAAACCAAAAATGTTTTCTTGAGAATATGGCCATGGGCGAGACTTAAGTCGCTCAGCCAATGATGTGGCGCTGCAGCATCGGAGCAGAGCACCCTGTGTAGAGCCCAGATGAAACACTAGGAGGTGAAAGGGAAAGTGGTGATTTGTCATTAAGACTTTTCAAAGAAAGGCCAAAGCCAAGGGTCCAATTCATGCTTGTTATAATTTCACCCCAATCGCTCCCCCATGCCCCTAAACACATTCTTCTTCTTGGTATCCAAAGAACGCCACACAAGTTGCAACTGGAAGTACATGATTAAATGCCAAAATATCACATCGCTCACAATGCCAGATATGTTTTTGTAGTTTTGCCATAAATTCTCTGCCTGTATTTTCAATCAGTCATATTGACAGAAATATTTTTAAACATTAATTGTTAAAACCAGTCTCTGTTTAATGAGATGTAATTCATATTTGCATTAATATTTGTCATGCAATATGTTTGGCAGCTGCATCACACTGTGTGTAATCTATTTTGGCTTTGAATGCGAGCTGTTTCTGGGCTCATTAATACTGAGAGAAGGTGAGGAAAGCCTTTTTCAGTGCGACTGCCAGGTACAGTTTCTCTTGGCCCGTGTAGCATTTGTAAAACATGCTCTCATAAAACCGAAATCAAACGCTCCAATTCTTGAATGGGATGTCGGAAAATTATTTACAGGCAAATAAAGTTGCGTGCGACCATGTTAAAAGCCGCCCAGTTTTTGGGGTATGTTTCTGTTTAGCAGAAATCATTTTCACTCCAAAATTTGGAAGTGTCGACTGTGATTTGCTGCAGAGTCTTGTTAATGCCTTGCACACACTTGAACGTTCATCTAAATTTAACACAACTTGTGCCCGAACTGCAGCAACATGATTTTGTCATAATTATGTGTGTGTGAGAGGGGAGATACATGACCATTTTATTTAAAGAATTCAAAAAGGGCATGCTGCTTAATACCTTCCTGCCTGCACACACACACACACACACACACACACACACACACACACACACACACACACACAGATGTGCATCATCACTGGTTGATTGTTGGTGACCTTGGCTGATTGAACTGGTAAAGGGCAGCCAGTTGTGCAGCTGGGGCCCGCTGTCTGGCCGTCCAGGGCAGTGGGGTGCTAAGAGGAGAAATGGTAGCGTGACTGTGAGGGACCGCCGAGCAGCCACATCATGACCCCAGCAGACACACTCCCAAGTCTGCGCACTGTGCTGCACTTGTTCCCCTGGCAGAGACGACAGAGACAAAAGAGCAAGGAACTTCCCCAGACCTTCATTTGGGGTGTTTGGACAACTCTAAGGCCTCCAGAGTGCCCCCAGGGGCCTCTCAGCTGGCCCGGAGAGTCAGAGAAGAAGAAATAAAGCAAAGCAGTGAACACTGAGCAATTAAGAAGGGAAGTGTGTGTGTCTGCAACTGTGTGTGTGTTATGAGCTATGGGGTGATGAGGAATCCATGACATCATTGTTACAGGGAATTTATGAAAGCCATTTGTCATATCTGTAGCTGCAGGTTTCCAGTTAGAATTTTCCAAAATAATTAAAAGTAATTTAAAATGAAAAAGCTGCAGTGTGTCTTTTTGCATATCAGTTGATGACAAGATTTTGAAAGATAAATCTTGCTTCTGTTTTATTAGTTTGGGAAAAGCCTTCCTTTTTATCGACCGTGTCTATGACTTTTATTGACATATAAAGTCTGTCCTACTCTATTATTATCGCTCAAGTATACAGGAAGCATGCATAAAATAAAATATTTGAGTAGTTACTGTGAGCTGGATAGCCATATCCAATGTTTTATAGACCTATGACTCATGGTTCCTCCATTGTATGTTTATTTGTTTGTTTATTTGTTGGCCATATATTTTGGTGGATAATGACCCACCCCAGCGAAACACATAAACTAAAAGGGGAAACATTTGTAATAGCCAATGCACAGCTTATTTTTCCAGCCAAAGTAATGGCCAAAACAGTGAATAAAACAAACTGCTATTGCAAACAGAAACCAAACCATCACTCAAGAAAAACAAAAGTGAGCCATGTCCCATGTCTGTCCAAAGGTGTGCAATTATCTTCATATGGGAGGACAGAAAGAAAACAATTGTTCTCTAGCTCTATAGCTCTGGGTAAAGAGGCTGTTGTGAGTGGAGACGTCGAGGTTTCATGGAAGTAGTTGAGAGGGCGAGTCAAAAAGTCATCAAAAGAGGTTTTTAGCAAGTGGAGAGACAAAGAGACGAAAGGTTTGGGTGTAGTTACATGAACGCAACTTGGCCTCTTTGGATGACAAATTGTCCGGCACTGGGACAGGACGGTTCAGCCAGCTGGTTGGCCCCATCGGCGGGTTGATTGATGGTGTTGATGTTCTAAATCGGCCGCCAACACACCGAGTACAGGACTCATAATAGCGCAGCTTTAGATTGGCCCTGGAGATAGCAGGAAGTGGATGGAGGGATGCAAGGAGGGGGGACTGCAGGGGAAAAAGGACACGTTCCCATGCATGCTTGCCTATGGGATATGAGGTTCTGAAACTGCAGCTGCTGATTTAAAGAGTCCGACAGTCTGCTAAAGTTTAAAGAGGAGAATATGTGTGATCAACATTGGTCACAGTTAGTGAGACCCCTAAAAATGGTGTTTTCTATTGTCATATTACCGAAGCATCTACCTCAGCTCATGCTCTGTCATGTCTCCACAAAATACATGCAGGGTCATTAAGCTTTAGACAAAAAAGCCTAAGGTCAAGGCGCGATCATTCCTGTCAAACAGATGTCAGTGACTCTGCTCTCATGTCCACAATCTGCGGACCAACCCATCTACAAGATGAGGGTGAGGGGGTTGTGGTGCAACTTCCCACTAATTGTAACAGGAGCCCCTTTATCATAGTTTCAGGCTCTCTGAATAACACACTATACCTTTGATCAAGAGCAAAGCAGTCTGGGATTGTGTGGGAGGTTCTCAGATCTTGACACACGCAAAGGGGAAACACAGGGCAGCTCATGGTTATACTGGATCATTTCCACCATCATTGCAAAGTAAAATGAGATTTTTCTAAAAGTTCAGACTGTGTTGAAGTAATTTTAACATAAGATTATAGTTCATTACTAG